>NW_025533471.1:0-1200000 GCF_020615455.1 Coregonus clupeaformis
GCTGGATGTCTTTTGGGTGGTGGACCATTCTTGATACACACGGGAAACTGTTGAGAGTGAAAACCCCAGTAGCGTTGCAGTTCTTGACACACTCAAACCTGGCACCTACTACTATACCCCATGCAAAGGCACTTAAATATTTTGTTTTGCACATTCACCCTCTGAATAGTACACATACACGGATTGAAGTGGATTTAACAAGTGACATCAATAAGGGATAATAGCTTTCACCTGGATTCACCTGGTCAGTCCATGTCATGGAAGGAGCATGTGTTCCTAATGTTTTGTACACTCAGTGTAAGTTATTCAGCATGGTGATGCATTTTAAAATCACAATGTTATTAAGTACAGACATGGGTTCAAATATTTTAGGCCTATTTGTTTTCTTTCAAATACTTTGAGCATTTGATTGAGCCTGCCTGTAGTGTGATAAGGGCGGGGTTTGCACTTTTGGGACTATTCTGTTGGTTCCAGTGATTTAACTATTTGAACCCAGGTCTGATTAGGAATCAGTTGAACAGATATGTAGCCTTTACCACCAGCCGGTCTTCAACTGTTTTTATTCAAGTCTAGCTAACCCTGCAGGCGAATATTCCGACAACTAAAAACTCCAACATTGTAACCTTCATAAATCACAAAATATACCAATGGCCATACTCAGTCAAAACCGATTGACGGGTGCCTGGGGTATAACAAAGCCATATTTCTCTTCTGCTAGCTGGTTGAATGGCTGCACATTTGGATCCACATAATCAATATGGATCATATCTGATGTCTGAAACCAAAATAAACACAACCACATATTGTCGATACCACTAAACTTTATCTCTGCACACTGAAAAATGTATTTATTTTGATTGAATATTGTCCTAAATAAAGGGAATAATTTGTTGTCCTCAAAATAACTGCTCTTGGTCATCAGTCATCAGCTTAGCAGCAACGATTACGCAGAGCTTCCCAGAATTACAATGAATAATTTCACAGACAAACAAAGTGGATTATTAGCTAAGCATTGTATTCTCAACCAACTGTAACTGTGATTATTAGATTAGTGCCCATTTGCCTGGGTAGGGATTATTGCATAAACTATATCATTGACAATGGCTGCTGTGCTTGGAAGCAGCCCAGGTGAGCCTTGGCGCACATGTGTGTCTGTGTGTTTGTTTATGTCTTTTCAGTGTTTTCTATGTTTGACACATACGTGTGTATGTTTGTATGTGTGTTTGAGTCTTGTGTGCATAGGTTCATGACTGTTTGTGTGTGTGGGTGTTTGTGTGTGTGCGTATCACTGCCATTTTGCTTGCGCTAAGTGTCCCTAACCTTAGTCATGCTATGCTAGATCCTTTGGGAGAGCGTACTCTTTGACACACATTCAGGTAACTAGCTCTCCCCTCCTCTACTGCAGCCTATCCACTTTATGAATTATCTATGGTAGCGACAGGGGACACCAGGACAGACACTGCAGTCAGCAGGGTCCTTGATATCATGCATTCGCGCTAGAGGTTGTGTGTGCTTGAATTTACTTTTATTTAAATCGCTATTTCTTGGTGGGCTATATTGACTCGCCCATGCTCAATATCGAGACGGTTTACATTCATGTTTATCTTGTATATGAGCCTATTTATCAATACACACCTTGTGGATGTCTTACTTCAGTAAACAGGAAATGATAATGCAGTCTATCCAGTACCCAAAGCTGCTATCGCTCTTCACAGAACGGCAGCGATCTGATAGGGGGACTGTGTTCCAGCCCATGCATGTCACAGCATAGTCAACATAGTCACGATATCTCTCTCTCTGTTTGGGCTTCTCTAACGTAGCAGGCATAGAAAGACGCCTGAGTGGAGTTCCCACTTCCCACAATGGAAGATAGGTTGAAAATACTGTATCTCTGAAAACTTGAAACATCTGCTTTTTGTCAATTCTGTGGCGAGCTTCTCTAACGCCACGGCCTGCCACAGAACACGTCATAACACCATCTCCTTTTGCCCTGTGTCCCATCCGCCTGCGTGAAGCGTATCGACAGTGTGGGCCTTCATGGCTCCTCAAACCCAAACCTAGGCCCCTACTGGACATCAGTGTCTTCTGAGCCCATGTAGATTCCTGCAGATGTCAAGCCATACACACGCACGTGGATGCATGCACACACACAAACGTTTGTTTTACTATCCTTGTGGGGACCAAACAATTGATTCCCATTCAAAATCCTATTTTCCCTAATCCTAACCCTTAACCTAACCTTAACGCCAAACCCCTAACCGTAACTCCTAAACCTAACCCCTAACCCTAATTCTAACCTTAATCCTAATTGTAAACCTAAACCTAAACTCTAAGCCTAAAATACTTAAATACCTAAACTCTAAGCCTAAAATACTAAAATACTTTTTCTTGTTTTACTATCCTTGTAAGGACTTTTGGTCCCCACAAGGATAGTAAAACCAAAAACACACAAACACACACACACACATACCTTCTTCTCTCAGCTTCTCTCTGGCTGCTATTGTGGTGCAGTGGCTTCATATCAGAAATAGAGCAGGATGGTGGTGGTGGTGGGAAGGGGGAGGCTTTCCTCTGTGGCTGGGCCTTTTCATATTGATTGACGAGAAAGGCAAGCTGTGTTCTGGGCAGGCTGGGGGTCCATCCTCTGGCTGTGTCTGATATACTTATCTGGGTTCAAGGGGGAAATGCCATAGTATAGCTGGGGGATTAGCACCGAGGGCATCACGCAAACGTCACAGGGGCCCGAGTGAAACACAATCTGGGCAACGGGGAATAAAAGCGTAGAGGGGGTGGCTTGTGACAGAAAAGCTTCTGGTTTGAGTTGGGGTTGGAGGGAGAGAAGGGGGGGGGAGTGAAAGTCCATGTTTTCTGTCTCTCTTGTCAATGGGGTTAAAGAGAACATGGCAATATCAACTGGGTGACAGAGGAGCGGAGAGGGAGAAACGGAGCGACAGTGTAACTGTGTTGGGGATTTGCTCGCGATTGATGTGATCCTGTGTGAAATTCTGACTGTAAAGTCTCTGGTCCCTCTGGTAAATTTCATTACCATCTTTGTGTTTGTGACAGTTGTTTTTTTCCCATCGTTTTCTAGTCATGTTTTTCCCAGCAAATTCAGCATAACATGCCTCCCGGGCTTCAAAAGAACAATACAGCTTATTGCCATGTCACAGAATTACGTTATTTGTCACAGCAACGACTTGCTTAACTACAGGCCTACACGTTATTGCATCAACTTTCATAGCAGAGAGGATCGTCGACAAGTCAAGAAATCAGCTCACCGTATTCCCAGTTTGATATACATGTGTGGTTGTTAATCATGATCAAATGTGGAATTACTTGGGAGTGACATGACCATGCAGAGTAAACCAAATGTATCTGGTACCTTTTTTGGTTTTGTTTATAGTGATGTATTTATTTTTGGCTCAATGCTATTTCTGTATTCCACTGTGAATGCTCTTATAAAAAATGAAGGTTTGTCTCACACAGAGAAGCTTTGATATTCTGTCTGTAAACAACAGAGATTTGTAAGTCCTTAGTGCACAGGATCAAAGCAAGAACTGTTTGGTTCAGTGATGTCATCTGTTCTTGCATGCTCGCACAAACACAGATGCAGGCTCGCGCACACATGCTGAAACACGCAGAAACACACACCGACATTCAGAAAAACGCCAACACACATACACACACGTGTACACATTATCTGTAAGTGTGAATGTTCATATGTTCATACACTGAGTGTACAAAACATTATGAACACCTGCGCTTTCCATGACAGACTGACCAGATGAATCCAGGTGAAAGCTATGATCCCTTATTGATGTCACTTGTTAAATCCCCTTCAATCAGTCAATCAGTGTAGATGAAGGAGAGGAGACAGGTTAAAGAAGGATTTTTAAGCCTTGAGACAATTGAGACATGGACTGTGTATGTGTGCCATTCAGAGGGTGAATGTGCAAGACAAAAGTTAAATGCCTTTGAATGGGCCAGAACATACTTTTGTAACATGGCTTGAGGGACGGGGAAATGTTCATTTAAACAAGTCAGAACAAGAGAGATGGAGAGAAAGAAACTCATCAAGGGAACATTATATACGGCAGAATCATACAGGGCAAAGATATCATGAACCCACTGCATCACCCTAGAGACGTAACCACAGAATACATGTTGCTAGATGTCTTTTTCAATACCTACCTATTCATATTTTATATATCCCTCCTTGTCATCCTGGCATAGGGCTTCCTGGTCATAATATAGGATTCTTGAGATAACACAGTACAGTACCCCTGAGAGATTTGATGTGCCAATATCCTACTTTAGACTCTTCCCTGTTTCACACTCAGCCAGGTTAACAATGGCCCAGTGGTCACTGAGGTAGGATTCAACATCTCAAGAATAACAGCGCTCCAAACACTTTCACTACATGCTCATTTGAAGCAGAAAAAATTGCCTTTGTAAAGATTTCCAAGCAAACGTGGTTGTCAAGGTGGTGTTTCAACAGACAAACACCAGTGTTTATAAAGGATTAGAAATCAAAGCAAGATAAATGTTTCTTACAAGAATACTGTCACACCCTGGCCGTAGTTATCTTTGTTTTCATTAATAATTTAGTTAGGTCAGGGTGTGACATGGTGAAGTATGTGTTTTGGTTTGTCTAGGGGTTTGTAGGTTTAATGGGGTAATGTCTTGTCTAGGTGTTTGTATGTTGATGGCTGCCTAGATTGGTTCTCAATTGGAGACAGCTGTGGTTTATTGTCTCTAATTGGGAGCCATATTTAAGGCAGCCATGGGCATCATGTGTTTGTGGGTAATTGTCTATATTGAACGTTTGTTGCTTGTCTGTGCACTTACGTTATTTAGCTTCACGGTCGTTTGTTGTTTTGTAAGTTTTGGATAGTGTTCGGTTTCGTGTTTTTCTCTCTTCCAAAATAAAGAGATGTATTTTGCACACGCTGCGCCTTGGTCCGCTTCCTGTAACGACGATCGTGACAAATACTTTTGTATTGATGTTCACACCTATGCTATAACCTCATGTAGTTTTCCAGATTATAGTTTATTCTTCAGTATTTACAGTAATCCTCTTTAGGATGCCTCTTGAATTTTCTTGAAGACGGTAAAGTGTATTCTACACCCGCAATAAACTCTTGTGACATTTATGACCTTCAGAAACAGTGTATGGATTTTAGTATAATCTTGTTTGGGTATACAATACCAGGAAATAATTGAAATTTCCAGATTGATTAAGTGATACATTAGAAAGTGAGAATAGAGGCAATTGATAGCACAGACTGGAATATGTTATGGGATTCATCCAATGGCATTGAGGAGTATACCAACTCAGTCACCGGCTTCATCAATAAGTGCATTGATAATGTCATCCGCACAGTGACTGTATGTACATATCCCAACCAGAAGTCATGGATTACAGGCAACATCCACACCGAGCTAAAGGCTAGAGCTGCCGCTTTCAAGGAGCGGGACACTAATCCGGACGCTTATGAGAAATCCCTCTATGCCCTCAGACGAACCATCAAACAGGCAAAGCGTCAATACAGGACTAATATTGATTCCTACTGGTAAGGGTAGGCAACAACACATCTGCCACGCTGATCCTCAACACTGGGGCTCCTCAGGGGTGCGTGCTTAGTCCCCTCCTGTACTCCCTGTTCACCCACGACTGCGTGGCCAAGCACGACTCCAACACCATCATTAAGTTTGCTGACGACACAACAGTGGTAGGCCTGATCACTGACAACGTTGAGACGGCCTGTAGGGAGGAGGTCAGAGACCTGGCAGTGTGGTGCCAGGACAACAACCTCTCCCTCAATGTGAGCAGGACAAAGGAGCTGATCATGGACAAAAGGAGGGCCGAACAGGCCACCATTAACATTGACGGGGCTGTAGTGGAGCGGGTCGAGAGTTTCAAGATCCTTGGTGTCCACATCACCAACAAACTATCATGGTCCAAACACACCAAGACAGTCGTGAAGAGGGCACAACAACACCTTTTCCCCCTCAGGAGACTGAAAAGATTTGGCATGGGTCCCCAGATCCTCAAAAAGTTCTACAACTGCACCATCAAGAGCATCCTGACCGGTTGCATCACCGCAACTGCTCGGCATCCGACCGTAAGGCACTACAGAGGGTAGTGCGTACTGCCCAGTACATCACTGGGGCCAAGCTTCCTGCCATCCAGGACCTATATACTAGGCGGTATCAGAGGAAGGCCCAAAAAATTGTCGAAGACTCCAGTCACCCAAGTCATAGACTGTTCTCTCTGCTACCGCACGGCAAGCAGTACCGGAGTGCCAAGTCTAGGTCCAAAAGGCTCCTTAACAGCTTCTACCCCCAAGCAAAAGACTGCTGAACAATTAATCAAATGGCCACCCTTTTGTTTTTACACTGCTGCTACTCACTGTTTATTATCTATGCATAGTCACTTTACCCCCTACCTACATGTACAAATTACCTCGACTAACCTGTACCCCACACATTGACTCGGTACCGGTACCCCCTGTATATAGCCTCGTTATTGTTATTTTATTGTATGACTTTGCATTTTTTACATTAGTTTATTTAGTCAATATTTTCTTAACTCTATTTCTTGAACTGCATTGTTGGTTAAGGGCTTGTAAGTAAGCATTTCACGGTAAGGTCTACACCTGTTGTATTCGGCGCATGTGACAAATACTCTTTTTTATTTTATTTGTCAAAATCAGCTGTCTGTAATAATGAGTCGTTAGCCCAATTCCCACAATAAAAATGTGGTTGTCTGCTTTAAGAATGCACTCATTTCTTGTTTCTTTCTCTTTGTGCTCTGCCTGGCCTTACTGACTGGTTTCATGGACTTCTAAATGTAAGAGATTGTAGTCTTGTATCTCTCTAAAAGGGCTATTCTGGGATGGACATTGTGTACTGTTCCCCTAGCCTACTGAATTGATCACATGATTTACTTAGAACTGTTGGCAGGATAAATAAGCACATACGCAGGCACTGGGCACAAAGGATCTAGCCCAGAAGTCTAGAAATACTGTGATACACAGTGGCTCTGCTCATCATCATCATGGTGTTGATCCTGAAACAATCAATCAGTATATATTACAGGATGATCTTTGACATCATGTTGTTGTTGACATCATGTTAAACCGTTTGGAAATGGTACCCTTCACAGTATCTCCAATCAGATTGTGCAGGCACTTGCGCAGACATATTCAAATGATCTAGTTATATTCAGAAATTGGCCCTTGTTCTGAAAACTGTCACTCCAATAAGCCTCCCTATACATCACAGATGTCTAATTGTTTTCACCGTTCCACACATGCATAATGAATGATCCTCAATAAGAGAGCAAAAGTGAAAGGAAAAAATGAAGGTAATTTTTTTTGGAGCACTCGCATGGGCATATCTTTAATCCATCGCAATGCAAGGGGCCACTGGCAATCAAATTAACATAATTATTCATTAATATGCAAATTAGTCCAGATGTTCAATTAGAAACAGATGTGCTCTTTATGTTTAACAACAGCACAATATGATGAACTGCCAGGGGAAAGCACTACTGACTGGGTAGAAAGCATGGGTAATTTATTACAATGTGTTTTTAAAGATCTCAAGTTATTATTATTTCAAAGCAGGCATAACATCAGATGCCCATACAAAATTACACTTCCCTTTCACCACCATGCCAAAAAAGCTCATTCTAATCTACTGCCACAACATCCGGGCGATGCAGGCCCAGCAATGTAACACAAAAGGCTGCAAAACAATGACTTTAAGATGGACTATCAAATCAGTCTTGGCAGAGAACCACAGGGCCAAAACAAAAATGAAACATAAGCGGGCTTAAATAGAGCCATTTTACTCGCCGATGAAGATGTGCCGTTAATATTTTAGAAAAGCACATTTCACTTGAAGTTACCTGTGCGATATCCAACTGAGAATGCACTCTTGAAGCCAAGTGAGGCGTGGACACTTTTAAAAGTGATTTAATGAAGTGATAGGTTTGGGGTGTTAACATGAGTATCCAGCATTTTCTCTCACCATGGGGCTCTTCCCGAAAGATGGATCAATGACAGACAGCTAACTTTCCAAAATTGTGTGAAATAATGTTTATACCACAACATTTTTTAATACTCGTTTCTGATTGGCTTTAGGGACATTCTAGCTTGTGCATTATTTCTCTGTAATGCATGGCAATAACCAACGGCTATGAAATAGTCTGCTTTTGAAAGAAAAACCCTAATTCGATTTTCATATTAGCAAGCTAATATTTAGGAGGTCTGAATGTGTTAGATTATAGCTGTTGTATAAGCGGGATAATCAACTCGGGGCTTATGTGTTTTCTGAAAATAATGCAACTCCACGGAAGGTTAGTGCCACTCCATTACGAATTGTGGCAAACACCTTGCGTGTCATGCATTATTTTCCAGAGAAGGCATAACATGTACAAGGTATAATTGACTCGACAACAACAACCAATATACAAATGTTGCATTTTTAATCAACCAGAAAATCAAGAGTCATATGTGGCTGTTTATCAAAGTTAGCTGGCTAACTTAATTATCCTGCTTTCTGGAATAACCTATGTTTTTGCTTTTAGCAAACCCTTAACCTTAAAAGGATAGATCACCCAAATTACAAAATTACACATTGGTTTCCTTTAAGCAGTCTATGGAAAATGTATGACAACAATCCATGCTTTGGTTTTATTTACATGGCACTGTTTCCAAATGATAACGTTTTAGCATTTGTGGTACAAATCTCATTCAAGTCACGGTGCCGATATGTCCAAATCATCCGGAAGCAGGACTCTAAATTAAAATGTTGGATTGGTAGCACTGGTGCGCCCAACTTTAAAAAGTTAGGAGCACAACATAAAATGTAGGATTACCAGAACATATGTTTAAATTGATTGAGATTCAGCCTATATGGGGCCTATAAGATTTCTAGCTACTTTTGAAGCAGATGTTGTGCCCTAGAAACGAATATGTAATGCTGTAAAGACTAGTTTATTATAAAAGCTCAAATGTTAATACAAATACCTTGTCATTTAAATTAAAGGAATTTGTGCAATATTAGGTTTCTACAACATGTAAAAAGCACAAATTCCAATTGAGATGCATTACATACAAAATTGTACACTGCCTCTTTAAGAGCGTCAAGTGTGACAATGTGCAAGAGATCTGTCAGCTTGCTATGATCATTTATCTCCTGAAAAGAAGCTATCCCTTTTACTTTCTTTCTGTGCCCCTAAATGTTTGGATTTCTATTTATTTATTGAAGCTTTATTTTATCAGGTAGTCATACTGAGACCAAGGTCTCTTTTACAGATCAGCCCTGAATTACTTAAATTACAGAAAATATACACATCAATATAAATACAAAATGCAAGCAGAAAGAAAGAAAAACAGTCATAAAAAACAAAAACATTAATCAGTAATAAGGTCCTCAATCAGCTTTCTGAATTGCCCTAGAGGCACCAAAACATGAAATGTAAAAACATGTATAAGATTGTTCCACAAATAAGGTACAAGAATTACCTAACTCAGTAGAGACCAAAATAATTTCCAGAGTTAACCTCTACGGGATCGGTGTCCCGTATACGGGACGGTTGAGCTAACGTGCGCTAATGTGATAAGCATGACTGTTGTAAGCAACAGCAAACTTTCGAGGACATAGACATGTCTTATATGGGTAGAAAGCTAGGGTGGCAGGTAGCTTAGTGGTTAAGAGTGTTGTGCCAGTAACCGAAAGGTCGCTGGTTCTAATCCCCGAGCCGACTTGGTGAAAAATATGTCTGTGCCCTTGAGCAAGGCACTTAACCCTAATTGCTCTTGTAAGTCGCTCTGGATAAGAGCGTCTGCTAATTGACAATTTCAAAAAAATAAATGTACATTCTTGTTAATCTAACTGCACTGCCAAATTACAGTGAAATAATACCATGCTATTGTTTGAGGAGAGTGCACAGCAACAAAAAACGTATTACAGCAACTGGTTTGATACATTCACCTCTGAAGGTAAATAATGTACTTACATTCAGTAATCTTGCTCTGATTTTTCATCCTAAGGGTCCCAGACATCAAACGTAGCATAGTTTTGTTTGATATAATCCATTTTTATATTCAAATGTAGGAACTGGGTTCTACAGTTTGAACCCTTGCTGTCTTTGGCACCACACCCACCCTGCCCGGCCATCTAGATGTGTGAAAGTTAGTGTATAAACTAATGATCCATCATGTTTGACATTCCTGGGAGTGTGTAAACTAACATTTTGTATTACCATATCATTTTTGTATGTTCTCTATAGTTATGTACTGGAAAATTTATCAATTGACCAATTCGGCACATTTGGGCAGACTTGATACAAAAGTCTACTATTGCAACGCTTTACTGGATCAATCTGAAACTTTGCACAAACACTGCTGTCATCTAGTGGCCAAAATCTAAATTGTGCCTAAATTGCAACATTATAATGTGGCCTTTCTCTTGCATTTCAAAGATGATAGAAACAATTTATAGAAAATGCATGTTTTTGTGTTTGTATTATCTTTTACCAGATCTAATGTGTTATATTATCCTATATTAATTTCACATTTCTACAAACTTCAAAGTGTTTCCTTTCAAATGGTATCAAGAATATGCATATCCTTGCTTCATAGGGGTTATTAGTAAGAATTAAATCAATCAATGGATATACAGTACTGGTAAATTACCAGATTGTTAGCTAGCTAGCTAATGAGGTAACATGACTGAACAAGGTGTTAACAAATGGTCAATGGTCCACGAGTAGTTTTAGAAAGACCCACAACATTGTTTATGAATGTAATATTCGTCCACCAAAGCATGATAGAAGGAAAAAAATGTACCGCTGGTAATATGGTTACAACTTTTTAACGGTTTAGGCTAGAAACAAGCCGTTTTCTCTGTAGTAATGGTGTAACCACGGTAATCATGACGTTCACTTTTTTCTCTAAGGCACACGGAAACAGCGGTACAGCGAAGCCTAATCATTACAACAATTATTATCTGGGTGATTTTTTGGGGCGGGCGCAATGGTGCTCCCAAATTAACATTCCAGGTCTCACAGCAAAATATTTAGGAGTATATGCAACAAAAATGGTCGCAATTTAGAGTGCTGTCCGAGAGTACCTCAAATGTATTGTGAAGCTCAACAAAGTCACTTATAGATGATTTGAACAAGATGCACAAAAAAATTATATCTGTACCATTAATTTAATGGCATTTAGTGCCACAAATGCTAAAACGTTAGCATTTGGAAACAGTGCCAGGGAAACTAAACCAAAGCATGGGTTGCTGTCATACAGGGTAAGGAAACAGGGTAAAGAAACCAATATGTAATTTTGTAATTTGGGTGAACTATCCCTTTAACCACTTGCTTGCATGCCTAAACCTAACCTTACCCAACCCCCCAAGCAACCCTAACTACTCGCCCACTCATTGGCATTCCTCAACTTAACCTGTCGCACCTGCATGTACTGTAAATATTGGACATTTTACGATTTAAAAAATATGGCTGTTGGAATTTGGCAAATGTGAGTATTTGTTGTGAGATCAAGTTGAAATGTCATAGGACACAACCCAGGCCTAATGTATAATTTACAGCCAGACTACCTTTTGTGAACTTTCAACGAGTCCTAACAGATGAAAGATACTTCCACACATTTCCTACTCTGTCATTCCTTTTGAAACTGCCGTTAATATGCATTGTGTGGGGTTTGCTGGGTTACTGTGCGGCATGACAATCAATGCTACCCTCCCTGGGACTGTTTCATCTGAATACAGTATGACACCATGTGAAATCGAAATACGCATTGTAATTCAATGGCTCAGATTACATTCACTTTCTCTCTCTTTTTCTCTCCTTTTCTCTTGCTCTTCAATCACCTCCGATTATTTAGCTGTCAGCGAATATCTTGTGTCTGTGAACAACACACTCGTTATTCATAATTGCCCCGCTGCGTCTGAAAAGCAGCTTGTTCCTTCAAATGATTTTGGCAGCTCCAGTCTCAATCAACAGGCCTTAGTAGTGAGACGATGCATCAAGATCACAATATGATACCCGTAATGGCATGCTCCGGGTAAACAAATGAGTAAGGCGGTGATGAAAGATCCCCCATGCTGCTTCGAGTCATTTACATGTGACTGGCTGAGACACCAAAGCAAGCCTTTCAGGCCTGTTGCTCAGAGTCAAACATAGGGTACCTAACAGTAACTATAAATCTGTATGTCTTCCACCACTGGCGGAGAACATGCTCCTTCTGAAAGGATCCTACAGGTAGCAGGCAGACAGTGTTTTTTCTTATGATGGGAAAATAACTAGGTTCAGTGTCATTTGGCGTATCCTCCCAGCGCAGTTATATCAGTGTCACTAGGAAGCACCCAGACATATTTTACAAAGGTTTCTCCTGCGGTGTCGTGTTGCCGTGAGTTTATAGATGTCAGGTCCAACGATCGTTCCTCTAATCAGATTGTTTCATTGGGTCTTTCAGACAGTCGCCACATGGCATGCAGGTCAATTTCAATGATGCATCTTTTAGTAAGCCTGTTGCTAAGTAACACAATGGTACAAGGCTCCTGGTTTTGGCTCCTATACTTCATGTACCTCAAAACATAATCTCGCACATGCAGTAAAGTAACATTGGAGCTGAGAACAGAGAGTGAGTTTCATCGATCCAATTCATTCTAAAGCGAGTCGACAAAACAAGATGGCCGTCACAAGTGGTGCACTATGTCCATGAGGCCTCTTGAAATGCATGTCTGAAAGCACATGAAACTAGCCTGTGATCATCAATACAATACGCTTGATTTACCATTGTCCGTGTGGGGGAATAACACATAAAAAGGAATACTTAAATCATGGCCAGCTTTACACTCAAAGTACATTGTGCCCATCCTCACACACACATCCTCCTGACACGCAGCCCATTGTGCAACCATTAGAGAACACACAAGGATACATGCACTCCCAACTCCATGTGCAGAGTTTTTTCTTCCCTTTCTCCATGGTCAACTGAATTCAGGGCCACCCTTGCATCCCTCCTGAACACTTTTCCCTTTGTGCCTTTAATTAAAATCATTCTCAACTGTTGAAAGAGATCTCGCTTTAGATGTATCGCTGATTCCCTCCTGCTTCATAATTGTCTCTCCTTGAAGTGCAATTTGTGTTCTGAAGCCAAACGGGGTGTATTTATACCTGAAAGTGAACAGTTTTTTTTTCAAAAAAAAAACCACAACCACCAAAAATGTTTTATGTACAGTATTGAAGTGTGTGGCAACACTGTGGTTTAGGGATTATAAAGCCTACATAATGCTGATCTGTCTTGAGGGATCATGACAATCATATACAACACCATATGAGTTTGACTACTCTACATGGAATTTATCACACAAAAAAGTTGAAAACATGAGGCTGTGCTCTAGTATGCGTCTGTTTTGGGATTACATTAGTGAATATTTTGGTTTTGACAGTGGCGCCAGGTTGGCTGTGCACTGTCACAGATAATCTGGTAGTTGAATAAAGCTGCCATATTCAGCTGTAGTGTCTCAAGTGACAGACCAAAGTTAGGAAGTGGGTTTTAGTGACTTAGCAGTGTACCTCGCAGTTGGGAAATTATATGCTAATATGATAATAGGGAGAAATCCTGCAAAGCAAACTTCCGCAGTACTCCTCTTTTTAAATGTGTTTAATGGACTGTAATAGTTAATATCCCAACTTTTTCAATTTTCTGCAGAATATATTTCCAGTAGCATTTCAGAGTTTATAAATGGCGAGAAACATATTTTGGTGGGACCACGGCCACCTGAATTGCCTGTTTACCGTTTTGGCGAGGCAAAGGTAATTATGGTCATTCAACAGCTGATAGCACAGCGCTCTGCCTCTTGTCTACATCCCTAAGGCAAGCCATGTTATTACACGTCAACCTGAATCAATATCGCTGGACACCTTACATTTTCTATTTGCCATAGAAAATACCCCTTTTCTAAATGAGGTCAACCCCGGCCCTCACCTGGACATTTATTAAATTAGAGCCATATATTTCAAATGACACTCGGCCGCCGCATTTTAACGAATGACCCAATATGACTGAGCACTGCTCCCTAGATATTTACAATTCTCCTTCTCCTCCCCCTCAAGAGGTGAGGACTACTGAGAAATGGAGCCTCTGTGTTCTGATGTAAGTGTTTGCCGATGCTGAGGTATGTTGGTTCTTTAACCTACGAGGCATAACCTTCTCCTGAGGAAGCCTTGAAGAAGGCAGAATTCTTATAACTACGACCTAGCAGCTACCGCTTCTTGGATTGATGGTGGTCTATGCTTGCTGGGTGATGTAATCCTCAGATATTTTGTCTGGACATTTGCAGCAGCATGTTATTAAAAAGTTGAATGTGTTAGAAAAATCCTTCTTCCATTATACATGGAGATTCCAGAACTTAACGTGTGGGTTGGTAGACTCACATTTGGGAAGGATCAAGGAATGGGTTTGGGTGAAATACCTCCAGGAGGGCAAATAATAATAACAGTCTTCTGCATTGCTATTGATTGCTTCTCCTTGACCGTCAATCGATAGCCACTGGTATCTGTGTTCACGAACAACGAAGCACCTTATAAATAACAGAAAAACATTCCCTTTGTAAAGAAAATGGGTCCAGAAAATAACAGAGCAAAATCTGAAAAAGTTATGGCGTATATTTGGAAAACATTTCAGTAAACTTCAATCATAACATAAGTATGTGATACATTGCGTCTGGAAAACATGGGTAAAATACACCAGAATAAGAGTCCATCGAGTACAATATCTGAGGATAGCTCGTGGCTATTTACCAAAATACCACCATCTTTAAAGTAGCCTCATGATTGATGGTACATTTCTTTAGGACTGAACATTGCCTTCAGGGACATTCTTACCAAACATTCTATGTTTCAATTCTCTGTATCATACTGCAATGCAATGTCTTCTGACTGAATGCTTGTAACATCTAAACAGGAATCTAGTTGGTGTTATGAGGCTATGATTCAACGCTACAAATATAGCACTTCAGACCTCCAACGTTCCCTTCTCAAAGTGAGTCATGGTGTTTTGCACAGAAATCGAAGTTGGACAGAACTTCTGTGACCGGGTCGACTATTTCGCCCCAGTGCCCTGGTTTACTGGGCCTGCCAGGAGGTGTCACTGTCAAAATCCTGCCCAAAGAGAGAGAGAGGGCTTCAAGTGACAAGCCTAAGCAGGAGGCTATTTCACAGAAAACCTCAGCAAAGCCTGAATTAAAAAGCTGTGCAGTGTTCTTGAAATTGATTCCCCCCTCCTCCTTTCCTCTCCATCCCTCGATGCACACCCGAAAGCTTTTCAGCTGTAGTTTTTTGGCACGGCTTGTGCCCATCACTGATCTCTTAAATACAAAACCCCATGGAAACCTGTATTGGTGTCTTGTCAGTCCATTGTTGAAGCGTTCAAAGAGAGAGATGAGAATTGTGAGGAGTCCGTTTTTCTGTTTTAGTGGCTTCGCCTTCCAAAGCTGGCACAAAGCACTGCAGTCACAGCAATTTGGCAAGGGCGAACATTTAGCGAGCAAAGCCTCCACAAACAGATGTGATTGTGGCCAATAGCATAGAGTGCATTGTGTTTGGGCTTTGCTCGTATTGCTCGAGTCAATTGTGTAAGCCAGGCTTTAGGAGGAATAAGCGAACTGTACTAAAGAATAGGACAATCCAGTGTGAAATTAAAACTGTGAAACAAAAGACGGAAGAGAGAAATTCCAGTGTTCTTCTTCCTTTTCTCAATCTTATATTAGTACTCATTTGCTGAGCAATGAGCTAATTAGTTTATTTGTCTGTATAATGCAGTATTGCACATTGAGATGATCTTAGATAAACATAATGGCATACTGAAGAGCACGATCAAGAAAAAACAATTTTGTTTAGTCTCAGTCATGTGCAATATACTGATATGCACTCTTTCCCTTTTTTGCAGAAAATATTTGATGTTTTAGTGAGATGTTGTAGTGATGTTTTGCAAACACCCGTGGACAGAAGATAAACTCAAGGGTAATGTGCTGGTGCTTATCTTATCTGCCTACTCTGCCACACTGCTTACTACAGCTGCGTGTGCTAATACAAATTAACTGTAACACACAACTCCATTCAAACTCATATTATTCCCTCCTTTTAACAACAAAGTCATGGAAAATAAGTGTATATGGATTCTCTCCACACTAGATCTTGATATTGTATTTTTGTCCATGCAGTTATCATCCCTCTCAATTGTGCTTAATTCAGTTATCGGCTTGCAGCAGAATAGCGACAGCATCAGACCTTGGGCCATGATTTGGGCTTTGCACAACTGCATACGTTTTTAGAAAATAAAATATATATATATATTTTTTTTTGGGGGGGGGGGGGGTATATGCCATTTATGCATTCTATTGATTTCTAGTATGCTCAGGCCTAGTATGTTGTTGTTTTTTACATAGAGAACGTGTTTCACTGTACAGCTGCTCATTCTCAATCTGTAGCAGCCCATCGGGATCATTTAGTAACAGAATATCTGACACTTGTACAAAGAATCCTTCTACCTTATGCAGAGAGCACATTAGCCACATCCCAAATGTACAATAAAAAGTAATTGGAACTATGAAATCACGGAACTAAATCATATTATAATCCAGAATCCATAGGAAAGCATTAGGTTAGGTACTCCTTGGAGAAGCTCTAGGCTTCCCTGTGGCCACATTAGAACCGTGACCTCTGCCAGCCCTGTCTAAACCTTTACAAAACATTGGATTTTCTCCATTTGCTGTCTCCCTTTGAAGTTGTTTCCATACATTGATTGAATAGGCCCTCAGCTTCCCCATGCTCCTCATCTCTCTGTCTGACTGGGGCACTGAATGTGTGCCAACTCAACTGGGTTTCACTATTGGCAGTGGGTTTTGTCACGGTAAAAGGAATTGCCCCCAAAATGGCAGGCCAGAGGCTTGATTAAATATCACAGGTGCATTAGTTCAGGCCAGGGCATATTGGATTCACATCTATGGCCAATGTGAGTATGCGAGGGAAGGTCCATGCAAGGACAGGTCCGTCTGAGCCTGAGCGCCTCGGTTTCCCCCTTGGCTTAAAGGGAATGATAGCACATTGAGGGCCACAGTCCCCTTTCAGGCAATAACAGCACATTGAATGGCGCCTGCCCATTCAAAGCCATTCAACAGTGCACAAAACGTCCTGCCTCATCCATTTCCTCTGGGCCTAGGGACTCTCTAGTGTTTGGCCTCAGAGGTTCATCAACAGATCTCTGTCAAAGGCTCCTCGATGGATAGCTATATGGCCTCACTTTCAAGCAGAAGTGTCCAAAGCCAAGTCAAATATATATGATGGCATATAAATTGCAAGTGAGGAAAAATTCATGAGACACAGAGAGACTGAGAGCTCACGCTGTGAATCATTCTTTGGGGACGGTCAGAAAAGTAGGTCACAGACAAACGTAAATTGGAGGCTGCTTTTGAAGTAGACATGATTGCGGTATTGCTACTCTGTGGCAATTCAAATTCAGGAAATTGTGAGGAGACACATATTAAAGTTCAAAAAGGTCTCGCAAAGAGGGAACTCTTTTAAGATTTGACAGTAGCACTTGTTCTTTCTCATAATCAACGTTGTACTGTGTTTGGAATGGAAATTGCCTCTGTCAGGAGGTTGAAACTTGGACGTAAGTGGATCTTCCAGCAAGACAATAACGCCAAGCACTAATCAAAGTCCACAAAGAAATGGTTAATTGACCACAAAATCAACATTTTGCAATGGCCATCTCAGTCTCCGGACTTGAAGTAGGCAGTCCATAAGCTCAGATGGATATCAAGGATCTGGAAAGATTCTGTATGTAGGAATGGTCTAAGATCCCTCCCGATGTGTTCTCCAATCTCAGAAAACATTTGAGAAAAAGGCTCAGTGTCGTTATCCTCGCAAGGGGAGGGTGCTAGAGTATTGAAAACAAGGAATCCAATAATTGTTACATATTTGATTATTACTTGTTAAACAAAATATCTTTCTCTGTTGTAATTGTGTTAGTATAAAATAATATTTGTTATTATATGTTTGTTTTTTACATACAATATAATGTAGCTCAGTATTTGTATTACACTCTTGGGTATCCCCCCTTTCCTCTGAGCTGTTCTTTGCCTTTGTAAACCTTTGCCTTCAAGGCTAGGCCATGCTCCCCTGCGACAGCATGAATAAAGGGAAATCACTTACAGCCCAGCAGCGGGTGGGGATCGACGTGTCTGCTACGGTGCGCCCGTGTGTGCGTCCTTCAGGGACGTCCAACTCCAAACAGAGGCTCTAGTCACTGGAGTTCCTCCCCTCACACCTGATCGACTTAACTTTTGGTTCCTAGATGGTTTCCGCTAGGTAAGGAATAATGCAACAGTATACATATTTTATGTATTACAGAATGCTATCTCTAGAAACATTGCAGGAACAGTCCAGTGGGACTATAGTCACTGCATCGATTGAAGATAATGTTTTTTAGTTCTAATAATGTTTCATTCTAACCACTGTTACCTTGCAAACAACACACAATTTCCCCCTGTACGTTCCGGGACGGTTTCCTGTTAGCTCGATGCTCAATGCACTTCCAGCCCAGCTTCCACCACAGCACGGGAGCAGACATCGTTCCACCTTTCAATAATGTTGGACGGGAGCTTCCACTCCCGTCCAACATTAGCGACATTAGTTCAGATGTGACGTCTGTGGCGCAGCATACTCCCTGCCTGTTAATGAAGCCATTTTATCCATGGCTTGCCATCCATGGCGGGTACGGTTATTTCAGAACTCTCTCAGCGATACGCTCATTAAAGCCCCAGTGTCTCAGTTCAATTGTTTCTTTGCCGAAGTGAGTAAATCTCAGTCTTGAATCGAAGCCAGAGCTTTGGAAAACATCTTCATATTAAAGCTACTGTATGTAAAAAAGAAGTGTAAATAGGGCAAACCCTGTTTCTGTTTAGATACAGTATGAGAATGATGCGTGCTACACCAAAAGGTTGGTGTACAATACACCATCATTTCATATCATCATTTCAAACAACTGTGGTAATACGCTATGCAGTGTAACTGGGTGAGGCCCTGTTTAAATGCCATTACTGTAATATAAATGCATTCATACTCCACCCATCCACTCATTATGGTAATCCAGTAACTCAGTAGCCTTATTTGATCAAAGGAAAAGTAATCAGTGTGACACACACAGATGGACACATACACATACAAAACAAACACTGTCATTGTGGTGGCCAGACAGACACATGGCCACACAAAGACCCACCGCGAAACAAACACTCAGACACCAAAACAAATAAACTAGCAAACAAACAAATGAAAGAGACAATTACGGCACGTGGCGCCATTGTAGCGAAGAGAGAGATGGAGCGAGACAGACTGCCAACCGCATTACCTCCTGAGATAATTCTCTATGGACATCGTCACAGCTGTGCATATTCCCCTTCAAGCCGATACCATGACGGCTCTCAAGGAACTGGACTGCAAACTGGAAACCACATATCCTGAGGCCGCCTTTCTTGTAGCTGGGGACTTTAACAAAGCAAATCTGAGGAAAACGCTACCGAAGTTCTACCAACACATTGCCTGTAGTACACGCGCTTCAAAAACTCTCAACCATTGTCACTCTCCCTTCCGGGATGGCTACAAGGCCCTCCCCGCCCTCCCTTCGGCAAATCAGATCACGAGTCCATTCTGCTCCTCCCTTCCTATAGGCAGAAACTCAAACAGGAAGTACCCGTGCTAAGGTCTATTCAACGCTGGTCTGACCAGTCGGAATCCATGCTTCAAGATTGTTTTGATCACGCGGACTGGGATATGTTCCGGGTTGCCTCTGAGAATAACATTGACGTATACACTGACATGGTGACTGAGTTAATCAGGAAGTGTATAGGGGATGTTGTTCCCACTGTGACAATTACAACCTATCCAAACCAAAAACTGTGGACAGATGACAGCATTTACGCAAAACTGAGAAGCGCGAATCACCGCATTTAACCACGGCAAGGTGACTGGTAATATGGTACAATATAAACAGTAGTTATTCCCTCCTTAAGGCAGTCAAACAGGCAAAACAACAGTACAGAGACATAGTGGAGTCGCAATTCAACAGTTCATTTTTTAAACATTTTAGTCATTTAGCAGACGCTCTTTATCCAGAGCGACTGACAATAGTGAGTGCATACATTTTCGTACTGGTCCCCCGTGGGAATCAAACCCACAACCCTGGTGTTGCAAACGCCATGCTCTACCAACTGAGCTACACAGGACACGAGACGTGTGGCAGGGACTCCAGATAATCATGGATTATAAAGGGAAAACCAGCCACGTCGCGGACACCGACGTCTTGCTCACGGACAAGCTAAACACCTTCTTCGCCCGCTTTGAGGATAACTGACTGTGAGCTCTCGTTCTCCGTAGCCGACGTGAGTAGGACATTTAAGTGTGTTAACCCTCACAAGGCTGCCGGCATCCCTAGACGCGTCCTCAGAGCATGTGCGGACCAGCTGGCTGGAGTGTTTACGGACATACTCAATCTCTCCCTATCCCAATCTGCTGTCCCCACTTGCTTCAAGATGTCCACCATTGTTCCTGTACCCAAGAAAGCAAAGGTAACTGAACTAAATTACTATCGCCCCATAGCACTCACTTCTGTCATCATGAAGTGCTTTGAGAGGCTAGTTAAGGATCATATCACCTCCACCTTACCCGACACCCTAGACACACTGCAATTTGCATACCGCCCCAATAGATCCACAGATGATGCAATTGCCATCGCACTGCGCACTGCCCTATCCCTTCTGGACAAGAGGAATACCTATGTAAGAATGCTGTTCATTGACCACAGCTCAGCCTTCAACACCATGGTACCATCCAAGCTCATCATTAAGCTCAGGGCCCTGGGTCTGAACCGCCGCCCTGTGCAACTGGGTCCTGGACTTCCTGACGGGCCGCCCCAAGGTGGCCCCACAAGGGTGCATGCTCTGCTCCCTCCTGTACTTCTTGTTCACCCATGACTCCGTGGCCATGTACGCCTCTTACTCAATCTTTAATCTTACTTCAATCTTCAAACAGTGGTAGGCCTGATTACCAACAATGACGAGACAGCCTACAGGGAGGAGGTGAGGGCCCTGGCGGAGTGGGGACAGGTAAATTATCTCTCCCTCAACATCAACAACATGAAGGAGCTGATTGTGGTCCTCTGTAGCTCAATTGGTAGAGCATGGCGCTTGTAACGCCAGGGTAGTGGGTTCGATCCCTGGAACCACCCATACCTAAAGATGTATGCACGCATGACTGTAAGTCACATTGGATAAAAGCATCTGCTAAATGGCATATTATATTATTATTATGGACTTCAGGAGACAGAGAGGGAGCACGCCCCCATCCACATCGATGGGGTGAAAGTTTCAAGTTCCTCAGCGTACATATCACTGACAATCTGAAATGGTCCACCCACACAGTCAGTGTGGTGAAGAAGGCACAACAGCGCCTCTTCGACCTTAGGAGGCTGAAATTACAGATGCACCATTGAGAGCATCCTGTCGGGCTGTATCACCGCTTGATAAAGCAACTGCACCGTCCCCAACTACAGGGCTCTCCAGAGGGTGGTGCGGTCTGCCCAACGCATCACCGGGGGTACACTGCCTGCCCTCCAGGACATCTAAAGCACCCGGTGTCACAGGAAGGACAAGAAGATCATCAAGGTCCTCAGCCACCCGAGCCACGGCCTGTTCATTCCGCTATCATCCAGAAGGCGAGGTCAGTACAGGTGCATCAAAGCTGGGACCGAGATGTAAATAGTCTGGGTGGCCATTTGATTAATTGTTCAGCAGTCTTATGGCTTGGGGGTAGAAGCTGTTCTGGAGCCTTTTGGACCTAGACTTGGCGCTCTGGTACCGCTTGCCGTGCGGTAGCAGGGAGAACAGTCTATGACTTTGGTGACTGGAGTCTTTCACAATTTGTTGGGCCTTCCTGGTCACCTTAATCATGCTTACAAACTGTTTTAACCATTTCATATGTATATACTGTATTCTAGTTAAGGCCATCCTATTGAACTATTGCTGTACTTAAACTATTCTATCCTACGTATTCTTCAGATATACTACATATTATATCCACATACTGTCCATAATGTCTATACAGTGGCTTGCAAAAGTATTCACCCCCCTTGGCATTTTCCCAATTTTGTTGCCTTATAACCTGGAATTAAAATTGATTTTTGGGGGGTTTATATCATTTGATTTATACAACATGGCTATCACTTTGAAGATGCAAAATATTTTTTACTGTGAAACAAACAAGAAATAAGACAATAAAACTGAAAACTTAAGCGTTCATAACTATTCACCCCCCCCCAAAGTCAGTACTTTGTAGAGCCACCTTTTGCACCAATTACAGCTGCAAGTCTCTTGGGGTATGTCTCTATAAGCTTGGCACATCTAGCCACTGGGATTTTTGCCCATTCTTCAAGGCAAAACTGCTCCAGCTCCTTCAAGTTGGATGGGTTCCGCTGGTGTACAACAATCTTTAAGTCATACCACAGATTCTCAATTGGATTGAGGTCTGGGCTTTGACTTGGCCATTCCAAGACATTTAAATATTTCCCCTTAAACCACTCAAGTGTTGCTTTAGCAGTATGCTTAGGGTCATTGTCCTGCTGGAAGGTGAACCTCCATCCCAGTCTCAAATCTCTGGAAGACTGGAACAGGTTTCCCTCAATAATTTCCCTGTATTTAGCGCCATCCATCATTCCTTCCATTCTGACCAGTTTCCCAGTCCCTGCCGATGAAAAACATCCCCACAGCATGATGCTGCCACCACCATGCTTCACTGTGGGGATGGTGTTCTCGGGGTGATGAGAGGTGATGAGGTGTTGGGTTTGTGCCAGACATAGCCTTTTCCTTGATGGCCAAAAGGCTCCATTTTAGTCTCATCTGACCAGAGTACATTCTTCCATATGTTTGGGGAGTGTCCCACATGGCTTTTGGCGAACACCAAACGTGTTTGCTTATTTTTTTCTTTAAGCAATGGCTTTTTTTCTGGCCACTCTTCCGTAAAGCCCAGCTCTGTGGAGTGTACGGCTTAAAGTGGTCCTATGGACAGATACTCCAATCTCCGCTGTGGAGCTTTGCAGCTCCTTCAGGGTTATCTTTGGTCTCTTTTTTGCCTCTCTGATTAATGCCCTCCTTGCCTGGTCCGTGTGTTTTGGTGGGCGGCCCTCTTTTGGCAGGTGTGATGTGGTGCCATATTCTTTCAATTTTTTTATAATGGATTTAATGGTGCTCCGTGGGATGTTCAAAGTTTCGGATATTTTTTTATAACCAAACCCTGATCTGTACTTCTCCACAACTTTGTCCCTGACCTGTTTGACGAGCTCCTTGGTCTTCATGGTGCCGGTTGCTTGGTGGTGCCTCTTGCTTAGTGGTGTTGCAGACTCTTGGGCCTTTCAGAACAGGTGTATGTATGTGTATATATATATATATATATATATATATATATATATGATCATGTGACAGATCATGTGACACTTAGATTGCACACAGGTGGACTTTATTTAACTAATTATGTGACTTCAGAAGGTAATTGGTTGCACCAGATCTTATTTAGGGGCTTCATAGGAAAGGGGGTGAATACATATGTACGCACCACTTTTCCATTATTTATCTTTTAGAATTTTTTTAAACAAGTTATTTTTTTTCATTCTACTTCACCAATTTTGACTATTTTGTGTATGTCCATTACTTTAAATCCAAATAAAAATCAATTTTAATTACGGGTTGTAATGCAACAAAATAGGAAAAATGCCAAGGGGGTGAATACTTTTGCAAGCCACTGTATAGACATTATGGACAGTATGTGGATATAATGGGTAGTATATCTGAAGAATACGTAGGATAGAATAGTTTAAGTACAGCAATAGTTTAACAGTATGGACTTAACTACAATACAGTATATACATATGAAATGGTTAAAACTAAGAGCATTGCATTTGGTACAAATCATTCCCTAAGTTCTAGACCTCAGCTGAATCTGGCAATGAACAAGTTGAGGAGACTAAATTACTTGGCGTTACCTTAGATTGTAAACTGTCATTGTCAAAACATATAGATTCAATGGTTGTAAAGATGGGGAGAGGTCTGTCCGTAATAAAGATATGCTCTGCTTCTTTGACACCACACTCCAAAAAGCAGGCTCTAGTTTTGTCTTATCTTGAGTATTGTCCAGTCGTGCGGTCGAGTGCTGCAAGGAGAAACCTAGTTAAGCTACAGCTGGTCCAGAACAGAGCGGCACGTCTTGTGCTCTTCATTGTAATCAGAGGGCCGATATAAATACTATGCATGCCAGTCTCTCTTGGCTGAGAGTTGAGGAGAGACTGACTGCATCACTTTTTCTTTTTATAAGAAATATTAATGTGTTGAAAATCCCAAATTGTTTGCATAGTCAACTTACACACAGCTCTGACACACACATTTACCCCACCAGACATGCCACCAGGGGTCTTTTCACAGTCCCCAAATCCAGAACAAATTGAAGAAAGCGTACACTATTATATAGAGCCATTATTGTGTGGAACTCCGTTCCATCTCATATTGCTCAAATAAACAGCAAACCTGGTTTACCAAAACAGATAAAGCAACACCTCACGGCACAATGCCTCTCCTCTATTTGACCTAGATACTGTTGAAGTCAGGAGTTTACATACACCTTAGCTAAATACATTTAAACTCAGTTTTTCACAATTCCTGACATTTAATCCTAGTAAACATTCCCTGTCTTAGGTCAGTTAGGATCACCACTTTATTTTAAGAATGTGAAATGTCAGAATAATTGTATTTCAGGTTTTCTTTCTTTCATCACATTCCCAGTGGGTCAGAAGTTTACATACACTCAATTAGTATTTGGTAGCATTGCCTTTAAATTGTTTAACTTGGGTCAAACGTTTCGGGTAGCCTTCCACAAAGAATCCACCTTTCCAGAAATAAGTCTCTCACTGTTGCCGCTTGCTACAGACCCCCTCAGCCCCCAGCTGTGCCCTGGACACCATATGTGAATTGATTGCCCCCCATCTATCCTCAGTTCGTACTGCTTGGTGACCTAAATTGGGATATGCTTAACACCCCGGCCATCCTACAATCCAAACTAGATGCCCTCAATCTCACACAAATGATCAACAAACCTACCAGGTACTACCCTAAATCCGTAAACATGGATTCATCCTGACTAACTTACCCTCTAAATACACCTCTGCTGTCTTCAACCAGGATCTCAGCGATCACTGCCTTATTGCCTGAGTCCGTAACGGGTCCGCGGTCAAATGACCACCCCTCATCACTGCCAAACGCTCAATAAAACACTTTAGCGAGCAGGCCTTCCTAATTGACCTGGCCCAGGTATCCTGGATGGATATCGATCTCATTCCGTCAGTAGAGGATGCCTGGTTGTTCTTTTAAAAGTAATTTCCTCTCAATGTTAAATAAACATGCCCCATTCAAAAAATACAGAACTAAGAACAGATATAGCCCCTGGTTCTCCTCAGACTTGACTGCCCTTGACCAGCACAAAAACATCCTGTGGCCTACTGCATTAGCATCGAACAGCCCCCGCGATATGCAAGTTTTCAGGGAAGTTAGGAACCAATATACACAAGCAATTAGGAAAGCAAAGGCTAGCTTTTTCAAACAGAAATTTGCATCCTGTAGCACTGACTCCAAAAAGTTTTGGGACACTGCAAAGTCCATGGAGAATAAGAGCACCTCCTCCCAGCTGCCCACTGCACTGAGGCTAGGAAACACTACCACCACCGATAAATCTACAATAATCGAGAATTTCAACAAGCATTTTGCTACGGCTGGCCATGCTTTCCACCTGGCTACCACTACCTCGGCCACCAGCTCTGCACCCTCCGCTGCAACTTGCCCATGCCCCCCCCCGCTTCTCCTTTACACAAATTCAGACAGCTGATGTTCTGAAAGAGCTGCAAAATCTGGACCACTATAAATCATCTGGGCTAGACAATCTGCACACTTTCTTTCTAAAACTAGCCGCCGAAATTGTCACAACCCCTATTACTAGCCTGTTCAACCTCTCTTTCGTAACGTCTGAGATCCCCAGAGATTGGAAAGCTGCCGCGGTCATCCCCCTCTTCAAAGGGGGTGACACTCTAGATCCAAACTGTTACAGACCTATATCCATCCTGCCCTGCTTTTCGAAAGTATTTGAAAGCCAAGTTAACAAACAGATCACCGACCATTTCGAATCCCACCGTACCTTCTCCGCTATGCAATCCGGTTTCCGAGCTGGTCATGGGTGCACCTCAGCCACACTCGAGGTCCTAAACGATATTATAACCGCGATCGATAATAGACAGTACTGTGCAGCCGTTTTCATCGACCTGGCCAAGGCTTTCGACTCTGTCAACCACCGCATTCTTATTGGCAGACTAGATTGCCTTGGTTTCTCAAGTGACTGCCTCGCCTGGTTCACCAACTACTTCTCAGATAGAGTTCAATGTGTCAAATCGGAGGGCCTGTTGTCTGGACCTATGGCAGTCTCTATGGGAGTGCCACAGGGTCCAATTCTTGGGCCGACTCTTTTCTCTGTGTATATCAATGATGTCGCTCTTGCTGCTGGTGACTCTCAGATCCACCTCTACGCAGACGACACCATTTTTGTATACATCTGGCCCTTCATTGGACACTGTTAACAAACCTCCAAACGAGCTTCAATGCCATACAACACTCCTTCAGTAGCCTCCAACTGCTCTTAAACACTAGTAAAATTAAATGCATGCTCTTCAATCAAACGCTGCTGGCACCCGCCCACCTGACTAGAATCACTACTCTCGATGGGTCTGACCTAGAGTATGTGGACAACTACAAATACCTAGGTGTCTGGTTAGACTGTAAACTCTCCTTCCAGACTCACATTAAACATCTCCAATCCAAAGTTAAATCTAGAATCGGCTTCCTATTTCGCAACAAAGCCTCCTTCACTCATGCTGCCAAACATGCCCTCGTAAAACTGACTATCCTACTGATCCTTGACTTCGGCGATGTCATTTACAAAATAGCCTCCAACACTCTACTCAGCAAATTGGATGTAGTCTATCACAGTGCCATCCGTTTTGTCACCAAAGCCCCATATACTACCCACCACTGTGACCTGTACGCTCTTGTTGGCTGGTCCTCACTACATATTCGTCGCCAAACCCACTGGCTCCAGGCCATCTATAAATCACTGCTAGGCAAATCCCTGCCTTATCTTAGCTCATTGGTCACCATAGCAACACCCACCCGTAGTATGCGCTCCAGCAGGTATATCTCACTGGTCATCCCGAAAACGCCAACACTTCCTTTGGCCGCCATTCCTTCCAGTTCTCTGCTGCCAATGACTGGAACGAATTGCAAAAATCTCTGAAGCTGGAGACTCTTATCTCCCTCACTAACTTTAAGCATCAGTTGTCAGAGCACGTTACCGATCACTGCACCTGTACACACCCCATCTGAAATTTGCCACCCAACTACCTCATCCCCATATTGTTATTTATTTTAATCATTTGCACTCCAGTATCTCTATTTGCACATCATCTCCTGCACATCTATCATTCCAGTGTTAATACTAATTGTAATTATTTTGCACAATGGCCTATGTTTTGTTTTACCCCATATGTAACTCTGTGTTGTTTTTATCGCACTGCTTTGCTTTATCTTGGCCAGGTCACAGTTGTAAATGAGAACTTGTTCTCAACTGGCTTACCTGGTTAAATAAAGGTGAAAAAAAAAAAAAAAAGCTTCCCACAATAAGTTGGGTGGATTTTGGCCCATTACTCCTGACAGAGCTGGTGTAACTGAGTCAGGTTTGTATGAGTCCTTGCTCGCACACGCTTTTTCAGTACTGCCCACACATTTTCTATAGGATTGAGGTCAGGGCTTTGTGATGGCCACGCCAATACCTTGACTTTGTTGTCCTTAAGCCATTTTGCCACAACTTTGGAAGTATGCTTGGGGTCATTGTCCAGTTGGAAGACCCATTTGCGACTAAGCTTTAACTTCCTGACTGATGTCTTGAGATGTTGCTTCAATATATCCACATAATTTTCCTTCCTCATGATGCCATCTATTTTGTGAAGTGCACCAGTCCCTCCTGCAGCAAAGCACCCCCACAGCATGATGCTGCTGCCCCCGTGCTTCACGGTTGGGATGGTGTTCTTCGGCTTGCAAGCATCCCCCCTTTTCCTCCAAACATAACGATGGTCATTATGGCCAAACAGTTCTATTTTTGTTTAATCAGACCAGAGGACATTTCTCTAAAAAGTAAGATCTTTGTCCCCATGTGCAGTTGCAAACCATAGTCTGACTTTTTTATGGCGGTTTTGGAGCAGTGGCTTCTTCCTTGCTGAGCGGCCTTTCAGGTTATGTCGATATAGGACTCGTTTTACTGTGGATATAGATACTTTTGTACCTGTTTCCTCCAGCATCTTCACAAGGTCCTTTGCTGCTGTTCTGGGATTTGCACTTTTCACACCAAATTACGTTAATCTCTAGGAAACAGAACACGTCTCCTTCCTGAGCGGTATGACGGCTGCGTGGTCCCATGGTGTTTATACTTGCGTACTATTGTTTGTACAGATGAACGTGGTACCTTCAGGCGTTTGGAAATTGCTCCCAAGGATGAACCAGACTTGCGGAGGTCTACAATTTGTCTTGGCTGATTTCTTTTGATTTTCCCATGATGTGAAGCAAAGAGGCACTGAGTATGAAGGTAGGCCTTGAAATACATCCACAGGTACACCTCCAATTGACTCAAATTATGTCAATTAGCCTATCAGAAGCTTCTAAAGCCATGACATCATTTTCTGTAATTTTCCAAGCTGTTTAAAGGCACAGTTAACTTAGTGTATGTAAACTTCTGACCCACTGGAATTGTGATACAGTGAATTATAAATAAAATAATCTGTCTGTAAACAATTGTTGGAAAAATTACTTATGTTATGCACAAAGTAGATGTCCTAACTGACTTGCCAAAACTATAGTTAGTTAACAAGAAATTTGTGCAGTGGTTGAAAAACAAGTTTTAATGACTCCAACCTAAGTGTATGTAAACTTCCGACTTCAACTGTAGTTTGTGTGTATGTATTGGCATGTAATTCTGTCCTTGAGCTGTTCTTGTCTATTAATGTTCTGTATTATGTCATGTTTCATGTTTTGTGTGGACCCCAGGAAGAGTAATGGGGATCCTAATAATAATAAAATGCCAAATACCATTTACTAATTCTTCTCCACCTATTACTAAACATGTTTGGCATTTTTTAAATGGAAGTTAGTAGATGGGAAGTAGGTGTCAGTCAATGCATCCAAGTGTAATCCTTTTATTGATATGGACCTATTTGGGCTAAACATACCAGAGGGGAAAAACAAGCTTGCTAGCTCTCAATATGCTCTGATCTGCCCATTTGGTCTGAACAGAAGCATATACAGAAAAGTAACTTATTCCTATGGTAAAATATGGTTGTGGATCTTTGATGTTATACGGCTATTTTGCTTCCACTGGTTCTCGGGCCCTTGTTAAGGTCAACTATAGCTATGTGTGTGTGTGTGATCTGATCTATCTAGTGAAGAATCCGTGTCTCGCTTCTCAAGTAATCTGTCACTGTCTATGTGTGTGTGTGCATACATGCTTGTGCATGCAATCATATATGTAGGTATTTGCGTGCGTGCGTGAGCAGTCTCCAAGTTGCCAAGTTCATGTTAAAATATTTGTAATGTAATTACATTCTCTGGCTGCATTGCTTAGCATTAGAATGGGCACGGAGACATCCTCCTGCACTGTTGAATAATACATCAAGTTCATAAACCAACTCCCAAGAACATACCTTGCGTGAACACAAGGAGAGAAAAAAATCTGAAATCTGTGATGGAAATGTTGCAGAATAAAGTTTCATGAATAATTGAAGAGGTTTTTGAAAAATGTATCATTACCCCGCTGGTTTGAAGGTCACTTCCTGTTGGGCACATATGCACTCGAAGGGGAAATTGAGTTAAAACATTCATTTCTTGAAAAAGTGATTGATGACCATGGAGAACAATGATTGAGATTTTGGCTAGACTCCATAGCTGACAAGGGTTGGGGGGGAAAAGGATGGTGGATGGTAGTGAATGAGGGTGTCATCTATCAGCTGGCTTCTCTTATTAATGACATGATATATCAGTCATGCACAGCTGGGATGGAGTAAGGCTACCACCGGAGCCCTCAAGACCCAGACCAAGACCCAGACCAGATCTGTTGAGACCCCGACCCAACCTCTGAAGACAAAGACCAAGGCTAAGTGTATCAGGACTGTGACAAGACAGTGATGAGACCAAGACCAATTTGAATGTTGGAAAATCAGACCCAGCCTGAGGCTAACTACTTTAACAAAGTGCATAAGGTATATTTTCCCCAACTGTTAGTCATTGCATGCCCATACAGCTCCCACATTAGACTGACACTTGTGTTGTGTCATTCTTGGGCCAATAATGCTGACAAGTGATGCACTGGTACCACATGAGTTGAGAAACATCTAAGACTATGGTATTATCTGAGACCATTAACCAAGACCAGAATAGCAGGTGACAAGAACCAGACCTGGGCACTCAGCCAGACCAAGACCACTGTTCTGTGTTCTCAGGACCAAGGGGCCATATGTATCAAGCGTGGGAGTGCTGATTTATTATCAGTTTTGCCTTTTAGATCACCATTTTATAAGATTACAAGGACAGGGGGGACAGCTGTATGAAATGTGAAGGAAACATGGCAACAATGAGAATGTTGTGATTTGGCACCTTTTTGCCCATTCCACTTTGTTATGGAATCTAAGGTCATGTCATATGGAGGAGAAATGCACTATGTTGCTCTATTCCACAACTTGTAGTTTGTCTGGTTGGTGACATGACAGCCATATGTTATGTTGAGGATTTGTTAGCCTGTCAACTTTCCACCCTTTGATGGGGAACAGTTTTTACCCTCTGTTTATTTCCCCTTCTATCCCCCTCATTGTAATATGAATCGGCAGTTGTGTCCGGGCATATATCTTACAAGATAATTAGTCTGCCTGAATATGATCAATAAAAAGTAATTAGTATGGGAATTTAGCACTGTTTAATTATTGATCACTATTCAGAATCAGGATTGGCTCTGCATATTAAAAATACTTCAGATTGCCATCATCAAGAGTGGAACCTCTTAAAAATTCATTTGAATTGGTCAGGGCACCAGCTAATCTCAATGGTTTTTATTAAATCATCAGGATTTGAATTTAGTTCACCTCCAACGAAGTGAGACCAGAGAAGAATACCAACTAAGAAATGACAAAAGAGTGGGAGGGCTTTCTTCAAAAGCTAATCTTGGCAATTATGAGCTTTAATTTTCTTGGGATCGATTAGAATTACTGAAGATTTTCACTTCACCTCACTTTGTTTAGAAGTTCAAATATGGGGTGTGGAGATATGTAGAGAGAATGGGAGTGTGACTCTCCTTTGAACTGTTGCTTATAATTAGTTTCTTTGTAATATTTTTGGCAGAGGCCTGAAGAAAATGAAAATAAATAGCAAAACCTTTTTTAAAGTCAAGGCTCCTAGCTCGGAAGCTTCCTGTGTTGCTTTTCAAGAGGGTTTTATTGCACAGCTGCCTTTGATTTATTTTCTCTGAGCAGTAATAACAATGACTGACTTTCAGTTTTAATGACCGCAAAACAGTGCACGGATGTCATTGAGCATGACCATGTCAGGGAGATAAACTAAACTGGGGCCCTGACCACAGACTGAGTCTCAGTGGAATTAGAGTTGGGAGAGTTCAGAATTTGTTTAGTTATCACAATGTTTGACATGCTATTCCTTATACTATTCCCCCATATACTGGATCAATTAGACTACACTATTTATGAAGACAAATTTAAATGTAAGATCTGGGAATCATTATGACCATCATTCATGACTATGATAACAGACTTCCCAAAACTCCAACTGCAGAGAAATGTTCTTATGGACTGCAAGCACCAAAGAGAGGGAATTTTAATTGGGCAAGCTGGACATTTTTTCAAAACACAGCTAAGTGCACTCTTCTGTACGAAAAAGGAGTACACGTAGCAAGCAGATAATTTGCTATATACGTGTTTATTGTACTGGTGTTTGAAGCTGATATTGAAAAAGCAATCTTTTGCCTCAATTACATTTTCAAGGCTGTTTCAGTATGCTGCCTATTATGGTAGGTAGTAAAGTAAACAATGTAATTGACAAAGCGATGAGGATGTCGAGAACAGAACAAAAGCAAGGGCCAAGGATTTTTGAAAGTAAAAGATTTTCCTCGCTTCGTAGATTAACGTTGATCAATATTTTAATGTGTGGTATAGCAGGGTTTGTTTTCAACATAAAAACATCTGAGGTTATTGTGATTATTGTAGCTATGTTTTGATAATCATGGAATCATTCTTTATCGGGAAAACAGTAATTGTGTTGCTAGCAAAATGCAGGTATTTATTGACGTTGTGTCGGGACATCTTTCTTACCATAGTGTATGTATGTACAGTATGGTCATGTTATTGTTCACAAATAAAATGTTAGATTGAACACTGTTTATTGCAAGCAAGCCTTCTTTACAGTATGTTCAGAACCCCAATTAATTCCTTAGTTTTTCATGTCCAAACATTTCATTTTGCTAATCTTGTAGCCAGAGTTTATACGTCTCACAACTGCCTTTGGACTGAATTCAAGCCTTTTCCTCATTCTTCTCTCAGTACTTTTGTTTAGATATTCAAACACTTAATTTCTTATTGTGACAAGGGCAAAGTCAGGGATGACATGAAAATAGAGTTCTTTGGCCACGCACACCAGTGGTGGGTTTGGCGTTGACAAACAGAAGCATATGCAGAAAAGTACCTCATTCCAATGGTAAAATATGTGACCGACCGGCTCGATTCGGTTTTACGTAGCAAAATTTGAAAAAATTGTGTTTTTTACATTGGATACAAGTAGAGACTCATAGCTAGAAAATGGTATATCATACACTACAGTTGAGGATCAATGGGAAAGTAATTCTGCTTTGAAAGTTGATAAACTTGTAACCTCACTTTTGTAAAAAATGGACACTGGACGCGCTGGCCAAGGAGTAGGGTTGATCCAAACGTTCTGACCTAACAACAGCAGTCAAGCACCCAAGCTAACTGGCAAACTTGCTAGCTACTTCAAGACACAAATTAGGGAAAAGCTCACTCTGACCATTTTACTTGCCCTAGCAGAGCTGGTTAGGCTGTTTTTATGTTATCCAGAGCTTTGGTGACTGCAACTGTGCTGCTGGCAACAATTTAATTACGCTTTTTTGCCAACGTTTACTGACACTGGCCATATTCAACAGGTGTTGAGCGTTCGTAAATTAGTCAGTTATTCAGCGCTCTGGCACACTCAGATGAGTGCTCTGAAATCGGAGTAGATAGCCGGAGGGAATTTACCAGCAACGTCTATCGACAGTTGTCGCAGTGACATCATGAACATTCTATTGAAATGGTTAATTGCATATTGGAGTCTTTTGTTTAGACATGTAGCTAGCTAGCTAAAAAATTAACCATAATCCCAACTCATAAAGTTACTACCCTGCATTAATCTGCAGGTAGCTAACCAAACACGTTCAATGTTAGCTAGCTAGCTAACAGTACGCTTTAACTTGAAATGAAAACGACTTTCTGACAAAATTAGAAACATGTAATATCTGAAAATGTAGACAATCTTACCCGTATACATGGATGGACGCTTCTCTCTCTCTGTCACGGTTGCCTTAGTTTGAAGATTTAATCCGGAGACAGGTGTTTTATACAACAGCCTTTGATAAAAAAAAAAGGTTTACGTTCAAATGGCTCTTCTGTGAAGTAGTGACGAGCGACATTGAAAACCTGTGGTTTGAATTGAAGAGGGAAGTCCATAAGAGCAGATGAAGGATATCAAAGATCTGGAAAGATTCTGTATGGAGGAATGGTCTAAGATCCCTCCCAACCAGTGGAGGCTCCTCAGAGGAGGAAGGGGGGGACCATCCTACTCAGTGAATTTCAGGAAAATAAAATAGTGAAACATTTAAAAAGTTTACATTTTTAGATAAAACTATACTAAATATATTCATGTCACCAAATAATTGAAAAAAACACACTGTTTTGCAATGAAGGTCTACAGTAGCCTCAACAGCACTCTGTAGGGTAGCACCATGGTGTAGCCGGAGAACAGCTAGTTTCCATCCCCCTCTGTGTACATTGACTTCAATACAAAATCTAGGAGGCTCGTTGTTGTCACCCCCTTCCATAGACTTACACGGTAATTATGCCAACTTCTGGAGGACGTCCTCCAACCTATCAGAGCTCTTGCAGCATGAACTGACATGTTGTCCACCAAATCAAAGGATCAGCTAATTAATCTTGTACTGAAAGCATAAGCTACAGCTAGCTAGCACTGCAGTGCATAAAATGTGGTGAGTAGTTAACTCAAAGAGACAGAAAGACAATAGTTGAACAGTATTGAACAATATAGGTAGAGGGAAAATTTGAGGATCATGTAGTAACCTAAACCTATCGATGTTACATTGAGCTGGGTGAATGGAATTTGAATAACAGTCATCAATATGCTGCAATAGAAATAAGGCCATGCTCATTCCTTGGCTCATCGTGCTTTAGCGACTCCTTGTCACAGGGCCGGGCGCCTGCAAGCTGACTCCGGTTGTCAGTCGAATAGTGTTTCCTCTGACACATTGGTGCTGCTGACATCCGGGTTAAGCGAGCAGTGTGATAAGAAGTAGGCAACCAGGTGGGTCATGTTTCGGAGGATGCATGACTCAACCTTTGCTTCTCCCGAGCCTGTTGAGGAGTTGCAAATATGAGCCATGGGACTTAATTCAGGGGGAATACCACCCTGACCATACCACCCTGAACACGCCTGTTCAGGGTCGGGCATGGTTAGTACCGGGACGGGAGACCGCCTGGGAATACCAGGTGCCGTAAGCTAAAAACAATATATATAAAAATATATATAATACCATGCTCATTAAAAAAAAGAATCGTCCTCCCTCATCTTAAACGGCACCGACCGCCACTGCTCCCAACATGTTCTCCAATCTTATAAAATATTTTTGAAAAATGCTCAGTGTCATTATCCTCACAAGGGGAATAATTTTGACCCCTATCTTTTTTATATTTTCTTTTATTACTTGTTAAACAAAATCTCTTTCTCTGAGCAATTGTATAAAAATTCTACCATTTTTATAATTTCCCAATTTTTTTGAGCATACAATATACTGTAGCTCAGCATTTGTATTATTTATTTTATACAGTCTTTTTTGCTTATCTTTATCAAGGGTGCCAATAATTATGGACCTGGCTCTATATCCCAGGACCGAAGAACTGGTGTCATTGTGCAGAAATGTAGGTAGATCATGGAAATTGCTGGATGCAGAAATTAAGTTTTAAGTGTATTTTGTAAAAACCGAAAAATAAAACGATGTGGCTAAATGGTGTACAATTGTCTTCTAATTGCACCATGACAAAACAGAAACGAGACAGAAACATAACAAGACAAGTACACCACTGTCTGGCAGATGTGGGGGTGAATGGGGGGATGTCTGTGCCCAGTGGGCTGTTGGTAACTACATCATTTGGGACCTGCACCTGCCCTCTCCACTTCTCCCTGAGGAGGCTATATACTGTAGGCTATACTGTAAGAGAGCTGGGACATAGTTGCCAGAGGCTATGTCACCTTTCTGCCTTGTTGTCAGATTGCAGTGGCTAAACAGCCCTGGGCTTATTAAGCGTGAGACCAGGAGGTTAGAGACCCTTGGGATAGTAGGTAAGCTGCTAAAAATGGATTTAGCCACCCAGCAATAGGCAGTGATACTTCTTGTTGATCTTTGTGCAATGAGTCTTCGGCTCAGAAGTATCCCTCCCATGGCAGCCTCTATTCTCATGTGGCTTCAGGAATGCACGCATGCAGACACAGGCACGCGTACATGCACAAACACACACACACACACACACACAGAGAATATTGTGTTGAAGCTTAAATAACTTTCACCAAATATCCGGAGAAACTTCAAACGAAAGCTTAGTGTCTTCTCTGCGACTTGAGAGAGGATGGCGGTCATTCCCCAAAGATTTCTCTGAGAGGAAGCAAGTCATCATCTGATTGGCTTAAACTATCCTCTCCTCAAAATCCACCTCAACCTGTATTAGAAACGTCTTCTTGCAGATGGCCACAATGCACGGGTACTGAGGTGCAGTCGTGAGGGATCCTTAGATCATATCTCCCCTTCGGTTGCGATAGTAACAGGGTAGGCCACCTCTTGCAAGTCCTCTTAGTCAATTAATTCAAGTGTTAGCGAAACCTCAAGTAGAGTAATTATACTTCATTTGTTCCTAACTGGTCCCTATTATACAGTGGGGGAAAAAAGTATTTAGTCAGCCACCAATTGTGCAAGTTCTCCTACTTAAAAAGATGAGAGAGGCCTGTAATTTTCATCATAGCTACACGTCAACTATGACAGACAAATTGAGAATTTTTTTCTCCAGAAAATCACATTGTAGGATTTTTAATGAATTTATTTGCAAATTATGGTGGAAAATAAGTATTTGGTCAATAACAAAAGTTTCTCAATACTTTGTTATATACCCTTTGTTGGCAATGACACAGGTCAAACGTTTTCTGTAAGTCTTCACAAGGTTTTCACACACTGTTGCTGGTATTTTGGCCCATTCCTCCATGCAGATCTCCTCTAGAGCAGTGATGTTTTGGGGCTGTCGCTGGGCAACACGGACTTTCAACTCCCTCCAAAGATTTTCTATGGGGTTGAGATCTGGAGACTGGCTAGGCCACTCCAGGACCTTGAAATGCTTCTTACGAAGCCACTCCTTCATTGCCCGGGCGGTGTGTTAGGGATCATTGTCATGCTGAAAGACCCAGCCACGTTTCATCTTCAATGCCCTTGCTGATGGAAGGAGGTTTTCACTTAAAATCTCACGATACATGGCCCCATTCATTATTTCCTTTACACGGATCAGTCTTCCTGGTCCCTTTGCAGAAAAACAGCCCCAAAGCATGATGTTTCCACCCCCATGCTTCACAGTAGGTATGGTGTTCTTTGGATGCAACTCAGCATTCTTTGTCCTCCAAACACGACGAGTTGAGTTTTTACCAAAAAGTTCTATTTTGGTTTCATCTGACCATATGACATTCTCCCAATCCTCTTGTGGATCATCCAAATGCACTCTAGCAAACTTCAGACGGGCCTGGACATGTACTGGCTTAAGCAGGGGGACACGTCTGGCACTGCAGGATTTGAGTCCCTGGCGGCGTAGTGTGTTACTGATGGTAGGCTTTGTTACTTTGGTCCCAGCTCTCTGCAGGTCATTCACTAGGTCCCCCCGTGTGGTTCTGGGATTTTGCTCACCGTTCTTGTGATCATTTTGACCCCGCGGGGTGAGATCTTGCGTGGAGCCCCAGATCGAGGGAGATTATCAGTGGTCTTGTATGTCTTCCATTTCCTAATAATTGCTCCCACAGTTGATTTCTTCAAACCAAGCTGCTTACCTGTTGCAGATTCAGTCTTCCCAGCCTGGTGCAGGTCTACAATTTTGTTTCTGGTGTCCTTTGACAGCTCTTTGGTCTTGGCCATAGTGGAGTTTGGAGTGTGACTGTTTGAGGTTGTGGACAGGTGTCTTTTATACTGATAACAAGTTCAAACAGGTGCCATTAATACAGGTAACGAGTGGAGGACAGAGGAGCCTCTTAAAGAAGAAGTTACAGGTCTGTGAGAGCCAGAAATCTTGCTTGTTTGTAGGTGACCAAATACATATTTTCCACCATAATTTGCAAATAAATTCATAAAAAATCCTACAATGTGATTTTCTGGAATTATTTTCTCAATTTGTCTGTCATAGCTGACGTGTACCTATGATGCAAATTACAGGCCTCTCTCATCTTTTTAAGTGGGAGAACTTGCACAATTGGTGGCTGACTAAATACTTTTTTCCCCCACTGTAATTTTCACCTGGATGATTTCACCTTGACTTCACCTTGATGGAAGGTTAGGAAGACCGGTTGCCTACAAATTAGAACAGTCCTTAACAAACCCTCCATCAATAAGACAAATAAAATGCCTCTCAAGTGACCTTGCTGATATGGTCATCAAACAGGAAAGGCAAAGACCGGTTTGGACTGACAGTAAATGCTCACTTTTGGCTGATTCTGATAGAAAGTACTGCAAATGAACATTGAAAGCATGCAACATTTTAAAGCACAGATTGTGGGCATGCTGGTTTCCCTTTTGTGAAATTGCCTTTTAATTTGTAATGAGCAATTGCACATTAGAGCCTAATAGTCTCTAATTGAAGTTAATTTTGCTCCCTCGGGGGGATTCAACATCAAGCAGCATCAAACAATATGTGGTAATGGAATTGAAAAAGATAATATGAATTATGATTATATGAATAATTTTGTAAAATATAATTGTAGAATATAATCTTCCACTAGAATGAGCAGCTCAGTGCACTTTTAACGTTTTGCTATCAGTGATGTTATTTTGTACCACCCAAAGTTAACACATTTGAAGATACATCTCTAGGATCCAATAGCCACATTTGGTCATATTGAACTGGAAATTGGTCTAAATGAAAAGAACAGTCTGAGGTTAATTGCTAAATCAAAGCACAGTTCATTTGATTATCTACATGAATAAACCATGAATTGATCAGTAAAAAAGGAAATGCATGCACACTTGAAATACAGAAAAAAAGGTTCATTATGGGATAAAAAGTGTGAAATACATACATCACAAATCAATGTTCACAATTACATTGCTTTATTTTGGAAAATCTGTAAACATATAGAATCATATCCCAGAGGTAACATGCATGCACGTATATTGAATGAGTAAGTTTTGACAGTCAAACCATTCAAAGGAGTTTCTTAGGTCTAATTTGTCCTCAGAGGGAGCCTGTGGTCCTTTAGGTAGACCACATATCTTAAAACTTCATCTCTCCAAATGAATCTTGTATAAGTAGCTAAGTGGAGGTCTGAGGCCTAGGGGGGACCCATTAATGTGAGGGATTGCCTGAATCAAGCCATAATTCTTGCTAAAAGTTTGCGTTATGTGGCTAGTACTTTAGCATGACATTTATAATCCATTTGCCAAAGTAGCATTCCACAAAAGGCAGACAGATTCTGAAGCTGAAGATAAAGGGAAGCCAGAGCAGTGCTTTGCTCTGTATTTTGATGCACTCAAACGGATAGTTTTTCTAGAACGTAATGTGTGGTTGATGAGGCCTACACATACAGTAAATGTCTACACTGAGTGTACAAAACATTAGGAACACCTACTCTTTCCATGACATAGACAGACCAGGTGAATCCAGGTGAAAGCTATGATCCCTTATTGAGTCACTTGTTAAATCCACTTCAATCAGTGTAGATGAAGGGGAGGAGACAGGTTAAAGAAGGATTTTTAAGCCTTGAGACAATTGAGACATGGATTCTGTGTGTGCCATTCAGAGGGTGAATGGGCAAGACAAAATATTTAAGTGCTTTTAAACGGGGTATGGTAGTAGGTGCCAGGCGCACCGGTTTGAGTGTTGAGGCTGTTCTGAGGGAAAAAGGGGGTGCAACTCAATATTAGAATTGTGGTGTCCCTAATGTTTTGTACACTCAGGGTATACTGAAGTTTGGACAAATGAGTGTTACTGCGAACTTGTCTATAGCAAGATGAAATCCAACACAGTTTTCACTTTTCAAAACTATGATAAGGTAGAGCATGTACACTCAGATACTAAAACAAATGTAAAAAATAATGTGTAGGTCTTCGTCATTTGGATCGAAATATGTCAAATTTTAAGGTAAACAAATAATTGTATGGGTTGGAACTTCTGAGTGTGTGAGCCCCACTTTACCTAACCACTACCTTGTCTCCCATGTTCCTTCACTTTGCCTTCTATACTGTTGACTTAATAGACCCCAGGGCAACGTATGTAGCCTAAACTTTTGAAAACCCTATACATCATCAAAGCTATAAGTAATCTGAAATAATCTGTGCGTTTGGCATTTTGACTTGTGATTCCAAAGCCATCAGCAGCCATTTTCACATAAAAGTGAGATGACAATTAAGTGAATTACATAAAAGGCTAGCACAGCTACATTTAGTGTTCCATCACAAACCTATTGTTGAAAGTGTTCCAACACACTGGGCACAGTCAATTCAATGTCTATTCCACATTGATTCAACATGATTTCATAAAAATTATGTGGAAACAACGTTGATTCAACCAATGTGTGCCCAGTGTAGGGTGACCACATTTAAAATACCCAAATGTGGGACAACCGGATGATTTGCAGGACATTCACGAGACAGTGTAGCCTAAATGTGAGCAAATTAGAGCAGATGGTGTTAACAAACTATATAGCTTTCCTGTATTTTGTTTAAATCAAAGCGCATTCTGCCTAGTAGCCTACATTCGCGCGCTGTTGAATTTTCGCTGCATGAGATTTTTTGTTGTTGTACTATTCAGCTAACCATCCTAAAATCTCATAAGAAATTAGGTGCTGTTTATGGTGTAAAAGTAACGTTATACTATGCTATTATATTTGTTTCTGTTTTGTAGAATACTAATTAATCATTGTGATCTTCGAAGACATTGATTCAGCCAGTGGCGTGTATTCATGGATGCCAAGGGAAACTAGGCTTCCCAAAATATTTGACCAATAAAAAAATATACATTATAAAATAATTTATCAGAGTGAGGGAAACAGCGCTCCTCTGTCTCAGTATGTGTAGCCCACGTATCTGATGCTGTCTGGAACAAAAGAGTATGACATGTTGCCGCTGTAGCATTTGATTGATTGATGCCATCAAGCATTTGGCCTCCCTTAATAAAAAAAAAAAAGATAAAATAATTGTTTTAATATGGCTATTTACTTACTTTTGTAGCTATACATCAGAAGCACACTTTTTGTAAGTAGTGAGGCCTAACTGTCCTCTCCAAGTTTAGCTGGAATTTAGCCCAAAATGTTTTGAGAAATGTGATTGGTTGACGATAGGCCTATGACATTGGCCTACGTCTCGTCTTGCACTGCAAAGAATATAAGATCTCAACAACGATTGGAGAAGTGTTTAACATCACCAGTACCACATCCTTATGATATACTGTATATTTCTTCCATAAATGCAACGTGTCTGCAAGAGACAGGCTGGAATGTCTGACTGAAATACGGGACAAATCAACCTTTTTATTTTGTATTTGTGGTGTTTGAATTTGTTGATAAAATTTGAGACATTGTTTGGTTGTGGGACAAAGGGCCAAAATGTGGGACTGACCCGCACAATCTAGGACATGTGGTCACCCTAGCCCAGTGGGAAGAAGCATCTTACAAGGTTTTTGGGACAGTGAAAGTCCATGAATATTGCATTAGCTTTCATACTAAACTAAACTTATTTGATGTTCCTGCCTTAAACCAAAAGGTAGTTGTCCTCTTTATGCATTAATAACGTTCAGGGACAGATTTGCCATATTTATTAACTCCTATTTAATTGTACTCCCTGCTGCTTTCCACAACAGAAGTGAAGTGCAAATGAACTTGGGAGCGTCAAACAGACGAAATAGCACCGAACTGAAGTTGGTGCCACGAAACAACGCTGTCAAATTTGTTGTTTGGCTAGCAAGATGTCTTCGCTCGCTCGTAATGCTGAGCACCTCCAAAAGTCAATAGCTTCAAGGCCTTTCCGGTACCCCTTCCGTATGGTTCCCCATCTGCCAAGAAAACGGCACAAACGCTTAGCCCGACTCGGTCAGCACATTGAGTAAATAGCTGCTCTGAACCCTAATAAAGGGACAACAAGATTTTTTTTTTTTACATAGGCCATCATCGCATCTCTTTCTCTCTTTGGAAAGCAGGACTGCATTGCAGTTGTTTAATATTCTCCCTTAGTGAATATGAAATGACGGGGCCTGTCTATTCGAAGGTACCATTTAAATGAGTTGGGGGCCAGTCGGGCGCCCATAGCTGTGCCCTTGCATGACAAGTCACTGTGGAAGGAAGCTCATCAGGATAATCCTGCCAGTCGTCTTAGCCACCTGATATTATGTTTTATGTCTTAAAAATAGTTATTTCCCCCTCTCTCTCCTTTGGAACTCCGAAACCGAGGAACGAGATTAAGTGGCGGATGTTTATAATATCAGCCTTAGGTGCACTCAAGCGCCAGGATGTTTTAAATCAGGCATGAAATTCATTTTCAAACTCCCTTTCAACGGAGGCCTATGTAATGAGACCAATATGCATTGTGCTTTGGATCTGACGGCTGGCAGTGGCACTGGTAGTATTTTACAATCAGCGGGAGTTGTACATCTCTGTCACAAAGGTCCTCCCTTGTAGCCACCAACTGCTTTTGATCCAAACATCAGAGGCAAAAAGCGAGAGAAGTAGACTTTGACTTTGTTTGTGTTTATGTGTGTGCGGTCACAGACTGGACAGTTGTGGCAGGACTGTGTTGTGCTGGGACTTTGTCTTTTGGCACATGTGGTAATGCTAAATTATGACACTTTGCTGTGATCTGGCACTTAGATTTGGCTCGCTTGGAATTGATCATGTGGCTGTCATGGTGTCCATCGCAAGAGCCTTTAGCTAGCTTGTCTGTTTCTTTCAGTCTCTCTCTCACACACTACAGTCTCTCTCTCTCCTCTCTCTCTCTCTCTCTCTCTCTCTCTCTCTCTCTCTCTCTCTCTCTCTCTCTCTCTCTCTCTCTCTCTCTCTCTCTCTCTCTCTCTCTCTCTCTCTCTCGTTCCTCACTTCTCACAGCTGCTCGGTCAGTAACTGTAGTTCGCTGAACATCATGTACAGTATAATCAGTGTCATACTCACAGGCATGCTACACTTTGGTTCGAAGCCAAGTGACCGAATGGGCTCTGTCCTGGTGTGATCATTCTACTGCAATTGAGCTTTTATATGTGAGATGATTTGTTGCTGTCTCACTTTCACACCATGGCAGATAAGTAGGCCCAAGGATTAAAATGAATTTTATTGTGATTTTTTTTGTCAACAATCTACACAAAATACTATGTAATGTCAAAGTGGAAGAAATATTCTAATTTTTTTTAAAGATTAATACAAATTGATTAACTAAAATATAGTAGTTACATAAGTATTCAGCTCCCTGAGTCAATACATGTTAGAAACAGTTTTTGCAGCGATTACAGCTGTGAGTCTTTCTGGGTAAGTCTCTAAAAGCTTAGTTTGCACACCTAGCTTATGCAATATTTTCCCATTATTCTTTTAAAAAATCTTCAAACTCTGTCAAGATGTTGGGGACCATGACTAGACAGCAATTTTCAAGTCTTGCCATAGATTTGAAAGCAGATTTAAATCAAAACTGTAACTTGGCCACTCAGGAACATTCATTGTCTTCTTGGTAAGCAATTCCTTTGTAGATTTGGCCTTCTGTTGTAGGTTATTGGCCTACTGAAAGGTGAATTCCTCTCCCAGTGTCTGGTGTAAAGCAGACTGAAGCAGGTTCTCCTCTAAGATTTTGCCTGGGCTTAGCTCCATTCCGTTTCTTTTTTATCCTGAAAAACTCCCCAGTCCTTAATGATTACAAGCATACCCATACCATGATGCAGCCAACACCATGTTTGAAAATAAGGAGGCAGTTACTTAGTGATGTGTTGTGTTGGATTTGACTCAAACATGAGGATTTGAGTGTAGGCCAAAAAGTGTATTCCTTTGCCGTGTTTCTTATTCAGTATTACTTTAGTGCATTGTTACATACAAGATGTATGTTTTGGAATATTTTTACTCTGTATATTTTTATTATTCTTCTCACTCGGTCATTTAGGTTATTATTGTGGAGTCACTACAATGTTGTTGATCTTAAGTTTTCTCCCGTCACAGCTATTGAACTCTGTAGCTGTTTTCAAATCACCAATTGCCTCATGATAACATCCCTGAGCAGTTTCATTCCTGTCCTGCAGCTCAGTTCAGAAGGACGACTGTATCTTTGATGTTTCTGGGTAGTTTAATACATAATCCACAGCATAATTATTAACTTGACCATGCTTAGAGATATTTAATGTCTGATTTGTTACTGTTACCAATCTACCAATCCCTGCCCTTCTATGAGGCTTTCGAAAAGCTCCCTGGTCTTTGCAGTTGAATCTGTGCTTGAAATGCAATACTTGACTGAGGGACCTAACAGATGTTGTATGTATGGGGGACAGAGGAAGGATTAGACATTAAAAGATCATGTCAACCCCTATTATTTCACACAGAGTGAGTCCATGTAACTTATTATGTGATTTGTTAATCCAGATTTTACTCCTGAACTAATTTAGGCTTGCCTAAACAAAGGGGCTGAATACTTATGCAACGACTATACACTGAGTGTACAAAACATTAGGGACACCTGCTGTTTCCATAACATAGGCTGACCAGGTGAATCCAGGTGAAAGCTATGATCCCTTATTGATGTCACTTGTTAAATCCATTTCAATCAGTGTAGATAAAGGGGAGGAGACAGGTTAAAGAAGGATTTTTAAGCCTTGAGACAATTGATACATGGATTGTGTATGTGTGCAATTCAGAGGGTGAATGGGCAAGACAAAATATTTAAGTGCCTTTGAATGGGATAGGTGCCAGGCGCACCGGTTTATGTCAAGAACTGCAACGCTGCTGTTTTTTTTTTGCTCAACAGTTTCCCGTGTGTATCAAGAATGGTCCACCACCCAAAGGACATCCAGCCGACTTGACACAACTGTGGGAAGCATTGGAGTCGACATGGGCCAACATCCCTGTGGAAAGCTTTCGACACTTTGTAGAGTCCATGCCCTGACGAATGTAGGCTTTTCTGAGGGCAAAAGGGGTTGCAACTCAATATTAGGAAGGTGTGCCTAATGTTTTGTACACTCAGTGTATTTTAGTTAATACATTTGTATTAATCTTTTGAAAAAGTTTTCTTCCACTTTGTGTAGATTGTTGACAAAAAATGACAATGTAATCAATGTTTTATTCCCACTTAGTAACACAATAAACGTGAAGGGGTCTGGTACTATTGTCTTGATACTGAGAGAGGTAATCCTTAATGTTGTTCATTCTTTGAAACATTATTGAATTGGAGCAAGCATTCTGATAGGCCTAAACTCTGATAAGATCTTTGTCAGTATGTAAATCCTGTATGGTAATTTCACCATGGCTTGAAAAAACTAACAAAAATAAACATGACTCACTTCAGCTATTCAGATTAGTTTCACTTTGACCAGTGGTGTAAAACGTACCCAATTGTTATACTTGAGTAAAAGTAAAGATACCTTAATAGAAAATGACTCAAGTAAAAGTGAAAGTCACACAGTAATAATATAATAATAATATGCCATTTAGCAGACACAGTAAAATGTCAGTAAATGTCAGTAAACAGTAAAATACTATTTGAGTAAAAGTCTAAAAGTATTTGGTTTTAAATATACTTAAGTATGAAAAGGAAATGTAATTGCTAAAATATACTTAAATACTTAAGTATCAAAATTCCTTTTATTAAGCGAACCAGACGGCACTATTTTCTTTTTTTTCTTTATATTTACGGATAGCCAGGGGCACACTTCAACACTCAGACATAATTTACAAATGAAGCATGTTTGTTTAGTGAGTACGCCAGATCAGAGGCAGTACGGATGTCCAGAGATGTTCTCTTGATAAGTGCGTGAATTGGACCATTTTCCAGTCCTGCTAAGCATTCAAAATGTAACGAGTACTTTTGGGGGTCAGAGAAAATGTATGGAGTAAAAAGAAAAGATGTCAAAAATATAAATAGTAAAGTATAGTACAAATACCAATAAGACCTACTTAAGTAGTACTTTAAAGTATTTTTACTAGAGTACTTTACACCACTGACAGGTGGGAAATAAGTACAGGTGGGAAATAATTTTTTAAAAGCCCCATCAATTCATCTTGCGTAGCCTACTGTAGCATACACCAAGGGGAGTTAAGAGGTTTACCTGGTTGGAGGTCAGTTCAAATGTAAAGTCACATAATTTCCTTATTATCATCCCACATGCATAATGATCAAATCCACAATGACATTGCGTCCACACAATGCATCCCATTTCCTCTCCCCACGCTATATGTACTGTATATATTTATAGGTTTTGCATAAATATGCTTTTACCTCAAGTTCACCTCATCAGATCCCACTCCCCAGTGACATGTGAGACGAATGCTTGAGAGAGGTTTTCCCTGGCGCATTTGACAAAACTGACAAGCGGCGGCTGAGTGCGCGCATAATCTGACAATCTCAGGGGACTTCAACTGATGCTGTATCTGACTGCAAACGTCCATGCAGAGGCTGATACTGAGACTTTCTACCCTTGCCTTTGCCATAAACCTGCTATGCCCCCTGAACTACTGATTTCAATGTCCCTACCTCTGTAGTGGCATTATTCTTCATTATCCTGTTGACTGAAGTTGACGCCTATTCAGCACATTATTTTAGATCATGTTTACACCACAGCTTTGGTTGAACACAATCCCTGTATACAAATTTTACATTTACATTTTAGTAATTTAGCAGACGCTCTTATCCAGAGCGACTTACAGTTAGTGAGTGCATACATTTTTCATACTGGCCCCCCGTGGGAATCGAACCCACAACCCTGGCGTTGCAAGCACCATGCTCTACCAACTGAGCTACAGGAGGCCTCAACCGGGGATGCAACAGTTTCCTTGATGAGATTCAATTGGCACATGCGTTTTTGCGCTGAGTTGCCATCTTAGAGCAACAGCAATGAGCAAACAGTCGGTGGCTGTATTTGATTAATGCTTATTGAAAAATTGGGGATTTCAGCAAACAAAGAAAGGCACGCAACTACGGAGGACAAACACAGGTACAAAGTGGGCATTTCATAATTGACATCTTTTGAAGTATTGACCTTGGGCGAATTGATGTAGTTGGAGCTAGATTCCACAAAGCCTGGTCTTGCCTCCATGCCGTTGGTGGGAGTTCATCAGAAACTTTCTTCACCATGGAGTGGAGTTCAGTCCACTACTATAGAGGTGATATACTCAAACAACAGTTAGGGCTGGCACAATTACCGTATAACCGTGTAACCGACGGTTATGAATAAAGACTGCCATGAAAATAAATAACCGTCATAACTGTTTATTTTGTAATTTTTTGTGGAATGAACAGCTGACTGAAGGCAGGCGGCAGGGCATTAGTGCGGTTGAGTCCGTTTCTGCGGTAACATGGACTCTTAAGAACTTGATGAAACCAGAGAGGAAGAGGCAAAGCGAGAGGATTTACTCTGCTCAAAATCTGTCTGTGTGAGATAAGCCCTTTTTTGTATGGAGGTCTATGACTTACTTGAGGCTTATTTGATTGAATATAAGTTTCATAATGTTTAGGCTGTTAATGTACTGATATACTGTAAGTGGATGCACGTGGCATTCTGGCAACTTTGAGAAAAATGACTTAATTGTGCCTGTTGTTCACATGCGTGTCTGTCCTCTCATTGGCTAAAATGGTCCCACCTGATCTCGCCTGCATTAAATCATGGAGGGCATGTATTTCCATTTTTAGAGCGGTCATTCGGCTATCTTGTCAATATAATAGATCATCTTTGATGTAACTTTGTTGCTCCTTGCTGAAATGTAGAATGTTCATTCAAACAAATCACGTGGACATATTTTTTATTGCTACTGCTTAATGGGAAGGGAAACCATGGCAAATGTGATCTATGGTTACTGGCAAGTACAGATTAAGGTTTTCTTTTAAATCCCTGCGCAGCTTCATAGAGGATCTAGATAATTTTTCTAACCTCTCTGGAGTACAACCAAATTATGATAAGTGTACTATATTACGTGTTGGATCACAGAAATATAAAACTTTTACATTACTGTGTAGTTTACCAACAAAATGGTCTGACGGTGAAGTGGACATACTTGGTATTCATATCTCGAAAGAAATAAATGATCTCACTACAATATAATTTAATAGGAAGTGAGCAAAAATAAATAAGATCTTGCTACCTTGGAAAGGAAAATACCTGTCTATTTGTGGAAAAAAATCACCCTGATTAACGCTTTAGTCATATCCCAGTTTACCTATTTGCTTATGGCCTTGCCTACACCTAGCGACTTGTTTTTTTAATTATATGAGCATAAAATATTCAATTTTATTTGGAACGGCAAGCCAGCCAAAATTAAACAGGCCTATTTATATAATGAATATTAATTCGGAGTGCAGAAATTATGAAATATTAAAGCATTAGACCTCTCACTAAAGGCTTCAGTCATACAAAAGTTATACTTAAATCCAAACTGGTTCTCTAGCAGATTATTAAGAATGTCTCAACCCATGTTCAAGATTGGCCTTTTTCTCTTTATTCAGATTACAACCTCACACTTTCGGTTATTTGAAAATGAAATCATCTCCAAAATATTGCTATTTGTAAAACAAGCCATAGAAAGTTGGTTGCAATTTCAGTTTAATCCACCAGTAAAGACAGAACAAATATTACAACAAATATTATGGTTAAACTCAAATATACTAATTGATATAAAAAACTATATTTTTGGAGATTAAAAAAAAGAAAACTGTATAATCTTTGTAAATGATAGCATAAATAGGACTGGTGGAGTTATGTCACACATGCAGCTTACAAAAATATAAGAAAATGTCTGCTCTACAACTAATTGCAGCATTACCGCAAAAATGGCAAGTGGAAGGGGGAGAAAGTAAGGAACTGGTCTGTCGCCCCTGCATTAAAGACCAAAATTGGCTAAAGAAAATTGTGATGAATAAAAAAGGGCTTGTTTTTGGTCAGGAATGGCTGAAGAATTGCAACATTTACCTGGAGTGAATTCTGCAAATAGCACTGCTAGGTGATTTAAAAAGTCCTAGTCAATCGATCAATAATATAATAATATTCTTAGCAAAAATGTTTATCTTTAATTTACAATATGTAGAATCTATGAGAATAGAAAGGTTCAGAACTTTGTGAAACATCACAGCACATTTGAAAAATATATGGCAAATATAAATAAAAACTGGATGGTGTTCAGAGATAGATGGGAGGGTTTGAGTGGAGCTGAAGGATGGGACTAACAACAAATAAAAGATAACCATTGTCAAATATACTGTGTCCGTAAAATGTATATAGTATGTATAAGCAGGAAGTAGAAGCCTAAGTGTTGTTGTCCATTAGTTTACTCCAATTAGGGGAGGGATAGTAGGGTTAGGAAAATACATTAAAAACAAATATATACAGTACCAGTCAAAAGTTTGGACACACCTACTTATTCCAGGGTTTTTCTTTATTTTTACGATTTTCTACATTGTAGAATAATAGTGAAGACATCAACACTATGAAATAACACATATGGAATCATGTAGTAACCAAAAAAGTGTTAAACAAATCAAAATATATTTTATATTTGAGATTCTTCAAATAGCCACCCTTTGCCTTAATGACAGCTTAGCACACTCTTGGCATTCTCTCAACCAGCTTCACCTGGAATGCTTTTCTAACAGTCTTGAAGGAGTTCCCACATATGCTGAGCACTTGTTGGCTGCTTTTCCTTCACTCTGTGGTCCGACTCATCCCCAACCATCTCAATTGGGTTGAGTTCGAGGGATTGTGGAGGCCAGGTCATCTGATGCAGCACCATCACTCTCCTTCTTGGTAAAATAGCCCTTACACAGCCTGGAGGTGTGTTGGGTCATTGTCCTGTTGAAAAACAAATGATAGTCCCACTAAGCCCAAACCAGATGGGATGGCGTATCACTGCAGAACGCTGTGGTAGCCATGCTGGTTAAGTGTGCCTTGAATTCTAAATTACAGACAGTGTCACCAGCAAAGCACCCCCACACCATAACACCTCCTCCTCCATGCTTTACGGTGGGAAATACACATGTGGAGATCATCCGTTCACCCACACCGCCACAGCGGTTGGAACCAAACATCTCCAATTTGGACTCCAGACCAAAGGACAAGTTTCCACTGGTCTAATGTCCATTGCTCTTGTTTCTTGGCTCAATCAAGTCTCTTCTTATTATTGGTGTCCTTTAGAAGTGGTTTCTTTGCAGCAATTCGACCATGAAAGCCTGATTCACACAGTCTCCTCTGAACAGTTGATGTTGAGATGTGTCTGTTCTTGAAATCTGTGAAGCATTTATTTGGGCTGCAATTTCTGAGGCTGGTAACTCTAATGACCTTATCCTCTGCAGCAGAGATGACTCTGGGTCTTCCATTTATGTGGTGGTCCTCATGAGAGCCAGTTTCATCATAGCGTTTGATGGTTTTTGCGACTGGGTTTTTGCGACTGCACTTGAAGAAACTTTCAAAGTTCTTGAAATGTTCCATATTGACTGATCTTCATGTCTTAAAGTAATGATGGACTGTTGTTTCTCTTTGCTTATTTGAGCTTTTCTTGCCATAATATGGACTTGGTCTTTTACCAAATAGGGCTATCTTCTGTATACCCCCCCCACCCTCCCCTACCTTGTCACAACAAAACTGATTGGCTCAAACACATTAAGAAAGAAATAAATTCTACAAATTAACTTTTAACAAGGCACACCTGTTAATTGAAATGCACTCCAGGTGACTACCTCATGAAGCTGGTTGAGAGAATACCAAGAGTGTGCAAAGCTGTCTTCAAGGCAAAGGGTGGCTACTTTGAAGAATCTAAAATCTAAAAAATATTTTGATTTGTTTAACACTTTTTTGGTTACTACATGATTCCATATGTGTTATTTCATAGTTTTGATGTCTTCACTATTATTCTACAATGTAAAAATAGTAAAAAATAAAGAAAAACCCTTGAATTAGCAGGTGTCTCCAAACTTTTGACTGGTAGTGTATATATTTACAAATAAAACATATTGGGGATTGGAAATTATGCAGACAATTACATGGATGGAAGCCACAATCTATTTGCAATATTAAAGCTGATCTACCGCCTAAATAAATAAAAGAAAGTACAGATCACAGTGATAGTGATGGTTAATTTTATGAGGAGCGTCTACAGTATACTGTAGATGTTCATTGTAAAACTCTAACGATTGCAGCCGATGATAGTTACAACAATTTGAATTGAAATACAAATAAAATGTATGACTTAGCCACATATGCCATTTTCCATGTTAGTGTTTACTTATGCTTTAGAATAATTGTAATGCCTTTTACCATTCCTGTCCATGCGGTAAACATTTTCTAATTCCTAATGTGTTTTTATTTTCTTCTCTTTCTTAGGTAAGTGAAACAAATTGTTCCAACTGATTGAAAGCGGACCACCTCAGGCGATCTCATTCAGCTGCACCCCGCCGCCAGTAGAGTACCCACGCTTCACTCTGATGAAGGCTGTATTTCTTCCCAATTAATGGCAAACAAAGTGATAAATGTTACAAGGACGAACATCGGGCATCATTATGCATTTGCACTCGTTTACAACAAGGCGTAAGTGTTCAAAATAGTCCTCTGTAAATGTGAACCTTTCTTAGACTCCGATGCTGTTTCCAACTCATTCTAATTTCCATCTATTACACAAAATGTTTTGTTATAAGCAAAGCAAAGCAAAGAGTAAGCAAAGATTGTGAATGTTGATGTGGGCATAGCCTGTCTATTGATTCAGTGCCACAAGGCAGTGAAAAACTGAAAGCGTTACACAAACAGCTTTCAACTGTACCATTGTCAGTAATTGTAGATATGGTAGGAAGATGTGGTAGTAAATTACATTTAAGGGGAAGATAGTGCTTTGCCAGTGCGCTGATGTCCCTCTCACATCTGTGTCATGCGGTGTAATTGAGTGCAAATTGCATATCAGCTCCCCATCAATGCAATTAATGCAGGTGTTGATTTTGTCTCATGGGGCATGGGGTGAACACATATACTCTGAGATCAGATGGTATCTTCCACATCGGCACTGAGACAGTGGCATTACAGACACTTCATTTTGACAACTGAATAGATAATTGGCAGGTTGAAGTGCAGACCCTGTTCGAATACTAAAGCATCCTCCCTTCCTCCCTCCCTTCACTGATCGGACTTGACTTGATTAGTGCAAGGAAGCTTACCTCTGCATAGCTTTCACCAGATGTCATCATGTCAGATCAGTGATCAGACTATTTTGTGCATGAAATCCAAATAAAAATCCATTTAAATTACAGGTTGTAATGCAACAAAATAGGAAAAACGGCAAGGGGGATTAATACTTTTGCAAGGCACTGTACTGCATTTAATCATGAATTGCATTTCCTGATTTATTTTTATTTTAGTTCAACGGGTCCTTTGATAAATCACTCCTTTGCCTTATCTGTGTTTTGTCTGTTTTGTTTTCGGGATGGAAAGTCTTGTTATTGATGTACACTGCATATTACAAACAGGATGTGTTCAATCCTGGGCAAGCGCAGTGGGAGCAGCATTATGAAAACATTTTAATTGTTTGAAAAGATTGTATCAAATAATAACATAACATGGGAGAAAAAGTGAAATTGATTGCCATGGGCGATGTTCAATCCGATGCGTATACAGTCGTATTAACTCTCTCTGTTTGATGCACTTTAGAAATAGATTTTCAATATCACACTTCCACTCTTTTATAATTTCCCATTGTGCTCTAGCATGCATCGACAGGCTCCAGTCATGTCATTGTGTTGCTAATTTTGTGTTTTCTGATGTTCCATTTTAGTGTTGCCTGTAAACAAATTAATATGCACCATGTTGATAAAACACCCACCAGGGGAGGTGAAAGGGGACATTGAGGCCGGAAGAACATTTTAATGTGCTCAAACCAAACAAATCAACCTCTCTCCAACCTCTGCCTCTACTCTCAAAATCTCTAAAAGTCCAATGCAGCCATTTTTATCTCAATATCAAATCATTTCTGGGTAACAATTAAGTACTTTACTGTGATTGTTTTCAATTAAAATGGTCAACAATAAAAAATTATAGCTTCTTAGCAAAGAGCAATTTCTCAAGCAAGAATGTTGCTAGGACTGTGGTTTTAGTGGGGAGGGGAACTGAAAATTAGCAGTTATTGGCAGAGAGGTTTGGAACTCTCTTTCTTATTGGCCTATTAACTAATTTTCCGCATGCTTATGTCACATGGAAGGCCAAAACTCAATGAGTGTATATATGAATGGACAAAGCCATCGATCACATGAAACCATTAATTCCTATGTGAAGACTCAATAGCGCATTGAAGCCAAATGAAGTAGCTTTTGTCTGCCCATGTGTATTATCGCGAGCTAGTTAGTAGCGTATCAATCGTGTGTCAGCCGTTGATTGCTAACGTACGTTAGCTAAAAGCTAGCTGCTGTAATGGCTATGGAAATAATCCATTTTGTCACACGTCGTAGCTACTTGTAGTAGTTGCAGGGTCTTGATAAAATGGGTTAATGGTTATGGTTAATCGTCTAGATTCTTCTTTTAACAGATGTGGCCTCTCATTGAATAACTCAAGTTGAAGGCCGACCGGGGTACTGCAGGCTGCCATTAGCAACTAAATTATCCTTATAACTTGTTCTGTGTGCAATTTTTTTAAAATCGGTTCAAGGACATACATCTGGTGTAATAAAATCAATTATTGGTACCATGATTGTCAAGCTTCTGCCGACAAATCCCCTGATACCAACAGGCTCAGAGACACACACACACACACACACACACATATTCATGCTACACACACATCACAACTGCTGCTACCAGACTCTTATTCTGATTGCTAAATACCGCACAATTTAAACACTTGTCCCCCAATCCCCGCTTCCCATAAACACGTGTAATTATTGGACTTCCTGTACTTATGCTAAAATGTTTATTCTATTCTACTGAGCCATTTACTTTATGTTTGTTATTCTTTATCTTTTATTATTTCTTGCATTGTCGAGAAGGGACCTGCAGGTAAGCATTTCATTGGACAGTGTATACCATGTACAAACGACTAATAAAACGTAACTGTCAAACAGGTATGCCCTTAGGGCCCGATTCTGACTTAGGATATTATGCCTTTCTTATGCACGCCTTTCCTAAGGCACTTCTCAGTAGTTGGTATACATACTTATCTTATGAATGTGCACAACGGGCTTTACAGACGTGGTTCCTTTGCGCACGCTGAATAAATGTAATTCAACCACTGAGAACCCTCCCACTTGCTGGCCAATAGATTTTCTCGTGGAGAGTTTTCATTCAATAGGGTTTTCAGCAGTGGCGGTCAGTGCTGTTTAAGATGAGGGAGGATTATTTATTTTTTATGAGCATGGCCTTTTTTCTATTACAGCATATTGGATGACTGTCATATTCCATTCACCCAGCTCAATGTAACATCGATAGGTTTAGGCTACTACATGATACTCAATTTCCCTGTACCCATCATTAGGTTGCTACAACCTAGCCTATGAATGAAAGTTTACATCATAGGTGCACAGGTTGAGATCATTTTGATTAGTCAATGTGACAGACAGTGACACATTCAATACCGCCTTGCACACTCTTGACTGCATCTAGCTGATCTAGGGTGTAATTATTAGTCCAACATTTGTAAATGAGAATTTGTATTTGACAAATTCAGGTATGTTTATCCCCGTTTTGTTATGTTTGCTTCTGTTTAAGAAGTGTTTTTCAACAGAATCGGTGGAATGAATACAACCCTGATCACATGCAAACACAGTTCACTTTCATAACAGCCACATAAAAACAGCATGCTCACTTTGCTCGTTTATATAATTCCTTCTCACAACTATCTACACACTGTCCTCCTCTCACATTTTCCCTTCGCTTGTGGACTTCTGTGCACAACACATCAGCTGTCTGCGACCAGGTGAAAAAACCTTTCCAAGCCAAACCTTCATATCATGACCGCTAACCGCTACACACAGCCTACATTGTTGTCATGTCAAAGTCAACATAGCTACTAGAATTAACACGTTAGTAAACCCGCTACAATCATGCAGTACAGTGTACAGTCAGAAAGCAATTTAGCAGTTACACCGGCGGGCCCCGGTTGCAATAAATGAATGCAATGAAAATATTACCTTGACTTGGAAGAGTTCCAGTGTTGGATAGCCATATCCAGCTAGCAAACATAGCATCCCTCTCTGTTTGAGCCGGGTGTTTGAGTAGGCTAAACTATGCTAGCTGCATTCGCTTGCTAAGTAAAAGTTACAAAAAATACAACCAAATATAGCTCTCTCTCGCTCGCTCTCTCTTGCTTCTCCTTACTTTTGGAAGAAATTAATTTGTTCAAAACTGTTCAACTATTGTCTTTCTCTCTCTTTGAGTCATCTACTCACCACATTTTATGCACTGCAGGTGCTACCTAGCTGTAGCCTATGCTTTCAATACAAGATTAATTCTGCTAAATGTAAACGTAAATGTAAATTCTCTGACCGTTTGATTTGGTGGACAACATGTCAGTTCATGCTACAAGAGCTCTGATAGTTTGGAGGACGTCCTCCGGAAGTTATCATAATTACTGTGTAATTCTATGGAAGGGTTTTGTATTGAAGTCAATGTACCCAAAGGAGGACAGAAGCTATCTGTCCTCCGGCAACAACATGGTGCTACCCTACAGAGTGCTGCTGAGGCTACTGTAGACCTTCATTGCAAAACAGTGTGTTTTAATCAATTATTTGGTGACGTGAGTATATTTAGTATAGTTTTATCTAAAAATGATAGCTTTTTTAATGTTAAACTTTTTATTTTAAAGAAATTCACTGAGTAGGATGGTCCCCCCCTTCTTCCACTGAGGAGCCTTCACTGGTTTTCAGTACACATGTCTTAAGTCATCCCTTTAAATACAGTAAACCTTTAATTTGTCACACCCTGGCCGTGAGAGGCCTGTTGTCTTTAGTTGGTTTGGTCAGGGCGTGAGTTTCTATGTTATATATTCTATGTTTACATTCTAGTTAGTCTATTTCTATGTTGCAGTTCTAGGTTGTGTGTCTATGTTTGGCCGGGTGTGATTCCCAATCAGAGACAGCTGTCGCTCGTTGTCTCTGATTGGGGATCATACTTAAGTAGCCTGTTTGCCTACCTTAGTTGTGGGATCTTGTTCCTGTTAGGCTGGTATGTGTATAGCCCTTTGGACTTCACGTTACGTTGTTTCTTGTTTTGTTGAATGTTTATTTAGTTAATAAACATGTACGCTTTTCACGCTGCACCTTGGTCCGACCCGTCTCTCAACATTCGTGACATAACTAGAATTTTGTCAGACTAGAATACATAGAGAGAATGGGTTCAGAAAATATGGATCAATGAAAGAATGCCATCTATTAGTCTTAATCTCAATTTCAGCACCAACTGGTAGATAAAAAAATACTCTGATCTTGTAGATTATTTAGGTACGTTTTATGGTTAGGAACATACTGTATGTATGAATCATGAAAAAAATGTGCGCACAAAATACATTGATGAATAAAAAGATAGTGGTTTGAGTCATCCTAAAAGTTGTCATATTCATGTTCAATCCATTAAATATTGGAAGGCTAAATAAAAAATATGTACAATAGGGGTTGAACAATAATCCTATAAATCTACCTTAATTCTCAATAATCATGGAACTGTATGACAATGGTCCGTCGTCATGAACCGTGTGCCAGGCTCCAGGTTAAACCTGCTACGTGTGGTTTGAGTGTCATAGTGATTAAAATAGGCTCCAAAATTATTGCACAATGTTAGCCTAATATGATCCACTAATGATAGCGATATTTAACATGATACAAATGGTAAACTATAACAGAGAAAAGCCCGGGCATAGGCTATAATTAAAACATTCTAAAGTGCATACATCAACTCGGCAGGTGTAGTCCTACAGAAGGCTATAGCTTTAGTGTCCAAATTTCATCCACGCAAATTATGAGGGCACATCTTTTTATAGTCTATTTCACTGTTGAAAAGGGGCCGCAATACATGTCATGTGTAACGTAGACGCAGGGAGTCAGGAAGCAGTTGCAGTTAGTGAGTTTAATAACAACGAACGATACAAAACAAGAGAAGCGTCTGACATGGAAACAAACAGTACTACCTGATGACTGATAACAAAAGAGTGCTATATAAAGGGTAGGTAATCAAGGGAGTAATGAAGTCCAGGTGTGAATGATAATGATGAGATGCAGGTGTGCGTAAAGATGGATTGCCAGGACCGGTGGTTAGTAGACCGATGACGTCGAGCGCGGGAGTGGACATGACAGTACCCCCCCGACGCACGGCTCCAGCTGCAGGATGACAACCGCCAGGAGGAGCGGGCCGGTCTGGACCACGAAGGTGGAAATCTCAGATGATGTTGGGATCTAGAATATCGTCCACCGGAACCCAACACCGCCCTCTGGACCGTATCCCTCCCAGTCCACCAGGTACTGGAGTGGATCCCCACGACGTCGGGAGTCCAGGAGTGATCTGACGGCATAGGCAGGGCTCCCCTCGATGTCCAAGGGAGGTAGAGGGGTGTCGTGGTGAATGGCATTAGCCAGGGGACCAGGAACCACCAGCCTGAGGAGGGAAACATGAAAAGATGGTGAGATCCGGTAGTTAGTGGGGAGTTGTAATCTTACAGGGCAGGCGGAGCTGGAGGTTCCTGGTGGAGAGCAAGATGCGAAATGTTGGAATGTTGGGCTGGAGGGCGGTCTCCGGACTCTCCACTGACGTGGAACAACAAACCACCGGCAGGCAGGTCTTCCGGCATGAGGTACACCAGGCTGTGATCCTCTTGGTGCTCCAATTGATGGTGGGGTTGTGTAGTCTGAGCCAGGGCAATCCCAAGACGATCCGGTGAAGAGGTGACGTGACGATGTGGAATGACAGCCCCTCGTGGTGCTCTGGTAGTGTGGGAATGGTGATGATGATGGGGAGAGTGATGTGTTTAATGGTGCCTGATCCAAGGGGTTTATTGTCCAGTGAGGTGACGTGTAGCGGAGATGGCAGTGGCACAGTGGGCAACCCCCATTCAGAGACCAGCTCCCTATCTATAAGTTTCCGCGTTGATCCGGAATCTATCATACCAGTAGAAATGGAAGAGAAGGAATAACCAGACACTGTTATGGGAACTAAAAACAATGGTTTTGTGAAAGGAGCTGACGTAACACTCACTGAGTGGCAACAGGAGTCATACCGCCTAGATAGGGAGCCGCCAGGAGATCTGTGGTCCGTGGTGGTATAGGGGGTGCTGCCCACCTCCATGAGTGATGACTCGGAAGCAGGGCGGCTTCCATAGCTCAGATGGGGTGAGCGTCGAGGCTCCGGGAGGTGTTGGGAACACCGTCTCTCTCTCAACATGTCGTCAAGACGGATGAACGTGGTGATGAGGGTATCAAGGTCCATCTCGTCATCCCGACACGTGAGTTCAGTCTTGATGTCCTCCCGTAAGCCTCTCTTGAAGGCCTTGCGCAGAGCACGCTCATTCCAGGAACAGGTGGATTGGGGGTACTCGCCACTCCCTGAGGTGGAACCGGAGCGCTGGGCAGATTATGCAGAGTTTGGAGCACTTCCTGCATGTCGGCTTTCAACTGGGCAAACTGCTGCTGGTGCTGGTCGAGGCACTGGGAAACTCCTGCTGCATCCATTTTCGTTTGGTGTGTAATTCTGTGACGAGTACTGAGTATACGAAGAGGCTGGACACAGATGCGGGAATTAACAAGGTCAAGGTTTACTTAACAATGACAAGGAGAAATAACAAAGATAGAGTAAATGACACAACGCTAAACAATCACACACAACATATTACAGAGCAGTCCAGGAGTAAATAGGGGTGGTGATGAGATGATGAGGTGCAGGTGCGCTGGAGGTGATTAGGTTGCGTTGGGTTTCCATTCCGGTGTTGCCGAGGTGGTGCACTCAGACCGGTGGCTAGGTAGACCGGCGAATCAGAGTGCCGGAGGGGAGTAACGAGAGGAGACGTGACAGTTGTGGAGAAGTAAAGATCAGTGTTGGGTTATAAAAAAATATCTGACACTATGAACATCCCACAGAGCACCATTAAATCCATTATTAAAAAATGGAAAGAATATGGCACCACAACAAACTCGCAGACCAGGCAAGGGCATTAATCAGAGTGGCAACAAAGAGACCAAAGATAACCCTGAAGGAGCTGCAAAGTTCCACAGCGGAGATTGGAGTATCTGTCCATAGGACCACTTTAAGCCGTACACTCCACAGAGCTGGGCTTTACAGAAGAGTGGCCAGAAAAAAAGCGATTGCTTACAGAAACAAATAAGCAAACACGTTTGGTGTTCGCCAAAAGGCATGTGGGAGACTCTCCAAACATATGGAAGAAGGTACTCTGGTCAGATGAGACTAAAATTGAGCTTTTTGGCCATCAAGGAAAACGCTATGTCTGGCGCAAACCCAACACCTCTCATCACCCCGAGAACACCATCCCCACAGTGAAGCATGGTGGTGGCAGCATCATGCTGTGGGGATGTTTTTCATCGGCAGGGACTGGGAAACTGGTCAGAATGGAAGGAATGATGGATGGCACTAAATACAGGGAAATTATTGACGGAAACCTGTTTCAGTCTTCCAGAGATTTGAGACTGGGACGGAGGTTCACCTTCCAGCAGGACAATGACCCTAAGCATACTGCTAAAGCAACACTTGCGTGGTTTAAGGGGAAACATTTAAATGTCTTGGAATGGCCTAGTCAAAGCCCAGACCTCATTCCAATTGAGAATCTGTGGTATGACTTAAAGATTGCTGTACACCAGCGGGACCCATCCAACTTGAAGGAGCTGGAGCAGTTTTGCCTTGAAGAATGGGCAAAAATCCCAGTGGCTAGATGTGCCAAGCATATAGAGACATACCCCAAGACACTTGTTCGTTTCACCCCCCCCAAAAAAAATATATTTTTTATCTTCAAAGTGGTAGGCATGTTGTGTAAATCAAATGATACAAACCCCCCAAAAATCCATTTAAATTCCAGGTTGTAAGGCAACAAAATAGGAAAAATGCCAAGGGGGGTGAATACTTTCGCAAGCCACTGTACTCCTCCGTAGCCTTGGTTTCGTCCACCAACAGAGGGTAGATGCGGCCGCACGGAGGCGCAGAACCAGCAAGCAGGTCAAAGGCACAGTCCCAGGGGCGATGAGAAGGGAGACAGGTGGCACGGGTCTTGGAAGAAACCTCCCGAAGATCTTGGTATACCTCCGAGATATTGGGCTGAAGGGCAACCGCAGGACTCTCAACCGACTTGGAACCACAGGGAAAGGGTAAGCAGGTCTTCCGGCATTCGGGTGCCCTGTCTGTGAGTTTCATCCTTGGCCATGAGATGGTGGGGTTATGACGTTGAAGCCATGGGAGGCCGAGGATGATCTTGTGCACGGGTGCACTGATGATGAGGAAGGGATGGCTTTCTTGATGTATGGATTTCACGGTGAGGGTGAGTGGTGCTGTGATATGTGTGATTGTTCCGGATCCTAGTGGTTGAACCGGAGAAGGAGAGCGGGTATGAGGTGATGTTAAGGGCAGAGGCGAGGTGCTTAAGTTCAAGGTCAGGATACGCATAGAGAGAAAAGTACATAAAAAGTGAATAACCTTCCATTCAGAATCGGGTCCTTAGTAAATAAATAGCAACATTTAACAGGCGTATGGAAAACGCTGTGTTGACAGGGAACAGAATGGCTTTTTTTTATGCTGCTCTATCTTTATACCTTCTCGCAAAACTTTTGATCGACGTCCCCTTGGGCGAAGAGTGGTTTGAGGTGTTGTCATGCAGCCGGAGTATCGAGTCTCTCCTTGCCCCCACTATTAGACAACAGCAGCTTTGAAACAAGGGCAGAGAAAGAGAGAGATAAGCTCATGGCTGACAATAATTGCCTGCCCACATTGAAGGTCGTTTTTAAACGGGGGGGTGGTGGGGGGGATAAAAAAAGTCATTCGTCCGGGGCCTTCTGTCAGCCCCTATGCTGATCAGTTCTCTTGGATTGAGCCGGCAGAGTAACACACCTCAATCACAGTATCAGTGATCGGAGTGGATCTCAAAAGTAGATCTATTTGTGGCCTTTCAGATTCAAATTTGAGGCCCAGGACAAGCTGATACAACGTAAGATTATTATCGGTCGAACGAGGAACCAGGGAGCGAGGGCTCATTTGTAGCGGTGCAGAGAGCGACGGCATTAGAGTGAAGCAACCAGCCAGAACTAAAAACAGAGAGAACCAGAATTGGAGAGAATTATCCAGAAAGAGAGAGAGAAGAAGCCGGCAGACAAGCAATGCTGCTGCTATTAAGACTTCCATCTCTCCACACAATGGAATCTCCACTGCAGTAGAAGTCTCTCTCCAATTTCAATTCCCATCACTTTTTCGATATCAGCAGCACAACACAGCTATGTCCTCTTAGTTGATATTGTCCCTGAAAGGCTTGTGTTGTCTCTTCGTCCAGGGTCTGTTCATTGTTATGATATCAGTTAGGCTGTAAGTAACTCTCCCTCTATCTATCACATACTGTAGCTACATGCGCCTTCACTCAACATTATAGACAAAAAAAACTTGTGTCGGTGATGCTATTGTACTCAGCAATTAATCCTGGCCTACGTCTGGGTTTTTCAGTTGAAAATTCCTACCGCTTTGCCCAGACTCTGAAATTACACAGGAATGAATAATAGGTACAGCACAGTCCCAATTTAGAAGTGAAATGTCTTGCAGGTAGTGTAGTGCCACTGAGACAACCTTTTTATTTTAATACAGTATACTCCATTGGCAGCTCCATTATGCTAATGTGTAAGGCGATGCTGTTGAAATGATTCGTTAACATAATGGCGGGGAGCTAATTGGGCGAATTCACGGCAGATTACTGGGAGTGGTAAATCACCTGCCATAACCTCCCAGTCAGATGTGGCCACACACACACACACTCGCACATACATAAACAAATGCATGCAGGCCCCCACACACACATTAGCGTATGCAAGCACGCGCGTTCACACACACAATACAGAGTCTGAATGGAGTGGATTCTAATTGTGGCTATCCCAATCACTCACTTTGGGTTGTAGCATAGCGAGGTAGCCTGCTCACAGTACAGAGACAGACACAATGTAAGAACAGAAGTGACTGTGAAGGGAGGAAAGTCCATCTGAATACTGAGTCAAGGCCTGTTGTGTAACACAATCACATGGAAACCTAAGCATATCTGACCTTACACTTTCAGATAACCTTTTACCTCGCTGACATCGTAATTACACAACAATCTAACAATCTCACGGTTTAAAAACAGTTTATCTTCATCAAGGGTGTTAATAATTTCAGACCCCACTGTATGCTAATGTAACATGATCTATCTAACTCACTGTAGTATTTCAATATGAAATCCTATCACAATCATGGAGCTGGAGACTGTTCAAATGACTAATAGGCATCTTTCATATGAAATACATGTAATAACTCTTACGTAAAGCAGCATGCTCTCAAGGGTCCATGGTGTCAATAATTTCGGAACCCACTGTATATCCTCTCATTGCTGTGCCTTCCACGCTGTGTGGAGACGGGCCCATTGAGTTAACCAACTCCCCCCAGTATGTCTTCCCTGTAATCAGTCGTGTTGACCCAAGTCTGACACACTATAATATACAAAGGGACAGGTTTGCCAATATGTTTTTCATATGTGCTACATTTGCAGCTGCGTGTGTGTGTGTGTACGGTAACTGTCTATGTGTATGTGTGTGCATACACGCGTGCGCATTCATGCATGCACGTGTGTGTGTTTTCGTGGGTATATCTGTGCGTGTTTGTAAGGATTAGGAAAGAATGAATGCCAGTAGACATTGAATCCTGTAATTGAAAATCCTTGTCGCAAGCTATCCTTAGTTGACTTTGCTGCTCTACTATGTTGATGTATTGCCTTTGAACAATCAGATTGTGGTTTGGTTTCTGCGAAATATCATCTTGAGAGCTACAAGCCTACACACAGGGTTACATGTAATTTGATTACAATTTTTTTTGATAATTTACAGATAATTTAGTCAAACTAGATAATTACTTATTGGATTACTCTTAAATTCAGAAAGGATGTTTGCGGGAAAAAAATACATTATGACACCTTTCTGTTTTCTCAATGACATTCAATTCAGTACTGATAAAAGGCGCAAGATTAAGTTTGCTGCACCTGAGCAAGTCTGACCACAAGTCAGAGACCACTGTGATGACACACCAAATGCGTTTGATGGATCGTTTTTGTCTTCTTCTAATGCCTCTTAAGGGGAAAGTCATCCGATTCCGTTGCTGAGTTTGGATAATCCAAAAGTTACGTTACTGATTACAATTTTGGACAGGTAACTAGTAACTGTAATGGATTGCATTTAAAATGAAACCTACCCAACCATGGATACACAGTATATTGCACAACAGCTATTGAATATGTAAAAAAAATATAGGCTATGCGGGCAAGTAATTGGGCAAATATCTTTTGTGGTTGAATATGTAGACTGGTAATTTGGCAGTAGGACAGATATTTGGCATGTACTTAATTATTGGACAATCATTTTGATGCTGTCGGCCAACCGCATGTCTCTCTGTGGTCAGTCACTCAGGTCTTTATATCCGTGGTATGCTTTCTGCTTGAGTTAGTGGTAGGAGTCAAATGTCAATCAAAGCCATTTACGCCCATTGTATTCAGCGATTTATGAGACTCCGTGCCCAAGACGTGGGTGAATCCGTTCCTTGACTGACGGTAAGGGACGTATGTAATCTATTCACAAGGTACACTGTAGCGCGATACAACTCCAGACAGTGCTTGTCTTATGGAATGTCTTACATGTTAATGTCAAACCCACCATCACCACTAACCGCCAAATCCTAAATCAACCTTTTGTTGAGCCAAACCCCCATTGATAGCCATCAATATGCATGTATTCTATTCTATTCACACATCTATGCAGGTACTGTAGATCTAATGCCAGTCAATCCATATACTTTTGGCCTGTTCAGCTTTACCCACCATGTCAAGTCATGAATAGGCCATTGTATTCAGTTTCTGGGGCTACACAAACACACGTCGGACCGTAGGAAGTCCATTCATCGACATAACCCATGTACACAAAGGGAGTCATTCAGTGTTTCCCACGTAGTCATCATGTGCAGGCTGATATTCTAGAGACCACCTACAGTGGGGAGAACAAGTATTTGATACACTGCCGATTTTGCAGGTTTTCCTACTTACAAAGCATGTAGAGGTCTGTAATTTTTATCATAGGTACACTTCAAATGTGAGAGACGGAATCTAAAACAAAAATCCAGAAAATCACATTGTATGATTTTTAAGTAATTCATTTGCATTTTATTGCATGACATAAGTATTTGATCACCTACCAACCAGTAAGAATTCGGCTCTCACAGACCTGTTAGTTTTTCTTAAGAAGCCCTCCTGTTCTCCACTCATTACCTGTATTAACTGCACCTGTTTGAACTCGTTACCTGTATAAAAGACACCTGTCCACACACTCAATCAAACAGACTCCAACCTCTATACAATGGCCAAGACCAGAGAGCTGTGTAAGGACATCAGGGATAAAATTGTAGACCTGCACAAGGCTGGGATGGGTTACAGGACAATAGGCAAGCAGCTTGGTGAGAAGGCAACAACTGTTGGCGCAATTATTAGAAAAATGGAAGAAGTTCAAGATGACGGTCAATCACCCTCGGTCTGGGGCTCCATGCAAGATCTCACCTCGTGGGGCATCAATGATCATGAGGAAGGTGAGGGATCAGCCCAGAACTACATGGCAGGACCTGGTCAATGACCTGAAGAGAGCTGGGACAACAGTCTCAAAGAAAACCATTAGTAACACACTACGCCGTCATGGATTAAAATCCTGCAGCGCACGCAAGGTCCCCCTGCTCAAGGCAGCGCATGTCCAGGCCCGTCTGAAGTTTGCCAATGACCATCTGGATGATCCAGAGGAGGAATGGGAGAAGGTCATGTGGTCTAATGAGACAAAAATAGAGCTTTTTGGTCTAAACTCACTCGCCCGTGTTTGGAGGAAGAAGAAGGATGAGTACAACCCCAAGAACACCATCCAAACCGTGAAGCATGGAGGTGGAAACATCATTCTTTGGGGATGCTTTTCTGCAAAGGGGTCAGGACGACTGCACCGTATTGAGGGGAGGATGGATGGGGCCATGTCTCGCGAGATCTTGACCAACAACCTCCTTCCCTCAGTAAGAGCATTGATGATGGGTCGTGGCTGGGTCTTCCAGCATGACAACGACCCGAAACACACAGCCAGGGCAACTAAGGAGTGGCTCCGTAAGAAGCATCTCAAGGTCCTGGAGTGGCCTAGCCAGTCTCCAGACCTGAACCCAATAGAAAATATTTGGAGGGAGCTGAAAGTCCGTATTGCCCAGCGACAGCCCCGAAACCTGAAGGATCTAGAGAAGGTATGGAGGAGTGGGCCAAAATCCCTGCTGCAGTGTGTGCAAACCTGGTCAAGACCTACAGGAAACGTATGATCTCTGTAACTGCAAACAAAGGTTTCTGTACCAAATATTAAGTTCTGCTTTTCTGATGTATCAAATACTTATGTCATGCAATAAAATGCAAATTAATTACTTAAAAATCATACAATGTGATTTTCTGCATTTTTGTTTTAGATTCCGTCTCTCACAGTTGAAGTGTACCTATGATAAAAATTACAGACCTCTACATGCTTTGTAAGTAGAAAAACCTGCAAAATCGGCAGTGTATCAAATACTTGTTCTCCCCACTTGTTCTCCCCATTGAGTTTGGGAAGCCAATTTGCAATGTAGCTAACACATTCTAATTTTATCATCATCAGTGGTGGAAAAATTACCTAATTGTCATACTTGAGTAAAAGTAATAATACCTTAATAGAAAATGACTCAAGTAAAAGTGAATGTCACCCAGTAAAATACTACTTGTGTAAAAGTCAAAAGTATTTGGTTTTAAATATACTTAAGTATCAAAAGTAAATGTAATTGCTAAAATATACTTAAGTATCAAAAGTAAAAGTAAAAGTATAAATAATTTCAAATATAAATAGTAAAGTATAGATACCTCAAGAAACTACTTAAGTAGTACTTTTAAAGTATTTTTAATGTAGCCCTTTCCTGCAGTCAAATGACCTAGTGGCCTCATGGGTGGAATGTTATTAATATTTTTCATAATTTCATAATTAATCAACTTTTTTTTCTTTTCTTTTTTTTTACGCTGCCGTTTCTATGTCAAACAGTTTTATTATATTTCAGTCTTCTGTGATGTATATTAAGTCTATATCAACTCTATATCTGACATGGTACAGGTGTCTTCTTTTTTGTAAGCCCATAACCATGTGTGTGAGGTGTATACTTTTGTTTCAAAGTGGATTTGTTTAAGACTACTGTCACGGATCCCCCCGGTACTGCTGCTCATTCCGTTCACCAGCTCCGGAGGTCTACATCACCGGTCTTCTAGGCGTCACTGACCTGGTTCATTACCACCAACCCCGGACTGTCTTGTCTCATTACGCACACCTGGTTCCCATTCCCCCTTACTAGTATGTGTATATATGTGCCATCTGTTCCCCATTGTCCTTGTCGATTATTGTCCCATGTCCATTGGTCTCGTGAGTACATTGTATTACAGTTTACATGCCGAGTAATTGTGCACTTGTTATTACGGGTCTCGTCCCGGGTATTATTTAGAGGTTTACACCTCGCTCTTTTGTTTGGGTTACAGCCCTGTGTTATATATATGCGTGTTTGTTTTGGGCTTCGTCCACGTTGCTTTCCATGACGTACCTTATGTTGGGTTGAGTAATAAAAAAAACGATTACATATTCCTGCACCTGTCTTCTATCAGTATACAACGTGACAACTACCAAGAAACACTCTGTGTGACCCTGATTTAGCCCACTGCAGTAAAAGGTTTTAAGTACTTTACACCACTGATCATCATCCACGGGTTGCCTGGGTTCATTTGGTCGACTGGTGTCCATGTAATCTTGTCTCGTAGCGTGAATGCAAATATGTACTGTATTATCGTGCTTTTTCTCCTCTGGCCCCCATAAAGTACTGAGTGAGCACAGGTGGCTTACAATTGGCAATTGAAAAGAGGACTTTTGACAGATCAAACTCATCAACAGAGATATTCATGAGGTCTCACAGTGAATTTCAGTGCATTCCTTACTATTCATAATCTAATGCATGATCTTGATACTAGACAAATTGATGGCACATTTATTTATGACTTAGTCAACTCAGTGGGTGGCATTTGAATGTTCCATTGTTCCAGACTCGTAGCATCATATCAATACACAGCATTTCATTGTAGTCTTCCACAGACTCTAGCTATGAGGCTGTGTGGGCAAATACTGTATTTTGGACCTTTTTGGTTTGGAATATTTAGTAATTTGGCTGTAGGGGGAATTTGGCATCCATCTGAAGTCACTTTCATTATTGGATGATCATTTTGATGCCGTCGACCAACCGTATGTGTGTGGTCAGCCCCTCTAGTTTGAAAATTCATGGTATGCATTGTGTCTGAGTTAATGGGAGTTGTCAATCGAACTGACTTGTTTTGTGTCATATTTGTAATTTCTGGTTGGACTGAGACACGAAAGAAAAGTGCCCACACAGCATTGTAAAAAAATATTTTTCTGATTAGATTACAGGGGAAGGATTATAATGAGTTATTCTGCTGACCTCCAGACCCAGATAGTGACATTTAACCATTTTAGTTGTATGTCACTGAAGCTGACATATTAGTTATATGTCACAAGAATAACAGGAGAAATATGTTGCTAGGGAGGAGGTGAGGATGTATTGGGGCATTCAACACTGAGTGGGAAACTCACAACCCCCACCTCCTCCCTAGCACCAGATTTCTCCTGTTATTCTTCAAGCCATAACAATGCCATGATCATGTGTGGCTCAATTGGTAGACCATGGCACTTGCAACATCAGGATTGTGGGTTTGATTTGCGATAGGGTCACCAATACAATAAATGTATTCATACATACTCTCACTTTGGATAAAAGTGTCTGCTAAAATGGCATGTAATTGAACTACAGGTGAGGTGACGTATAACTACTATGGTTAAATGTCAACATTCTGACATATTTCTAATGATATGTCTGGATTTGAATACCTCTGTTCTGTCTCAGATGACACAGGTGGCTTTCTGTCTGTAATGTGCTTCCGAAGGCTCACAAAAATATATTAACTATGCCATGTAATTTTGCTTGTGTGGACCTGCATGTGAGTACATAGAGCACTCTGCAGCCCTTTCGCCAATGCAATTTGAACTAGTTTAACTCAAGTATATCTAGAATTGTTTCAGTAGCTGATTTTAACCCTTTCATGCTGTTTTGCAATTAACTTTTTTTTAAATGTCCCATTGTAAATGCTTTGACAATTTGGGGCCCCTACTCTCCCAAACGGAGTATAATTAATTTCCTCTAAACTCCACTTTCATAACAACTACAATATGCTGGGAAAAACAAATTGCAATGCTGATTTCTCATTTATTTCCTGTCCAAATTGTGTGCAGGGAGACGTTGATGTATTATCAGCAATCCATTAACTACGTTTCTAATAAAACGCCTAATCCAAGGGGCATAAGGACACTTCCGCTAATGAAAGTGATTTAATGTCGCTCATATTTTTTATTAGACCTGTGTAGACCCCAGACAATGTGTAGAAAACAAAATTAATCATAGGGATTGCATTATTTTGGGTCGAAAGGTACTTAAATGCAAGATTAATTTAAATGCATGCCTTCTCCGTTTCCAGAATTTCACGGAAACACAGTGGAATTTCACAGAGACAGAAGGTGCATACACTGCACTGCGTCAACACAAATCAATGACAGCTAATTAAATGGCGAGTATGGGGTAAACAATGGATTGGACCACACCTTTAATGGTGACTGGCATATATTCTGCTGTCCAGGCCAATAGTCCCAACAGTGAACAAAGGACTCAGAATCACTATATTCTCTAACTTTTGTTCTATTGTTCATTTCATGGTTGCCTTAAAGGGACATTTTTCTACTTCATATTCATCATCTGCAGCACCACCCCAACATCAACATATGTGAAAATGGCGCTATTGTATGTTTTGTAGAAAAAAAGATAGTTAGATAAGTGTTTCCAATTACATCATCAACCAATTAGTAGGCAATTTGTAAGCAATGCCTACTCATTGGTTAAAATCACATGATGCACACCAATCATGTAATTGGAAACACTTATCTTCCTTTATCTTTTTTTAATTACAAAACATAGAAAAACACGCCATTTTCACATATGTTGATGTTGGGGTGGTGCTGGACATAATGAATATGAAGTTGAAACATTTCCATATCACGGAATACATCGGTACAGAGTACAGCATTAACTTAATGAAAGGAGTTTGAGAAATACTTTTGTTTAACATTGAAAATTATTGAAGTAAATCTTACTTTTCTTGACCAGTTTAGGTGCTTTGCCATCTGCTCTACTTTTTAAAACTATACATAATTTTTATGCTTCATATCCTTCATATCCTTCCACTATATTGCTATTTCAGGCCGTCTATCCTGAATGGGCACACCGTCAATGATGTGTCTTCTGAAGAGCGGTGAGTAAATGCTAATGGTTCGTCGTATACATAAATAATTGAGCAGTGTGAAAAGGCAAAAAGTATCTAATTAATCTAAATCGACGAAATTGCCTCTTACTGTCCTACATATCGTTAAGAGCTCATTTGCATATTTCAAATTAAGTTTAGGCGAGTACACTAACTTCACAAACACCTACGGATCCAGCATCAGTCAAGCTACAGGACTTTTTTATTAGTATTATATAGCTCAGTTATTCCTAGAAGAAGCGTACAGTATACTGGGTAGTGCCACTGCATGAGTTCTTGGGTAGGAACTACTGTATCTGGCTACAGGCTGAGGTAGTGTTTTAATTGGTTAACTGCCATGTAGTATGTTATGCATACGTCAATGCTCTTCCACATTTACACGGAGGGAAAAACATATTTTCTGTTCCGTTTGCTGTCAGCCAAAACATGTTTCTCCCTCTCTATAGTAGATTATTAACATAAACATGACATACATATACGTCTTTGAACAAATTACTGTGTCTCTGAACATATTTCCCATTAGAAATAATGACTACATGTGTTTAATGATTTTATGTGATTGATAACCCTGGGTGGTTCCCAATGCTCTTCATAGCAGTCAGACCATCACAAAATAAGGATTTAGTATGAGGCTTGCTCTCTCTCATGAGACTTCTATCCACCTGCATCAACACTGCTGGCCTGAGTAAAAAGAGATGATTCATTCATACCCTTCAAATAGTCCCGGGTCAAACACGTGCAAAAGTAGCCTGCATCGTTGATTGTCTGCGTGGTTTATGATGATTCTTTGTGCTTTATGATATGATTATGCCATCCCCCCAAGTCAGGCCCCGCCGATGAATCAGTAGACGTGTAAATTGCTGGTTAGTTTGAGTTTGATTATAATTATTGTAGCGACGATTATAATGCAATCTGGGAATACATAATTAGCATAAGCCATTTGATATTGCCACATTGTTTTATCAGCTGCAGCTTAACACTAGAAGTACAGAGGCAGTCATTTTAACTGCATATTAATTTTAAATGGAAATATCTCTGCCATTTTTAAAGTCAAGTTCCCCTCCGTCCTTGACTTTACCTAAATAAGTGTATTTAACACACGTATGCTGTTAGAAGTCTTTATAAAGACGTTTTGATTTCTGTATAGTATTAGAAAGAGCAGATTCCAAGTTTTCTAAACACTTACCTCAAAATTTAAGAGATTAGCTATATTTCAGAATATCACTTTTTCCAAGAATAACCACTGTTCCATGTGCTCTAGAAGTGTGAGCACACAGCAGCAGATAGCCTACAGTAACATAAGCTAATGGAAAGGCTATTGTGTTCTTTGTATATACATTTTTTTGTATTCTAATATTACCCAAGACCTTCATAAACACAACCAAATGATACTTTTTCTGATAGCATTATGAAATGTATTTATTAGACTGTTAGAATGTTGCAGTCAAAATGGCTGCTCATTGTTGTTGTAAGGGGGATAGCGAAGCCCTGCAGTTTAAGTGTTTTAATTAACGTTGCATAATTACGACACGGCATAGCGGCAAGAAAATTCTGGTCAATTCTCTGTGGTGCAGCAGGCAAGAATCCTCAAGAAAGTGTGGGTGTGTCTTGGGAGATTTGGGCCAGTTTTACCCGCAATGCCCGACTGTGGGTCCCAGTCATTGGCTCCTGAAGGATGTCAAGAATCCTAGGTAATAAACAGAGTGCTTAGTGCCACCCCGGCTTAATACATTTCACCTTTGGAATCGTTTACTCCAAACAGCCCTGGAAACACATGATTAATGATACCCCTCTAATTATACATGCAGTGTTGGAAGGCGTTTGATGATCTCATCTCCAGGAATATTTATCAAATGTTATTGCCAGTTGTGTTCAGATAATTCCTTTACCGACCACCCCTCACCCTCGTCTATGGACACATTCAAAAATGTAAAATGTGCTGTATTGAAATAGTCAGTAGAATAAACAGAAAAAGGCACCAGCATTAACAGGTGGAGGATATTCCGTCACGGTGAGAAGAGAGGCTAAATATTAGGTGAGAAGGGACGTTAGGAGTTTATAGCCGTCTATGACAAGTCATTAATCGTCGCCAAGTGGGTGGCTGAAGGGCAGACTTGTAAATGTACCCAAATATATGTGACAAAAAAAGGTCATCCTTGGAGGGTGAGTCGAGCCCTCCAAGGCTGAGCCCTCACATGTCCTTAGCCAAAGCTCTGTGTTGACATTGCAGCTTACCTACAGTATAAGGAGAGGGAGAAGCTATTGCTTGCCAATTGTTGTCACTGATTCTCTTAAATAAAATTACACATGATTGTCTGGAATGAGAAAGTGTTGTTTTAACACTGCATTCTCTATCTGTCCTTTCTCCAAGCAGAGATTTGCATTCCTGTATTCTTCTAACTATGTTTGATTCTTCAGATCTGCAACCTTAAAATGTTACTTTTCTGTTTCTCTGACATAAATGTGTCTGGAATATTCTAAGTACTTATTATACATTTGAAATCTGCATGATGGAGATTGAAATGCAAGGTTTCCTCAGAGTTAACGCTAAAACCACACAAACTGGATTGTGTGTTTGTGAAGTCGTGGAGAGGTGGACTGCTTTGCATCCATCAATGTCAATAGATTCTGTCTCCTCTCTTTCTGTTATCAATCACACGGCTCCAGGAAAAATATTACCGGCGCAGCAAAGGGGGAATGAAATTGAGAAAGAAATCCATGGAACATTTAAAGGTTGCTGGGCTCGTTAATGTATAATGAGGTGTCTTGAGTCTTGCTTAGTTGTAGTCCAGTGTTGATTACTGTCCAGGAGTACAGTGGCCCTAAGGGCAAAGTATCTTTGGACTGAGGGGCTCATTTTCTACAAGGAGGATAACTAGGGGGGTACATTCCAATATTTTCTCCTTCTCCTGTAATGTGCACTTTTTCATTACTTACCACAAATCCAAAATCATTGGATTGGTGGAGGTATGGGTTAGTGGGAGTTTCAACCATATTTTTATACCAGTCATTTCAGTTGAAATCATTGAAGGGAAGTGCACACGTTGGGATTGAAGATAGATAAATGGGACAAAGCCTAGGTCTCTGGACAGGAAAAGATTAGTCTGGCACCGTTTATGGATGCTCATGGCATAGGCCATAAGTGTTTGTCTTCTCGATCCTTTTAGCATATGTATTTTGTCCTCGAACTCCTATTCCCACTTAGAATTTAGAATTGCCCTGGAAGACTCTATGAATCTTGAATTGTTTTGGCTTTCCATGAAAGTGCGTACATTACTTAAAAAATGGATAACAGTTCCTGGAAATGGAATTGATGCACGTGCATACTGTATATTGGTCACAACTCGATGATGTTGGCCTTTGCGTAATACTGTTTTTTCAACATACTATATGGACCCTTCCTTTTCATAATCAACCTTCCTGTGTGCAGTTGATTGCGAATTGAAATTATGTGAAATCTCCTTTAGTACCAGTCTCCTTTAGATGTGGTACTGTAGATGTCCTCCCAGCAACTCCCCATTTAATGCTAACACCACTTGGTCCATTGACAATATGATTTCCAGTGGTGGTTCCCCTAGAGAATGAGTCAGAGTGATAAAGACCTTTCAAATACAGCTATCAGCTGCAGAAGCACAGAGTGAAGGAAGGAATCTTCTAAGCGTTTCCGGTGTTGATATCGTTTTAATATGGCTTTCAAAGATGATGACAGTTCACACAGGTAATGAGTTTTATCACTTTGTCTTTGATATCCAACACTCTTAAAGATGGAAAGTTGCATTGATAGGACAATTAGGGCTACATAGAGCTTTATTTTATGGAAAAGGAGTTTCTGTATTTATTGATGCTGTCATCTAGTGTGAGGCATAATGCTCACAATATTACATTTTCCATATTATAGAGCTGATATTCCTTCCTTTACTTTCTCAAAGCTACAGGGTAAAGTGGATCCCTTTAATCTGGGTAGCGCTGTCCCAGATCAAATTGTTGGGATGAGAAGAACTGAGGATATAGAAAATTGGGTTTAGTTTTTTGATGTGTGTGTAGGCAGATGATATTCTTCTCAGTCTCAGCTCATGGGGAAAAATCTGTATTCAAACCCTGAACCAACCATGCTTTAATGAAGGCACATAAACAATAGGTTGACGTTGGGGGAATATTGGCAGTTGAGAGCATGTTTTACCTGTTCTCATAACAACAAAGTAGTCGGTGTGGTGTGAGGACAAGACACAAACATTGTGGAAGATGCAGACAGGGGAACAGAGGTGATTGATTTCTTGTTATTGTACAGGCCAATTGTTATAGGGGCAGTGAACATAGCAGGGAAGCTACTCCCTATCTAATCCAGCTCCTGACAGAAGGAGAGATTTGAAATGTGGACCGAGGTTAGTACAGAATGAGCTCCCCTTTTTTGCTTCCCGTCGATCCTGTCAGGACTCCCAGACTCCTGAACCCAATATCTAGGAGAGTTTTTAAGATATAACACCGACCATAAAAATTCATGACAGCTATATGTTCTCCTCTTTCTCTTAAAAGTGACTTTAACACAGTTATAACTCATGAAAACTACATTTTCCAATTTGATCCATCACCATCTTATGCCACTAATAGTGACATAGGGTTGCCATTTACTGCCCCGATGCCTTATAACAAGCGCTGCATCATTCTTATGTCATTGTAAGCTATCTTAATGGCAGCCTTGCTCTGGTGAAGTGGTAGCTGACATATGTCACTGGTCCTCGAAATGAAATAGGGTTGTCATTAAATCAAATCAAATTATTTATTTGTCACATGCTTCTTAAACAATAGGTGTAGACTATCATTGAAATGCTTACGTACAGGTCCTTCCCAACAATGCAGACAATGCATTATCTGCCATGATGCCTTATAACAAGTGTCGCATCATTCTTATGACAGTGTTAGCTAGCTAGCTTCATGGCAGCCTAGTTGAGGGGAAGTGTTAGCTACTAGCTGAGAGTACAGAGCTAATGAAATTCACAGCACGGGGCCAGACTGTTCAGCTCTGGGCCTCATCGACAGGGAGAAGGAAGGGAGTCTGGTCCCTGACACAATAACTCAGCGCCGTTTACCATCCGCCTCCGAATGAGGAGTAGAGGCAATAGGGGAGGCATAAATCTTGGCTGAAATCTCCTAGATTGCATCCGAATGGCCCCCTTTAAACAACCGCCGTGGCTGCCACCACAACTCCATCAGAACGATCCATCGCCTTCGGCCTTGTACGATGAGTCTCTCCACTCCAATGACAGATAACACAAAAAAAGAAGGTGCCCTCGTGCAGAAAATGGGTGTTGGCTCTTTTCTTATGTACTCGGAATAGCACTTATCCTTTAGTGCACAAGGGAAGAATAGTACTTACACATTCGAGTGGGGTTTGCCGTGCGTTTGAATGTAAAGTCCATAAATGCAGAGAGCTACACTACTGGTCAAAAGTTTTAGAAGACCTACTCATTCAAGGGTTTTTCTTTATTTTTACTATTTCCTACATTGTAGAATAATAGTGAAGAGATCAAAACTATGAAATAACACATATTGAATCATGTAGTAACTAAAAAATGTTAAACAAATCAAAATATATTTTATATTTGAGATTCTTCAAATAGCCACCATTTGCCTTGATGACAGCTTTGCACACTCTTGGCATTCTCTCAACCAGCTTCACCTGGAATGCTTTTCCAACAGTCTTGAAGGAGTTCCCATATATGCTGATCACTTGTTGGCTGCTTTTCCTTCAGTCTGCGGTCTGACTCATCCCAAACCATTTCAATTTGGTTGAGATCGAGGGATTGTGGAGGCCAGGTCATCTGATGCAGCACTCCATCACTCTCCTTCTTGGTAAAATAGCCCTTACACAGCCTGGAGGTGTGTTGGGTCATTGTCCTGTTGAAAAACAAATGATAGAACCAATAAGCCCAAACCAGATGGGATGGCGTATCACTGCAGAATGCTGTGGTAGCCATGCTGGTTAAGTGTGCCTCGAATTCTAAATTACAGACAGTGTCACCAGGAAAGCACCACCACACCATAACACCTCCTCCTCCATGCTTTACGGTGGGAAATACATATGCAGAGATCATCCGTTCACCCACACCACGTCTCACAAAGACACGGCGGTTAGAACCAAAAATCTCAAATTTGGACTCCAGACCAAAGGACAAATGTCCACTGGTCTAATGTCCATTGCTCATGTTTCTTGGCCCAAGCAAGTCTCTTCTTATTATTGGTGTCCTTTAGTAGTGGTTTCTTTGCAGCAATTCGACCATGAAGGCCTGATTCACACAGTCTCCTATGAACATTTGATGTTGAGATGTGTCTGTTACTTGAACTCTGTGAAGCATTTATTTGGGCTGCAATTTCTGAGGCTGGTAACTCTAATGAACATATCCTCTGCAGCAGAGGTAACTCTGGGTCTTCCTTTCCTGTGGCAGTCCTCATGAGAGCCAGTTTCATCATAGCGCTTGATGGTTTTTACGACTGCACTTGAAGAAACTTTAAAAGTTCTTGAAATGTTACGTTTTGACTGACCTTCTTGTCTTAAAGTAATGATGGACTGTTGTTTCTCTTTGCTTATTTGAGCTGTTCTTGCCATAATATGGACTTGGTCTTTTACCAAATAGGGCTATCTTCTGTATACCAACCCTACTTTGTCACAACACAACTGATTGGCTCAAACACATTAAGAAGGAAAGAAATTCCACAAATTAACTTTTAAGAAGGCACACCTTTTAATTGAAATGCATTCCAGGTGACTATCTCATGAAGCTGGTTGAGAGAATGCCAAGAGTGTGCAAAGCTGTCAAGGCAAAGGGTGGCTATTTGAATAATCTCAAATATAAAATATATTTTTATTTATTTAACACTTTTTTGGTTACTACATGATTCCATATGTGTTATTTCATCGTTTTGATGTCTTCACTATTATTCTACAATCCCTCGATCTCAACCAAATTGAAATGGTTTGGGATGAGTCAGACCGCAGACTGAAGGAAAAGCAGCCAACAAGTGATCAGCATATATGGGAACTCCTTCAAGACTGTTGGAAAAGCATTCCAGGTGAAGCTGGTTGAGAGAATGCCAATAGTAAAAATAAAGAAAAACCCTTGAATGAGTAGGTGTTCTAAAACTTTTGAACGGTAGTGTATGTCGGAAGTAAGGTTTGTCAAGGTCAAGGAGAAAAGTGGAGCAACTGAAATCATGACTAAGGCCAGTTGAAATGAACAAAGGGAAAAAGTATTGCACACAATCTGTCAATTTATGAGCAGCCATGCCTTTGGACATCAAACCATAGCAGCAGAAAGGGATTATGTTACTCAAGGTGTTCTGTGAAATGGAATAAATAAGTTATCTTCTTTTACTCCCCTTTTTTTAAATTGATGGGTTGTGGACCGTCCTTATTTTTTCTATTGTCCTGAAAGGTATATTACCAAAAACCATCAAGTCAACTTAGCAAAGTCATCATTCAGATTTTCCTTTTTTGCTGAAATGGATAATACCACAACGGAGTATTTTTATTTATTCATAAGCATTTGTTGGCTGAGTTAACATTAAGAATGGGAAATGACTGTGCTGTTAAAAAATATATTGTGTTGCAATTTAAGGAACACTGATTGAAATTTGAGGAGCAGTCGGATCGTTAGCGCCGGCGAGGCGGCAATAGGACAAATTATTAATTTCCTTATTCACGGCTGTTGAGAATGAAAGGGAAACCTATTAAAGCGGGTGAATTGCACATCGTCCGTTCCTGGGGAAACTGACGACGGCATGACCTTTCGATTTGGGCATAAAATCGGAATGTATTGCTGTGCAACGAGGAAATGTTTTTAATCATAACAAAGTTGCCGGGTTGAAAGTCAGTCCCAATGAGGTCGTTTGTGATTTATTATTTATGTCGCCATATGGCATGGCATCTGCAAGGAATACGATATGGCGTCTAAAGTTATTGGATTGCACGACCTGTCACTCACTGACTAATGCACTGTGAAATGTCCAGTGAAAGTGTTGAGTGGGAAATCAGTGTTAAATAGAAGTTTGACATATAGTACATTAAATAATACCATTAACCATTTAATGCCTAATAAGAATTTTTTCCCACTACACAGTTCCACAAACTGCATTGGACTGCTTTGGCCAAGTGTTGCGCAGCCTATGGCCCTTTCAATTGATTGTTCGTTTCAAGGCCATGATCATAGTTTAGAAGGTGAATGGAATAATAGCTAGACAGTTAGACAGGCGGACAGAAAGACAGGAAGGCAGGCAAGCGCACAGGCAGGCATGCGGACAGTCTGACAGACAGGCATTTTTGATTTAATCAGGATCCCCATTAGCCGACGACAATGGCGACCGCTAGTTTTACTGGGGTCCTATACAAAACGAAAAATATATTATAGACAAAAGACTTTACAATTTATATACATTTAAAAACATTAACATTTAGTGTGTGAGTGCATCTATCAGTTACACATACTTGTAAGTATATATACACAAAAAGTAGGTCACATGAGGGAGAGGCGTTGTGCCGTGAGGTGTTGCTTTATTCGTTTTTGAAACCAGGATTGCTGTTCACTTGCGCTACATGAGATGGAAGAGTTCCATGCAATCGTGGCTCTGTATAATACTGTACGTTTCCTTGAATTTGACAGACAGACAGAGAGACAGGCAGACATACAGGTATGCGAACAGGCAGGCAAGCATGTGGACTGACAGACAGATAGACAGGCAGACAGACAGACAGGCAGACAGACAGAACAAACACAACAGAACAAACAAAAGAAAAATAACAGACGGAAAATAACAAACATTTAGAAAACCTGTGCAAAACACAGGACTGATGATCCTTGACCGGATAATTGAAAATGGCATTGAGTGAGATCCAAATGACCATTTCCCCACACATCTTGGGCCTTTACATCATGAAAGTGAGGTGAGTAGCAGACTACTACAAGCCTTTGTATACCATTTCAAACCTTTCAGATTGGATTAGGAATCTCAAAGCATTTGGGAATGCTCAACACACCTCACATAATCAGAAATACGCCATGCGTACGCACATACTGATGTGTTTGTGGAGTGTCCCCATTTAGTTTGATACAGCTGCGAAATAACGGAATCCCACATGGGGATGCAGGTACATCCCCCCACTTCACCTAGACAGCTGTGTGCCTACCGACGCCATGCCGCAGACCGTGTCTAACGCTCCCACAGCACCATATGGCACAGGCTCCTCCCTCTACATAGTCCCCCCTAATTTGTATAAATCAGACTAATTTGACTCCCCCATAATTATTTGGCTGGAAATTAATTAGAGGCAAATTAAGGGCTCATTTTTCACATTCAGCAAATAATCTGGAACTGATATGGCTACAACTGATGGATAATGCTATAGTATAATTGCAATTAGAATTTTCTATTTGTACTACTTTTGTCCACTCGTGTCTTTGGAAAGTTGCAAGGTGCTGTCATAGACTCTAACCTATGTGGGGAGATATCACCTTTGTGGGGTTTGAATAATATTTTGTTAGCCACACTTGATTGAGCTTGGCCGGTGCAATGGATCTAATAGTGCCATCTGGCCCAAGAGATTTTCAAATACTATGAAATAACGATTATTGACGGTGAAGGGTTCAGCCTAGAACATGAGGGAGGGTGAACCTAAGTTAAGAAAAGGGAAGTTCATTCAGAGACATGAGGGGAGACTGCTGGGCGGGGACCAACCAGGGCTGAAAAAAGGGACGTTTAGGGAAAGGGAAGCTCAATCAGGGATATGTAATGTCAAAGTGGATAAAAAAAGAAAAAACATTTGTAAAAAAAAAAGAATACAGTTGAAGTCGGAAGATTACATACACCTTAGTCAAATACATTTAAACTCTGTTTTTCACAATTCCTGACATTTAATCCTAGTAAAAATTCCCTGTCTTAGGTCAGTTAGGATCACCACTTTATTTTAAGAATGTGAAATGTCAGAATAATAGTAGAGAGAATGATTTATTTCAGCTTTTATTTCTTTCATCACATTCCCAGTGGGTCAGAAGTTTACATACACTCAATTAGTATTTGGTAGCATTGCATTTAAATTGTTTAACTTGGGTCAAACATTTTGGGTAGCCTTCCATAAGCTTCCCACAATAAGTTGGGGGAATTTTGGCCCATTCCTCCTGACAGAGCTGGTGTAACTGAGTCAGGTTTGTAGGCCTCCTTGCTCGCACACACTTTTCCAGTTCTGCCCACAAATGTTCTATAGGATTGAGGTCAGGCCTTTGTGATGGCCACTCCAATACCTTGACTTTGTTGTCCTTAAGCCATTTTCCCACAACTTTGGAAGTATGCTTGGGGTCATTGTCCATTTGGAAGACCCATTTGCGACCAAGCTTTAACTTCCTGACTGATGTCTTGAGATGTTGCTTCAATATATCCACATCATTTTCCTTCCTCATGATGCCATCTATATTGTGAAGTGCACCAGTCCCTCCTGCAGCAAAGCACCCCCACAGCATGATGCTGCCACCCCAGTGCTTCACGGTTGGGATGGTGTTCTTCGGCTTGCAAGCAACCCCCTTTTTCCTCCAAACATAACGATGGTCATTATGGCCAAACAGTTGTATTTTTGTTTCATCAGACCAGAGGACATTTCTCCAAAAAGTACGATCTTTGTCCCCATGTGCAGTTGCAAACCTTAGTCCTGAGCGGTATGACGGCTTCGTGGTCCCATGGTGTTTATACTTGCATACTATTGTTTGCACAGATGAATGTGGTACCTTCAGGTGTTTGGAAATTGCTCCCAAGGATGAACCAGACTTGTGGAGGTCTACAATTTATTTTCTGAGGTCTTGGCTGATTTCTTTTGATTTTCCCATGATGTCAAGCAAAGAGGCACTGACTTTGAACGTAGGCCTTGGAATACATCCATAGGTACACCTCCAATTGACTCAAATGATGTCAGTTAGCCTATCAGAAGCTTCTAAAGCCATGACATCTTTTTCTGGAATTTTCCAAACTGCTTAAAGTTACAGTGAATTTAGTGTATGTAAACTTCTGACCCACTGGAATTGTGATACAATGAATTATAAGTGAAATAATCTGTCTGTAAACAATTGTTGGAAAAATGACTTGTGTCATGCACAAAGTAGATGTCCTAACCGACTTGCCAAAACTATAGCTTGTTAACAAGAAATTTGTGGAGTGGTTGATAAACGAGTTTTAATGACTCCAATCTAAGTGTATGTAAACTTCCGACTTCAACTGTATATCAAAAACATGTTAGAATCACCTTTGGCAACAATTACAGCTGTGAGTGAGTCTTTCTGGGTAAGAGCTTTCCACAGCTGGATTGTGCAAGATTTTCCCATTATACTTTTCAAAATTCTTCAAGCACTGTCAAATTGGTTGTTGATCATTGCTAGACAACAATTTTCAGGTCTTGCCATAGATTTTCAATCAGATTGAAGTCAAAACTGTATCTCGGCCACTCAGGAACATTCACTGTCTTCTTGGTAAGCAACTCCAGTGTAGATTTGGCCTTGTGTTTTTGGTTATTGTCCTGCTGAAAGGTGAATTAATCTCCCAGTGTCTGGTGGAAAGCAGACTGAACCAGGTTTTCCTCTAGGATTTTGCCTGTGCTTAGCTCCATTCCGTTTATTGTTTATCCTGAAAAACTCCCCAGTCCTTAACGATTACAAACATACCCATAACATGATGCAGCCACCAGTATGCTTGAAAATATGAAGAGTGGTACTCAGTAATGTGTTGTATTGGATTTGCCCCAAACATAGCACCTTGTATTCAGAAAAAAAAGTTCATTGCCACATTTTTTGCGGTATTACTTTAGTGCCGTGTTGCAAACAGTGTGGCGAAATCCTGCACAGAGCCTTCACCGTCCGCTGCCACTTTAAGAGCGCATCAGAAGTCAGGAAGGAGAAAATAAAGATAGCCGTCTGTGTGGGGGCTCTCGGTTGGCACGGCAGTTTGACAGTGTGTACAACTCTTTGCAAAAGTCTTGTTTATTTTCAGCCTGCTTAGTTTGGGACTATTGTGATTTGGCTGAGGAGACTGGGGACATTTAAAGGCCTTTGTTTTGTCTATGAACACACACACACACACATTCATACCCCCCTCACTCCTCCACTGGGAAGTAATCCAGAATATTGCAAATTCTCTAAGGTTTATGACTGGGTTCTTTCAGTGATGTGCTGGAGGTGCAAGGTCCACCAGAGCCTCCAGGTTCTTGCCCTCTCTATGGCCAGTGTCAGGATTCAGAAAAAGGTCAGAAAGGACAGAAGACAGTCTAGACAGGCGTGGTGGCTTGCATACAATTGGGTCAGCCTCAATGCCCACCATGAAGCCTTCAGACTGCTCACCTAGTTGTCTTACTCCTATTCCGCAACAACTGTTGGTTCCTCTGACTGTTAGGAACTGGAGAGGGAAGGCCATAATCGACACAGGAGCAACTTACACCCTGATGCAGGAGCCCCTGTGGCGAAACACGGCATTGCCTCATGAGGAGCTTTGAACCTGGGAGGACGGACCATTGTACTTGGCCAATGGAGAACCGACCACTCCCTTGGGCTGGACTGATATGAAAATAAAGCTGCATGATGATATTATTAACCTTCCGGTGGCTATTATTGCAGATCCTAGCCTTGCATTTGCGGTAGTCCTTGCCCTGGAGTTCATGTTCTTCAGTGGACTGACCATCTCGATGTCCGAACCATCCTATCGACTGTGCTCTGACCACTCCCGGTCTCATTCATTTCAACCTGGAAATGCACTGATTTCAGGCTGGAGCCTGCTACCCTATCCAGAGTCCCGGCTAGGTCAAGACAAAGACCAAGACAAAGAAAAGACAAAGACAGTTAGACAACCCTGTTTTCTAAGCTTTTAAATAATATCAAACTCAACTGTTTATCTTTTCCTTTGATGAAGACATGGATGTCTCATGGTATGGTGGGGTATGCAAAATGTGTCAACTTTTGAGCTCCTTTTATCTCCTGAATGTCTTGGCATTCAGGTCCAAAAAGTAACTTATGGAAAGTTTCAATCAAAAGGGATGCTGTCAAAAAGGGATTGAAATTAAATTGATTTACCCTGTACACCAGTGGTCACCAACCGGTCGATCGACTAGTCAATCTTCAAGGCATTTCTAGTCGATCACCAAACATTTCTGTAGAAAAGCCTACGATAAAGGCTTGCACTATTATTATTTTTATTTTTTTCGCTGTTTGTGGTAGGTGCGCTTGATTCAGAAGCCCTGTGCAACAGGTAAGTGTTCCCATTTTGAACCATTTCATTTGTCTGAACACTGCCTACCCAGCGGACATGGAGCTCTGCGCCTACCACGTTGGCCTATCGGATAGCTCAAATCACCGTGCCTACAGCTTCCAAGACCCTGGCCACAACAAAGTTTGATACTAGCCTATGTGAAATTTCATAACTTTTAAAACCATTACCAGAGAGAGACTGTCAAAGAATACAGCAAATATATGCTGTTTTTATGAGTGCGTTCTTGTCAAAATGTTTATTCAGCACTGTTTATTCAGCACAACATAAAATGCGCTTCTCCATACTTCCACTTGTGCTGCAATGAGTGAGTAGCCAAGCACTCGCGCTGCAATGACTGAGTAGCCAAGCACTCGCGCTGCAATGACTGAGTAGCCAAGTGTATCGATAGTCCTGCGTTTTTATTATTATTATTATTATTATTATTATTATTATTATTAGCAGCTCGTCGTGTCTATTAATATCGAGGAATATTTCACTTTCTCTGGTCATAGGAACCACATGAATTTGTGCATGAAATGCGGTGCGACTCGAGTTTCACCATCAGGTGAAAGACTGTGTCCACTCTCTTTGGTCAGGAGGAAAGAAAGGAGAGAGCAGGGACCATGAGAGGTGGACCCTCTTCCGCTCTCTCCCTCCCTCCGCTGAGACTAATGTGGTGTTCAAAACAACTAGGACCTTGGACATTTCCGACTTCAGTGCGCTCAAGACCTTGGAACTTCGAAAAACGGTCATCCAACTCGGGATTCCAAGTCGGAAGCTCTGGCATCTTTCTAGAGCTCTGACTTTCCTTTTTCTTCTGATTTTCCACTTGTCTTGAAAGCACCATGACCATCAGCTGCAGGTACCATCAGTCCAGTAAAAAAAACATTATATATTTCAATTTATGCTCGGCTATGCCTCGCAAGTGCTACAGCAACTGATCTATTTTGTTATCAAAGCTTGAGTTCTGAAATATAATATGGTCTGAGAAGAACAATATTGGCAGGCCAGGCATATATCCAATATGCTGTTGTAATGTATTAGGCCTACTGCCCAAAACTAATTCCTAAATAACTGTTTTTATTACGTTAATGTAACATGTTTTTTGTCATGTTTTAAAAAGATAGATCTTGGCTTGCTTTTTGACTGCAAAAGCGATCTTGACTCAGAAAAGGTTGGTGACCACTGCTGTACACACTCCAGGCATTGTCCTTCAAAGCCCACTCTCTCTTCGTCCCCAATCGTTTTCTTGAGATGGGATGGTTGTCTTCAGTTTATTAACCTTTTATATTGGTACTCAACAAGGGCCCATTTCAAATGCTTCTAGGAATTAAAGGGACATTGAGGTAATTAGACCATAGAGACACTAGAAAGTTGAAAGTGATGGTAGCCATAAAAGGATTATCAGGCGGTGGTGTATGTTTCATGATTAACTACTCATGGTGTGATTGTGATAACATACAGGAACTCAAGTCCTTTTGTTCACCCGACCAAGAATACCTCACAATCAAATGGCGACCGTATTACCTCCGAAGAGAATTTTCTTTGGTTATAGTCACAGCCGTGTATATTCCCCCTCAAGCCGATACCACAATGTCCCTCAAGGAACTACACTGGACTTTGTGCAAACTGGAAACCATATATCCTGAGTCCGCATTTATTGTAGCTGGGGATTTTAACAAAGCAAATTTGAGGAAAACACTACCGAAGTTCTATCAACACATTGCCTGTAGTACTCGTGCTTCAAAAACTCTCTACCATTGTTATACCCCCTTCTAGGATGGCTACAAGGCCCTACCCCGCCCTCCCTTCAGCAAATCAGATCACGACTCCATCCTGCTCCTCCCTTCTTATAGGTAGAAACTCTAACAGGAAGTACCCGTGCTAAGGTCTATTCAACGCTGGTCTGACTTATCGGTTTCCATGCTTCAAGATTGTTTTGATCACGTGGACTGGGATATGCGCCTCTTCAACCTCAGGAGGCTGAAGAAATTAGTCTTGGCCCCTAAGAGACTCACAAACTTTTACAGATGCACAATTGAAAGCATCCTGTCAGGCTGTATCACCGCCTGGTACGGCAACTGCACCGCTCACAACAGCAGGGCTCTCTAGAGGGTGGTGCGGTCTGCCCAACGCATCACTGGGGTCACACTGCCTTCCCTCCAGGACACCTACAGCACCCAATGTCACAGGAAGGCCAAAAAGATAATCAAGGACATCAACCACCCGAGCCACGGCCTGTTCACCCTGCTATCATCCAGAAGGCGAGGTCAGTACAGGTGCATCAAAGCTGGGACCGAGAGACTGAAAAACAGCTTCTATTTCAAGGCCATCAGACTGTTAAATAGCCATCACTAGCCGGCTACCACCCGGTTACTCAACCCTGCACCTTAGAGGCTGCTGCCCTATGTACATAGACATGGAAACACTAGTCACTTTAATAATGTTTACATATTGCTTTTCTCATTTCATATATATATCATCCAGTACTGTATTTTAGTCAATGACACTGTGACATTGCTCGTCCTAATATTTATATATTTTTTAATTCCATTCTTTTACTTTTAGATTTGTGTGTACTGCATTGTTGGAGCTAGGAACACAATAATTTAACTACACCCGCAATAACATCTGCTAAATATGGGTATGTGACCAATACAATTTGATTTTATTTGAATCCCTATATGAACACTGTCACACATAGGAATCGTCATATTCTTGCTATTGCTCCAGACTCATGTCATGGTCCATTATGTGCCGATTACTTTATTCTAATGGTAGAAATGGCATCAGGGTTTGCACTTGGAGATTATACTGCATTAGGTCCTCTGTTTGATCTAGAATGTGGGTTCACGCATGAAAGTAGTTTAATTCCAATGTTGTACGTCTTGAACATGAATAAAACATGAGGGGCCAAGCTGGTTGAAATCTTATCCAGTAATTTACTGTTATGGGCTTTTGTTAAAATATTAAGTCAAAGTCATCTCACGGGGCCCTGTGGATGTGTTTTACGTATCTGTTCACCAATGCTGGTGCAAAATGGATTTTGCAGTGATGTATCCTACTCTGTTTTGTTATAGATTGTACCAATCTTCCAGCTATAGAAACAAACTCAATGTTGCAAATGAGGGGAGGCTAATTTGCGTTTGATAGCAGCACATTACATGTTTAGCATTTACAGACATGTCACCTTAAAGGTCCCGCAGAGTCCTCCTATTTCCCAAGTAAAAATAGCCAAAACATCACCCATAATATTACCAAAACATCACCCATTATATTTTTACATTATTAAAATGCTCAGAATATAATATTAGAACCATAAGCCGAATATAGGCACCCTGCCATCCTACAGTGTGCAGGACCCCATTTGATTCGTACAATTTGTAACCCTCATCTCCCGTCCGAATGCTTGAAAAAAATAAATAAAAGTGAATTACTTAGGCTTTAGGAAATGCAACCAACTAGATTGATGTGGAGGGGAGCGGGAGAGGAGGGGGACCCATGTACCCCGCTTCAATCAAGCAGGCTTCAGTCACCCACTTAGCTTCAGTCACCCCCAAGATTGAAGCGGGAGACAAATCCAGCTATGGCCTCCTCCTTGTCAGGCCTCTCACACTGGGCAGACGGGTCCTGGGATGGACAGCTCACACAGCTTCCCCACATACGACGATGGATCAAGGGTGACCTCATTGAAGAGGAGATCCAGGAGCCTGTCTACGTAGCCTGTAATGTTTTTTAAAAGGCAAATGTTTGTTAAATGGGTATTTACTGTTCTGTGTTATGATGCTATCAATTTGTTTATGTAGTGATCTACTCATTCTACAATGTGTTTTCTGGTATTTTTGAAGTACTCAATTTGAAATATGCAATATTTGGTTGTGCGCTTTTTGATGAAACTTTTCAATGTTTGTATTTGGAATGTGTGTACCTGAAATGCTCAATTGATTTGAAATGAATAACTATTACTTACAGTATGTTGGGTCTGTCTTCACAGGCTTCACAGCATATCCCCCCATCTTTGCCTTTGGGAAACCTGATTTTGTATCACAGCATTCCTGGTGCAGTGGTGGCCTGGGAAGCTGTGCAGACAGTAATATTGAATTTTCTAAAATGTCTTTCATTACTGCTTGATGATAGTGGAAAGACAAAATAAGATGGAAAGTCGAATAATAATAACCCATCCCCCCCACCACATCATCATGATTAGCCCCAATGACACAAGCTACATTAATTGTAATACAACAACCTACACAATTGAATGGCAAAATATGATTTTCAGGGGTAAATTACAAATAGTATACACACCGCAACTACTTTTGTGGACAACATTCATTTGTGTCATCTGTGTGCTGGCAGTTCTCAGACTCAATGTAGGGGGCTTAGGGATGGAAGAACAAAAACCATATAGTGACTATCAGGTGTGTTACAGAAAATATACCGTTCACAAGTCAAAGCAGCCACAGTTACAGCCACAGCCACCGTGTCAGACTCAACAAACTGATACTTACATTATGGTCAGTGCTTGCAAAATCCACTGATAATGATGGTACAGCATCCGTCTTCAGGATTAGCTTCCTGGCAAGACCCATCGAATGTTCTTCCCAATTGAGAAAGCAACTTCGCTGAAAATGTGCACTGCACAAGCGTGTGACATGATCGTAATTTTCGGTGCAGCCTGTCCACCCGAAATGAAAAGCATCTACTGCTGTTGGATGTCTTCATTCTTTAAATTAACACTATGGCATCCAGTCACAACACAGTGTGCTTTTTCCGGCATGCTGGTAAGTAGCTTGCTAACTAAAAGTCACAAACAGATGAAAAGGGGTTAGTTACCAGTATCGTTCTGCTTGAGCTATTTTATGGTTTGTGAACAAAGCCGTATGATGTGCACGTGATGACGGTTTTAAGGCGTTACATGTTAAAATTAGTTAAGATTATAAGAGGCTACCATTGGTGTATGAAATGTCTGGCATTACGTGACGTTGCAAAATGCCTGAAGTAATGCCTGCCTCCTGAATCCAAGCGTTTGACATGGGGGAGGGGACCAGTAACTTCATGATCAACTTTGTCAATGTACAAGCTGCAGTAATTTTTCATACTTAGGTCAACCTACTATGAACTGGTTTCATCCAAATATCATCCAATTTGATGAAAAACATGACTTTTATCACTTTAAGCAAAAAATAAAGGTTAATAAAAAGGCATGTCAATGTTGATGCAATGTCTTATCGACAACATCCCCTAGTACAAGTGCAACCAAGTTTGTTGTCACAAAATATAATCAGAAATAAATTCTGCATGTATTGTACAGCCTCCCCGCTACTCTATGATGTTGAATCGCTCCACCCACGGGGTAGCTAGCTAGTAGTTTGAGCCCAGCTCATGACAGCCAGGCTGCAGATGTATAAAGGGCCTGTGTATCTTTATTGCATCTCCCAGTTGGTTCTGTGTTGTTATCCATCTGCGGGCCTCGACTGCGTCCCAAATGTCACCCTATTCCCTGTAGTGAACTAGTAGTGCACCAAATAAGGAATAGGGTGCCATTTGTGACGCAAATGAAGCCTTCTCCCTGTGCTCCTTCTGTTCGCCTCAATAGAGTCATCAACCCTGGAGCTTTGGTAGGCCATAGACTGACTTGTGTGTATGTATGTGGGTGGATATGTGAGTGTGTTTGTATAGTGTGTATGTATACATACTGTGTGTGTGTGTGTGTGTGTGCAATGTGTCTCCCTCCCTCTGATATTCACAAAACAGAAATAAATGCCATTAACTACGTTTCTTTTAAATGCACAATTTCTCTTTTATGTCAGCTGAAGAAAAATGGAACACCTCTATGGGGATGCCTCATTTCCAACCAAGTTTGATTTGGAGCAAATTAGGATTCATGAGGAGTGATGAGTAAATACCTGTTGATATTTATCACAATTGGGAAATAACAATAAAAGATGGCATCTCTGAGGATTTGATTTAGCTGATTCTGTACTGGGAGGGGAAAGTTGGTTATTGGAAGAAAGTGAAATATACTATATTTATACTCAATTAATTCCCATGATGTCTCCTAGCATCACATTGATGTTGAATAGTCTTTTAAAGTAATTAAAATAAATTACAAATACAGAGAATTCCAAGAAGTAGCAGTGTAAGGAGAATGGTTTTGAGGCAGATTGATTAAAGCAGGCGTGTAAAACTTCAATTAAATGCAGTCTCAAATAGCAGCCTTTCCCTTTTAGAAACATTTAAAATAAAAACCAGGTCTAAATTAAGTGTTTATGACTGAACTTCAGTGAGTATCATAAAGATTGTGCAAAAGAAGATAACGGAGAGCAACATTATTGCCATTACATTTTATTCATTTAGCAGACGCTCTTATCCAGAGCGACTTACAGTTAGTGAGTGCATACATTCTATTTTTATTTTTTTTATTTTATTTTTTGCCATGGATGAGACAGCAGTGTGGTTTGACATGGTCGGCTCAACTAGGGGGGATACGGAACAAGTATTCAACGTTTGTCCAGAGCCTGGGGTTTAGGTTGTTAAAACAGAAAAAACATGATCGTTCATTTTAGGCATTAATTCCGACTGAGGGACCAGGACAAATGTCAAATACTGAAGTGAGACAGTGAGATCTTGTTGCAACTATGGGGGATACAAGGCACAACGAGGCGCATTGAGTGAGAAAACGGTGCTGACGCGCGAAATCGGGGTGTATGATAGTCAGTCTAGTTTTTGCAAGTCTGATTGGCGATGGATTTGTTATTTTAATGATCATACTGGTCATAAACAGTGTGGTAGTCTTTTCAACATTTTATTGAGCAAAAGCTGTGTGCATTAAGGAAACTGATGCATGGCTCAAATAGAAGAGTGTCTCTAAGAAGCGCTGTTGTGTTCAGTGATTCAATTCAAGTTTTACCATTACATTTACATTTACGTCATTTAGCAGACGCTCATATCCAGAGCGACTTACAAATTGGTGCATTCACCCTATAGCCAGTGGGATAACCACTTTACAAATTTTTTTTTTTAATTATTTTTTTCTGGGGGGGATTGGGGTAGAAGGATTACTTTATCCTATCCCAGGTATTCCTTAAAGAGGTGGGGTTTCAAATGTCTCCGGAAGGTGGTGAGTGACTCCGCTGTCCTGGCGTCGTGAGGGAGCTTGTTCCACCATTGGGGTGCCAGAGCAGCGAACAGTTTTGACTGGGCTGAGCGGGAACTATGCTTCCGCAGAGGAAGGGGAGCCAGCAGGCCAGAGGTGGATGAACGCAATGCCCTCGTTTGGGTGTAGGGACTGATCAGAGCCTGAAGGTACGGAGGTGCCGTTCCCCTCACAGCTCCATAGGCAAGCACCATGGTCTTGTAACAGATACGGCACTCTCTCTCTTTTTCTGGTTGTCTATCTTGCGTCTCATCCCATATGCTCATGCGCCCAACCTAAGCATTTAAAGACAAAATACACCAATACCAACACCACTACTCTCGCGCTCTCTCGCTCTCGTTCTCACTCTCGCTCTCACTGTCTCTCTCACTGTCTCAAGCAACGTTGTTTCAATGTAATTTTTCAATGTATTGTGACGTGGAATCAACGTGGAAAATACATTGGATTTGAAAAAAGTAATCAACCAGTCTCATTCAACCAGCATTGTAAACATTGAAATTAGGGTAAAACTTCAACTTTAAATACATTGACTTACATGTCACATCAATCTAATTCAACATAATCATCAGAACTATGTATACATGTATACATTTGACCTTGATTCAGTGTTGATAGTAAAATGGTATGTTTGAATCATCATCATTGTTTTAACGTCATGCCATCAACTTAAATAAAGAGGTAAATTGAAATAAACTGTGAAGCCACAGTGCAATGATTAATGTATGAACATTGACTCCTACTGGTATATGAGGGGTAATGCACTTCAGTGAGAACAAGTCTACGATCCAGATCAAAACTATGTTCGATTCAGCTGAACTATCAGCAGCTTCAATACTTATTTGCGTAGACTACCTAAATAACATTGAATAGAAAGTAACTCCTCTAATTTTTCTTACACAAGCTAATACTTAAAAGCATAATACTTTTATGTGAAAGTAAATTCGGAGTGAGGTAGGGTTTATGTAGCCTACATTGACATCTGATTTGCCCAAAGGACACAATAATTTCAACATAAAGCTAGGTATACCATCATTCATCCATGGTTGATTGGATTTTTGGAAGTTTAGAAGTAGTTACCATTAGCATTATAAATATGATTCCAAATTCATTATATTTTAATAAACTTGACCTTTGGATATTGTATTTTCTATATGTTATTCATAATATACAGTATATACAGTTAAAGTCACTTAGGTTGGAGTCATTAAAACTTGTTTTTCAACTACTCCACAAATTTCTTGTTAACAAACTATAGTTTTGGGAAGTCGGTTAGCATCTACTTTGTGCATGAAACAAGTAATTTCTCCAACAATTCTTTAGACAGATTATTTCACTTATAATTCACTGTATCACAATTCCAGTGCGTCAAAAGTTTACATACACTAAGTTGACTGTGCCTTTAAACAGCTTGGAAAATTCCAGAAAATAATGTCATGGCTTTAGAAGCTTCTGATAGGCTAATTGACATCATTTGAGTCAATTGGAGGTGTACCTGTGGATGTATTTCAAGGCCTACCTTCAAACTCAGTGCCTCTTTGCTTGACATCATGGGAAAATAAAAATAAATCTGGTCTGGTTCATCCTTGGGAGCAATTTCCAAACGCCTGAAGGTACCACGTTAATCTGTACAAACAATAGTATGCAAGTATAAACACCATGGGACCACGCATCCGTCATACCACTCAGGAAGGAGACGCATTCTGTCTCCTAGAGTCAACATACTTTGGTGCAAAAAGTGCAAATCAATCCCAGAACAACAGCAAAGTACCTTGTGAAGATGCTGGAGAAAAGAGGTACAAAAGTATCTATATCCACAGTAAAACGAGTCCTATATTGACATAACCTGAAAGGCTGCTCAGCAAGGAAGAAGCCACTACTCCAAAACCGCCATTAAAAAAGCCAGACTACGGTTTGCAACTGCACATGGGGACAAATATCATACTTTTTGGAGAAATGTCCTCTGGTCTGATGAAACAAAAATATAACTCTTTGGCCATAATGACCATCGTTATGTTTGGATTAAAAAGGGGGTCGCTTGCAAGCCAAAGAACACCATCCCAACCGTGAAGCATGGGGGTGGCAGCATCATGCTGTGTGTGTGCTTTGCTGCAGGAGGGACTGGTGCACTTCACAAAATAGATGGCATCATGAGGAAGGAAAATTATGTAGATATATTGAAGCAACATCTCAAGACATCAGTCAGGAAGTTAAAGCTTGGTCGCAAATGGATGGGTCTTCCAAATGGACAATGACCCCAAGCATACTTTCCAAAGTTGTGGCAAAATGGCTTAAGGACAACAAAGTCAAGGTATTGGAGTGGCCATCACAAAGCCCTGACCTCAATCCTCCTATACATTTTGGGCAGAACTGAAAAAGTGTGTGCGAGCAAGGAGGCCTACAAACCTGACTCAGTTACACCAGCTCTGTCAGGAGGAATGGGCCAAAATTCACCCAACTTATTGTGGGAAGCTTGTGGAAGGCTACCCGAAATGTTTGACCCAAGTTAAACAATTTAAAGGCAATGCTACCAAATACTAATTGAGTGTATGTAAACCTCTGACCCACTGGGAATGTGATGAAATAAATAAAAGCTGAAATAAATCGTTCTCTCTACTATTATTCTGACATTTCACATTCTTAAAATAAAGTGGTGATCCTAACTGACCTAAGACAGGGAATTTTTAGTAGGATTAAATGTCAGGAATTGTGACAATCTGAGTTTAAATGTATTTGGCTAAGGTGTATGTAAACTTCCGACTTCAACTGTACTATCCAAGCAGAAGATACATCTCCTTCAAATGTTATTTGTTTGCGTTCACAATTCAATATCCAGTTTGTCTACAAATTTAATGATTGATATGTTGGATTCACGTCTCCAATTTAACAAAAAATGGAAGTAATAAAATTGCACTAAATCAAATCAAACTAAAATTTTCCTCAGCTCTGGGGAAGGGTACCAAAACATGTCTGCAGCATTGAAGGTCCCCAAGAACACAGTGGCCTCCATCATTCTTAAATGGAAGACGTTTGGAACCACCAAGACTCTTCCTGGAGCTGGCCGCCCGGCCGAACTGAGCAATCGAGGGAGAAGGGCCTTGGTCAGGGAGGTGACCGAGAACCAGATGGTCACTCTGACAGAGCTCTAGAGTTCCTCTGTGGAGATGAGATAACCTTCCAGAAGGACAACCATTTCTGCAGCACTCCACCAATCAGGCCTTTATGGTAGAGTGGCCAGACGGAAGCCACTCCTCACCAAAAGGCACCTAAAGACTCTCAGACCATGAGAAACAAGATTCTCTGGTCTGATGAAACCAAGATTTAACTCTTTGGCCTGAATGCCAAGCGTCATGTCTGTAGGAAACCTGGCACCATCCCTACAGTGAAGCATGGTGGTGGCAGCATCATGCTGTGGGGATGTTTTTCAGCGGCAGGAACTGGGAGACTAGTCAGGATCGAGGCAAAGATGAACGGAGCAAAGTACAGAGAGATCCTTGATGAAAACCTGCTCCAGAGCGCTCAAGACCTCAGACTGGGGCGAAGGTGCGCCTTCCAACAAGACAACGACCCTAAGCACACAGCCAAGACAACGCAGGAGTGGCTTCGGGACAAGTCTCTGAATGTCCTTCAGTGGCCCAGCCAGAGCCCAGACTTGAACCCGATCAAATATCTCTGGAGAGACCTGAAAATAGCTGTGCAGCAACGCTCCCCATCCAACCTGACAGAGCTTGAGAGGATCTGCAGAGAAGAATGGGAGAAACTCCCCAAATACAGGTGTGCCAAGCTTGTAGCGTCATACCCAAGAAGACTCGAGGCTGTAATCGCTGCCAAAGGTGCTTCAACAAAGTACTGAGTAAAGGGTCTGAATACTTATGTACATTTAATTTTTACTACATTTGCTAACTTTTTCTAATAATGTTGTCTTCGTCATTATGGGGTATTGTGTGTGGATAAATGGAAGGGAAAAAACGATTTAATCAATTTTAGAATAAGGCTGTAACGTAACAAAACTTCAAGGGGTCTGAATACTTTCCGACAATATACAATATCTAAAGGTAAAAGTGTATTATTAATATCATGAATTTGGCATCCTATTTATAGGGCTAATGTTAACTACTTCTAAACTTCCAAAGATCCAATCAACCATGGATGAATCATAGTATACCTAGCTACACGTTGAAATAATGGTGTCTTTTGTTGGGAAAATCAGATGTCAATCACAGGAGGTTGGTGTCACCTTAATTGGGAAGGACGGGCTCGTGGTAATGGCAGGAGCAGAATAGGTGGAATGGTATCAATACATCAAACATGGTTTGATGCCATTCCATTCGCTCCGTTCCAGCCATTCAGCTTGTTTCCAAAACTAAGCAGGGTACATACAGTTAGGCATCTGGATGGTAGACTTGTTCTCGTTGAAGTGCATTAGATTTCATATACCAGTAGGAGTCACTGTTCAGCCAGAAAATCGTTGGGCTATGGCTTCACATTTTATTTCAATATACCTCTTTATTTAGGTTGATAGCATGACATTGAAATAATGACGTTGATTCAAACATGCCATTTTACTATCAACATTGAAACAACATACCATTTTACTATCAACATTGAAACAACATCAAATAAAATATGTCTAATCAAATCTAAAATTCTACATAATTTCAACCACCCAATCAATATATTGAATACAGGATAAAAAAAAAACGATTTTCAATGCAATTTCAATGTATACAGAGTTCTGATGATGTTGAAATTAGATTTATGTAACAAACTGTTAGTCAGGTTAAGTCAATGTATATATTTTTTAATGATTGTTTATTGAGAGAGCTTATATTTAATACACAACCAGTTTGATTTTTGTTTAATTTGAGGGACCTAGGAAAATTGTGTTGTTTTGAAGCTCATTTCCTGCATTTCTACGTAGTTTAAAAGACTCATGACATCTTTTAGGTAGGATATTTAATAATAATAATAATAATAATAATAATAATAATAATAATAATAATAATAATAATGATGATAATGAATAAGGAAAATAAAGTCCACACCCGTTTTCCTCAAATGTTATTCTGCAACCAAATTTGTTTTATCATGATACTGTATATGAACCCTCAATTTATTTATACATATTCTCTTTTACAAAAAGTGATTAGATCAATTGATAGCGACAGAGTCACAAATTGTATAACATTATTTCCCATGTGCATCAGAGTCACGTCTTCCTCTGGAATTTTATCGCTTGTTTCTAGCCTAAAGCATCACAGATTTATGCATAGTTTTCGATCAGTAAAACTTATTTTTTTCATCAAATCAAGGAAGATCTGCACCCCCCCCACAAAATGTTGGCACCCCCTAGCTTGGGAACCCCTGGTCTAGATTGACCCTGATTGTCTCGCTCCTGGCTTGTCTGGGAGAAGAGGAGTGCTGACTCGGAGCGCCCTTGCCTTGCTCCCATTCCCCATGCATCAGCTCCATGCATGGTGGAAGGTGACTGGGGGCTAAAAAATAGATTTTTCATTCCTCTCCTGTGGAGATCCCATAGCACGCTGGGCCCGGGCTGAGGTGGTGGTGGAGTAGCTGCCCACTCCGCCTGCCTTCTGATCCCAATGCCTCGGCCCCCTTTTCTCTTTTTCCACTGGATTTTAGTGTGGATTGATACAGGCCTCTATGCCGTTTTGTATCCCACTACTTGTTGAGATGGGATAGTATAACCCTGTGCCATGTCCCGTTATTTAGAAGGGTTGATATATGGCCATATTCTTTGTCAAAATTCTAGATCTAGATTGTCCATATTCCTTGAATTGATACAGATTCTCAATGTTCCTTGAATTGATACAGATTCTCCATGTTCCTTGAATTGCTATGGCCCTATTCCTTGTTCTCTTTCCTGACTCTCCATGGATTGATACATACAGTGGGGAGAACAAGTATTTGATACACTGCCAATTTTGCAGGTTTTCCTACTTACAAAGCATGTAGAGGTCTGTAATTTTTATCATAGGTACACTTCAGCTGTGAGAAATCCAGAAAATCACATTGTATGATTTTTAAGTAATTAATTTGCATTTTATTGCATGACATAAGTATTTGATCACCTACCAACCAGTAAGAATTCCGGCTCTCACAGACCTGTTAGTTTTTCTTTAAGAAGCCCTCCTGTTCTCCACTCATTACCTGTATTAACTGCACCTGTTTGAACTCGTTACCTGTATAAAAGACACCTGTCCACACACTCAATCAAACAGACTCCAACCTCTCCACAATGGCCAAGACCAGAGAGCTGTGTAAGGACATCAGGGATAACATTGTAGACCTGCACAAGGCTGGGATGGGCTACAGGACAATAGGCAAGCAGCTTGGTGAGAAGGTAACAACTGTTGGCGCAATTATTAGAAAATGGAAGAAGTTCAAGATGATGGTCAATCACCCTCGGTCTGGGGCTCCATGCAAGATCTCACCACGTGGGGCATCAATGATCATGAGGAAGGTGAGGGATCAGCCCAGAACTACACGGCAGGACCTGGTCAATGACCTGAAGAGAGCAGTGATCACAGTCTCAAAGAAAACCATTGGTAACACACTACGCCGTCATGGATTAAAATCCTGCAGCGCATGCAAGGTCCCCCTGCTCAAGCCAGTGCATGTCCAGGCCCGTCTGAAGTTTACCAATGACCATCTGGATGATCCAGAGGAGGAATGGGAGAAGGTAATGTGGTCTGATGAGACAAAAATAGAGCTTTTTGGTCTAAACTCCACTCGCCGTGTTTGGAGGAAGAAGAAGGATGAGTACAACCCCAAGAACACCATCCCAACCGTGAAGCATGGAGGTGGAAACATCATTCTTTGGGGATGCTTTTCTGCAAAGGGGACAGGACGACTGCACCGTATTGACGGGAGGATGGATGGGGCCATGTATTGCGAGATCTTGGCCAACAACCTCCTTCCCTCAGTAAGAGCATTGAAGATGTGTCGTGGCTGGTTCTTCCAGCATGACAACGACCCGAAACACACAGCCAGGGCAACTAAGGAGTGGCTCCGTAAGAAGCATCTCAAGGTCCTGGAGTGGCCTAGCCAGTCTCCAGACCTGAACCCAATAGAACATCTTTGGAGGGAGCTGAAAGTCCGTATTGCCCAGCGACAGCCCCGAAACCTGAAGGATCTGGAGAAGGTCTGTATGGAGGAGTGGGCCAAAATCCCTGCTGCAGTGTGCGCAAACCTGGTCAAGACCTACAGGAAACGTATGATCTCTGTAATTGCAAACAAAGGTTTCTGTACCAAATATTAAGTTCTGCTTTTCTGATGTATCAAATACTTATGTCATGCAATAAAATGCAAATTAATTACTTAAAAATCATACAATGTGATTTTCTGTATTTTTGTTTTAGATTCCGTCTCTCACAGTTGAAGTGTACCTATGATAAAAATTACAGACCTCTACATGCTTTGTAGGTAGGAAAACCTGCAGTGTATCAAATACTTGTTCTCCCCACTGTATGTATCAATCCATGGAGAGTCAGGAAAGAGAACAAGGAATAGGGCCATAGCAATTCAAGGAACCACGTTACCTGTCAAGAGGGGTTAATACAGCTGTGTCATATCATCTGTTCTATTTTATTCTGTCATGTTGCCCTATTCCTTGCCTGTCACGCTCTTTCTATCTAGACTCTACATGGTCCGTGGATTGATACAGGTGTGTGCTATGTCCTCTTCACTTATTTTGAGGCGTTATTACGGCCTTATGCCACATCCCCTTCTCTATTTAGCCTTAATATGGATTAAGAAAGTAGTCCCCTTCACATATTTAGAGAGGTATATGCAGTCCTATGGCTTCCCATCTCTTCTTTTCAGACTTACTATGGCTTAAAATAGTCCTGTGCCATGTCCCCTTCACTTGTTTAGAGAGATTAGTAAAGCCATATGGCTCGACCCCTGTTATGTGAAATGCCAAACATCACCCCTCCCAGGCCTATGCTATATTTTCTTCTCTCTGCAACCTTTTTACTACATTTACATTTTTACATTTTAGTCATTTAGCAGACGCTCTTATCCAGAGCGACTTACAGTTATTGAATACATATTATAATTTTTTTATACTGGCCCCCCGTGGGAATCGAACCCACAACCCTGGCGTTGCAAATGCCATGCTCTATCAACTGAGCTACATCCCTGCCGGCTATTCCCTCCCCTACCCTGGACGACGCTGGGCCAATTGTGCGCCGCCCATGAGTCTCCCGGTCGCGGCCGGCTGCGACAGAGCCTGGATTCGAACCAGGATCTCTAGTGGCACAGCCTTAGACCACTGCGCCACTCAGGAGTACTAGTTAATAGTCAATTTCTTTAAGAGCTCCATTAGGTATTTTTGTGTACAACTGATCTGCGATAGAAATGCAAGTTATAGATCTGTCATTCTCATTGAAAGCATGTCTGATAAGCAGTAGATCGTTAAATGTGCACTGTGCAGTATTTCTATGCTTCCCCTCCGTAAGTTAAGTTTTTGCTTCTTTTTACTTTTGGTTTTGTAAATCAGCTTTAAACAGCACGGTCGCATCCCTCTACAAACATCCAATGAATAATTGCAGCCCAGTAGCATGTACAACTCTAGTGAAAGGCTTTCAGTGGTCAGATACACACACAGATTCAGTCCACCCTTCTGGGTAATGTCAGCTTCACAATATGACCCCATTCTGTGGCATGGCACTTGCAACGCCAGGATTGTGGTTTCGATTCCCGGGGCCAACCATATGTAAAATGCATGCACAAATGACTAAGTTGAAATACATTTAAAGTCAGTTTTTCACAATTCCTGATATTTAATCCTAGTAAAAATGCCCTGTCTTCGGTCAGTTAGGATCACCACTTTATTTTAAGAATGTGAAATGTCAGACTAATAGTAGAGAGAAGGACATATTTCAGCTTTTATTTCTTTCATCACATTCCCAGTGGGTCAGAGGTTTACATACACTCAATTAGTATTCGGTAGCATTGCCTTTAAATTGTTTAACTTGGGTCAAACATTTCGGGTAGCCTTCCACAAGCTTCCCACAATAAGTTGGGTGAATTTAGGCCCTTTCCTCCTGACAGAGCTTGTGTAACTGAGTCAGGTTTGTAGGCCTCCTTGCTCGCACACGCTTTTTCAGTTCTGCCCAAAATGTATAGGAGGATTGAGGTCAGGGCTTTGTGATGGCCACTCCAATACCTTGACTTTGTTGTCCTTAAGCCATTTTGCCACAACTTTGGAAGTATGCTTGGGGTCATTGTCCATTTGGAAGACTCATTTGCGACCAAGCTTTAACTTCCTGACTGATGTCTTGAGATGTTGCTTCAATATATCTACATAATTTTCCTTCATCATGATGCCATCTATTTTGTGAAGTGCACCAGTCCCTCCTGCAGCAAATCACCCCCACAGCATGATGCTGCCACCCCCATGCTTCACGGTTGGGATGGTGTTCTTTGGCTTGCAAGCGACCCCCTTTTTCCTCCAAACATAACGATGGTCATTATGGCCAAACAGTTCTATTTTTGTTTCATCAGTCCAGAGGACATTTCTTTAAAAAGTACGATCTATGTCCCCATGTGCAGTTGCAAACCGTAGTCTGTATTTTTTTGTGGAGGTTTTGGAGCAGTGTCTTCTTCCTTGCTGAACGGCCTTTCAGGTTATGTTGATATAGGACTCGTTTTACTGTGGATATAGATACTTTTGTACCTGTTTCCTCCAGCATCTTCACAAGGTCCTTTGCTGTTGTTCTGGGATTTTTTTTTCGCACCAGAGTACGTTCATCTCCAGGAGACAGAACGCCTCTTCTTCCTGAGCGGTATGGCAGCTGCGTGGTCCCATGGTGTTTATACTTGCGTACTATTATTTGTACAGATGAACGTGGTACCTTCAGGCGTTTGGAAATTGCTCTCAAGGATGAACCAGACTCATGGAGGTGTTCACTTCTTTTTCTGAGGTCTTGGCTGATTTATTTAGATTTTCCCATGATGTCAAGCGAAGAGGCACTGAGTTTGAAGGTAGGCCTTGAAATACATCCACAGGTACACCTCCAATTGACTCAAATGATGTCAATTAGCCTATCAGAAGCTTCTAAAACCATGACATAATTTTCTGGAATTTTCCAAGCTGTTTAAAGGCACAGTCAACTTAGTGTATGTAAACTTCTGACCTACTGGAATTGTGATACAGTGAATTCTAAGTGAAATAATCTGTCTGTAAACAATTGTTGGAAACATTACTTGTGTCATGCACAAAGTAGATGTCCTAACCGACTTGCCAAAACTATAGTTTTGTTAACAAGAAATTTGTGGAGTGGTTGAAAAACGAGTTTTAATGACTCCAACCTAAGTGTATGTAAACTTATGACTTCAACTGTATTATTATATTATACTTATGCCACTCTTATGAGCCCTGGTCAAAAGTAATGCACTACATAGGGAATAGGGTGCAATTTGGGATACAGACAGACTATAGAGAGAAGAAAAGGAGTGTTATAAGGCCACAGAACATATTCCTATGGGCCCTGGTAAAGATTAGGACACTATATAGGAATAGGGTTAATCATTCAGGCATGTGGGTAAAACGTTTATATGCCCTTATCTGTTGCCTGTAGATCAGGTTTGGGCAATCATACAGTATTTTATTTTTTATTTTTTTATTTTTTATTTCACCTTTATTTAACCAGGTAAGCCAGTTGAGAACAGGTTCTCATTTACAACTGCGACCTGGCCAAGATAAAGCAAAGTAGTGCAATAAAAACAACACAGAGTTACATATGGGGTAAAAAAAACATAAAGTCAGAAATACAACAGAAAATATATATACAGTGTGTGCAAATGTAGCAAGTTATGGAGGTAAGGCAATAAATAGGCTATAGTGCAGAATAATTACAATAGTATTAACACTGGAATGCTAGATGTGCAAGAGATGATGTGCAAATAGAGATACTGGGGTGCAAAAGAGCAAAATAAATAACAATATAGGGATGAGGTAGTTGGGTGGGCTAATTTCAGATGGGCTGTGTACAGGTGCAGTGATCGGTAAGGTGCTCTGACAACTGATGCTTAAAGTTATTGAGGGAGATAAGAGTCTCCAAATTCAGAGATTTTTGCAATTCGTTCCAGTCATTGGCAGCAGAGAACTGGAAGGAATGGCGGCCAAAGGAGGTGTTGGCTTTGGGAATGACCAGTGAGATATACCTGCTGGAGCGCAGACTACGGGTGGGTGCTGCTATGGTGACCAATGAGCTAAGATAAGGCGGGGATTTGCCTAGCAGTGATTTATAGATGGCCTGGAGCCAGTGGGTTTGACGACGAACATGTAGTGAGGACCAGCCAACAAGAGCGTACAGGTCACAGTGGTGGGTAGTGTATGGGGCTTTGGAGACAAAACGGATGGCACTGTGATAGACTACATCCAATTTGCTGAGTAGAGTGTTGGAGGCTATTTTGTAAATGACATCGCCGAAGTCAAGGATCGGTAGGATAGTCAGTTTTACGAGGGCATGTTTGGCAGCATGAGTGAAGGAGGCTTTGTTGCGAAATAGGAAGCCGATTCTAGATTTAACTTTGGATTGGAGATTCTTTATGTGAGTCTGGAAGTTGAGTTTACAGTCTAACCAGACACCTAGATATTTGTAGTTGTCCACATACTCTAGGTCAGACCAGTCGAGAGTGGTGATTCTAGTCGGGTGGGCGGGTGCTAGCAGCGTTCGATTGAAAAGCATGCATTTAGTTTTACTAGTGTTTAAGAGCAGTTGAAGGCTACTGAAGGATTGTTGTATGGCATTGAAGCTCGTTTGGAGGTTTGTTAACACAGTGTCCAATGAAGGGCCAGATGTATACAAAATGGTGTCGTCTGCGTAGAGGTGGATCTGAGAGTCACCAGCAGCAAGAGCGACATCATTGATATACACGGAGAAAAGTGTCGGCCCAAGAATTAACCCTGTGGCACCCCCATAGAGACTGCCATAGGTCCAGACAACAGGCCCTCCGATTTGACACACTGAACTCTATCTGAGAAGTAGTTGGTGAACCAGGCGAGGCAGTCATTTGAGAAACCAAGGCTATTTAGTCTGCCAATAAGAATGCGGTGGTTGACAGAGTCGAAAGCATTGGCCAGGTCGATGAAGACGGCTGCACAGTACTGTCTATTATCAATCGTGGTTATAATATCGTTTAGGACCTTGAGCGTGGCTGAAGTGCACCCGTGACCAGCTCGGAAACCGGATTGCATAGCGGAGAAGGTACGGTGGTATTCGAAATGGTCAGTGATCTGTTTGTTAACTTGGCTTTCGAATACTTTCGAAAGGCAGGGCAGGATGGATATAGGTCTGTAGCAGTTTGGATCTAGAGTGTCACCCCCTTTGAAGAGGGGGATGACCGCGGCAGCTTTCCAATCTCTGGGGATCTCAGACGTTATGAAAGAGAGGTTGAACAGACTAGTAATAGGGGTTGCGACAATTTCGGCGGCTAGTTTTAGAAAGAAAGGGTCCAGATTGTCTAGCCCAGCTGATTTGTAGGGGTCCAGATTTTGCAGCGCTTTCAAAACATCAGCTGTCTGAATTTGTGTGAAGGAGAAGCGGGGGGGGGGCATGGGCAAGTTGCAGCAGAGGGTGCAGAGTTGGTGGCCGGGTTAGTGGTAGCCAGATGGAAAGCATGGCCAGCTGTAGCAAAATGCTTGTTGAAATTCTCGATTATTGTAGATTTATCGGTGGTGATAGTGTTTCCTAGCCTCAGTGCAGTGGGCAGCTGGGAGGAAGTGCTCTTATTCTCCATGGACTTTACAGTGTCCCAAAACTTTTTGGAGTTAGTGCTACAGGATGCAAATTTCTGTTTGAAAAAGTTAGCCTTTGCTTTCCTGACTGCTTGTGTATATTGGTTCCTAACTTCCCTGAAAAGTTGCATATCGCGTGGGCTATTTGATGCTAATGCTGTACGCCACAGGATGTTTTTGTGCTGGTCAAGGGCAGTCAAGTCTGAGGAGAACCAGGGGCTATATCGGTTCTTAGTTCTGTATTTTTTGAATGGGGCATGTTTATTTAAGATTGAGAGGAAATTACTTTTAAGGAACAACCAGGCATCCTCTACTGACGGAATGAGATCTATATCCATCCAGGATACCTGGGCCAGGTCAATTAGGAAGGCCTCCTCGCTAAAGTGTTTTAGGGAGCGTTTGACAGTGATGAGGGGTGGTCGTTTGACCGCAGACCCGTTACGGACGCAGGCAATAAGGCAGTGATCGCTGAGATCCTGGTTGAAGACAGCTGAGGTGTATTTAGAGGGTATGTTAGTCAGGATGATATCTATGAGGGTACCCATGTTTAAGGATTTAGGGTTGTACCTGGTAGGTTCGTTGATAATTTGCGTGAGGTTGAGGGCATCTAGCTTGGATTGTAGGATGGCTGGGGTATTAAGCATATCCCAATTTAGGTCACCAAGCAGTACAAACTCAGAGGATAAATGGGGGGCAATCAATTCACATATGGTGTCCAGGGCACAGCTGGGGGCTGAGGGGGGTCTGTAGCAAGCGGCAACAGTGAGAGACTTATTTCTGGAAAGGTGGATTTTTAGAAGTAGAAGCTCAAACTGTTTGGGCACAGACCTGGATAGTATGATAGAGCTCTGCAGGCTATCTTTACAGAGGGCTGGTGAGGTGTAGGCTTTTGTTCCAGCCAAGCAGTGACACACCTGACTCTCCTAATCAAAGTCTTGATTGAGGATGGCAATCTTACGCTGTGAGGGTCAATGGGGTTGTGGGCTTTTGTTCAGGCTTTTGATCAATCAATGGTTTGATTGAAGACTATGACCAGTTGATGAGTAGAATCAGATGTGCTATTGCTTGGCTGAAACAAAAACTAACTTCACCACATTCACTTGTCTGCTGTGGGATCGATTCTGACTCCTGCATTATGCTTCATTCCACTCTCTGCCTTCCAGCTCTAAGCCACCCATGTACCCTTCTTTCTACCGCATTTAGAGGATAAAATACAGCATTTTACCCATAGCCTGCCTAACTATCCATTTCGTAAACAACAGTTCCAGACTAACAGTGAAATGCTTACTTACTTTTCCAACAATGCAGAGTTAAGATAAAGATACTAAATTATTTAGTGACACAAGGAATAAATACACAGTGAATAACAAACTACAATAACGAGTAAAAGTAACATGGTACCAGTACTGAGTTGATGTGCAGGGGTACGAGGTAATTGAGGTAGCTACTGTATGTACATAGGGGTAAAGTGACTAGGCAGCAGCATAGATAATAGTAGCAACAGTGTATGTGGTGTGTGTGTGTGTGTGTGTGTGTGGCGTCAGTATGCATGTGTTGGGATGTCAGTGTAAAAGTATGTGTGAGTGTGTGGGTAGAGTCCAGTGTGTGTGTGCATAGAGTCAGTGCAAGAGAGTTAGTGCAAAAAAGGGTCAATGGACGTAGTCCGGGTAGCCATTTGATTAGCTATTAAGCAGTCTTGTTTAGCAGTCTTATGGCTTGGGGTAGAAGCTGTTCAGGGTCCTGTTTATTCCAGACTTGCCGTGCGGTAGCAGAGAGAACAGTCTGGTTTGGGTGGCTGGAGTCTTTGACAATTTGTTGGGCCTTCCTCTGACACCACCTGGTGTAGAGATCCTGGATGGCAGGGAGCTCAGCCTCAGTGATTTACATAGGAATAGCAAGCAGGCCCTCTGAGGAGAAAATGTATTTCCCAGGTCATGTCTCCTCTTCTTTCCTTGTCTGCGTCCCAAATGGCACCTTATTCCCAATATAGTGCACTACTTTTGACCAGAGCCATATGGGCGCCAGTCAAAAGTAGTGCACTAAAGGGAATAGGGTGCCATTTGAGATGGATAACTTCTCTCTCCAGGCTGTCAATGGGTACATGTCCATTTTGGTGACTTTAGAGGGCTAACATTAAGCCCTTACTCCGTGTCCTCTCCAGTTTCCACTCCTTCCTGCTTGCTTTCTGAGGGGGTCAATTCAAGACCTGTGCCTAGTTTTCACTTCTGCTTTTTCCTAAAGCTGGGTTAATGCCTTATACCAGGGCTTTTAATCCTCTCGGTTGTACTGTAGGCTGTGAAGTAGAGGTCTGGCTGAGTGATAAACCAAAAGAAAGGGAAAGAGAGGGTGATCCCTGTCTCTTCCTCTCTTATTATATTATGGATGAATGAATATGAGTAGCGGAGCATTAGCGCACACTATTATAGTGAGCTTCTCCGTGAACTAGAAATTACTTGACGTTCGCCACCCTTTAAATAGTTGTTGGGATGATCATTTCATCCCAGTTCATACAAAGCTTTGTTCTGCAACTACATTCAGTCAGTGTATCATTAGTTGTTTTTTAAGAATGATCTGTGTGGGTGGCCATGGTCTTATACAGCAATACAAAGAGGACAATCTACATTCTGGAGGTCTTCAAGAAATATGTGGGCCTACTTGGCAAAAATACATTTTAACAGACTATAATCTGAGGTTTCAGGGAACAATATAGCCTACAATGTACAATGCAATTTCAAATGACAGCTACAACACAGAATAGTACATGGAGCCTCTGAAAATTACAATCATTAATGCAAAGGGTTGGTTGGCACATCTACTAAACTCTCAGCAGTGGTTCAGCTGGAAAATGTGGTTATATTGCCACCTGCAGGCAGATCCAGGGTGGTGCTGTTGGCTCTCACCGACTTGCCTGGAAGGGGAAAACATTGATAGCTTATATTGACCCCCAAAAAGTATTGGTTTATGCAAGCTCTGTACTTTGCAGAAATGTCTGCAGATGTCATTTTGTAGTTCAATGCGTTAATTCATTCCTTTCATTGCTGTAAAACCTTTGTACTATTGACAAGGCGAAGCACATTACAGGGTCTTTCATTGAATTGAATTTTCTTTTTAAACTAAGAGGGGATGGAATGTGAGCATAACATAACATCAAATCTGGGTATAGTACTTAATAAATAGTTCAAAAACTTGAACTGTGCTTGATTGACTTTCTTGCCTGTCACAATGGAACTAATGCAATAGTCCCAAAAGAGTAAACCCCCCACCCATCTGGCACTCCAGGCAAGCTCAACCAAATGTCCAGAACATTCAAAAGATTTCCCATACCATTTGAAACAGGGTCTGCATAACTCAGTACAACACAATAACTTTTTAATCTGAATTGAATGTAAAGAAAATATGTCCCCAAGGGGCCTTAAAAATGCATAGATAATAGTAAGACCCAATATACTGCCTAGAATGTGGTAGAAAAATTAGCTGTGTTAGCCCTATCATCTAAATGTTAATAGCTTCACTACTGGAAACTTCTATTGAGCTCCTATGGGGAAAGTAGTTAGAACCTGGAAAATACATTCCACCTCTGCTATACTATGGACTATTATGTTGAGCATAATGATAATTCCATTTCCATGTGTTGACCTGTCCTTTCCACATCACTGTTGCAGAAATGTTTGTACTCAGTAATGTGTTAAATGTTTTGATCTTTGTGGGTTGGAAAAGGACTTCGCATCAATTATGGGTCAACAACATGTTGTAGGCTTCTGTAAGTCAGTGAGAAATGGCTTGAATGGAAATCAAACTTATGCCTGAATGATTAAGCTGCTTCAGCGATGTGTTATTTTGTCCGGATGTGTGACTAGCTCATGTGGTTTTAGAATAGCAGAGGAAATTGTTGTAGAATGGCAGAGGAAATGATTTAAGCTTAATTGGTTTAGCATTATCATATAAAAAGCTACTACTACTGTTGCTACTACTACTACTACTACTACTACTACTACTACTACTACTACTACTACTACTACTACTACTATGTGGCTGCAGCTACTATTACTAAATATTACTACCACTTGGCTGCTACTACTTCTAAAACTTGGCTGCTACTCCTTTTCCCACTACTACTACTACTACTACTACTACTACTACTACTATGTGGCTGCAGCTACTATTACTAAATATTACTACCACTTGGCTGCTACTACTTCTAAAACTTGGCTGCTACTCCTTTTCCCACTACTACTACTACTACTACTACTACTACTACTACTACTACTACTACTACTACTACTACTACTACTACTACTACTACTACTACTACTACTACTACTACTATGTGGCTGCAGCTACTATTACTAAATATTACTACCACTTGGCTGCTACTACTTCTAAAACTTGGCTACTACTACTACTACTACTACTACTACTAATACTAATACTAATACTAATACTAATACTAATACTAATACTACTACTACTACTACTACTACTACTACTACTACTACTACTACTACTACTACTACTTAATACTTTAAGCATTATATGGCCATTTCCACACAAGCAAAAAAGAGACAAGTGAATAATTGTTTAGCAGCAAATCCTCCTATTCTACCAAGTCATAAACCCCACACTGCCTCTGTAACCCTTTCCCCTGCTGCCGTCCACAACTCACAAGCTGAGGCATTTTATTCTCTATATGCAACTTCATTGTCAAGAACAGAGAGTACTGTGCAGGAATTAAAATAGAACAAGGTCTTCAACCCATTTGCACAGCTGAGAAATTATCCTACCTTTGGTAGCTTAGCAACCGGCATTGGTATGTGGTATAGAGAGTTTAAGGTTGAGCGGAGGGTTAATGGAACGGTATAAAGACTCTTCCCCACATGTGCCATTATCATCCCTGATCACTATAAGCCTGGTGGAATCGCTCTGTTTAATGGGGGATATCCGCCTGTCTCCCTGTGTCCTAATGACACATGCATCATCCTGTCACTCAGCAGATGTAAATATGGACATGGCCTTTGGCACTGCGGCGGCAGCTCGCTTATAGGATAAACTAAAAGCAGCTACTGTGGAATAATTTGGAAGGCATCCTTTCTTCCTTCCCGAGATCAGTGATCGGATATGTTGGATAGGTTATTTAGGATAGATTACAGGAGATCAGTGATCGGATATGTTGGATAGGTTAAAGTGAAGTTTTACAATGCGTTGCTTTCACCAGGCCTAATTGTTTCAAATCAGGGATCTCTTCGGTTTGGGAAGGAAATAAGGGGCCATTTGAGGGGACTTGAGAAATTTGAATGGGTCCGGTACTGTAACCGAATTTTGTCTCTTCAACACGTTCTCAATTCTTTGTCTTTGTTGCATAGAAATAAATAAATAAGGAGATGACGCAAACCACATTTTGTGAGAACGGAGGCAGGGGCGTTGTCTGCGTTGAACTATCCGAACCAATGACTCGTGAACTGAGTGCACAAAAACTCTTTCATGTATTGTTTGTGTACATGTCACTCTCGCAAAACATATTTCACTGGACTTGTATATAAGAATCGGTCGTGTCAAGTCGAGGCAACATACACGTGTTCGCACCACAACACACAGAGTGCATCTAAAGGCCTCACACACAGTATCCCCTTATTCCCCTATTCTTAAGAGCCCCCCCCCCACTCCTGTCCATCTGATGTGGGAAAAAGCAATGTCCCATTCAAATACAGTATGCTCGAAATCGCCATTAACTCCCACCACTGCAGCAATCCAAGTTCCCTGAAGCTTGCAAGGCTTCGGCAGCTGCACTACCCTTTCATGTGGTTCAATTCTGAGAAGGGAAAGGCAACACTGAACACTGAGCGCAATCCCGTGGATGGCCTGTTTCAGGTGCTCACTGTAAGTTCCAATCGATTGATGGTATCGAGTGCTGTGCCGCCTGAATCCAACTTGACGGATCCCACGGAGGCCAAGGCATCCAAATGGCCTGCCGAATAAGGTTGTTTTGACAGATCTGTATTGAGCACAGGGAGCGACTGGAGCGCAGGAGCTGCGAGACGGGAGCAGTTAAAATGCACTGCCATCAGGCCATCACCACCATTCACTCGGTTCAATGGCGTGGTAAACCCATGTATACCATTTGAAAAGTCACAAACACTCTGGGAAAGACTAGTTCTCCAGCCAACCCTAGTGGGACTACAGATATTGGAGTTTGGCTTTGGCTTTTTAGTAGATTTGGCTTCTCCAAGGTTTTCAGAAAGTGGGATAAAGAGGGGGGGAAATAATAACATGCACGCACGCACACCTTTTCTTATGGCTCATCAGCTCCATCTTCAGACTATGTTTGGAAAAGACAATTGTCATTATCATGAGAACAGTCAGTTCTCACTATTTTGTATGAAGAAACCATATTCTCTTTCACTTGAAATATGCAAAGATTCAGTTCAGTATGCATGTATTCAGCCATTCAGATGTATGCATGTGTTCACTGCAATTTACATAGTCAGTAGTGAACTCATCGTCACTGCATGTTCAGAATTTGACCACTCTATTGGTTACATGTAAAAAATAGTCATTGTGAAAAACATCAGTGGAGTATGTGGATCACACAGTGAGCTCCCAAAGTGTTGGGACAAGTGACACCGTTTATGTTGTTTTTTAAATGGTACAATGACAATGAGGTTAAAGTGCAAACTGTCAGCTTTACTTTGAGAGTATTTTCATCCATATCGGGTGAACCGTTTAGAAACTACAGCACTTTTTGTACATTGTCCCCCCATTTTAGGGAATCAAAAGTATTGGGACAAATTCACTTATATTTGTATTAAAGTAGTTAAATGTTTAGTATTTGGTCCCATATTCCTAGCACACAATGATTAGATCAAACTTGTGACTACAAACTTGTTGGACACATTTGCTGTTTGTTTTGCTGTTTGTTTCGGTAAATAATGTATTGTGTCATTTTGGAGTCACTTTTATTATAAATAAGAACAGAATATGTTTCTAAACACTTCTACATTAATGTAGATGCTACTATGTTTACGGAAAGTCCGGAATGAATAATGAAGAGTGATGAAGTTACAGACTGACAAATATCATACCCCCAAAGACATGCTAACCTCTCACAATTACAATAACAGGGGAGGTTAGCATTTTGTGGGGGTAAGATATTTGTGTGTTTAACTTTCTCACTCTTCATTTTTCACGATTAATTCAGGATTATCCGTAATCATAGTAGCTTGCACATTAATGTAGAAGTGTTTATAAACATTTGAAGCAGGTGTTTGTGCTGGGCTATAACAAAAACATGCACACCCAGTGGCTCTTCAGGACCAGTTTTGGAGACAGCATGCTGAAGCTGGACTACGATAACATAGGAAAAACATTGATTATGAAAAGCGGCACTGTGAACTGGCAACACTGCATATGTATGGGTTTATTTGTGGTTCTATTTGTGGCAACAGTGTGAGGCTGATAAAGTGGTAGATGTGGAAGTATTGGTAATGCCATAGCAACTGTAGCAGCAGTAGCAGCAGCAACTGAATATTTTGAGCTGAACTGAATTAAGCTTGCTCCAGCAACCCCATCTCACCAATATCCGACTGCTTGTCTTAGACAAACTTCTGGTTCACTAGGGTCAGCGTGAGCGAGACTCTACAGATACTTATTATGTGGTTTATAAATCACCTCAACTACCGAACCACTGGGCATGATCACATCCTTATTATGGTTAGCGTCTACGCTCGCTCAATTACTAGATCGTGTCATGGAACATTTAAGATTGCGCTGCAGTGGATTGCAGAAGTTTTACGGGATCCTGACCAGTTCTGCTATTAGAAGAAAAAAAAATTGCTGATCTTTTTATGTAGATAATGTCTCCGCCATCATTTCCTATGACCAAAAACAGCTTCTGGAGATCAGAACAGCAATCACTAACCTTGATTTGGATTAGAATGTCTAATTCAACGAGTCGGCAGCTCTGGACATTCTGCTTACTCCGGACCAGGCCCTAATCCCTGGGACTCAAAAGAGGAAGCGATGGCGCAAAAGAGGCAGACGAGCCGGAATCCTGACAAGACTAGATTGGCATTCAAATAAACCGCCTCTACCCTCCGTTATTTTTCATCACACATGTTTGTTCTGATTGAGGAATTGATGCACTAGTACCGTAAGTGTTTTTTTGGGGGGGATAGGTAAAATCCATGTCATTACAAAATAGATCACACTTTTTCTCTCTCTCTGTCAAAGCATGACTTTGAAACCATTGCAGAGATTGTGTCAGTTGTGTCAGGGTTGTGGATTCATTCTTGTCATAATATTCCATTTTGATGCTACAGTAAAAAAGGCAGCACTTTATTTGGAATACAGTAAACCAGAGGAGGCATATCTCTTTGTGGGCAGTTCAGTGTCCTACTACTGCTTAGGCCTACTGTGCACCTTAAATAATTTTCCTATCCACACATGTCCTACCCATACAGTTATTCAAGGTAGAATCTATCTTTAGATTACCTTCTCTGACCCAAAACACATTTATTTGATTATTTTTCAATTTCCACCTTTAATTACATTACTACACTAGATCATCATTCCCCGGGAATGAGTCTGACGAGCTGAGGGACTGATACAGAGCAATTCCCTCCCCCCCCAACCCCCCACACCTTCATTAGAAGAGCAGTAACTTTTAACATGACACACACACAAAGCCTTTATACTTTTGACTTCATCAAACTTACTTTTTTTCTCTCTTTTTTTTTATTATGACTATCACGCCACAGTTTTTTTACCTGAGTAAAATGTCAGATAATGGGCATCACGGAGCTCGAGTTCACCGAAGCGAAAGGGAATAGGAATTAGCCGAGGTAGGTTCTAATCAGCCCATGCTATAGGTGGCTGGGAGACTATCAGCCCGGAGAGAAACTGCTTATTAACAGCTCATTAAGAGAATAGTCCATCACTGATAAGGGGGCCCCTGGGACGTGCTAATTAAAAAGAAGGGCTGTCAGGGGCTGAATTGTACCTCAGCTGTACCAGATGAACATGGAAGTTTAAGTGCGAGACAAAAGGTGCTATATGCTCTCAGTTTTCCATTGTTCTACCCACCGTGAGGTGGAGTGACCCCAGATACACTGCCAGGCTCCTTTAGCTGTTGCTTAACACTGGCTGTATTAAAAGTTGAAAAGGTTAAATTGGTACAATGATTCCACAAAATGAAAAACAATTGTGTACTATAATGTTATTGTGTGCAGGTCTGCGTAGTGTGTGACTGTGTGAGCATGTATGTGTCTGTCTGTGTGCGTGTAGGTGTGTGTCTTCCCCCACTTGGTGGCAGAAGAGTTCTACTGAATGAAGCTGGTTCTTCATCGTCATCACCACATTGTTAATGCACTGCTCCAAAAACACCATGTGAGATGATTCAAGAGCACACACTTCAGTCGCCAGCGATCAAAATGTGATCATTGCAGGTGTGATGAAGTTCACCTGAGTTTCATGTTCAATTTGAATATGTCCAACGTGTGCTGAGCTCAATATATTTTTTACAAATTTGGTGGTAGTTTGGTGGAGGTGGTGGAGTTCATTGTTATGGCCTCATGTTAGATAGGTTGATAACACTTCATTTGACACTTCACCATGATATAAACATGATCGTTTCACTATGAAATTTAGTCTACCATGCTATAGGAAGGTTGCTATGCAGCTGTGTAGTATCAGTACAGTCATAATGCAAACCGCTACCTCTGTCATGACAACGGTCATCTGACTTGCCTGGTCATGAATGGACATGACACCTATAGAAATATAATCACTAAGTCACACCAACAAACACTCTTATTTCTTAACACACTAAGATATTTCCATATATAAGCACTGTACATAATTTCAGTTTGAGTATTATTATTCACTCACAAAGGCCATCCAAAGTGGAGGAGCAAATTCTTATTGCCCATTATGTGCAGGCAAATTATGAACAGATGACAGAGGAGAGACTTACAGCTAGATAGAGAGTTAGAGAGACATTGATCAGGGTTAAATGCATCTCTCTATCTCTCCATTGCCAGAAGCCATGAATTTTATTCCATGTCTGTTAAAAGCATCTGAATACTGGGTGGCACCCACTCTAGGCCACCGCAAATAGACAGGTTGAGAGGCTTGGCAACACTGTCTCTGTCATCCAGACGCTTCATCTCCAGTGACCATATAAAAGGAAATAAAATAAATGGTGCTCAGGATTAAGATTCTGTCAGAGACCCACATTCTCCCACATGGAGTTCAGAGTTGGAATATCACCTGTCTTCTTGATATTCTCTTCTTCAGTGACAAATAGCTGATTTTGCCCAGACAGGACTTGGTTGTTATGAGTAGAATGTATTGTCATCTTGGTTGTTTCCCCCTTATTCATTTAATTGGTGCTGCTGCCATTGATAGTATGGGCAAGAACCGTTCATACATAAACCATTTATCTTCTGGGAAGAATTGACTTAATGACAACCTCCTTTGGCCGCAATCGATGCGGAAGAGGGCGAAGGTGCATTATGAAGAAAGGAAGACACATAATATCACATCACACAGTCATCTCCATTACTCTAAACTAGCATCCTTAAAATGTAATCTCGAGAAAAGTACCCACCACAGTCCCACAATGCATTGTAGATGCCAATACAATATATTTTCGAATGTGCTTCATCATTTAATAGCAGTAGGTTTAGTACAATCTAACATTCTTCTTGTACTGTAAGAAAAACACTTTTGGATTCGTGCACTGAACAAAATTATATTATTCTAACATAATGAAATAACTGCATCGTGATTCAAACATGCTTTTCTACTTTGCGGGAAGAGTTTTTTAACTTACTGTATCTTAGAAGATATGTACGCTGCTTTACTTTGAATATGTCTCAAATAGTACTGTTGCCTTAAAATATCATAGGGTTTTATAAACCATTCATTCAAACACAAGTTCTTTCCTCACCACTCAGGTCACTTAATCATAAAACCATCAGCAGCTAACCTTTGTGTATTTACAGCAATAGTTTTTCATTGTTTAGTTCAGACTGTGCATCACATATTACCTTGACATTTCCTGCCATTTTCAGAGTTCAACAAAAGCCAACCATTACCACAACACTATAACGGTGAGTGGACATTCCCGCTTTCTCTTTATATTGGATCTTTATCCAGCTCCTGTGAAAAGTTTGGATGTACATAAAACCCTCCATAGTCTAAGTTGCCTTGTCTGTATTATACGCTCACAGGGAGCAATTATGGTGCCTGTAACTGTATTTAGACATAGCCTATTTAAAACAAGTTGTTGTTTCTTTTTTATTAGAATTTTATTAGAATTAGGCTATACACCGTTTTTTAGGCCTTATCAATAGCCTAGTGAATGTAATCTTGCTTATTGACTACGTTGTCCATGTCCAGATGACAATTTACAGCATGCCTATGTTTAACAATGTATTACAATATTGAAGCAATGCAATTAGAACAATGTGGACTGCAAACATGTTCAACATATTTTGCAAATGTGGTGCAGGCTATTTAACGAACTAGGCTATAATGGACTAACATTTGAATTGGAGTTGATGACAACGCAATACATAAAATACCATAAATACACAACTTGAAGCAACAACATATTTATCCGTATAGCACGTTCTGATTGGCCAGTGAGGGGCCAAGCCTTGACACACCCACAACTGGTTTGTTCATCAAAACCCAGCCCTTTGGTGCCACCGCCAGCAACTGCGCCTATAATTGTGGTGAAAATAGCAAAAAATATTTCTGACACCCCCCCCAACCTATAGCGCTACTGCCAGTGCTTAGACTTAGAATTGCGTTAGGTTTGTTAAAATAGAGCCCCAAAACTACTCGACCATTTGTTTACACTTTGTTCACTAATGCTGCCTCTGAGTGAGTGCTAGTGCAACAACTATATTTTTGTTATTTAATTAAGCAATAAGGCACGAGGGGGTGTGGTATATGGCCAATATACCATGGCTATGGGCTGTTCTTTATCACGAAACAACGCGGAGTGCCTGGATACAGGCCTTAGCCGTGGTATATTGGCCATATACCACAAACGCCCGAGGTGCCTTATTACTATTATAAACTGTTTACCAATGCAATTAGAGCAGTAAAAATAAATGTTTTGTCATACCCGTGGTATACGGTCTGATATATCAACGCTGTCAGCCAATCAGCATTCAGGGCTCGAACCACCCAGTTTATAATTTCAGTTCATCTTTAAAAAGTGTTGGAATGTTTCTTGTAATATCTTATGTTATTCTTGTCTATAACTGTTCTGTACTTTATCATGTATTTGTATGTTTTTTTGTGGACCCCAGGAAGAGTAGCTGCTGGATGTGCAGTATATAATGGGGATCCTAATAAACTAAACTAAACCTCATTGGTAAGCTAGCTAACTTTACTATTATATCCAAACATTTGAAAGAAAGGAAAAGGGATAGCTTCTTCAGGCGATCAATGATCATAGCAATGAATGAATGGCAGACCTCTTGCATGTGGTCATCACAAACCATAAAGTTTTTAAAGAGACAGTGTACAATTTCCAGTTGAATGTATTTCAATAGGAAAATAGTGCTTTTACACAAATAACTTTAATTTCAATGACAGGTATTCATATCAACATTTATGCTTTTATAATAAGCAGATGACTTTACAGCGTTACATATTAGCTTCTGTGGCACAACATGTGCTTCAAAAGTAGCTAGAATTCATATACAGTGAGGAAAAAAAGTATTTGATCCCCTGCTGATTTTGTACGTTTGCCCACTTACAAAGACATGATCAGTCTATAATTTTAATGGTAGGTTTATTTGAACAGTGAGAGACAGAATAACAACAAAAAAATCCAGAAAAACGCATGTCAAAAATGTTATATATTGATTTGCATTTTAATGAGGGAAATAAGTATTTGACCCCTCTGCAAAACATGACTTAGTACTTGGTGGCAAAACCCTTGTTGGCAATCACAGAGGTCAGACGTTTCTAGTAGTTGGCCACCAGGTTTGCAGACATCTCAGGAGGGATTTTGCTCCACTCCTCTTTGCAGATCTTCTCCAAGTCATTAAGGTTTCGAGGCTGACATTTGGCAACTCGAACCTTCAGCTCCCTCCACAGATTTTCTATGGGATTAAGGTCTGGAGACTGGCTAGGCCACTCCAGGACCTTAATGTGCTTCTTCTTGAGCCACTCCTTTGTTGCCTTGGCTGTGTGTTTTGGGTCATTGTCATGCTGGAATACCCACCCACAACCCATTTTCAATGGCTGAGGGAAGGAGGTTCTCACCCAAGATTTGACGGTACATGGCCCCGTCCATCGTCCCTTTGATGCGGTGAAGTTGTTCTGTCCCCTTAGCAGAAAAACACCCCCAAAGCATAATGTTTCCACCTCCATGTTTGACGGTGGGAATGGTGTTCTTGGGGTCATAGGCAGCATTCCTCCTCCTCCAAACACGGCGAGTTGAGTTGATGCCAAAGAGCTCGATTTTGGTCTCATCTGACCACAACACTTTCACCCAGTTCTCCTCTGAATCATTCAGATGTTCATTGGCAAACTTCAGACGGCCTGTATATATGCTTTCTTGAGCAGGGGGACCTTGTGGGCGCTGCAGGATTTCAGTCCTTCACGGCGTAGTGTGTTACCAATTGTTTTCTTGGTGACTATGGTCCCAGCTGCCTTGAGATCATTGACAAGATCCTCCCGTGTAGTTCTGGGCTGATTCCTCACCGTTCTCATGATCATTGCAACTCCACGAGGTGAGATCTTCCATGGAGCCCCAGGCCAAGGGAGATTTACAGTTCTTTTGTGTTTCTTCCATTTGCAAATAATCGCACCAACTGTTGTCACCTTCTCACCAAGCTGCTTGGCAATGGTCTTGTAGCCCATTCCAGCCTTGTGTATGTCTACAATCTTGCCCCTGACATCCTTGGAGAGCTCTTTGGTCTTGGCCATGGTGGAGAGTTTGGAATCTGATTGATTGATTGCTTCTGTGGACAGGTGTCTTTTATACAGGTAACAAGCTGAGATTAGGAGCACTCCCTTTAAGAGTGTGCTCCTAATCTCAGCTCGTTACCTGTATAAAAGACACATGGGAGCCAGAAGTCTTTCTGATTGAGAGGGGGTCAAATATTTATTTCCCTCATTAAAATGCAAATCAATTTATAACATTTTTGACATGTGTTTTTCTGGATTTTGTTGTTGTTATTCTGTCTCTCACTGTTCAAATAAACCTACCATTAACATTATTGACTGATCATTTCTTTGTCAGTGGGCAAACGTACAAAATCAGCAGGGGATCAAATACTTTTTTCCCTCACTGTATTTAAAACTATATTATAATCTCCCACCATAATAATAGAGTCTTGTATTGCTTGCAGGGTTGATAATTTATTCTGTAAAGGTTAATGAGTCTTATCTGTTTATGGTCCAATAACATATTTAAAATCATCCATCTACCTTGCCGATCTGTTTGGACAATTTGCACATTCGGATCAAAATTACTGTTAATTACTATCATCACCCCTTTTGAGTTTCTTTGCCCATGGGAGAAGTATATTTTGCCCTTTAACCCGGATTGCCATTGCATTACATTACATTTTTGTCAAGCAATTATTATTTTAGCAAACAATTATTGTGGTTCTTCCCAGTGGCGGCTCCTGAAAAAATTCTCTGGGGGGGCAATTTTTCTGATGATTTAGGTGACCTACACACATTTTGAAAAAGATATGTCCAGCAACAACATGAAGACAGGGGCAGCATATAAGTCAATGCCAGAAGCATTTATTGACTGATCTCAAAAGTGTTGGCTTACAAAAGCAAAATAAGTTATCACAGTAAAAATAATCAAGGGTGTTCTTTCACATTCCTCAACACTGCATAAACAATATGCATTTCCATAAACAAATGAAATATCAGCTGAAAATACAGCATCTTGGTATTTGTTCAGATTGCAGGATCAACAAGAGCTTTTACCACATTTTTTGCCTCATGGTTGAATTGGAAATATGTGCACCTGAGCATAATTCACAACAAGCAAGCAGGAGCTTTTGATAGAGGCTACTGAAAACATTGATGCAAGTTATTGGTAATAAGACATTTTTATAGACTTCCATATTCTGCCCTCTTGTATAGATTTGTGAAAATGAACAGTGATAGACATTTTGCCTGAAAACAGAATTTGAAAATAATTTATAGAAAAGGTAAACACAGCTATCTGTATGGCTTTGTAAAATGAACAACCATATTCTGGCCAATTGTATAGATTTGTAAATATGAACAACCATATTCTGGCCAATTGTATAGATTTGTAAAAATGAACATGAACAGATTATTATTATTTTTTTTACTTTTTTTAAAATGAAAAATAACTATTTTAAACAACATCAACTGTGAACTGATTTGGGCGTGTGTGTGTTAAAGAGACAGACAGGGAGGGACAAAGAGAGAGAGAGAGGCTACATTACTTGTACTGAAACTGTTCTCTTCTCTCTTTCAATGCAGCAAAGCGGTCAATGACTTTCTCATTGAAATCAGGCATGCTGAGGACTAGTTCCCTCTCCATGGAAAGCATGGCCAGTGCATTCAGACGTTCCTGGCCCATTGAATTTCGCAGGGAATGTCTTAACTCGTGTCAAAGTTGAGAAACATCTCTCAGCTTCAGCTGTTGTCATGGGAGTAGTTATTAGGATGTTCAACAGAGTCACAGTCTCAGAGAACGTCTCCTGGAGGTTGTAGCTCATGAGAACCTGGTACAGTGCCAGTGCACCACAGTTTGACTTTCACGTCGTCGGCAAAAGACCGTTCAGTCTCTCCAAAAGCACACTGGCGATTGAGACTGAGGTTGATTCCGAGATGGGAAGGAACTCAAAAAAGCGCTCCTGCACTTTGTGGTTGCTATCTATGTACCTCAGCACAAGCACCAGCTGTGTCTGTGTAGAAACGTCCGTGGTCTCGTCAGCTTGGATAGCTACGAAGTTCGCCGACTTCACCTCCTCCACAATATGTTCCCTCATGACCGCTAGCATACACTCCAGTAGCTCGTTTTGAATGGTCTTTGATGTGAACTTCTTTCAAAGAGACAATCGAGTTGCACTGAACGCTAGCCATGTTGATAGTAGTACGTGAATTGATTGACGCTGCTACCCGCTCTTTTCTTAGTTACGTTCATGGTTATGTTACGTATGACGAAAGCGCGTAAGTGCAAGCCCTCAGAAACCCATAGAGATTGTATTGAAAGCTCTGATATTTGAAAAAAAAAGATTTTACATGATAGTCTATGAGAGACCCCTGGGCGATTTTCAACCTGACTGAAATCGCCCCAAAAGGGGCGGGGCCATTTGAAGCACGACATTAGCCTGATTGGACATTTAGTGGCAGATCAGACGTCTAGATTAGAACACTGATAACTACTGTTGCCGTGATATAATTGATTAGAAAAAAAAATCCCTTCCTTTTCCCGTTTGGCAGTGCGTCGCCCATATCGCCCTAATGAACACACCGCCCCTGGTTCTTCCTATATATTCTCCCTAACATCCTTACCCCCTTGCAACAGATGTGGGATACATAACACACACACACACACACACACACACACACACACACACAATCTTACACACTGAACCCCTTTCCTCCACAATCAACCATAAACTCAGATGCTCAACGGTTGTTACATCCCAGAGCCCAACTCAAGAAAGGACCTGATTTACAAATGCATATACAGTTACAGCTGTTTGAGAAAGCATGCAAGATTGAGCAAAAATTGACAACAATTTGAGATTTGATTAACCTGCAGTTGAAGTCGGAAGTTTACATACACCTCAGCCAAATACATTTAAACTCTGTTTTTCACAATTCCTGACATTTAATCCTAGTAAAAATGCCCTGTCTTAGGTCAGTTAGGATCACCACTTTATTTTAAGAATGTGAAATGTCAGAATAATAGTAGAGAGAATGATTTATTTCAGCTTTTATTTCTTTCATCACATTCCCAGTGGGTCAAAAGTTTACATACACTCAATTAGTATTTGGTAGCATTGCCTTAAATTGTTTAACTTGGGTCAAATGTTTCGGGTAGCCTTCCACAAGCTTCCCACAATAAGGGGTGAATTTTCGCCCATTCCTCCTGACAGAGCTAGTGTAACTGAGTCGCACACGCTTTTTCAGTTCTGCCCACACATTTTCTTTTGGATTGAGGTCAGGGCTTTGTGATGGCCACTCCAATACCTTGACTTTGTTGTCCTTAAGCCATTTTGCCACAACTTTGGAAGTATGCTTGGGGTCCATTTGGAAGACCCATTTGCGACCAAGCTTTAACTTCCTGATTGATGTCTTGAGATGTTGTTTCAATATATCCACTTAATTTTCCTTCCTCATGATGCCATCTATTTTGTGAAGTGTACCAGTCCCTCCTGCAGCAAAGCACCCCCACAGCATGATGCTGCCACCCCCGTGCTTCATGGTTGGGATGGTGTTCTTCGGCTTGCAAACGACCCCCTTTTTCCTCCAAACATAACAATGGTCATTATGGCACAACAGTTCTATTTTTGTTTCATCAACCAGAGGACATTTCTCCAAAAAGTACGATCTTTGTCCCCATGTGCAGTTGCAAACCGTAGTCTGGCTTTTGTATGGCAGTTTTGGAGCAGTAGCTTCTTCCTTGCTCAGCGGCCTTTCAGGTTATGTCAATATAGGACTCATTTTACTGTGGATATAGATACTTTTGTACCTGTTTCCTCCAGCATCTTCACAAGGTCCTTTGCTGTTGTTCTGGGATTGATTTGCACTTTTCGCACCAAAGTACATTCATCTCTAGGAGACAGAACGCGTCTCCTTCCTGAGCGGTATGATGGCTGCGTGGTCCCATGGTGTTTATACTTGCATACTATTGTTTGTACAGATGAACGTGGTATCTTCAGGCATTTGGAAATTGCTCCCAAGGATGAACCAGACTTGTGGAGGTCTACAATTTATTTTCTGAGGTCTTGGCTGATTTCTTTTGATGTTCTCATGATGTCAAGCAAAGAGGCACTGAGTTTGAAGGTAGGCCTTGAAATACATCCACAGGTACACCTCCATTTGACTCAAATGATGTCAATTAGCCTATCAGAAGCTTCTAAAGCCATGACATCATTTTCTGGAATTTCCCAAGCTGTTTAAAGGCACAGTCAACTTAGTATATGTAACCTTCTGACCCACTGGCATTCTGATACAATTACTTATAAGTGAAATAATCTGTCTGTAAACAATTGTTGGAAATATTACTTGTGTCATGCACAAAGTAGATGTCCTAACCGACTTCCCAAAACTATAGTTTGTTAACAATACATTTGTGGAGTGGTTGAAAAACAAGTTTTAATGACTCCAACCTAAGTGAATGTAAACTTCCGACTTCAACTGTATGTGCCCTCTGTTCCCCATTGTCCTTGTCGATTATTGTCCCATGTTCGTTGGTCTCGTGAGTACCGTGTATTGTGCTCTTGTTATTACGGGTCTCGTCCTGTATATGTATTTAGAGGTTGTCACGATCGTTGAGAGACGGGTCGGACCAAGGTGAAGCGTGAAAAGCGTACATGTTTATTAACTCAATAAACATACAACAAAACAAGAAACAACGTAAGGTGAAGTCCTCATACAAGCCTAAACGGAACAAGATCCCACAATACAACGTAGGAAATAGGCTACCTAAGTATGATCCCCAATCAGAGACAACGAGCGACAGCTGCCTCTGATTGGGAATCATACCTGGCCAAACATAGACATAGAACAACTAGAACCTAAGCATGGATATACATAACATAGAACTACAATAGACATCCACACCCTGACTCAACAAACAAGAGTTCCATAGGTCAGGGCGTGACAGTCTATTGTAGTTCTATGTTATGTATATACAGTGGGGAGAACAAGTATTTGATACACTGCCGATTTTGCAGGTTTTCCTACTTACAAAGCATGTAGAGGTCTGTAATTTAAAAAATCCAGAAAATCACATTGTATGATTTTTAAGTAATTAATTTGCATTTTATTGCATGACATAAGTATTTGATACATCAGAAAAGCAGAACTTAATATTTGGTACAGAAACCTTTGTTTGCAATTACAGAGATCATACGTTTCCTGTAGGTCTTGACCAGGTTTGCACACACTGCAGCAGGGATTTTGGCCCACTCCTCCATACAGACCTTCTCCAGATCTTTCAGGTTTCGGGGCTGTCGCTGGACAATACGGACTTTCAGCTCCCTCCAAAGATTTTCTATTGGGTTCAGGTCTGGAGACTGGCTAGGCCACTCCAGGACCTTGAAATGCTTCTTACGGAGCCACTCCTTAGTTGCCCTGGCTGTGTGTTTCGGGTCGTTGTCATGCTGGAAGACCCAGCCACGACCCATCTTCAATGCTCTTACTGAGGGAAGGAGGTTGTTGGCCAAGATCTCGCGATACATGGCCCCAATCCATCCTCCCCTCAATACGGTGCAGTCGTCCTGTGCCCTTTGCAGAAAAGCATCCCCAAAGAATGATGTTTCCACCTCCATGCTTCAAGGTTGGGATGGTGTTCTTGGGGTTGTACTCATCCTTCTTCTTCCTCCAAACACGGCGAGTGGAGTTTAGACCAAAAAGCTCTATTTTTGTCTCATCAGACCACATGACCTTCTCCCATTCCTCCTCTGGATCATCCAGATGGTAATTGGCAAACTTCAGACGGGCCTGGACATGCGCTGGCTTGAGCAGGGGGACCTTGCGTGCGCTGCAGGATTTTAATCCATGACGGCGTAGTGTGTTACTAATGGTTTTCTTTGAGACTGTGGTCCCAGCTCTCTTCAGGTCATTGACCAGGTCCTGCTGTGTAGTTCTGGGCTGATCCCTCACCTTCCTCATAATCATACCCCACCTCTTTAAGGAATACCTGGGATAGGATGAAGTAATCCTTCTACCCCTCCCTTACCCCAACCCCCCCCCAAAAAAATAAATAAATAATAATAATAATTGTAAAGTGGTTATCCCACTGGCTATAAGGTGAATGCACCTATTTGTAAGTCGCTCTGGATAAGAGCTTCTGCTAAATGACGTAAATGTAAATGTAAATCATTGATGCCCCACGTGGTGAGATCTTGCATGGAGCCCCAGACCGAGGGTGATTGACCGTCATCTTGAACTTCTTCCATTTTCTAATAATTGCGCCAACAGTTGTTGCCTTCTCACCAAGCTGCTTGCCTATTGTCCCGTAGGCCATCCCAGCCTTGTGCAGGTCTACAATTTTATCCCTGATGTCCTTACACAGCTCTCTGGTCTTGGCCATTGTGTAGAGGTTGGAGTCTGTTTGATTGAGTGTGTGGACAGGTGTCTTTTATACAGGTAACAAGTTCAAACAGGTGCAGTTAATACAGGTAATGAGTGGAGAACAGGAGGGCTTCTTAAAGAAAAACTAACAGGTCTGTGAGAGCCGGAATTCTTACTGGTTGGTAGGTGATCAAATACTTATGTCATGCAATAACATGCAAATTAATTATTAAAAAATCATACAATGTGATTTTCTGGATTTTTGTTTTAGATTCTGTCTCTCACAGTTGAAGTGTACCTATGATAAAAAATTACAGACCTCTACATGCTTTGTAAGTTGAAAAACCTGCAAAATCGGCAGTGTATCAAATACTTGTTCTCCCCACTGTATATGTTTAGGTTGTAGTTGTTCTATGTCTATGTTTGGCCGGGTATGATTCCCAATCAGAGGCAGCTGTCGCTCACTGTCTCTGATTGGGGATCATACTTAGGTAGCCTATCTCCTACATTGTATTGTGGGACTTGTTCCGTTTAGGCTTGTATGTGTATAGCCTGAGGACTTCACGTTATGTTGTTTCTTGTTTCGTTGTATGTTTATTGAGTTAATAAACATGTACGCTTTTCACGCTGCACCTTGGTCCGACCCGTCTCTCAACGATCGTGACAGAATATCCCACCAAACACGGACCAAGCAGCGTGCCCAGGAGCAGCAGACACCCTGGACACAGGTAGTGGAGCAGAGATCATGGACTTGGGGGAGATTAGAGAGGATCTGGCCAAGCATATGGAGGCCCTGAAAGGGATGAGGGTGGAGAAGGTAAGAGTAGCCGATAGAGGACCCTGGGCGAAGGAGGAAGCCCAGGCAGGAGAGGAGAAACGGCGACCCAAGAGGACGCGGTCACGAAGAAAGGCCGAGAAGCAGCCCCAAGAAACATTTTTTTTTTTTGGGGGGGGGCACACGGGATGGTTGGCGGAGCCAGGGTTCAGAGCAGAGCTAACTCCCCGTACTCCGTGTTATGCGGAGCTACGCACTGTGTCGCCAGTGCGTCCTGTGCTAGCGCCACGCACGTGCCGTGCGAAAATGGGCATCCAGCCAGGACGGGTTGTGCCGGCTCTACGCTCCAGACCTCCAGTGCGCCTCCACAGCCCGGTACGGCCTGTGCCAGCTCCTCGTACCAAACCAGTGGTGCCTGTCACCAGCCCGTAACGGCCCGTACCTGCTCCTCGGACCGGACCAGTGGTGCGTGTCCCCAGTCCAGCCCGGCCCGTGCCTGCTCCTCGTACCAAGCCAGTGGTGCGTGTTCCCAGTCCGGCACGGCCCGTGCCCGTTCCACCGGTGCCTTGTCCAGCACCGGTCAGCTGCTCCACTCCGGAGTCAGAGCAGTCCGCTCCACCGGTGCCTATTCCAGCTCCGGTCAGCGGCTCCACTCCGGAGTCAGAGCAGTCAGCTCCACCGGTGCCCAGTCCAGCTCCGGTCAGCAGCTCCACTCCGGAGCTAGAGCAGTCCGCTCCACCGGTGCCCAGTCCAGCTCCGGTCAGCAGCTCCACTCCGGAGCTAGAGCAGTCCGCTCCACCGATGCCCAGTCCAGCTCCGGTCAGCAGCTCCACTCCGGAGCTAGAGTAGTCCGCTCCACCGGTGCCCAGTCCAGCTCCGGTCAGCAGCTCCACTCCGGAGATAGAGCAGTCCGATCCACTGGTGCCTAGTCCAGCTCCGGTCAGCGACTCCACTCCGGAGCTAGAGCAGTCCGCTCCACCGATGCCTAGTCCAGCTCCGGTCAGCAGCTCCACTCCGGAGCTAGAGCAGTCCGCTCCACCGGTGCCTAGTCCAGCTCCGGTCAGCAGCTCCACTCCGGAGATAGAGCAGTCCGATCCACTGGTGCCTAGTCCAGCTCCGGTCAGCGACTCCACTCCGGAGTCAGAGCAGTCCGCCCCACCAGCTCCAGTCCAGCTCCGGTCAGCGGCTCCACTGCGGAGTCAGAGCAGTCAGCTCCACCGGGGTCCAGTCCAGCTCTGGTCAGCAGCTCCACTCCGGAGCTAGTGCAGTCCGCTCCACCGGTGCATAGTCCAGCTCCGGTCAGTGGTTCTACCCCGGCGCCAGAGCAGTCCGCTCCACCGGGATCCAGTTCAGCGTCAGTCAGCGGCTCCACTCCGGGTCCAGACTCAGCCCCTCTCCAGGTTCGGGGTCTCCCACACCAGGGTCCAGACAGGGATCGGTGCATCGTGGGAGGACTGAGAGGGGAAGCTCCGCGTTGAGGTCCAGATCGGTCCAGGGGTGCAACACGGAGGCAGCAAGGGAGAAGACGTCACGCCCGGAGCCAGAACCGCCACCGAGGCTGGAAGCCCACCCGGACCCTCACCTGTTAGGTCAGGTTTGTGCGGCCGGAGTCCGCACCTTTGGGGGGGTACTGTCATGCCCTGACCTATGGAACTCTTGTTTGTTGAGTCAGGGTGTGAATGTCTATTGTAGATCTATGTTGTGTATATCTATGTTTAGGTTCTAGTTGTTCTATGTCTATGTTTGGCCGGGTATGATTCCCAATCAGAGGCAGCTGTCGCTCGTTGTCTCTGATTGGGGATCATACTTAGGTAGCCTATCTCCTACATTGTATTGTGGGACTTGTTCTGTTTAGGCTTGTATGTGTATAGCCTGAGGACTTCACGTTATGTTGTTTCTTGTTTTGTTGTATGTTTATTGAGTTAATAAACATGTACACTTTTCATGCTGCACCTTGGTCCGACCCGTCTCTCAACGATCGTGACAGAGGTTTACACCTCGCTCCTTTGTTTGGGTTACAGCCCTTTGTTTTATATATACGTGTTTGTTTTGGGCTTCGTCCCCATCGTTTGTTATGATGTACCTTGTGTTGGGTGGAGAAATAAAACCCCTAATACGTATTCCTGCGCCTGTCTTCCTATCATTATACAATGTGACAGAATAATCAACCTCTAAATGGAGACTCGGCAGCGCCATGGACAACGTGCTGGCAACTATCCTGCGTTTGGAGGGGAATGTGCAGTCCCTCCAGTCTCCAGCACCGGTTCTGGCACCAGTTCCCACACAACCACTATCTGCCTCCGTCCCATCTGAGCCGGTCCGCGGAATACGCCTGTCCCTCCCGGAGCGCTTTGACGGCTCAGATGGGATGCTAGGGATTAATTCTGAAATGCGACCTGTACCTCACTCGCTATGCCGAGGCTGTCTCCGGGAGAGACACGGTTGCCACCGTCATCTCGGCACTGACCAGACGGGACCTGGACTGGGGTGCCGCAGTCTGGGAAATGGTCGGACCCGAGGTCGAGTCCTACGAGCGCTTCACCCTCTTCTTTCGCTCGGGGTTTAATCATCCTGTGGAGGGCCGAGAGGAGGTTGAGCGTCTACTCCGACTACGTCAGGGATCTAGGACTGCCTCAGAGTTTGCCCTGGAGTTCCGGATCTTTGCGGCCTCAACCGGATGGAACGAGTCAGCTCTGGTCACCGTTTTCCGCAGCGGACTGCAGGAGGAGGTACAGCTAATCAGCATGGTGATCCGGTTGGACAACCTCCTGCGGTCCCGACAAAGACCTGCACGGAATCCGGAGCCCATGGCTACACCTGCTCTGTGGCCCGAACCGATGGAGGTGGGCTCTGCACGTTTGGCCGAGGCAGAGCGTAGGAGAGGGAGGAATCTGGGCCTCTGCTCCTATTGTGGAGAAAATGGTCATTCCTCCCCGACCTGCCCTCTATCCACTAATAGGCGAGGAGGTGACACACCAGGGAATTCCCTTCCTCCAACCCAGATAGGATGCAAGATCTCCTCTCCTTTTCTGTCAACTCAACCAGTGTGTTTTCCCATTAAATTCCCTGAATACCCTAGCCCCTCATTCCCGTAAGCTCTGATTGATTCCGGAACTGCCGGGAATCTTTTAGCACACTGGCCACTGCATTACGCATTCCTTTGGTTCACCTACAGTCACCCATTCCGGTTCGAGCCCTGGATAATGTCTATCCCCTCTCCTGTGCGGAGACCGAGGCCATGGAGACCTACGTACAGGAGAGCCTCCAGCAGGGTTTTATCTGCCCCTCTACGTCACCAGCCTCAAGTTAATTTTTTGTTAAGGAGAAAGATGGGGGACTGCACCCCTGCTTTGATTATCGAACACTGAATAAAGCCACCGTTAAGTTCAGCTATCCTTTACCCCTCATCCCAACCATCATCCGGCCCTGGCACCTTGGCATCTAAGCCAGACCAAGACCCCTGCGGTGGACGTCTCCAGCGGGCCGTGCGTCGGCACAAGGAACAAGCCGACTGCCACCGCAGTGAGGCGCCTATTTTCTCTCCAGGCGCCCGGGTCTGGCTCTCCACCCGGAACCTGCCCATCTTAATCTTTTATTTTTATTGGCCAGTCAGAGATATGGCTTTTTCTTTGCAACTCCAGAGTCACCTCTTCACTGTTGACATTGAGACTGTTGTTTTGCGGGTACTATTTAATGAAGCTGCCAGTTGAGGACCTGTGAGGCGTCTGTTTCTCAAACTAGACACTCTAATGTATTTGTCCTCTTGCTCAGTTGTGCACCGGGGCCTCCCACTCCTCTTTCTATTCTGGTTAGAGCCAGTTTGTGCTGTTCTGTGAAGGGAGTAGTACACAGCGTTGTACGAGATCTTCAGTTTCTTGGCAATTTCTCGCATGGAATTGCCTTCATTTCTCAGAAAAAGAATAGACTGACGAGTTTCAGAAGAAAGTTATTTGTTTCTGGCCATTTTGAGCCTGTAACCGAACCCACAATTGCTGATGCTCCAGATACTCAACTAGTCTCAAGAAGGCCAGTTTTATTGCTTCTTTAATCAGCACGACAGTTTTCAGCTGTGCTAACATAATTGCAAAAGGATTTCTAATGATCAATTAGCCTTTAAAAATGATGAACTTGGATTAGCAAACACAACGTGCCATTGGAACACAGGACTGATGGTTGCTGATAATGACCCTCTGTACGCCTATGTAGATATTCCATTAAAAATCATGTGTTTCCAGCTACAATAGCCATTTACAACATTAACAATGTCTACACTGTATTTCTGATCAATTTGATGTTATTTTATTTTCTTTCGAAAACAAAGACATTTCTAAGTGACCCCAAACTTTTGAACGGTAGTGTATATATGTGTTTGTTTTGGGCTTCATCCCCGTCGTTTGTTATGACATACCTTGTGTTGGGTGGAGAAATAAAACCCCTAATACGTATTCCTGCGCCTGTCTTCCTATCATTATACAACATGACACCTGTCTCTAAAAATGCGCTCTCTTTGTAGTGTGCCAAATCTTCCAACAGAGCAAGATTAGCCATCTCTCATTTGATTTCCCATTATCTCAGTCTTTTGTAGTATTTCAACAATGGTTTCACTTTCACACGTGCCTCTAATTTAACAAATTACTGCACTTTATATGGATTATTATCATAACAAATGCATTGATGTGGTCAAATTATATGAAATAGCCTGCCAAGGTACAGTTGCATGAATTCACAATGGAAATACAATTAAATATATTTTTTACAATTATTACTGCTCTCACAATTTCACACATTTTCAACAAATACACTCAACAAAACGTTTAAACGCAACATGTAAAGTGTTGGTCCCATGTTTCATACGCACAAAAAGATCCCAGAAATGTTTCATACGCACAAAAAGCTTATTTCTCTCACATATTTGTTTACATCCCTGTTAGTGAGCATTTCTCATTTGCCAAGATAATCCATCCACCTGACAGGTGTGGCATTTCAAGAAGCTGATTAAACAGCATGATCATTACACAGGTGCACATTGTGCTGAGGACAGAAAAAGGCAACTCTAAAATGTGAAGTTTTGTCACACAACACAATGCCACTGATGACATTGAGATTTGAGGGTGTGTGCAATTGGCATACTGACTGCAGTAATGTCTACCAGAGCTGTTGCCAGAGAACTCAATGTTAATTTCTATAAGTCACCTCCGTCGTCGTTTTAGAGAATTTTGCCGTACATCCAACCGGCCTCACAACCGCAGACCATGTGTATGGCGTTTCAACTGTACCGGGCAGATGGCAGATGTCAGCATTGTGAACAGAGTGCCCCATGGTGGCGGTTGGGTTATGGTATGGGCAGGCATAAGCTACAGACAATGAACACAATTGCATTTTGTTGATGGCAATTTGAATGGCGTGACGAGATCCTGAAGCCGATTGTCGTGCCATTCATCCGCCACCATCACCTCATGTTTCAGCATGATAATGCAGGGCCCCATGTCAGAAGCTAAAAATGGCCTGCACACTCACCAGACATGTCACCCATTGAGCATGTTTGGGATGTTCTGGATCGACGTGTACGACAGCGTGTTCCAGTTTCCGCCAATATCCAGCAACTTCACACAGCCATTGAAGAGGAGTGGGACAACATTCCACAGGCCACAATCAACAGCCTGATCAACTCTATGCAAAGGAGATGTGTCGTGCTGCATGAGGCAAATGGTGGTCACACCAAATATTGACTGGTTTTCTGATCCACACCCATACCTTTTTTTTTTTTTGAGGTATCTGTGACCAACAGATGCATATCTGTATTCCCAGTCATGTGAAATCCATAGATTAGAGCCTAATGAATTCATTTCAATTTACTGATTTCCTTATATGAACTGTATCTCAGTAAAAATGTTTAAATGTCTCATGTTGCGTTTATATTTTTCTTCAGAATAATCTGTTCAGTATATTTCCCCCATTCATTAGGCTACGCTTCACAAGCAGTTCCCTTATTCCACCACTTGGCACTGTCTTTACGCATGGTCATGGCTGTACGTAAATTTACGCACACTCTCAAGCAAATGTTCATATTGATAAATCTCACTCTTTGCGTGGAAATGATCCCACGCATGGTTTACGCTCAGATTTGTGCCTACGCATGATTGATAAATGAGGCCCCTGGTTCTCACACCTCTAGTCACCCTTTGCTGACACCATAACGGCTACTTCCGTGTCAAAATAATGTGTGATCTCAGAGACCAGAGTGAGTCCTCATTCCTCTAGCTTGGAAAAAAAGCAGCATGATCCTTCAAACTTTCAGAATCATCTTGAGCACTCCCAATATTACACGGCAATGATTCTCCCCATCGCTGTCCCCCTGCACTGGGACAGCACAGGTGTTGGCCAGGAACAGCTTGTGTGTTGGGCCCGTGATATTGTGATGAGGTGACAGTTCGGAGCCTCTTCAGGTCCACACAGCTGGCCATGGCGAGTGCCAACGAGTGCCAACTGTGCCCGCCGACCGCTCCCTCCCACAGATGTCAGTGCCGGGGCCCGTGACCTTATGTCTTGACCTTGTTCTCCCGCTTTAATATTGCTGAATGGGAAGTGAAATGTGGATACCGGCAGGTGTCCCTTGAAAAAGAGAGATTTGAATCTCAATGGGACAAGCTGGTAAAATAATTTAAATATTAATGATTTGAGATGCACCAGCCTGTTTCACGACACACAGCAAAGCTGTGGAGTATAGGAACATATTGCTTTCTCTCCGTACACCGTCGATAAGAATAAGATTATCGACGAGGTAACATGTTTACAATAGCAGACCTGCAGTATTCAGAATGGTTTTAAAGGCCTGAGAGAGACTGTTGAAATACAGCTCTGTACATGAAAAATGGTTATATCCCCATTGTGGTTGCTGTTGCTTTTCTATTTTCCTTTCGAACAATGGTATTTAATTTGTCTTCAATAGACTCTCTATGAAAGGTGTGAAAGTTGTATGCTCAGTTTTGATGAATGTCTGTGTGATGGGTAATTTCAGCGTGTGGCATCCGTTGTTCAAGATATCTACAGTATTTCACTAACTGCTGTTTTTATAGCTGTATACTGTTTTTAAAAGGGTCACCTTCATATCAGTCAAATATCTCCATAGTAAGAGATTGCATATTCATTCCAACAGCAGACGGCCCTATTATTTCTTGGTTCATATTGGCCTCCACATGCTGCTATAGCCTACATAACCAAGCTACACCCTATCTTTATCATTGTAGACACAAGCTCATATCCACCCCATCCACCACTCAAACTGATACCACCAAAATCACTGCTCTTTATCTTATCAGTTAGCACACTTCAGAGTCGACTGAATTAGAATGAGAATCCCCATAGAATCATTGATGGGGAACAGGTGCTCCCCCTGGGTGCACATTTTGGTTTTTGCCCTAGCACTACACAGCTGCACTACACAGCCAAGGTGATAATGGCCAAGTCATTTTTGCTTGTTTTTGCTGTTCTCTAAATTGCATTTTAGAGCTTTTAATTTGTGTACAAATGCAGTAGGCCTAAATCAGCTTTCAAAAAATTCCTTGGAGGGGGGAAAGAAAATCCTTGGAGGGGGTTAACACTGAACATCATGTAACTGATTTGAATATTTTCCTTATGTTCATTTTCAAATGGATTTATTTGAATAAATTAGGGCAGATACAAATTAACAGTTGAAACAGTTATTCAATACAATGGATCGTAGTTTAAGCAAATTTTCAACACTGTTGTTGATACAATTTGCTGATTCACCATGGCCATCCATGACTGGTTTTTGGTCCCCCCTTTGCCACCCCACTAAAGCAATCCTAGAATCACCCCTGATCATACAATAGTGTCTTGCCATACTGTACTTTGTATGGCATCAGTTTTGTCTGACAACTGACAATTTCCTAATATGGATGCTTTAACATTGGACTTAGTTTGCAAGCTCAAGTCAAAGTCTTCTATCTCAAATTCTTTACCCGTTGTCATTTAAATAGTCATATACACATTCTTAAAGTGGCATTACACAATTTTTTTGTTATCTAAAATGCATAACCTTTTGGCTTTAGGTGTGCTCGTGAGCAAACCCATAAGCATTTTAGGCCATTTGTTTGAAAAGTTTGGTATCCTAAAACAAAGGATGTTGTGGTTTAATGAGGTAAGTAATGTATACATATTGTACACAAACCATACAGCCTAAATGTAAGGTAAACAATTAGCAACTAATTTCCATCTGTATTGTACCTTTAAGTCCCCTGATACAACATTAACAGTAGCTCATAGAGTTGGTGCTCATTCCTGAATCATGGGCCCTCAAAGACAAACCAGGAGCTGGAAACCATCCGTTGATTCAAGTACAAACAGTTTGGAGGGGTCATTTGTCAAGGTAAAGTAATTGGTGGGAAATATACATAATATATTGTAAATGCGTCATGGCAAAACATCAACCAACTCTGCCTTTGGAGAGCGATCTAAGTCTAAAGTCTTCATCATTTCCTCATGTCATCCACATCTGTCTGGCTGTACAAACAACTCAAGGCTGCTGATATGCAAATCCAGTGGTCCGTTTTGGAGGAAAGTGTCGACTGTTGTTTATATCAGTCAAAGTGCTGTTTGTTTGTTCTTCCCTGCTTAGCATTCCGCTAAGGTGCCATTTTCTCGGGGTCTCTCTATTGAAAGAGGGAGCGACAGCAAACTTTTTTCATCCCTCTCTCTCTCTCTCTCTCTCTCTCTCTTTTCTCTTCATGAATATCCAGATTTTTTTTCTCCTTTTGCTCTGACAGATTATGCATCATGGTTTTTAATTGATCCCTCTGGGGTGGGATTCACACTGTTTGTGGGATTTAGCCATGCTGCGGTTTGAACTCCACGCTGTGATTCCCACAGCAAACACAAACCCTTGAATACCTGACTGACTAGGGATGCATAAGTATGTTCTCTTTTGTAAACTGTTGTTTTTTAGGGCGTTTTTAAGGGGAAAGTTAATTTGTGGTAAATATGTGTCAGGTTACGGAGAGAAGGAGGGAGATGGAAAGCATTTTAGGGATTAAATATTTGGTCGGAACTAGACAGCCCCCTCTTAATTTTATCCTCCAACTTTCAATATAGGGAGAATGAGCTTTATGGAGCGACACAGGAGTTTAATTTACATTTTTTACATTTTAGTCATTTAGCAGACGCTCTTATCCAGAGCGACTTACAGGAGCAATTAGGGTTAAGTGCCTTGCTCAAGGGCACATTTACGTCATTTAGCAGACGCTCTTATCCAGAGCGACTCACAAATTGGTGCATTCACCCTATAGCCAGTGGGATAACCACTTTACAATTTTTTTTTTGGGGGGGGGGGGGTAGAAGGATTACTTTATCCTATCCCAGGTGTTCCTTAAAGAGGTGGGGTTTCAAATTTCTCCGGAAGGTGGTGAGTGACTCCGCTGTCCTGGCGTCGTGAGGGAGCTTGTTCCACCATTGGGGTGCCAGAGCAGCGAACAGTTTTGACTGGGTTGAGCGGGATCTATGCTTCCGCAGAGGAAGGGGAGCCAGCAGGCCAGAGGTGGATGAACGCAATGCTCTCGTTTGGGTGTAGGGACTGATCAGAGCCTGAAGGTACGGAGGTGCCGTTCCCCTCACAGCTCCATAGGCAAGCACCATGGTCTTGTAACGGATGCGAGCTTCAACTGGAAGCCAGTGGAGTGTGCGGAGGAGGGGGGGTGACGGAGAGAACTTGGGAAGGTTGAACACCAGACGGGCTGCGGCATTCTGGATGAGTTGTAGGGGTTTAATAGCACAGGCAGGGAGGCCAGCCAACAGTGAGTTGCAGTAATCCAGACGGGAGATGACAAGTGCCTGGATTAGGACCTGTGCCGCTTCCTGTGTAAGGCAGGGTCGTACTCTCCGAATGTTGTAGAGCATGAACCTGCAGGAGCGGGTCGCCGCCTTGATGTTAGCGGAGAACGACAGGGTGTTGTCCAGGGTCACGCCAAGGCTCTTCGCACTCTGGGAGGAGGACACAACGGAGTTGTCAACCGTGATGGCGAGATCATGGAACGGGCAGTCCTTCCCCGGGAGGAAGAGCAGCTCCGTCTTGCCAGGGTTCAGCTTGAGGTGGTGATCCGTCATCCATACTGATATGTCTGCCAGACATGCAGAGATGCGATTCGCCACCTGGTTATCAGAAGGGGGGAAAGGAGAAGATTAGTTGTGTATCGTCAGCGTAGCAATGATAGGAGAGGCCATGTGAGGATATGACAGAGCCAAGTGACTTGGTGTATAGGGAGAAAAGGAGAGGGCCTAGAACTGAGCCCTGGGGGACACCAGTGGTGAGAGCACGTGGTGCGGAGACAGCTTCTCGCCACGCCACTTGGTAGGAGCGACCGGTCAGGTAGGACGCAATCCAGGGAGTGAGCCGCGCCGGAGATGCCCAGCTCGGAGAGGGTGGAGAGGAGGATCTGATGGTTCACAGTATCAAAGGCAGCAGACAGGTCTAGAAGGACAAGAGCAGAGGAGAGAGAGTTAGCTTTAGCAGTGCGGAGAGCCTCCGTGACACAGAGAAGAGCAGTCTCAGTTGAATGACCAGTCCTGAAACCTGACTGGTTTGGATCAAGAAGGTCATTCTGAGAGAGATAGCAAGAGAGTTGGCTAAAGACGGCACGCTCAATAGTTTTGGAAAGAAAAGAAAGAAGGGATACTGGTCTGTAGTTGTTAACATCAGTGGGATCGAGTGTTGGTTTTTTGAGAAGGGGTGCAACTCTCGCTCTCTTGAAGACGGAAGGGACATGGCCAGCGGTCAGGGATGAGTTGATCAGCGAGGTGAGGTAGGGGAGAAGGTCACCGGAGATGGTCTGGAGAAGAGAGGAGGGGATGGGGTCAAGCGGGCAGGTTGTTGGGCGGCCTGCAGTCACAAGTCGCAGGATTTTATCTGGAGAGAGAGGGGAGAAAGAAGTCAAAGCATAGGGTAGGGCAGTGTGAGTAGGACCAGCAGTGTCATTAGACTTCACAAACGAGGATCGGATGTCGTCAACCTTATTTTCAAAGTGGTTGACGAAGTCATCCACAGAGAGAGAGGAGGGGGAGGATTCAGGAGGGAGGAAAATGTGGCAAAGAGCTTCCTAGGGTTAGAGGCAGATGCTTGGAATTTAGAGTGGTAGAAAGTGGCCTTAGCAGCAGAAACAGATGAAGAAAATGTAGAGAGGAGGGAGTGAAAAGATGCCAGGTCGGCAGGGAGTTTAGTTTTCTTCCATTTCCGCTCCGCTGCCCGGAGCTCTGTTCTGTGAGCTCGCAATGAGTCATCAAGCCACGGAGCTGGAGGGGGAGGACCGAGCCGGCCGGGAGGATAGGGGACACATAGAGTCAAAGGATGCAGAAAGGGAGGAGAGGAGGGTTGAGGAGGCAGAATCAGGAGATTGGAGGGAGAAGGATTGAGCAGAGGGAAGAGATGATAGGATGGAAGAGGAGAGAGTAGTGGGAGAGAGAGAGCGAAGGTTGCGGCGGCGCATTACCATCTGTGTAGGGGCAGAGTGAGTAGTGTTGGAGGAGAGCGAGAGAGAAAAGGAAACAAAGTAGTGGTCGGAGACATGGAGGGGAGTTGCAGTGAGATTAGTAGAAGAGCAGCATCTAGTAAAGATGAGGTCAAGCGTATTGCCTGCCTTGTGAGTAGGGGGGGACGGTGAGAGGGTGAGGTCAAAAGAGGAGAGGATTGGAAAGGCAGAGAGAAATGAGTCAAATGTGGACATAGGGAGGTTGAAATCCCCCAAAACTGTGAGGGGTGAGCCATCCTCAGGAAAGGAACTTATCAAGGCGTCAAGCTCATTGATGAACTCTCCAAGGGAACCTGGAGGGCGATAGATGACAAGGATATTAAGCTTAAATGGGCTAGTGACTGTGACAGCATGGAATTCAAATGAGGAGATAGACAGGTGGGTTAGGGGGAAAAATTGAGAATGTCCACTTGGGAGAGATGAGGATTCCTGTGCCACCACCCCTCTGACCAGATGCTCTCGGGGTATGCGAGAACACATGGTCAGACGAGGAGAGAGCAGTAGGAGTAGCAGTGTTTTCAGTGGTAATCCATGTTTCCGTCAGCGCCAGGAAGTCGAGGGACTGGAGGTTAGCATAGGCTGGGATGAAGTCAGCTTTGTTGGCAGCAGAACGGTAGTTCCAGAGGCTGCCTGAGACCTGGAACTCCAGGTGTGGGGTGCGTGCAGGGACCACCAGGTTAGAGAGGCAGCAGCCACGCGGTGTGAGGCGTTTGTGTAGTCTGTGCAGAGAGGAGAGAACAGGGATAGGCAGAGGCATAGTTGACAGGCTGTAGCAAATGGCTACAATAATGCAGAGGAGATCGGAATGAAATGAACTAAACATCTGGGAGAGGAGAGAGCAGGGCCTCCCTCACCAAAACTTCCACCTCAGAAACTATAATTGTTTCACTGAACCACCCGAACAAAAACTCTCCCAACTTCCACCTTTAGAAATCAGAATTGTTGTGAACCACAGCGGTTCAATGTTTAAAGGAATAGACTCAACCCACTTTATTCAGCTAGCTAACTATGACACCATAGCTAACTAGCATGCTAGCATCCAATAACACACAGTTTAGCACCAACACTTGGTCACAACAAACCACCAATAGTGTGTTAACACACTAAGCAGATAATTCGTGTCCGTGTCTAGTTCCTTTCATAACGCAGCAATAATTAAACGTTGGCTAGCTTAGCACAAATATATTGTATTTAGCTGCCACAGTACAGCACACAATGGCTACTGTGTTGACTCTGTTCGAAAAACGGCTACCTAGCTAGCTTCGTGCTACACCCGGCACCGCCGAAGACAATGCCAACCTACAGTAACTACCCACAACAGCCCACGATGCCTAACTATGACACCATAGCTAACTAGCATGCTAGCATCCAATAACACACAGTTTAGCACCAATACTTGGTCACAACAAACCACCAATAGTGTGTTAACACACTAAACAGATCATTCGTGTCCGTGTCTAGTTCCTTTCATAACGCAGCAATAATTAAACGTTGGCTAGCTAGCACAAGTATATTGTATTTAGCTACTACAGTACAGTTAGCTGGTCGTGTTGGCTAGCTAGCAATGGCCACTGTGTTGACTTTGTTCGAAGAACGGCTAGCTAGCTAGCTTCGTGCTACACCCGGCACCGCCGAAAAACAATGCCAACCTACAGTAACTACCCACAACAGCCCACGATGCCTAACTATGACGCCATAGCTAACTAGCATGCTAGCATCCAATAACACACAGTTTAGCACCAATACTTGGTTACAACAAACTACCAATAGTGTGTTAACAGACTAAACAGATAATTCGTGTCCGTGTCTAGTTCCTTTCATAACGCAGCAAAAATTAAACGTTGGCTAGCTAGCACATTAACATTGGAAACAACTCTCCACCGTTGCTAAACGTTACCAGTAGCTACCCGCTAGCTAGCTAGCCTCGTGCTTCGCCGGGCTCCGCCGTAAACAATACTTACCTACAATAATTACCTACGGAAACCTACAATAACTACCTAAATAACTACCTAAATAAACTACCTACAATACCTAACTACAACTACCTACCTACGATCTAAATACATGGTTTAAGCTTTACTCAACACCATATAAGAAGCCAAGCTTACCTCCTGCTAGAGAAAACACAACCTCTCCCGACACATCCAGCTATGATGAAGATATCATTCTCATATCATTATCAACTGGTTTAATCAGCTTCCTGATGCCAAGCAGCCTGGTGCCCTGTTCAATGCCGATGGCGAAGTCAGCTCAAAACAAAGTGACGCATGTTAAGCACGTGGAGTAACGACTCAGGATTCACATGCGGAAGTGTTTGCTCTCGTGACAAAAACTCATGTGCTTTATCTGCCTTCTCAACTGGTTTGAAAATTCTAACATATACTTTATGGAAAATACATGTTATGTGTTTATGAAAGCTGCACCATGCTGCCTTGTTGACAATATGACCGGGTGGCGCAGATTACTGTTCGATTTTCGAAGAGCGCTCCCCCCTCACCACTTTTGCCCTGTCACGTCATGGGCCATAGCCCGGTGCACCTCGGTATATCTTAATAAACTCCCTCATTGACTGTATCCATCTTAAGATATCCAACCTACATCCCAACCAATGACTCATCAGATCCTCCAGTGCTCTCTCCCGTGCCCTTTGGTATTAATGTCTTCATCCCTGCCCTCTGGGTTTTTGAGGCTTAGAGGCCAGATGATCCATGCTCATTAATGTCATACCGTCCGAGGTCATGTGTCATTGCGGTATTCCCTCATCCTTACCGCTCGTGAGAAACCTAATCTAACAAAGCCTCATATGAAGATATCATTCTCATATCATCCTATCAGTCTGTCCGTTAGCCCTCCCCACCATCCCCATGACCGATGTGGTTCTCTCTCCCACGACATCGATCAGATGGCATAGTGATGTATTAGGACAGGCCGACAGGCTGTATGGATGACTTGTAATACATTATGAATATATTTCCCTAAAGCGTTTTTGCCCAGGCCTTGATGTCTGATGCATGGCGATCTGAGTTAATATCGTCTCGTTGGCATGCAGATGACGAGTTGGGCCTCCATACCATCAACCACAATAATTGAACTGTCTTCCAAAAAGCTGAATTCCCTATTCATAAAATGTGCATTAGCCCTGTATCGGACTAGTTATCTCTCTTCGACCTCTCTTACTCAAATAAGTTGAGTACATTTAGAAGACATACAGTAACTGACAGAAAACAAGATTCAGAGCCTCAATATTTCAGATAGAGGTGAACAATTCAAGAGCGAGGAAACAAAGCTATATAATGATGACCCCAAATTTGTAACAAATATTTTTTAATGATGTCATTTCCTGTCTCTTTTAATCTGACCCAGCCTCTGAGTGATTGATGCTGACTGCAGGTCGGTGTGATACTTTATTGTGGGCACGGTGAAGGCTACAGAATTGGACTACCAGGAGGTGTGAGGTACATTCAGTGAGAACATAACGCTAGGAGGAAGAAACAGCTCATTCCCTAAGGGAAATGTTATGAAATGTGACCTGTATATTATCCATATTAGGACAGTCGCGGGATATTTTGGGCGACACGTCAGTTGGAAGACTTTACGTGCCAATGGCACAGACAATGACTGCATAAGCAATGACATAACATCAGAATAACCATTCATTTCTACAGTGCCTTCAGAAAGTATTCATACCCCTTGACTTATTCCACATTTTGTTGTGTTACAGCCTGAATTCAAAATGGATTAAATAAAATAAAAATCTCACCCATCTACACACAATACCCCATAATGACAAAGTGAAAACATGTTTTTAGGAATGTTTGCAAATGTATTGAAAATGAAATACAGAAATATCTCATTTACATAAGTATTCACACCCCTGAGTCATATGTTAGAATCACTTTTGTCAGCGATTACAGCTATGTCTTTCTGGGTAAGTCTCTAAGACCTTTGCATACCTACACATTTTTATTCTTTCAAGTCTTGCCATAGATTTCCAAGCCGATTTAAATCAAAACTATAACTAGGCCATTAAACATTAAATATTGTTTTACGTTATTGTCTTGCTGAAAGGTGAATTTGTCTCCCAGTGTCTGATAGAAAGCAGACTGAACCAGGTTTTCCACTTGGATTTTGCCTGTGCTTAGCTCTATTCTGTTTATTTTTATTATAGAAAAAATCCCTAGTCCTTGCCAATGACAAGAATACCCATAACATGATGCCGCCACCACCATGCTTGAAAATATGAAGAGTGGTACTCAGTGATGTGTTGTGTTTTATTTGCCACAATCATAATGCTTTGTATTCAGGACATTCATTTAATTTCTTTGCCACATTTTTTGCAGTTTTACTTTAGTGCCTTATCACAAACAGGATGCATGTTTTGGAATATTTGTATTCTGTTCAGGCTTCCTTCTTTTCACTCTGTCATTTTGGTTAGTATTGTGGAGTAACTACAATGTTGTTGATCCATCCTCAGTTTTCTCCTCTCACAGCCATTAAACTCTGTAAATGTTTTAAAGTCACCATTGGCCTCATTGTGAAATCCCTCAACCGTTTCCTTCCTTTCCGGCAACTGACTTAGGAAGGACAGCAGTATTGTTGTAGTAACTGGGTTTATTGAAACACCATCCAAAGTGTAATTAATAACTTCACCATGCTCAAAGGGATATTCAATGTCTGCTTTTTTCATTTTTACCAATCTACCAATAGGTGCCCTTCTTTGTGAAGCATTGGAAAACATCCCTGGTCTTTGTGGTTGAATCTGTGTTTGAAATTCACTACTTGACTGAGGGACTTTACAGATAATTGCATGTGTGGGGTACAGAGAAGAGGTAGTCATTCAAAAATTAAGTTTAACACTAGTATTGCACACAGAGTGAGTCCATGCAACTAATGTGATTTGTTAAGCCATTCTTTACTCCTGAACTTATTTAGGCCTGCCATAACAAAGGGGTAGAACACTTATTGACTCAAGACATTTCAGCTTTTCATTTGTAATTGATTTGTAAAAATGTCTAAAAACATAATTCTACTTTGACATTATGGGGTATTGTGTGTAGGCCAGTGACACAAAATCTCAATTTAATCCATTTAAAATTCAGGCTGTAACATAACAAAATGTGGAAAAAGTCAAGGGTGTGAATACTTTCTGAAGGCACTGTAAATGAACTGAGTACATTCTGATGTGTCACAGTATATTCCATCATGTTTATTTTGTTGATGTTATAACTTTGATTAGTGATTACCTATTTCATGTGCCACTTTTCATAATTTCCTTCCAGGTTTGGAGCAGTTAATCAGGTTTTATGATGGTAAATAACAATGACATTGCCTGACCCAAAATAGAGCCCGATTCCCACTACGCATTTGATGTCAGGCGACGTCTTTTGGACGTTTTATTTTGGTCATCCATCTTTTTTTGGGGTGGTCCTGTCCCGCCATGAAACCCTAACTAATCATAGACGTCCACATACATCCGGACGGCCTATATTTGGCCCAAACATAGACGTTCAGATTTGGTCCGGTCCGGACTGGCCTTGATTTAGCCCAAACATAGACGTCTATAATTGCTTTAGATTTAGTCCGGTCCGGACCAAATCTGAACCAATCATAGACATCTATGTTCCACAAGTTTGGACTACACTGTACAGTACAGTAGAGCACAGCAGAGTACAGTACTTTACAGTACACAGTAAAGTAAAATGTAGAGTACAGTACAATACAGTAGAGCACACCAGAGTACAGTAAATAAAATAAAAGTATAGTGTACTGTATTCTACCTTACTTTACTCTAGTGTACTCTACTGAATTAAACTACAGTACCAGTCAAAAGTTTGGACACACCTACTCATTCAAGGGTTGTTCTTTATTTTTACTATTATCTACATTGTAGAATAATAGTGAAGACATCAAAACTATGAAATAACACATGGAATCATGTAGTAACCAAAAAAGTGTTAAACAAATCAAAATATATTTAAATTGTTTAATTCTTCAAAGTAGCCACCCTTTGCCTTGATGACAGCTTTGCACACTCTTGGCATTCTCTCAACCAGCTTCATGAGGAATGTTTTTCCAAAAGTCTTGAAGGATTTCCCACATATGCTGAGCACTTGTTGGCTGCTTTTCCTTCACTCTGCGGTCCAACTCATCCCAAACCATCTCAATTGGGTTGAGGTCGGGTGAATGTGGAGGCCAGGTCATCTGATGCAGCACTCCATCACTCTCCTTCTTGGTCAAATAGCCCTTACACAGCCTGGAGGTGTGTTTTGGGTCATTTTCCTGTTGAAAAACAAATGATAGACCCACTAAACCCAAACCAAATAGGATGGCGTATCGCTGCAGAATGCTGTGGTAGTCATACTGGTTAAGTGTGCCTTGAATTCTAAATAAATCACAGACAGTGTCACCAGCAAAGCACCCCTACACCATCACACCTCCTCCTCCATGCTTCACAATGGGAACCACACATGCGGAGATCATCCGTTCACCTACTCTGCATCTTACAAAGACACGGCGGTTGGAACCAAAAATCTCAAATTTGAATTCATCAGACCAAAGGACAGATTTCCACCGGTCTATTGTCCATTGCTCGTGTTTCTTGGCCCAAGCAAGTCTCCTCTTCTTATTGGTGTCCTTTAGTAGTGGTTTCTTTGCAGCAATTTGACCATGAAGGCCTGATTCATGCTGTCTCCTCTGAACAGTTGATGTTGAGATGTGTCTGTTACTTGAACTCTGTGAAGCATTTATTTGGGCTGCAATCTAAGTGCAGTTAACTCTAATGAACGTATCCTCTGCAGCAGAGGTAACTCTGGGTCTTCCTTTCCTGTGGCGGTCCTCATGAGAGCCAGTTTCATCATAGCGTTTGATTTTTTCTTGAAATATTCTGTATTGACTGACCTTCATGTCTTAAAGTAATGATGGACTGTCATTTCTCTTTGCTTATTTGAGCTGTTCTTGCCATAATAGGGACTTGGTCTTTTACCAAATAGGGCTATATTCTGTATACCCCCCCTACCTTGTCACAACAGAACTGACTGGCTCAAACACATTAAGAAAGAAAGAGATTCTACAAATTAACTTTTAACAAGGCACACCTGTTAATTGAAATGCATTCCAGATGACTACCTCACGAAGCTGGTTGAGAGAATACCAAGAGTGTGCAAAGCTGTCATCAAGGCAAAGGGTGGCTACTTTGAAGAATCAAAAATCTAAAATATATTTTGATTTGTTTAACACTTTTTTGGTTACTACATGATTCCATATGTGTTATTTCATAGTTTTGATGTCTTCACTATTATTCTACAATGTAGAAAATAGTAAAAATAAAAAAAAAACTGGAATGAGTGGGTGTGTCCAAACTTTTGACTGGTACTGTATACTGTGCTGTAATCTACTGAACTCTACTGAATTAAACTCTACTGTATTGTACAGTACTGTACTCTACTGAATTAAACTATACTGTACTATAGCATACTTTACCGTACTGTACATTACTGTACTTTACAGTTATCTACTCTACTAAATTAAACTGTACTGTACTCTACTGAATTAAGAGAACTCATGCAGCCTTATTTACAAGTTTGAGCACTGGAATGTAAGATGTAATCTACACCTCGATTAAGCAGATAGAAATCCTCAGTATTTAGTTGAATGATTTTCAATTTGACCACAATTCTATGTAGCCTACACTTTCTTGTTCTGAACTTCTAACGCAAGTGGGATGGGTTTTGCTTCGTGACAATGATCAAGAGCAGCTGCTCACCGATTTGACAGCTCCAACGCAGTTACACGTCCGACATTGCCAAAATATCAGGGGCGTATTCATTACACCGACTCTATTGCAAAACATTTCTTAAACGGAAGCAAACGGAACGAAACGGGGAGGGCTCTACCTGAATTTGTCCAATAGCAACTCTTGTTTTTCTCTGTTTGCTTCCGTTTGGTTCTTAAAAGGTGAACGGTTTCTGTAATGAATGAGCCGTTTTTGGTAGTGCACAAAGCAAGCAATTCCATGAGTGCAGCATTTATTTTTTAACTCGAAGCAATGATTCCAAGTCCTATTCTTGAAGATCAAGTGGTTCTAAAATAATTGTAATGACTGGAAATCTGACAAACTTTGGTTTTTAATGTAAAGATATAGCCTAATCGAATTATTATCTGTACTGAAGTATAAACCATTTATGGCAAGCTAAGTAAACTCTAACGTTGATTTATCCTACAACAGATGTCATTCAATTGAAAATATTCATTTTTTTCTTATTCTAATGTCTCAAGGGAAAGTAATCAAAAAGTAACTAAAAGTAATTAGATTATGTTACTGCATTTGGGTAATCCAAAAGTTATGTTACTGTTTACAATTTTGGACAGGTAACTAGTAACTGTAATGGATTACATTTATAAAGTAACCTACCCATCCCTGTGCACATTCGAGTTCAAGAGCATCTGTTGATTAATGTTCAAACTGTAAAGTAAAAGGATGGAAGCAGTCAATATTGTTTTCTGGAAAATCAAGGCGACTGTCCAAATCTTGAGGCGAGTCATTTAAATCTCATGTCAGAAGATGATTTTACTCATATATTGTGAAAAATCCATTACATATCAAGGGTAAACATGAGGGCTGTCAAGGTTAATCAGTTAACTTCAGTTAACTTTTTGTAATTTAGTGCACACATTGTTTTAAATCGTAATTAATCACATTGTCTGAAAGCGTTGAACATACACTGAAAACATTCAAAATATATAATCTATATAGCTAAAATCTACAATGCCATGTAAAAACAAGTTGACATTGGGATTAAAGAAAGTGTGCTTTCCAAATGTACCTAATTTTCATAATCATTACTTTAGACAAAATCAAGAGTCAATATTCTTGTAATGTTTTTGCATGAAAAATCGTAAATTACAGCTCACTTCGAGCAAATTCTGAATTTGCGATTAATCACAGCAAATTCAGCGATTAACTCTATTAATTGTTTTTATCTTTTGACAGCCCTAGTTCTAATTCAATACCTTCTTGTAATTATTATAATGGAGTTTTAACGGATTCTATTGCACAAACCTCTACTCCTCCACATTTCCCATTTAGTGCAATAATAAACTTGATGTTTCTTTTGGTGAAATCATGTTAATATTGGCTATATTAAAAGTGTTTTCATCTAACAAAGCCTCGTGATTTTCATTACAAGCAAAATGGGCTCCAAGTAGCTTGAGTGTCGTAGATGTATTGACTTGTTCCAAGTTTTAATTCATAAATATTTATGCAAATGTTGGTGCATTTGATGTAGGCCTACTGTGGTATCAACACCTCTAGAGGCGAATGGAATTCTTCATGATCACATTGTTGCATTGATATAACTGAGGTAATAGTGTTTGATACAAAACAAACAAACATGAATACAAACATGAATAACAGCATGAATAATAGATGAATAAATTAGGGATAGAATGAACGAGGGAATTTAAAGGTTCATGATGGGGAATTGAATGTGTTTGTGAACAGCTGCAGTAGAGAGAAAAGTTCCAAGCTCTAGGTAAACAACACACAAGCATATTCTCAACGGGCCAGGGCCTCATTTCCCAGAGCCTTCGTAGCATTAAGATCATCATTTGAACCATCTTATGATGTAACTTTAGCCCAGAGCCTTCGTTAGTAATATGGCTCTTAAAAACATTACACATCTACGAGTGATCCAGACCAAAGTGCATCGTTAGCCTTCCTTTCTGCCTTACCTCAGAAGATATTATTCTAAAACAATTTGTATGTGTTTTTTTGTGAATGGGCATGATAATACAATGATACATGTTTCATTTGCGTAATGTATTGTAGGATCTAATATACTATTATAAATATGTATTTGTAACATTTTGTCAAGCTTAGTTTTATCCAAAGCTGAATCTTATCCAGTACAAATTGGAAACACCTGGAACACAATAAACGGCAAGTTATTGTCAGAGGTCAGTGGAACCACAATAATACAGCATGCTCTCCAATATAACTGGCGGCACAGTCGGTTGGTGTATATAAATGCGCATATTTGCTACAACCTGAGCCCATTGCAAACACACAATAATGGGGCTATCCTTAAAAAATACAGGCTCCCACGAGAGGAGATACTCAGACTGCTCGACCTGCACTGACATTCACAGGCAATGGGCACAGGGACATTCTATGGGCGAAAGGAGCTTAATCGAGCAGAGGTCATACCCTCTGATAGTGAACACAGTGAGCTTAAGGGCAGTGACAGTGAGGAAGAATGGATCCCAGAATCAAGTGTATACAAGAATGCCCAACTTGTATACAATAATTACTCCTGGACAGACAGGAGACAGAAAGACAGGGACAGAAGCAGACTGGAACAGGAGAGGAAAGAGAGACAGTGAGGTCCGAGACATATCGAGACAGAGAGACAGCGGGTTAGGGACAAGGGGGAGGGGAGGGACAATTGTGCTTGCTGCACAATACAAATACAGTATGTTCTGAAAAATTGTTCTAATGAAAAGAGTGCTTGTTTCTACTATATGTCATTTAATATTTATTTATTTTTTATTGCCCTGAGACAACAAAACATTTTATGGGTGTAGGAGGTAAAACATAGGGAATAAAAACAGGATGGAATATAAAAATAGGATTGATTATATATATTTTTATGAACAACCTAAATATGTGCAGTAGAGGGTTAGTTACTGTAAGCCTATATATTTGTGGAATAAAAGGAAAATATCTGAGACAGCTATACAGTACATTGAGGACAAAACATTAGGAACACCTTCCTAATATTGAGTTGCACCCCCTTCTCCCACAGAATAGCCTCAAATCGCCGGGGCATGGACTCTACAAGGTGTCTAAAGCATTCCACAGGGATGCTGGCCCATGTTGACTCCAATGCTTCCCACAGTTGTGTCAAGTTGGCTGGATGTCCTTTGGTTGGTGGACCATTCTTGATACACACGGGAAACTGTTGAGCGTGAAAAACCCAGCAGCACTGCAGTTCTTGACACACTCAAACCGGTGCACTTGGCACCTACTACCATGCCCCGATCAAAGACACTTAATCTTCTGGCTCGCCCATTCACCCTCCGAATGGGATGCATTCACAATCCATGTCTCAATTGTCTCAAGGCTTCAAAATCATTATTTAACCTGTCTCCTCCCCTTCATCTACACTGATTTTAAGTGGATTTAACAGGTAACATCAATAAGAGGTCATAGCTTTCACCTGGATTCACCTGGTCAGTCTATGACATGGAAAGAGCAGGTGTTCCTAATGCCTTGTACAGTCAGTGTATTGTGGTGAAGTGTGCTAAATCACTGTGAAGGAAAGAAGATGACCTGGTTTCAAATCTTGAAATCAATTAACACTACATGATGAAAATGGTTAGTTTGTAGACTATGGTGTTATTTATTTTCATTCATAAAAATTATTCAGCCAAATGTATAGGCCGACGTTTCACATGAAATGTGGGCTATTAGTCGTGTTTGCTTATGATGCAAGTGGCATTGATTTAAGCACCAGGGAACTGGACAGCTCTCCCAAAGGGATCATGTATTACATATTGATCAAAAATATAAAAGCAACATGTAAAGTGTTGGTCCCATGTTTCATGAGCTGAAATAAAAGTTCCCAGAAATGTTACATAATCACAAAAAGCTTATTTCTCTAAAATGTTGTGCACAAATTTGTTTACATCCCTGTTAGTGAGCATTTCTCCTTTGCCAAGATAATCCATCCACCTGACAGGTGTGTCGTATCAAGAAGCTGATTAAACAGCATGATCATTACACAGGTGTACCTTGTGCTGGGGACAATAAAAGGCCACTCTAAAATGTGCAGTTTTGTCACACAACACAATCCCACAGATGTCTCAAGTTTTGAGGGAGCGTGCAATTGGCATACTGACTGTAGCAATGTCCACCAGAGCTGTTGCCAGATAAATCAATGCTCATTTCTCTACCATTAGCCGCCTCCAACATTGTTTTAGAGAATTTGGCAACCGGCCTCACAACCGCAGACCACGTGTAACCACGCCAGCCCAGGACCTCCATATCCAGCCTCTTCACCTGCTGGATCGTCTGAGACCAGCCACCCGGACAACTGATGAAATTGTGGGTTTGCACAGCCTAATAATTTCTACACAAACTGTCAGAAACCCTCCCAGGGATGCTCGTCATCCTCACCAGGGTCTTGACCTGACTACAGTTCTACCTTCTATGGCCACTAGCACGCTGGAGAAGTGTGCACTTCACGGATGAATCCCGGTTTCAACTGTACCGGGCAGATGGCAGACAGCGTGTATGGCGTCTTGTGGGTGAGTGGTTTGTGGATGTAAACGATGTGAACAGAGTGCCCAATGGTGGCAGTAGGGTTATGGTATGGGCAGGCATAAGCTTCGGACAACGAACACAATTGCATTTTATCGATGGCAATTTGAATGCACAAAGATACCGTGACGAGATCATGAGGCCAATTGTCGTGCCATTCACACCCCACAACTTCGCACAGCCATTGAAAAGGATTGGGACAACATCCCACAGGCCAAAAATAACAGCCTGATCAACTCTATGCAAAGGAGATGTGTCGCGCTGCATGAGGTACATGGTGGTCACACCAGATACTGCCTGGTTTTCTGATCCACGCCCCTACCTTTTTTTAAGGTACAGTATCTGTGACCAACAGATGCATATCTGTATTCCCAGTCATGTGAAATCCATAGATTAGGGCCTAATTTATTTATTTCAATTGACTGATTTCCTTGTATGAACTGTAACTCAGTAAAATCTTTGAAATTGTTGCATGTTGCGTTTATATTTTTGTTCAGTGTACTTAAAGTGCATTCGGAAAGCATTCAGACCCCGTGAGGTTTTCCACATTTTGTTACGACGTTACAGGCTTATTCTAAAATGGATTAAATAAAACATTTTCCTCATCAATCTACACACAATACCCCATAATGACAAAGCGAAAACAGGTTTTTAGATGTTTTTTATTTATTTATACAAAATTAAAAACAGAGACCTTATTTATTTAAGTGTTCAGATCCTTTGCTATGAGACTTGAAATTGAGCTTAGGTGCATCCTGTTTCCATTGATCATCCTTGAGAGGTTTCTACAACTTGATTGGAGTCCACCTGTGGTAAATTCAATTGATTGGACATTATTTGGAAAGGCATACACCTGTCTATATAAGGTTTCACAGCTGACAGTGCATATCAGAGCAAAAACCAAGCCGTGAGGTCGAATGAATTGTCCGTAGAGCTCCGAGACAGGATTGGGTCGAGGCACAGATCTGGGGAAGGGTACCAAAAAATGTCTGCAGCATTGAAGGTCCTGAAGAACACAGTGGCCATCATTCTTAAATGGAAGAAGTTTGGAACCAACAAGACTCTTCATAGAGCTGGCCGCCCAGCCAAATTGAGCAATCGGGGGAGAAGGGCATTGGTCAGGGAGATGACCAAGAACCCGATGGTCACTCTGACAGAGCTCCAGAGTTCCTCTGTGGAGATGGGAGAACCTTCCAGAAGGACAACCATCTCTGCAGCACTCCACCAATCAGGCCTTAATGGTAGAGTGGCCAGACGGAAGCCACTCCTCAGTAAAAGGCACATGACAGCCCGCTTGGAGTTTGCCAAAAGGCACCTAAAGGACTCTCAGACCATGAGAAACAAGATTCTCTGGTCTGATGAAACCAAGATTGAACTGTTTGGCCTGAATGCCAAGCCTCACGTCTGGAGGAAACCTGACACCATCCCTACGGTGAATCATGGTGGTGTCAGCATCATGCTGTGGGGATGTTTTTCAGTGGCAGGGACTGGGAGACTAGTCAGGATCGAGGGAAAGATGAACGGAGTAAAGTACAGAGAGATCCTTGATGAAAACCTGCTCCAGAGCACTCAGGACCTCAGACTGGGGCAAAGGTTCACCTTCCAACAGGACAACGACCCTAAGCACATAGCCAAGACAATGCAGGAGTGGCCAGAGCCTGGACCTGAACTCGATCGAACATCTCTGGAGAGACCTGAATATAGCTGTGCAGTGACGCTCCCCATCCAACCTGACAGAGCTTGAGAGGATCTGCAGAGAAGAATGGGAGAAACTCCCCAAATACAGGTGTGCCAAGCTTGTAGCGTCATACCCAAAAAGACTCGAGGCTGTAATCGCTGCCAAAGGTGCTTCAACAAAGTACTGAGTAAAGGATCTGAATACTTATGTAAATGTTATATTTCCGTTTTTTATTTGTAATAATTAGCTATAATTTCAAGTTTTTGCTTTGTCATTACAGGGTTTTATGTGTAGATTGATGAGGGGAAAAACTATTTAATTTATTTTAGAATAAGGCTCTAACGTAACAAAATGTGGAAAACGTCAAGTGGTCTGAATACTTTCCGAATGCACTGTATGCTAAAATGTTTATTCTATTCTCCTGACATTTACTTTATCTTGATATTCTTATCTTGTATTATTTATTATTGTTGTTGCATTGTTGAGAAGGAACCTTCAAGTAAGCATTTTGTTGGGCGATGTATACCATGCTTATCCCGTACATATATCTAATGAAACTTGAAATGTGAATAACCGAACACGGCCCTTAGCTCTTAGCTGTCACACTTACAGGTTCACTCTATGTGGTTTGTTTGGGAAACACTCTTAACCTTTTAAACTCTGACACCCTCTGGTGGCATTTTCTAAGCTACACATTAATTGTAAACCACCTACATTAGATACATTTCAATTTCAAAACTACATGTTCTACAATCATGTTTAGTACTGTTAGAAAGGTAGGAACTTTAGGATTCTGATACAGTTGTACATCAACAACGTGACTATTACAGAGCCAGAGCAACAGCAGGCAAAGGAAAGCAAAATAAAATAAAATACATTTTAAAAATGGGGAGGTTTTGTTTCCCAAATTGTCCCCATGTTGGGGAATAAGAGATTTGGAAGTCTCGATTTGAAATAAAATATGTCACCAATTACCATTCCAAAAGGATAAAAACAAAAGGAAAAAAATATTATTGTCATATCTTTTAGCTGGCGGTGGTGCTCTAAACAGACACAAATTCCCATAGGAACACAGCCATTTTTTAAGTGCAGGGCTTACATATGAGGAGAAAGCTGAAGTCGTAACCTTTTCCCTGATGTAATCAGATCTCCTGTCTGATTTCCAGTTAGTCCACTAGAAGATCACATGACGTGACTTGGCCACTTGAAACCAGATGCATCTGGTTTGATCTGGTTTGGGTAGTACCTCACTGTGTGAATGTCTGAATGGATTTTCAAGCCTGAAAATGGCCCTAGCGATCGGGACTTTTGAGTTATCAAGAAGCTGGAAAACGAGGCCCAGAAACAGTGCTACTGAAAGCCAGCCACACAGCCCCCTCTGTGCTCCTTTTGGGCTGAATCTAGGACCCAATTAAAGGTCACACAATCACTCGAAGGTGTCCTGTGCATAAATACAGAGATGAATGAGAGAGAGAATATGCCTTATTAATCCTTCATTATGAGATCCACATGAGATCCATTATGAGATCCGCTCTTGCCTGACATGGCTCGGCTCTCTGCTTATTTCTATTAATTCTCTTTCCTCCATCTGACTGAAAACCATCTTGGCACGGCGAGGATTAAACGCGGCCCACCGCCATCTGCTCGGAACGGCTAATAAAAGCAACGCCATCAGACTGTTAAATTATGCCTTTTTATGATCATGATGTCTGACTGGAATGTTTGGCTATTATTGACGGCCGAGGCGTTCTCTGGTGGCTCACTGCCCATTGACTCTCCACCCGCCTAGTCCCTTTTAGATCGTTCTCAGACGAGGCATGGTTGACTGAAATACTTTTTTAGGTCAGGGACTCTGGTCCTATCAGTTTGACTGGGCTGCCTGTTCTCCAGTCGCTTCTCGACCCCCAGATGCCAATTTAAAACGGGTTAATATGCAGCTTATTGTCTGATGTCCCTCATCTGTAGCACTCAAACATTACCGTGGCAACAAGTCAGGGGAAGATGGATGAGAGAAGGGAGGGGGGGGTCATTTCTTCGCTTGCTGTTGTACAGAAACACACCAGTCGACTAATGGTGGCCCGTCTGGTCCGAGGCTGCCCACAGCTTTTTGTGTGTCTGTCTCATTTCACAATTCATCAAGTGAGCACAACTGTCACCTTGCCTTCAGCCCCGGCCATCCATCATGGCCTGTCAGCCAGCCATCAAAACCTGAGAGATGAGGCCCCGGTGTTGGAAATCCATTAGTCCCAGTAGCTAGCCATCCCACTTTGTTTTGGCCTGATATAGATAATAAAACCATCAGCAAATCAACAGAGCTCCCCCCTTGGGATGTGATGCAGTATTAAAGCCGTATTGACTTATTTTTCTGTCCTTTTGGGTGTTCACTCATGAATGCCTTCTATTCTTTACATCTAGAAGGGTTATTTCCCCCCCACAAAAACACAGGAATAGTTTGGCTTAGTGATTCTATGGCAGCTCAGACTCCATTACATGGCTGCTGGGTGTATGTAGAACAGATGATGTTTCTAAATATAACTTTGCATGTCTGTCAAATGGTAATTTGTGTAATAATGAGGGATAGTGAACAAATATCGCAACAGGTGTTTCGAGACGAAAGATGGCACAATGACAGTGTTTAGGGGAGACCGGGGTTGGTTGTCTCATGGGTTGGTTGTCACAGTTTGTGTTACTCATAATCTGGGGGTGTCTAATAATTTCAAGATAAAAACATGTGTGTCCTCTATAGGAGAGGTCATCCATGTGGTCAATTCAGGTCAGGATCACAACACATTGAGGTGCGAAGAATATTTGCAGTTGTCACAATGGGCGGATTCGATTATGCTGAGCCACGGGGCACCGGTCTATAATGGCCTGTGAGGTGAACTGGCAAAAGCGGTGAGGGAGGAGCGCCCTTCTCAAATCGAACAGTCATCTGCGCCGCTCGGTCATGTTGTCAACAAGACAGCATGGTTCATCATCAAGAAACATACAACATCTATTTTCCATAAAATATATGTTTTCTAACTAGTTTTCATTGGGAAGGCAGATAAACTGTTTTTATCAAAAGCAATCACTTTTGCATGTGAACACACAGAATGCCCGGGCCAGATTAATCAAATCCCCTTATTGATGTTGGGGTTGCTTGTCACAATCTGACAACCATCCCCATTGTAACAATCTACCCAGTAAGCTAAATGGTGTTGAAAAGACGCCTAGAAGGTGCAGTACCGTTTAATTCAGTATAGTAGAGCACAGTACAGTAAAGCAAAGTAGAGTACAGTATAGTTGAGTTTAATTCAGTAGAGTACAGTAGGATACAATCCAGTACATTATACTGTACTCTACCCTTCTGTGCTGTACTCAAATATGCTGAACTATACTCTACTTTACTGTTCTGTGCCCTACTGTACTGTACTGAATACATTCTACTTGTCTTTACTGTAATGTACTGTACTCTGCTGTATACTGTGATGTCCAGACTACTATGATTGGTTCAGATTTGGTCCGGTCCTCCTGACCTGCTTGTCAAAACTGTGAGTCATCCGACTCCGACTGAGAGTTCGCAACATTCCCACACAAGTGCTCACACGCGCACATACACAAATCTGTTCCCTTTTAAAAAAGCATTCCTTATTTTCAAAAAATAATGTAGTTAAAAATGTTAACAGCTTTACTTTTTTCACTTTATCAAAATATTTTCATTCAATTATCAGATGGTTACTGTTGTTTGTTTTATTAAGCATTGATATGACCATTTGAGTTGAGTAAGAACTACAACATGAAAGCAAATATTCAACCATTTTTATTATGTTAGAGACAGTGGCTTGTGAAAGTATTCACCCCCTTGGCATTTTTCCTATTTTGTTGCCTTACAACCTGGAATTAAAATTGATTTTTGGGGGGTTTGTATCATTTGATTTACACAACATGCCTACCACTTTGAAGATGCAAAATATTTTTGGGGGTGAATCAAACAAGAAATAAGACAATAAACAGAAAACTTGAGCGTGCATAACTATTCACCCGCACAAAGTCAATACATTGTAGAGCCACCTTTTGCAGCAATTACAGCTGCAAGTCTCTTGGGGTATGTCTCTATAAACTCAGCACATCTAGCCACTGGGATTTTTGCCCATTCTTCAAGGCAAAACTGCTCCAGCTCCTTCAAGTTGGATGGGTTCCGCTGGTGTACAGCAATCTTTAAGTCATACCACATATTCTCAATTGGATTGAGGTCTGGGCTTTGACTAGGCCATTCCAAGACATTTAAATGTTTCCCCTTAAACCACTCAAGTGTTGCTTTAGCAGTATGCTTAGGGTCATTGTTCTGCTGGAAGGTGAACCTCCATCCCAGTCTCAAATCTCTAGAAGACTGAAACAGGTTTCCCTCAAGAATTTCCCTATATTTAGCGCCATCCATCATTCCTTCAATTCTGACCAGTTTCCCAGTCCCTGCCAATGAAAAACATCCCCACAGCATGATGCTGCCACCACCATGCTTCACTGTGGGGATGGTGTTCTCGGGGTGATGAGAGGTGTTGAGTTTGAGCCAGACATACCGTTTTCCTTTCAGAACACTTTATTTAACTAATTATGTGACTTCTGTAGGTAATTGGTTGCACCAGATCTCATTTAGGGGCTTCATAGCAAAGGGGGTGAATACATATTTTAAAACAAGTTATTTTTTTCATTTCACTTCACCAATTTTGACTATTTTGTGTATGTCCATTACATGAAATCCAAATAAAAATCCCTTTAAATTATAGATTTTAATGCAACAAAGTAGGAAAGAAGCCAAGGGGGATGAATACTTTTGCAAGGCACTGTAGAAAGCCAGTATGAGGGTTTGCGCTCCGGCTAGAATGGAAGGCGGCCGGTGCGTAGGATAAAAAATATCTGTTGAGTTCAAAAGGTACTCGCACTCAAAACCATGAAAAGGAATAACCCAAGGAGGTAGAAATGCAAAAATAATGTACTTAATTTAATCCATGCTCAACATAATACAAAAAGTGAAAGTGCAATGCCTTCATCAGTGCTGTACAAACAAATTAGGGAGACACGTACTTAAGGAGACACACCTGCTGTGCGCAACAGGTGCAAGCAGATAGTTGATTAGATACTGGCAAATAGGGAGTCAATTTGTAGAAGACTATCAAAAATGGACAAAATGGACAATAGTTTTATAGCACATTGCACTTTCACTTTTTGTATTCTTTTGAGCATGGATTAAATTAAGTACATTATTTTTGCATCTCGGCCTCTTTGGGTTATTCCTTTTCATGGTTTTGAGTGTGAGTACCTATTATGATGGATAGAAATACTGTTCAATTAATTAAGGCTTTACCTTTTTTAATATAAAGCCTTTACTTTTTCAATTATTGCTGAAAAACAAATGGCAAACACTTTGACAACCAAATCAAATCAAATTTGATTTGTCACATTTCGTAAACAACAGGTGTAGACTGACAGTGAAATGCTTACTTATGAGCCCTTCCCAACAATGCAGAGAGAAAAATTGAAAAAATTATAGAAAGATAACACGAGGAATAAATACACAATGAGTAACGATTACTTGGCTATATACAAAACCCCATACTATGTGACAACCAACCCTGGGATGGGGCTGGTTGTCACAAGTGGACAGGGTGTGTTTAATGGCTTATAACTCCAATGTTAGAATAAGATATGAGGATAAAAATGGTCCCCATTTCAACCCAAGACCTTAGATATACTGGTGCTGAGAAATACACTAATTAGTAAAAAGTGTGAAAACCAACCCAGTTCTCCCCTACCTGAAAACAGCGTTGTGCATTTGATTCAATGCTTATTTGTGCAGGATAAGCCTGTTGTTTTTCATTGTGCTTTTGCAGTGTAAATAGGATGTCAGTCCCTCCATTTATGGCCCACTGTGAGCAGTATTATGTCCCTCTGTTATGGCAAATGTAATGTCTATCTACATTCTGTTAGCAAATGAGATGTACTGCACTGGTGTCCTAGTGAGAATGGAAGCTAACATCAGGTTGCCTAAGAGACAACTGAAATTGATTGACACTGTAGACCGTAGACTGCCGAACCATGCCCCTGTGTACTGTGCCACAACACAAACATGCCTGATCACAAACATGATCAATACCCCCCCACACAAAAAAAAGGTGCTAAAAAAAATAACATAATGCTAATTTCTCTCCACCCCATGGCAAAATTATACTGAACAAAAATATAAATGTAACATGCAACAATTTCAACGATTTTACTGAGTTACAGTTCATATAAGGAAATTAGTCAATTGAAATAAATTCATTAGGCCCTAATCTATGGATTTCACATGACTGGGCAGGGGCTTGGGAGGGCATAAGCCCACCCACTGGGGAGCTAGGCCCAGCCAATCAGAATGAGGGCACAAAAGGGCTTTATTACAGACAACAATACTCCTCATTGCATGAAATTAGTTATACAATTGCAAAATCTTCTCTTTACCCCATGGCAAAATGTGTAGAATTGCAGTAAACCTGCTTTAAAACTTCAACTTTTACTCTACACCCCATTGCAAAATGTGTAGCATTGCAGGAAATTAACTCTAAAACGTCTATTTTTTTTCTCTTTGCTGTCTGCGGGGGGTTCTGACTGCATTTGTGGGTGTGGATGTGGGTACGCAGATCCGCGAGCCACTGCTTCCACATTTTGGGGGGGCCCATCCCTCCACTCAGTTTTTATCCCCAACAAGAATGATTTTGCATTATTTCTGGCCCTTTTCAAAGAATAGAAGAGATCTCATGTGATATAATGTTGTTTTAGGTTAGCTCTAGGTGTAATTCGTATGGACAAATTTATTCACAGATATTTAGTAAAATATGTCCTTTTCACTACAAGAGGGGCTCATGTCAGTGGGAAGAAAGGGTCCACTAGCAAGTGGATTTACAACTCAAGAACATTCCCAGGAATAACTTAAGGGACGGATTAAGGCTCACATTTCCAAAGGAGACTTTGGGGAATATTTGACTTTGCAAGGTGGATTTCTGCGGTCTGCAGTCTTATATTATGCTTGGGGGTTCCACTTTGCTGCTCAGTGGAGGGAAAGTCTTTCTATGGACGTTGATCCAAGCAAATGTATGCCCTGCCGTCTTTCCCCTCGTCGCCCCCGGTGACAGGATTATGTCCTGTCACTGCGCCTCTCTTTGGCCCAACGGAACGAGCCCCCCATTCGGAAATCACCCACGCTGCAGTGTTTTAGTAGGTAGAGAAGATGAGCAATGTTGTCTCATCTCCCAGCAATGGCATTACTCCTTTTCCTTAATCCCTCAAATGGACCTTCAGGCAGTCAATTTGCAGCCAGCCGAGTGTGAAGCTCATCTAATGATGGGTTATTGACCCGTTTCCTGTTTTGGGCGATGAGGGCAGAGGCAAACATGAAGAGTTCCTATCAGGCTCGTAACGTCAGCCTCCCCTCTCTCCAGTCAAACACGTACATACATTTCAATAAGGAAGGCTTTTCTCTGACCACGTTTTTCCCGAGCGGTCATCACAACGGGCATGTCATGTAATCCCCCTGACGTTTTTTTTTTTGTTTGTCAGCCGTCACCAGCTAGCCCTGGGTCTGTAATTAAATGCCTAGCAGATGGAATCATCCTTCATAGTTATTTACATTGATTCATGCAGGGTGTAATTGAATCAGGAGGGCCGGGCTTGGATGGAGGACAGGTCTCAAGGAACTCAAGGAAAAACATACGATATAAGAGCTGGATTTTTTCCCATCTCCTACATGAATCGTCAGAAAAGATAGACACCCCATCATGGCTCTGTGCTAGTCAATGGTAGTCAACAGTTTTAGGTGATTGAGGAATAACACTTAACCCTGGCAGAGTGCCAAAATGCCACTGGCCATTGCGCTTTGCAGTCACTTTCGGATCTGTTGCCAGCAGGTTTACGCACTCATTGAGCACTCATTCAATGAAAATATATTAAGCTATTAGTTATATGCCACATATATTACTTAAAGGCCCAGTACAGTCAAAATGCAGTTTTTCCTATGTTTTATGTCATATTGTACAACAGCCGATGAAAGTAACACTATAAAAGTGTGAACAAATTTGATCAGTGTTTTTTCCTGATAGTTGCTGGTTGAAAATACAATCTACACAGGACCTTCTAATCAGCAGGTTTGCATGGGCGGAGTTTCGGCTTTCCATGGTGACATCACCATGCGGTAAATTGGTTAATAGACCAATAACAAAGAGTTCCAAACCTCTCTGCCAATAACAGCTCGTTTTTAGTTTTCCCCTCCCCACTCAGACCACTCCCAGACAGTCCTAGCAAATTCAAATTCTAGTTTTGCCCATTTGAATGGAAATCTATTACAGTAAGGTAATTAATTGTTACCCAGAAATGATTTGATATTGATATAAAAATGGCTGCATTGGGCCTTTAAATCTCACAGTAAAAATATATATTAGAGGAATTTGGATCCCTGTACCATTCAATCAATTACTGGCACGATGTTGCATTCGGAGATGCAAGTAAATGAGCGTAAAGGACATCCTCTGGGGGTAGGCCGATCTCGCGCTCTCGCTCTCTCTCTGTTTCTCCCCCTCTCTTTCTCTCCTCCCTTTCTCTCTCTCTCTTTCTCTCTCTCTCTCTCCCTCTCCATCTCTCGGTGTCAGTAAACATCCGCAAAAAAGCATAATTAAATTGTTGCCAGCAGCACAGTTAGTCGCTCTGGATGACATGAAAACAGCCTATCCAGCTCTGCTAGGGCGAGTGAGGTGTTCTCTCATTTGTGTCTGGAAGTAGCTAGCAAGCTAGCCAACGTTAGCCAGTTAGCTTGGGTGCTTGACTGCTGTTGTGAGGTCAGAACGCTCGGATCAACCCTACACCTTGGCCAGAGTGTCCAGTGTGTGCGCTGAACGCTCCGAGATCGAAACACAATTAACGAACACACAGTTGGGTAGTTGGTTAGATAACATATAGTTAATATACTGGCAAGTTTGATGTATTAGTAGCAAACTAACGTTAGGTAGCTAGCTAACATACCTTACAAACTGCTGTAGTGATTTGCTATGCGGTTCGTAAGGATAGCGTAGCTAACAAATTGTCAGCCAACATAACGTGTAAAGTAACTTATTGGAAAAGTCATTACTTTATTACATTGCTGAACATTTTCTTAACATTTGTCATAATTAGTTAAAGCAATGAATTTGTATATGCTCTCGTCGGACTTCGGCGGCATAATTTTCCGCCATTTTCTTCAATTCTGAAAACGTTGTGAAGCAACCCCATTTTCGGAAGAATTGCATTATGGGCCCTAAAAGCACGGAAATAGTGTCCACTGCTTGTATATTTCGTATTTTGGCAAATGTAGTACGACATCCGGGAACTTTTGGAATACTAACTATATCCATACTATGACCTATAAGCATACTTCATACTCAATTTACTTCACAAATAGTACGGTTAGTGTGGTTAGTATGAGTATTCAAACACAGCTTTTCTCTCTCTCTTATGCTCTCTCACCCTCTCTCTCTCCCGGGTCGTTCCATTTCATTTCAGCAAGCCATGACACCCACCATCTCAGATTGTTCTGAAATGGTTTCTGTAGTTAGAAACAGATAAGATAAGCATTCCCGCAACATTATTTTATTGAAAGACAATTTGAACTCTAAGAAATTAAGCTAATTGATTGCACCCAAATTGGCTACTTCGATTTCTTGGATTCATACTATATAATATTCAATAAATATAGTATCCAACGTCCAATTTTGACCAAAACTGATTAAGGCGTGAGGAATCAAAATACCCACGGACCCCCCAGACCCCACACCAACTCCACCCCAGTGGACAGTATACAGTATCAGTTCCCTATGTTTGACAAGTAGTATGAAGCTGCTGTTTGTATAATTATTTATTCATCCTTGCAAAAGTGTACATCTCCGTTGGCGTTTTTCCTATTTTGTTGAATTACAGCCTGTAATTTAAATTGATTTTTATTTGGATTTCATGTAATGGACATACACAAAATAGTCAAAATTGGTGAAGTGAAATGAAAAAAATAACTTGTTTCAAATAATTCTAAAAAAAATAATAATGGAAAAGTGGTGCGTGCATACAGTGGGGAAAAAAAGTATTTAGTCAGCCACCAATTGTGCAAGTTCTCCCACTTAAAAAGATGAGAGAGGCCTGTAATTTTCATCATAGGTACACGTCAACTATGACAGACAAAATGAGAAAAAAAAATCCAGAAAATCACATTGTAGGATTTTAATGAATTTATTTGCAAATTATGGTAGAAAATAAGTATTTGGTCAATAACAAAAGTTTCTCAATACTTTGTTATATACCCTTTGTTGGCAATGACACAGGTCAAACGTTTTCTGTAAGTCTTCACAAGGTTTTCACACACTGTTGCTGGTATTTTGGCCCAGATCTCCTCTAGAGCAGTGATGTTTTGGGGCTGTCGCTGGGCAACACGGACTTTCAACTCCCTCCAAAGATTTTCTATGGGGTTGAGATCTGGAGACTGGCTAGGCCACTCCAGGACCTTGAAATGCTTCTTACGAAGCCACTCCTTCGTTGCCCGGGCGGTGTGTTTGGGATCATTGTCATGCTGAAAGACCCAGCCATGTTTCATCTTCAATGCCCTTGCTGATGGAAGGAGGTTTTCACTCAAAATCTCACGATACATGGCCCCATTCATTCTTTCCTTTACACGGATCAGTCGTTCTGGTCCCTTTGCAGAAAAACAGCCCCAAAGCATGATGTTTACACCCCCATGCTTCACAGTAGGTATGGTGTTCTTTGGATGCAACTCAGCATTCTTTGTCCTCCAGACACGACGAGTTCAGTTTTTACCAAAAAGTAATATTTTGGTTTCATCTGACCATATGACATTCTCCCAATCCTCTTCTGGATCATCCAAATGCACTCTAGCAAACTTCAGACGGGCCTGGACATGTACTGGCTTAAGCAGGGGGACACGTCTGGCACTGCAGGATTTGAGTCCCTGGCGGCGTAGTGTGTTACTGATGGTAGGCTTTGTTACTTTGGTGCCAGCTCTCTGTAGGTCATTCACTAGGTCCCCCCGTGTGGTTCTGGGATTTTTGCTCACCGTTCTTGTGATCATTTTGACCCCGCAGGGTGAGATCTTGCGTGGAGCGCCAGATCGAGGGAGATTATCAGTGGTCTTGTATGTCTTCCATTTCCTAATAATTGCTCCCACAGTTGATTTCTTCAAACCAAGCTGCTTACCTATTGCAGATTCAGTCTTCCCAGCCTGGTGCAGGTCTACAATTTTGTTTCTTGTGTCCTTTGACAGCTCTTTGGTCTTGGTCATAGTGGAGTTTGGAGTGTGACTGTTTGAGGTTGTGGACAGGTGTCTTTTTATACTGATAACAAGTTCAAACAGGTGCCATTAATACAGGTAACAAGTGGAGGACAGATGAGCCTCTTAAAGAAGAAGTTACAGGTCTGTGAGAGCCAGAAATCTTGCTTGTTTGTAGGTGACCAAATACTTATTTTCCACCATAATTTGCAAATAAATTCATAGAAAAATGATTTTCAGGAAAAAAAAAGCTCAATTTGTCTGTCATAGTTGACGTGTACCTATGATGACAATTACAGGCCTCTCTCATCTTTTTAAGTGGGAGAACTTGCACAATTAGGGGGGGTGAATAGTAATGCACGCTCAATTTGTCTGTCTTTTTGTCTTATTTCTTGTTTGTTTCACCACAAAAAATATTTAACATCTTCAAAGTAGTAGGCATGTTGTGTAAATCAAATGATACAAACCCCCAAAAAATTCCAGGTTGTAAGGCAACAAAATAGGAAAAATGCCAACGGGGGTGAATACTTTCGCAAGCCACTGTAATGTATTCTCAGTGAATTTGGTGGTTTTCATTTCCTTGTTCAGAGAAATTAGTCATTGAAGTTGTTAGGTTTACAGTGCATTCAGAAAGTATTCAGACCCCTTGACTTTTTCCCAAAAAAAATTACGTTACAGTCTTATCCCCCCCTCATCTCCCATTGAGGACTACTCATTATTCTGGGACGGATATTGGTGACCAGTTACAGTAGTGCATGAATTTCACCTTTACCTTTATTTGTATTATATGTGTAACTGCCAACCTCTAACTGGATAATAGATTGAGCCAGTATAGCAGTAACACCACCATCTAGTGGTCAGAATCAGGTAATATCAGGTTGTATGATGGGGCATAGACCTAATAAGTTCAATTACTAATTTCTCTGAACAGGGGAAAAAACGTCAAAACATCAACAACAAAACAAATCGTATCTGTTTCTAACTACAGAAATTATTTTAGAACAATCTGAGATGGTTGTCATCGAAATCCTCTTTTCTCACTCTTTTTCTTTCTCTCTTTCTTTAATGCTGGTTCTTTATCTACCGATGTGGCAGGAGAGGTCTCAGTGAAGGGCTAGACAGGGTTCCCGACTCCATGAGTCCTGGCAGTTCTCTATATCCCCTGCTGTCACCCTGTGGATGTATACCCACAGCTTCGAAGAAATGCTGTCATGTCACTGTCAGAAACGGTATGAAGAGGAAACCTCCATCCATGCAATCCAAGGAGTGTGTGTGTGTGTGTGTGTGTGTGTGTGTGTGTGAGTTCCATTTAGGTGATGTTCAAGTGTACAAGGCCCCTGCTCATCAAGTTCCTTGCCTGAGCAGTTGAAACCAGGATGTTTCAGTCAGAGCACTTCTCCTAAAAGGTCAACTCCTGCACAGTTTCCAAAGAACACTTGCAGTGATGCAACATGAGTTATGGGAGAAGAAAATGCCCCAGTGATGGTATTTCTCTCTTCACCTTTGATTCAAGATGGCCAACAGACAGTAAAATAAACCCACCAGAATGGACCATGGGTTTATTATTTGCTTCTGGTTATGAGAGGTTAAATGGAAATCAACCTACAGATGAACATTGGCAAACGGAGAGGCCAGTGATGAGTCATGAATCCCAGGGCCAAAATGAATAAAACAATGAGCGTGTGGGCAGTAATCATGGGCCACACTGACACACAGGACCATCCAGTCCAGGGCCTACCATATGGCCAGGGTATATAGTGTTTTAAGGATTATTCATCTGTAATGTATATGACATTGACTCTTAGATAAAGAGTGTATGCATAACAAGCCTGAGGGTATTAAGATGAATGTGATAACTGTTACAGATTATAGTCTTGTATCAGGAGGATAGTCTACTCTAGTGACTGGTCTATAAAATGTCAGAGTATCTGAAAGATGGCAGAATGGGGCTCCAGTTGGGCAAAATGTAGATTTCCACCTACAGTAAATAGACATACCCAAACATAATTATTTTTTATAAAAAATAACTGGTAATGTTGCATAGTTTAAGAAAGATCCGAAACTCACCTTTCTGGTCAAAATAGTTATACATTGCTGAGGTATACTCACATTTGAGGACACAACCTCATATTATGAAAATATGAAAAATCATATATTATTGTTTTCCTATTTAACAAAAGGGGGGCAATAGGGCTTGACATGACTGAAATGCTTTCTAAATATAGTAACAATCAAATTATAAATGACTTCCTATAATATTTTAAATGTTTTATAACTGTAAAATAAATATGATCATACTTAGTGCCAATACTGTACTTTCACTATGTCATATAACTGCCGGCAGAGAATTTTTGTCCTAAATGTCCACTGAGTGGCGAAGAGACACCATTCAAATGTGTGCAGACCCATTCAAATGTGTGATTTTGAGAAAAGTGGCCAAGAAAAAGTGGTCAGTTCAATTCTATGAAATTATTTAGTATTTTTTCACGTCGAGAGTGGAAGCCGAGAGCAGAGAGATGGGGCTTTCTGACATTATAATACACGGGACCCTACGACATTCACGGCGCGCTTTGTACAACAAAATGTCAGTCGGAACCGGTCCAGAACCGCTCAAAGTCCCCCAAATATGGGACTTAACATCTAAGAGGTTTTAAGGATCGGTTGCAACTCTTATTAACACTTGGCAACTCTTAGAACTGTTTGCAAATGTATCATATCAAAATGCAACTGATATTGATACCAACTTTCTGTATTGGTGCCCACCACTTCTATTTACAGTACCTTATTCAAGAGCATGGATTTACCATCTTTAAATTGCAAATAGAAAAGAAAGATAGGGTTGCCTTTGATTAAATCAAACGAGAATTGGTAATCTTCTATTTCCCCTCAAGCTTCCTGTCTGCAATCAACATTGTGCAATGATATACCAAGAAACCAGTACATTTGGCCCCTCTGTCTCTGCTTAAAGGCAGTTAGCCCTGCAAACCTTCAGTTCCCTTAAGTCTTTGTCTGGTGCAGGTGAGTGATCACTGGAATGGTTTTGGTCCCATAGCATTGATTAAGTAGTTAGATACCTCACAGCTGCACCCTGCGTTTTCGATCATCTATCACACTGGCGTGTTGTGTATATAGGATGACAGTGACCACCTCTCTGCTTCTAGGCTTTCAAATGTAGAATTGGGGCTCCTGTGCCTGAACTGAGCGGATGACTGTACTTCTGACTATTAGAGTGACAGGAGCGATATCCAATTCAATTACTTTGGGAGACACTGGCCACGGCTGGGATGTGTCTGGAGGCTAACCCCTATAAAGTATCAGCTTTCCCTGGCCCAGCTGTGTCCTCACTCAGCCTCTGGTACCTGCTACTAGTGACCTATCTCGCTCATAAATGCAGATGGCAATTTCCTCTTTGATCATTTCAAAGTGTTTCTTATGCACATATTCAAATGGATTCCGGTAGTGTGAACGATATGGAAGAAAATATCTCTTAATCTGGTGGAATATATCGGGAACAAAAGTGGAGGGAGGGTCGGAGATTGAAGAGTAAGGGCTAACTGAAGAGTCTTGGAAGCGGATCGATCAGGTCCGATTAAATATGTATTGGGTTATTCAGGTGGTTTCACTATGTCATTAAGACAGTGTTTACTGACAGCGTTGTTAGGGATCAGGTCGGTGAAGTTGTTTGGATTGGACAGGATTGTGGCCTGATCAGAGGAGCATAGCCTCTGACTGTGATATACGAGTCTGCTGTGCTGGACCCTCACCTTGGGCTGACTTTGTTACCATATTTATTGCGCCAGGATTGCTGACGACTGCATATTTTTTTTTCTCTAATTGAACATCATCCGACCTCATTCTCGTGAAAGAACCAGCCAGGAAGTAAAAAAACAAAACAAGTCAAGGTTGTGGGAAGTGGTGCGCATTTCGCATATTGAGAGAGTGGAGGAAATAATGCATCTTCTTCCTTCGAGTTATTTGCGAGTAATAAAGGATAGATGTTAAAAAACAATGCTGTGGCACATCTGCAGTTAGTGATGCTCCCTTGTCATACAATAATTGCAGTGTTTTTCTTCGCCCCGAAGCCTGACATTAAGGGCTCATGTCTGGTATCAGTAGCAGTACCCCATTGGTAGACATGCTGAGGTTTATGCATTATTAGTGGTGGGGACAGTGAGCAGAGCTTGTTATCTTTACTACATGTGTGACCTCCTCAGGAAACTCCTCCTGTAATAACTGCTCAGTGTGTGTGCTTAGTTTTTTAAACACGTCAGTGGTGTGCCACATCAAAGTGTGTGTACTAATACATATTTTTACCCCACATTTAATGCTTGATGGGAAGATCTCATGAATTTCTGAATCATTTCCACTCCTTATGTAATTGAAGGGGAGCAAGAATGAGGGGTTATAATTCACCAGATAACATGAACACATTAGTATTTTTGTTGATGAGAAGGGCTATATTTTATCCCTAATCAAAGACAATATATAGGATTTAGTAGACAAAAATAGGAAAAAAACTAATAGGAAAAAAGTGTTGGTCTTATTTGTCCTGTACAATGTTCTCATGCTGTGTCATATTTCGATCAGTCAAGCAGACACTCGACGGTAGACCTATATCGTTACGCTGATATGCTTATGGCTGTAGCAATTATTGCACATATGGCTCCAACAATTGGTGTACCCTTCATAATGTTGTTTACATTTGCCTGTAAGCATAATGATGTGGGGTAGAATACTCAATTCAACATTTATATAATGTAATAATTTCAGTAGCGTATTGTAAAGTAATTCCAAGGTTTTAACTGTTTATATACTGAATGTACCTGGCTGTGAAAAGGGGTCAGAATCCCCTATTTAGAAGCTGAATAAGAGTTGCGTTTGAATCCTGAAGCAGCATATAACTCGTGTTTCTGCATCCTGATTGATTCAGTGTGATACTGTTGGTGTTATCACCTTCCATGCAGTTTACACAATATTCATTGTGACGTAAAGTGCAGATTGGCCATGCCAGACGAAATGCCCTGAGAAGCAAAGGCCCTGTTCTCGGTCCGGTCTGTATCAGTTGTCGGCAGCTTGTGCTCAATGCAATATGGATTTGAACCATCTGCCGAGGGTTTGAGTTGCTCCTCCCCTGTCTGCCTCTTGGGCTGACATCAGAGGACAGGGCACTGGAGCGAGCAGGCTATGTAGGCCACTCCGAGCATTCCATCTGAATATCCAAGGTTGCGAGTACATTATGGACGCTTTGCATGTCTGGCTGTCTGTTTGTTGACATATTATCAAGTGCCACAGCCATGCAGTGGGAGATATCAAAGAGGGATCAATATGTTTATGATAAAAGTTTGTGCAATACTCTGAAACAATTAATTTGGTCATGATGCTAGCTGGCTAACTTATTCCCACAGTTGTTAGCTACGCTCATTAACTTGTACAGTGATTTTTTGTCGACATTTAGAAAGTTTGCATAGAAAACAGATGTGAAAATTGCCTGCTACGGTGCGTTTCCATTGAACTGTCTTGTGTCAATAAAAACTACTGGAAACAATGACTTCACCCAAAAAATTAACTAGTGTTTGAAGTGTTCCTATGATACATTTAGGCAAATTGCACTTTAATAAATTGGCGACAGCCTGTATGCCCTCCCACCTATCTGTTTCATGTCTCAGGTAGCCCGCAAAAGCCAGCATGAATAGAATGCAAGAATTTACTCATACGTTTCATATTTTAATAATTCTCATGTGCCAAAGTATCCTCATGGTCCGTGCCATTGGGAAAGTTGCACTCCTGTAGATCAGAAATAATTGGATGGTAAAATTTATATTTGATTATATTATATTTGATTATATTTGATAATCTTCAAGTAGCCACCCTTTGCCTTGATGACAGCTTTGCACATTCTGTCAACCAGCTTCACCTGGAATGCTTTTCCAACAGTCTTGAAGGAGTTTCCACATGTGCTGAGCACTTGTTGGCTGCTTTTCCTTCACTCTGCGGTGCAACTCATCCCAAACCATCTCAATTTGGTTGAGGTTGGGGGATTGTGGAGGCCAGGTCATCTGATGCAGCACTCCATCACTTTCCTTCTTGGTCAAATAGCCCTTACACAGCCTGGAGGTGTGTTGGGTCATTGTCCTGTTGAAAAACAAATGATCGTCCCACTAAGCCCAAACCAGATGGGATGGCGTATCACTGCAGAATGCTGTGGTAGCCATGCTGGTTAAGTGTGCCTTGAGTTCTAAATAAATCACAGACAGTGTCACCAGAAAAGCACTTCCACACCATAACACCTCCTCCTCCATGCTTTACGGTGGGAAATGCACATGTGGAGATCATCCGTTCACCCACACCGCGTCTCACAAAGACAGGGCGGTTGGAACCAAAAATCTCTAATTTGGACTCATCAGACCAAAGGACAGATTTCCACCGGTCTAATGTCCATTGGTAGTGTTTCTTGGCCCAAGCAAGCCTCTTCTTATTATTGGTGTGGTTTCTTTGCAGCAATTCGACCATGAAGGCCTGATTCACACAGTCTCCTCTGAACAGTTGATGTTGAGATGTGTCTGTTACTTGAACTCTGTGAAGCATTTATTTGGGCTGCAATTTCTGAGGCTGGTAACTCTAATGAACTTATCCTCTGCAGCAGAGGTAACTCTGGGTCTTCCATTCCTGTGGCGGTCCTCATGAGAGCCAGTTTCATCATAACGCTTGATGGTTTTTGTGACTGCACTTGAAGAAACGTTCAAAGTTCTTGAAATGTTCCGTATTGACTGACCTTCATGTCTTAAAGTAATGATGGACTGTCATTTCTTTTTGCTTATTTGAGCTGTTCTTGCCATAATATGGACTTGGTCTTTTACCAAATAGGGCTATCTTCTGTATACATTAACTTTTAAGAAGGCACACCTGTTAATTTAAATGCATTCCAGGTGACTACCTCATGACTACCCTATTATTCTACAATGTAGAACCCTTGAATGAGTAGGTGCTCTAAAACTTTTGACCGGTAGTGTACGTGATGACATTATTTATTAAAAAAACACAGTTTCCATCATAATTTGAGGCATTAAAGAAAGTTAGACAAATAAAAATATATCCCTGTCGAACTGATCAAAATGTGTTCGATCTTTAGACGATTTCTTTTATTGCTGCTTTTTCCATTACACGTTGCAATATTTTTTTGTTGTTGCAACATTGCTTTTGTCAAATAAACCTCGTCAGTGGAAACCTGCCTACTGAGTGGACAATATGTTGGAGCCATTTTGACGTTCAGGCTTTTGAGCAGTAAAAGAAGCAGGACCAGAAGCTATTTTATCAGTCTGTTTTCCATCGAGTGCTGGGTTGATTGTAGGTGGAAATTTAATAAATATTTTGTGTCTATTTATTTTCCAGTTATTTTTCATGTTCTCTTGGTTTATTTGTGACATGAAAAGAGACAGGACCAGTTTTGAGAGTATGGAGGAGGATTTATATCAATAGATTTTATGTCTGCTTCTTCTAAAGTCTCCTAAAGGTTGCTCCAAAGAGCATATAAAGCATAAGTGCCTTCAGTTTTGAACTGTTTCTATGTGTATTTATTATGCCAAGGCAGCAGCTACTCTTCCTTGGGTCCAGCAAAGTTAAGGCAGTTATACATTTAAAAAACATTACAATACATTCATAACAGATTTCACAACATATTAAGTGTGTGCCCTCAGGCCTCTACTCTACTACCACATATATATAACACAAAATCCTTGTGTACATGTGTGTATAGTGCATATGTTATTGTGTGTTTTTATGCATGTGTCTATGTTTGTGTTACTTCACAGTCCCCACTGTTCCATAAGGTGTATTTTTATCTGTTTTTTGAATCTAGTTTTTCTGCTGGCATGAGTTACTTGATGTGGAATAGAGTTCCATGTAGTCATGGCTCTATGTAGTACTGTGCGCCTCCCATAGTCTGTTCTTGACTTGGGGACTGTGAAGAGACCTCTGATGGGATGTGTTGTGGGGTATGCAAGCAGTAGGTATTTATAATTAAACGTGGAGTGGAAATTGAGTGAAATGTAGTGTTATTTTTTATTAGTTAGATATAAGACTTCAAAGGAAATCCTTAAACTACTGAAGGTAGTAGTAGTAGTAGTAGTAGTAGTAGTAGTAGTAGTAGTAGTAGTAGCAATAGCAATGAGTTAGGGTTAAATGCATTTCTTTGGGATTAATTAAAAGTAGCTCCACTTTGTGCCATTTACTATTACAGTTGGCAGTTAGGCAAGTAGCCTAAGTACAGCCTGAAGGCACACATTACTGCTACTCTGCAGTCATGTTTCCGACTTGTGTTATTTACTGAGAAACTGTAAGGTAATAACAGTGTTCAGATTTAATGGAAGATGTTTAGTTGTGTGGGAGTTATTCCAGTAGGCTTTCGCCTCCAGATGGGGGTTAGCTAACCTTGGTTAGGTTGCCTCCATATAACATGCACTGTGAACTGGTATTAATTTGGAATAGACTCGAGAGTCTGGGCCACTTGTCCCCTATAACATTTTTCATAGTGGTGAAATGGAACAGGATAGGAAGAAAGTGTTTTCCCTCCAAGGCTTGTCAAAAAGCTCTCTGATGCACAGCAACTTATCAGAGGAGTTTACCACCATGTTTTGTTTTTTACGTAAGGGAGCAAATAAAGGATAAAATCAAATCAAATTGTATTTGTCTCATGTGCCGAATACAACAGGTGTAGACCATACGGTGAAATGCTTACTTACAAGCCTTTAACCAACAATGCAGTAAAAAAAAAAAAAGTGTTAAGTAAAAAATAGATGAATTAAAATTAAAATTAAAATAATTAAAGAGCAGCAGTAAAATAACAGTAGTGAGGCTATATACAGGTGGTACCGGTACAGAGTCAATGTGCGGGGGCACAGGTTAGTCGAGGTAATTGAGGTAATATGTACAGTGGGGAAAAAAAGTATTTAGTCAGCCACCAATTGTGCAAGTTCTCCCACTTAAAAAGATGAGCGAGGCCTGTAATTTTCATCATAGGTACACGTCAACTATGACAGACAAATTGAGAAAATAAAATCCAGAAAATCACATTGTAGGATTTTTTATGAATTTATTTGCAAATTATGGTGGAAAATAAGTATTTGGTCAATAACAAAATTTTCTCAATACTTTGTTATATACCCTTTGTTGGCAATGACACAGGTCAAACGTTTTCTGTAAGTCTTCACAAGGTTTTCACACACTGTTGCTGGTATTTTGGCCCATTCCACCATGCAGATCTCCTCTAGAGCAGTGATGTTTTGGGGCTGTCGCTGGGCAACACGGACTTTCAACTCCCTCCAAAGATTTTCTATGGGGTTGAGATCTGGAGACTGGCTAGGCCACTCCAGGACCTTGAAATGCTTCTTACGAAGCCACTCCTTCGTTGCCCGGGCGGTGTGTTTGGGATCATTGTCATGCTGAAAGACCCAGCCACGTTTCATCTTCAATGTCCTTGCTGATGGAAGGAGGTTTTCACTCAAAATCTCACGATACATGGCCCCATTCATTCTTTCCTTTACACGGATCAGTCGTCCTGGTCCCTTTGCAGAAAAACAGCCCCAAAGCATGATGTTTCCACCCCCATGCTTCACAGTAGGTATGGTGTTCTTTGGATTCAACTCAGCATTCTTTGTCCTCCAAACACGACGAGTTGAGTTTTTACCAAAAAGTTATATTTTGGTTTCATCTGACCATATGACATTCTCCCAATCCTCTTCTGGATCATCCAAATGCACTCTAGCAAACTTCAGATGGGCCTGGACATGTACTGGCTTAAGCAGGGGGACACGTCTGGCACTGCAGGATTTGAGTCCCTGGCGGCGTAGTGTGTGACTGATGGTAGGCTTTGTTACTTTGGTCCTAGCTCTCTGCAGGTCATTCACTAGGTCCCCCTGTGTGGTTCTGGGATTTTTGCTCACCGTTCTTGTGATCATTTTGACCCCACGGGGTGAGATCTTGCGTGGAGCCCCAGATCGAGGGAGATTATCAGTGGTCTTGTATGTCTACCATTTCCGAATAATTGCTCCCACAGTTGATTTCTTCAAACCAAGCTGCTTACCTATTGCAGATTCAGTCTTCCCAGCCTAGTGCAGGTCTACAATTTTGTTTCTGGTGTCCTTTGACAGCTCTTTGGTCTTGGCCATAGTGGAGTTTGGAGTGTGACTGTTTGAGGTTGTGGACAGGTGTCTTTTATACTGATAACAAGTTCAAACAGGTGCGATTAATACAGGTAACGAGTGGAGGACAGAGGAGCCTCTTAAAGAAGAAGTTACAGGTCTGTGAGAGCCAGAAATCTTGCTTGTTTGTAGGTGACCAAATACTTATTTTCCACCATGATTTGCAAATAAATTCATAAAAAATCCTACAATGTGATTTTCTAGATTTTTTTCCCTCAGTTTGTCTGTCATAGTTGACGTGTACCTATGATGAAAATTACAGGCCTCTCTCATCTTTTTAAGTGGGAGAACTTGCACAATTGGTAGCTGACTAAATACTTTTTTCCCACACTGTACATGTAGGTACAGTTAAAGTGACTATGCATACAGTGAGGGAAAAAAGTATTTGATCCCCTGCTGATTTTGTACGTTTGCCCACTGACAAAGAACTGATCAGTCTATAATTCTAATGGTAGGTTATTTTGTTTATTTGAACAGTGAGAGACAGAATAACAACAAAAAGATCTAGAAAAACACATGTCAGAAATGTTATAAATTGATTTGCATTTTAATGAGGCAAATAAGTATTTGACCCCCTCTCAATCAGAAAGATTTCTGGCTCCCAGGTGTCTTTTATACAGGTAACGAGCTGAGATTAGGAGCACACTCTTAAAGGGAGTGCTCCTAATCTCAGTTTGTTACCTGTATAAAAGACACCTGTCCACAGAAGCAATCAATCAATCAGATTCCAAACTCTCCACCATGGCCAAGACCAAAGAGCTCTCCAAGGATGTCAGGGACAAGATTGTAGACCTACACAAGGCTGGAATGGGCTACAAGACCATCGCCAAGCAGCTTGGTGAGAAGGTGACAACAGTTGGTGCGATTATTCGCAAATGGAAGAAACACAAAATAACTGTCAATCTCCCTCGGCCTGGGGCTCCATGCAAGATCTCACCTCGTGGAGTTGCAATGATCATGAGAACGGTGAGGAATCAGCCCAGAACTACACGGGAGGATCTTGTCAATGATCTCAAGGCAGCTGGGACCATAGTCACCAAGAAAACAATTGGTAACACACTACGCCGTGAAGGACTGAAATCCTGCAGCGCCCGCAAGGTCCCCCCTGCTCAAGAAAGCACATATACATGCCCGTCTGAAGTTTGCCAATGAACATCTGAATGATTCAGAGGAGAACTGGGTGAAAGTGTTGTGGTCAGATGAGACCAAAATGGAGCTCTTTGGCATCAACTCAACTCGCCGTGTTTGGAGGAGGAGGAATGCTGCCTATGACCCCAAGAACACCATCCCCACCATCAAACATGGAGGTGGAAACATTATGCTTTGGGGGTGTTTTTCTGCTAAGGGGACAGGACAACTTCACCGCATCAAAGGGACTATGGACGGGGCCATGTACCGTCAAATCTTGGGTGAGAACCTCCTTCCCTCAGCCAGGGCAAGATGGGTATTCCAGCATGACAATGACCCAAAACACACGGCCAAGGCAACAAAGGAGTGGCTCAAGAAGAAGCACATTAAGGTCCTGGAGTGGCCTAGCCAGTCTCCAGACCTTAATCCCATAGAACATATGTGGAGGGAGCTGAAGGTTCGAGTTGTCAAGCGTCAGCCTCGAAACCTTAATGACTTGGAGAAGATCTGCAAAGAGGAGTGGAACAAAATCCCTCCTGAGATGTGTGCAAACCTGGTGGCCAACTACAAGAAACGTCTGACCTCTGTGATTGTCAACAAGGGTTTTGCCACCAAGTACTAAGTCATGTTTTGCAGAGGGGTCAAATACTTATTTCCCTCATTAAAATGCAAATCAATTTATAACATTTTTGACATGCGCTTTTCTGGATTTCTTTGTTGTTATTCTGTCTCTCACTGTTCAAATAAACCTACCATTAAAATTATAGACTGATCATTTCTTTGTCAGTGGGCAAACGTACAAAATCAGCAGGGGATCAAATACTTTTTTCCCTCACTGTAGATAATAAACAGAGAGTAGCCATTTGAGTAGCTGGTCAGGAGTCTTATTGCTTGGGGGTAGATGTTAAGAAGCCTTTTGGACCTAGATTGGCGCTCCGGTACTGCTTGCCGTGCGGTAGCAGAGAGAACAGTCTATGACTAGGGTGGCTGGAGTCTTTGACAATTTTATGGCCGTCCTTTGACACCGCCTTTTATAGAGGTCCTGGATGGCAGGAAGCTTGGCCCCAGTGATGTACTGGGCCGTACGCACTACCCGGTATAGTGCCTTGTGGTCGGAGGCCGAGCAGTTACCATACTAGGCAGTGATGCAATCAATCAGGATGCTCTCGATGGTGCAGCTGTATAACTTTTTGAGGAGCTGAGGATCCATGCCAAATCTTTTCAGTCTCCTGAGGGGGAATAGGCTTTGTTGTGCCCTCTTCACGACAGTCTTGGTGTGTTTGGACCATGATAGTGTTGGTGATGTGGACACCAACGAACTTGAAGCTCTCTTCTTTTTCCTGTAGTCCACAATTATCTCCTTTGTCTTGATCACATTGAGGGAGAGGTTGTTGACCTGGCACCACATGGCCAGGTCTCTGACCTCCTCCCTATAGGCTGTCTCATCGTTGTCGGTGATCAGGCCTGAGGGGCCCCGGTGTTGAGGATCAGCATGGCAGATGTGTTGTTACCTACCCTTACCACCTGGGGGTGGCCCGTCAGGAAGTCCAGGATCCAGTTGCAGAGGGAGGTGTTTAGTCCCAGGGTCCTTAGCTAAGTGATGAGCTATGAGGGCACTATGGTGTTGAATGCTGAGCTGTAGTCAATGAATAGCATTCTCACGTAGGTGTTCCTTTTGTCCAGGTGGGAAAGTACAGTGTGGAGTCCATCATCTGTGGATCTGTTGGGGCGGTATGCAAATTGGAGTGGGTCTAGGGTTTCTTGGATAATGGTGTTGATGTGAGCCATGACTAGCCTTTCAAAGCACTTCATGGCTACAGACGTGAGTGCTACGGGTCGGTAGTAATTTAGGCAGGTTACCTTAGTGTTCTTGGGCACAGGGACTATGGTGGTCTGCTTGAAACATGTTGGTATTACACACTCAGTCAGGGACAGATTGAAAATGTCAGTGAAGACACTTGCCAGTTGCTCAGCGCATGCTCGGAGTACACGTCCTGGTAATCTGTCTGGCCTGCGGCCTTTTGAATGTTGACCTGTTTAAAGGTCTTACTCACATCGGCTGCGGAGAGCGTGATCACACAGTCGTCCGGAACAGCTGATTCTCTCATGCATGCCTCAGTGTTGCTTGTCTCAAATGGAGCATAGAAGTAATTTAGCTCTACTTGTAGGCGCGTGTCACTGGGCAGCTCGCGGCTGTGCTTCCCTTTGTAGTCTGTAATAGTTTGCAAGCCCTGCCACATCCGACGAGCGTCAGAGCCAGTGTAGTACGATTCAGTCTTAGTACTGTCTTGATGCTTTGCCTGTTTGATGGTTTGTCGGAGGGCATAGCAGGATTTCTTATAAGCGTCCGGGTTAGAGTCCCGCTCCTTGAAAGCGGCAGCTCTACCCTTTAGCTCAGGGCGGATGTTGCCTGTAATACATGGCTTCTGGTTGGGGTATGAACGTACGGTCATTGTGGGGACGACGTCATCGATGCACTTATTGATGAAGCCAGTGACTGATGTGGTGTACTCTTCAATGCCATCGGAAGAATCCTGGAACATTTTCCAGTCTGTGCTAGCAAAACAGTCCTGTAGCTTAGCATCTGCGTCATCTGACCACTTCTTTATGAACCGAGTCACTGGTGCTTCCTGCTTTAGTTTTTGCTTCTCAGCAGGAATCAGAAGGATAGTGTTATGGTCAGATTTGCCAAATGGAGGGTGAGGGAGAGCTTTGTACGCATCTCTGTGTGTGGAGTAAAGGTGGTCTAGAGTTTTTTTTCCCTCTGGTTACACATTTAACATGCTGGTAGAAATTAGGTAAAATGGATTTAAGTTTCCCTGCATTAGGCGCCGCCTCTGGATGAGCGTTTTCCTGTTTGCTTATGGCCTTATACAGCTCATTGAGTGCGGTCTTAGTGCCAGCATCGGTTTGTGGTGGTAAATAGACAGCTACGAAAAATATAGATGAAAACTCTCTTGAAAATAGTGTGGTCTACAGCTTATCATGAGATACTCTACCTCAGGTGAGCAAAACCTAGAGACTTCTTTAATATTAGATTTTGTGCACTAGCTGTTGTGTACAAATATACACAGACCACAAACCCCTTGACTTACCAGAGGCAGTTGTTGTATCTTGCAGATGCAGTGTATATCCCGCCAGCTGTCTGTTATCCATGTCGTCGTTCAGCCACGACTCGGTGAAACATAAGATATTACAGTTTTTAATGTCCCGTTGGTAGGATATACGTGATCTTAGTTAGTCTATTTTGTTATCTAATAATTGTATGTTGGCTAATAGGACTGATGGTAGAGGCAGATTACGCACTCACCGTCGGATCCTTACAAGGCACCCCGACCTACTTCCCCGATATCTCCGTCTCTTTCTCATGCGAATGACGGGGATTTGGGCCTTGTAGGGTGTCTGTAGAAAATCCTTCGCGTCCGACACGTTAAAAGAAAAAATCTTTGTTCAGTACAAGGTGAGTAATCGCTGTCCTGATATCCAGAAGCTATTTTCAGTCATAAGAGACAGTGGCATAAACATTATGTACAAAATAAGTTACAAATAACATGAAAAAAAACAATAGCACAATTTGTTTGGAGCCCGTAAAACGGCAGCCATCTCCTTCGGCGTCATTGCTTTCTAATGAGGTGAAAGGAAAATCTGTTAATGTGGTATAGACTTAACCAGCCATGGGACACACACCCACTCACACACTCACGAGTGCACACACATATGCATCCACACACGCACACATGCACGCACGCATGAACACACACACACACACACACGCACACAAGCACATACCCAGCCCAGCTGTGTATCTTCCCGCTGGCTCGTCCCCTCCAGAGAGCCAAGGTGACACACCAGGATGCCACGACGACAACCCTCATGTCTGCCACACTTTCACCTAATTCCTACAGCGCGTAATGAGCCACTTTGTCATCATGCCAACTTTGGCTGGATCAATGCAGAAAGAGAGCAGGGAATGGAGCGTACATTTCCCCTGCTGAAGACTCCTTCTTCTTATCAACAAAGCATAGAGTTGCACGCAGGGACGGCCTGTTCAATAGGGCGATATGGGCGACGCACTGCCAAACGGGAAAAGGAAGGGATTTTTTTTCTAATCAATTATATCACGGCAACAGTAGTTATCAGTGTTGTAATCTATACGTCTGATCTGCCACAGTGCCACACTGCCACTAAATGTCGAATCAGGCTAAAGTCGTGCTTCAAATGGCTCCACCCCCTTTTGGGGCGATTTCAGTCAGATTGAAAATCGCCCAGAACTTCTGTCATAGACTCCCATGTAAAATCTATTTTTTTCAAATTTCAGAGCCTTCAATACAATCTCAATGGGTGTCTGTGGGCTTGCACTTACGCGCTTTCGTCACATGAACGTAACTAAGAAAAGAGAGGGTAGCAGCGTCAATCAATTCACTACTACTATCAACATGGCTAGGCTTCAGTGCAACTCGATTGTGTCTTTGAAAGAATTTCCTTTTTTGTCGGCGAACAAATGAAGATAAATTGGCAACGAAACAATTAGGACCTCCCAGACCAAATTTAATAATTCAACAGGTTTCTACTAAAGGGGGGAAGTCCTACACCCGAGGATTTTCCAAAAAATGGTACGAACGAAAAAATAACATTGCCACTCAACTGGATGAGGGATACAGGCTAGCTGTCCGCCGCCACAACGATGAGGTTAGTGTTGATAATCACAAGTTTACTGGAGAACTGAGACCAAGTAGAGACTTTGGACAGGGTGGATATGGTTATATTGCGATATTGTCAATACAGTATATCGTAAAGTATCACTATGTAACTCGATTTCTTTCACCCCAATCCCTCAAATTAACGGTAAATAACTGAATTGTTTGCCCCACATTTAGCTAAGATGATTAGCTAGCCAGCTAAAATGTTTTATTTAGTTAGCAGTCGCATCTACAATAGTTTACTGTCAATAACATGTCTCCAAAAATGACGTGGTGTCTCCAATTGTGTTGACATTTTACAATTGCGATGCGCATCCATGAGTATCCACTTTCTGTAGCTCAGCTGGTAGAGCACGGCGCTTGTAACGCCAAGGTAGTGGGTTCGATCCCCGGGACCACCCATACACAAAAATGTATGCACGCATGACTGTAAGTCGCTTTGGATAAAAGCGTCTGCTAAATGGCATATTATTATTATTATTATTATTATTATTATTCCAGCCTTGTGTAGGTCTCCAATTTTGTCCCTGACATCCTTGGAGAGCTCTTTGGTCTTGGCCATGGTGGAGAGTTTGGAATCTGATTGATTGATTGCTTCTGTGGACAGGTGTCTTTTATACAGGTAACAAGCTGAGATTAGGAGCACTCCCTGAGATCAGTCAATAAATGATTCTGGTATTGACTTATATGCTGCCCCTGTCTTCATGTTGTTGCTGGACATATCTTTTTAAAAATGTGTGTAGGTCACCTAAATCATCAGAAAAATTGCCCCTCCTGAGAATTTTTTCAGGAGCCGCCACTGGTTGCACGACAGGCCAGGCTGACCCCAGTGGCTTCATGTACCGTTGTGGATCAGTATGAGAGGAGACAGCAAGAAAAGTAAGTGGAATGTGTTTAGTGGTGGAAAGCAGGGAGAGGTTATCTCTGAGTGTGGGGATTTGAACTTTCGAACACATTTCTGGTTAAAAACATCCTTCATGGTTAAAATGAGTTTTGCGAATCTTCTCAATCACTCTAGCCGGCATCACTGTATTGCGCAGACATTTGCTGTAAGTTGAAATTTGTTTACAGCAACTAAGACCAATAAATATAGTTTTATGACTTTGTGGAATAAAAAGGCATTGAGTGTCAACGAAAAAACACATCGTTATGACTCCTACTCTTTATGTGTTTGGCATATGTTATCTGTCAGATAACAATGAATCAATGACAGTATGACACCATAGACTGTCTGCTGTCCACTCTCTTTAAATGCTACCTAACAGCTATTCACATTTTCCAGCTGTTTCTATGTCAGACAGAGATGTCCTTTATGCTCGGCTCATAAGTAAAACATTTCCTTTCAAAAGGGAAAGGTTAACTTTTGATGTCCCTGGATGTAGTCTATTGAAATGGCATGCCAAGACCACACAATGACAGCTGTAATAAAGGAAAATGAATAGCTGCTGAATATCATAAATAATTGGATCCCTAACAGGTGCTATGACATTTGTTCTCTTTTGATTGCCATACAATGGCATTCGTTTCATAATTGTCTTGCTCACGACTGAACTCGTCATCAGAATGGACTTGCTGGCCAATACTACATATAGCTCATGGGAGATCTTAAGCCTATACAGTAAACAACTCTTGATGTGACAACAGTGAACTCTTATTGAACTGAATTTGGAGGAAAATAGAGGTGATTCTCAGGGTTTCATGGTCAGAAAAATATGATTAGATCTCATATCTACATGGCCATGTAAATACTGTATGTGGGTAATATTGCAAACTAAAAAGCTATACATTAAATAAGGTTTTATTGGCCTTGTTTTCTTGTCCCGATTCCATCTGGTAGTCACTTTAGTCATTACCATTCTCTTTGTACTGGGAGCTGAATCTGACACATGCACAAGGTTAACCACAGTAAATGCATAGCCTTGACCCTGGGCTCGTTATAAGTATGCCCAACATACCTCCACACATTCACCGGCATTCTGCCTCCACTGCCACTAACCAATGTATTACTAGAATTGTATGCCAAGTCAAATCAAATCAAATTTTATTGGTCACATACACGTGTTTAGCAGGGTGTAGCGAAATGCTTGTGCTTCTAGCTCTGACAGTGCAGTAATATCTAAGAAGTAATATCCAACAATTTCACAACATATACACACAAATCAAATCTAAGTAATTAATGAAGATATATATATATATATATATGGACAAGTGATGTTAGAGCAGCACGGACTAAGATACTGTAGAATAGTATAGAATATAGTATATACATATGAGATGAGTAAAATAGATATGTAAACATTATTAAAGTGGCTAGTTTCCATTTCTAAAAGTGGCCAGTGATTTCTAGTCTATTTCTATAGGCAGCAGCCTCTAATGTGCTAGTGATGGCTGTTTAACAGTCTGATGGCCTTGAGATAGAAGCGGTTTTTCAGTCTTTCTGTCCCAGCTTTGATGCACCTGTACTGACCTCGCCTTCTGGATGATAGCGGGGTGAACAGGCAGTGGCTCAGGTGGTTGATGTCCTTGATGATTTTTTGGGCATTCCTGTGATATCGGGTGCTGTAGGTGTCCTGAAGGGCGCGTAGTTTGCCCCCGGTAATGCGTTGTGCAGACAGCACCATCCTCTGGAGAGCCTTGCCGTTGCGGGTGGTGCAGTTGCCGTACCGGGTGGTGATACAGCCCGACAGGATGCTCTCAATTGTGCATCTGTAAAAGTTTGTGAGGGATTTAGGTGCCAAGACACATTTCTTTAGCCTCCTGAGGTTGAAGATGCTCTGTTGCGCCTTCTTCACCACACTTTCTGTGTGGGTGGTCCATTTCAGTTTGTCAATGATGTGTACGCCAAGGAACTTGAAGCTTTCCACCTTCTCCACTGCGGTCCCGTCGATGTGGATAGGGGGGTGCACCCTCTGCTGTTTCCTGAAGTCCACGATCATCTCCTTTGTTTTGTTGACGTTGAGTGAGAGGTTATTTTACCTGGCACCACACTCCCAGAGCCCTCACCTCCTCCCTGTAGGCTGTCTCGTCATTGTTGTTAATCAAGCCTACTACTATTGTGTCGTCTGCAAACTTGATGATTGAGTTGGAGGCGTGCTTAGCCACGGAGTCATGGGTGAAAGGGAGTACAGGAGTGGGCTGAGCACGCACCCTTGTGGGGCCCCAGTGTTGAGGATTAGCGAAGTGGAGGTGTCGTTTCCTACCTTTACCACCTGAGGGGCGGCCCGTCAGGAAGTCCAGGACCCAGTTCCACAGGGTGGGGTTCAGACCCAGGGCCTCGAGCTTAATGATGAGCTTGGAGGGTACTATGGTGTTGAATGCTGAGCTATAGTCAATGAACAGCATTCTTACATAGGTATTCCTCTTGTCCAGATGGGATAGGGCAGTGTGCAGAGTGATGGCGATTGCATCGTCTGTGGATCTATTGGGGCGGTAAACATATTGAAGTGGGTCTAGGGTGGCAGGTAAGGTAAAGGTGATATGATCCTTGACTAGTCTCTCAAAGCACTTCATGATGACAGCGGTGAGTGCTACGGGGTGATAGTCGTTTAGTTCAGTTACCTTTGCTTTCTTGGGTACAGGAACAATGGTGGCCATCTTGAAGCATGTGGGGACAGCAGACTGGGATAGGGAGAGATTGAATATGTACGTAAACACACCAGCCAGCTGGTCTGCGCATGCTCTGAGGACCCGGCAGCCTTGCGAGGGTTAACACGTTTAAATGTTTTACACATGTCGGCCACGAAGAAGGAGAGCCCACAGTCCTTGGTAGCGGGCCGCGTCGGTGGCACTGTGTTATCCTCAAAGCGGGCGAAGAAGGTGTTTAGCTTGTCCGGAAGCTAGACGTCGGTCTCGGCGATGTGGCTGGTTTTCCTTTTGTAGTTTGTGATTGTCTGTAGACCCTGTCACATACGTGTCTGACTCCACTTTGTCTCTATACCAACGTTTTGCTTGTTTGATTGCCTTACGGAGTGAGTAGCTACACTGTATGCATTCTGCCATATTCCTAGTCACCTTGCCATGGTTAAATGTAGAGCAAACAGCACAAGCGTCACAAAAAACGCCTTTGAACATAGAAGAAATGCATTAAAAATGACTAATATCTATTCCATCGTATATTCTCTTACTCTCAGAAAGGTCAAAAGGCATGCCCGATGCGTTTTTTCTGATAGCGCTTCAGCAATCACGTCATGTCACATTTCACAAGTTGTTTGTCACCATGATTGATTTGATTTGCTTCCACACCCACCATTCTGCACTATTTAGCCAATACTTTTTACATGTATACAACTCCAAGGCCTTAAACATACTCTTGACACTTGACACAGTCTTTTCAGAGTTTTAATAAACCCTTCACCTTCTCAATTAAATCTGTTAAAGGAGGTAGATACAAAGGAGAACCATCTAGCTAGCGTTCTGTTAAATGCTTGTTTTAGATGTGAAGAGTCCATTCAGATAAGCAAAGTGATTTCAGTCAGCGCGCGCACAGAAATCGTAGTGAAAATGTAGGCTGCGCTTGTTTTTAACGACCAGCATCGATATGATAATTTTTTTACCTGTTCCTAGTGCTGAAGAGACAAACAACTTGAACATTCATGACATTGCCTAAGTTCAGAGAGTAGGGTATTCAATTGCATATTTTGAGTCGGAAAGATAATACCAGGCTGAACCTGATAAGCCCAGTGCCCTTGGAGTGTTCAACGATTAGGTGATCAATAAAATGCCTTATATTTGAAAGAGACAGATTGTGTTCTCTTCTATTTCCCCCTGCTCGGCAAAGGGGTGCCGTGACATTAACATCATATTAGATGGTAATACGTACAAGGCATTTCCTTAATTCCAGCAAGATTCAATTGGTCCACATTTAAAAAATAAAAATGGTAAAAAGGCATGTTGGAAATCCAATCTCCATACCAAGTAATTGATGCCAAAACATGTGTATGTGTGTCTCTCTCTCTGTGTGTGTGCGCACGTGTGTTGGTTTCACCACAAAGAGTATAAAGACCTACTGGGGAAAAGGCAATCTGGCAATTTTATACCTGGCATTTTAAGAGAAACTATGTACAGATGTAGGATCTTAATTTGACCTATATTGTAACAGCAAAATAATCCAGCAGCAACAAGATTTGAACATTTCAGCTATTTCCTTTCGCTGTCTGAGAAAGGTCCACTTTCTTTGGGAGAGATGGCAAATGGCACTTAATGATGGGATATATGGATGGTGACAAAATACGTTAATTTTTTTGTACCCACACATTTACATTTTAGTCATTTAGCAGATGCTCTTATCCAGAGCGACTTAAGTGCATACATTTTTATTTTTTAATTTTTCCTACTGGCCCGCCGTGGGAATCTAACCCACAACCCTGGCGTTGCAAGTGCCATGCTCTACCAACTGAGCTAAACTGCTGCAGGAGTTGAATGAGTCTGTTCACCCTGGGGGGTGTGGCTGTAGAAAATGGCAAAATGGCAGTAACTAAAATGGACAGAGGCTAAGAAGGGATGAATGAGAGTGGGGTTTAACCTCTACGGGATCGGTGTCCCGTATACGGGACGGTTGAGCTAACATGTGCTAATGTGATTAGCATGACTGTTGTACGTAACAGCAAACCTTCCAGGACATCAAATCAAATCAAATCAAATTTTATTGGTCACATGCGCCGAATACAACAGGTGCAGACATTACAGTGAAATGCTTACTTACAGCCCTTAACCAACAGTGCATTTATTTTAAACAAAAAAAGTAAGAATAAAACAACAACAAAAAAAGTGTTGAGAAAAAAAAGAGCAGAAGTAAAATAAAGTGACAGTAGGGAGGCTATATATACAGTAAAATAAAGTGACAGTAGGGAGGCTATATATACAGGGGGGTACCGTTGCAGAGTCAATGTGCGGGGGCACCGGCTAGTTGAGGTAGTTGAGGTAATATGTACATGTGGGTAGAGTTAAAGTGACGTACTGGGCCGTACGCACTACCCTCTGTAGTGCCTTGCGGTCAGAGGCCAAGCAGTTGCCATACCAGGCGGTGATGCAACCAGTCAGGATGCTCTCGATGGTGCAGCTGTATGGGCAGAAAGCTTAAATTCTTGTTAATCTAACTGCACTGTCCAATTTACAGTAGCTATTTGAGTGAAAGAATACCATGCTATTGTTTGAGAGAAAAATGTATCACGTCAACTGGTTTGATACATTCACCTCTGAAGGTAAATAATGTACTTACAGTAAAATTCAGTAATCTTGCTCTGATTTGTCATCCTGAGGGACCCAGAGATAAAATGTAGCATAGTTTTGTTTGATAAAATCAATTTTTATATTCAAATGTAGTAACTGGGTTCTACCGTTTGAACCCCTGCTGTCTCTGGCTCCACACCCACCCCGCCCGGCCATCTAGATGTGTGAAAGTTAGTGTATAAGCTAATGAGCCATCATGTATGACATTCCTGGGAGTGTGTAAACTTACATTTTGTATTACCATGTAATTTTGTATGTTGTCTATAGTTGTGTACTTTAAAATGTATCAATTGACCAATTCGGCACATTTGGGCAGCATAGTCCAGTATTGCAATGCTTCACTGGATCAATGTGAAACTGCCATCTAGTGGCCAAAATCTAAATTGTGCCTAAACTGCAATATTATATTGTGGCCTTTCTCTTGCATTTCAAAGATGATACAAATAAAAACGCATGTGTTTTGGTATCAATAATATGCATATCCTTGCTTCAGGTCCTGAGCTACAGGCAGTTAGATTTGGGTATGTCATTTTAGGCGAAAATTGAAAAATAGGCTCTGATTCTTAAGAGGTTAAAAGCAGCTTGTGAGAGACAAATGTATATCCAAGAGATAGATGGGATGCTTTGAATGACGTAAGCACAGTTTTTGAAAGAACTGCTCCAAGATACAGTACATTATCTCCCTGCCCCACTGAAAAGCAACCTTTTCACTTGTTGTTGAACTGGCCTGTTAATGAACTGGATTACATTAATGCACAACTTACTTATGGCTTCACATTCCATTTGAAGCAATTTGTTTTAATATAAAGTCCTTGATGAAGTGGGAAAAATTAATTTAAATCCATTTTATGTATTGTAGTATAGTCATAATGAAATAACTTAGAATAATCTGTCACACATCCTTCTGTAGCTGAGGTGCAGGAGATGACGAGCAATACAGTAATGGAGTGAAGTGTCCACACACTCAGGATCATGGCACAATACTGTAATGGAATGAAGTGTCCACACACTCAGGATCATGGCACAATACTGTAATGGAATGAAGTGTCCACACACTCAGGATCATGGCACAATACTGTAATGGAATGAAGTGTCCACACACTCAGGATCATGGCACATATTTCATTTTATTATATGACACTGTGCATTGAGCCTGCGTGTGTGTGGAGACTTCATTCCATTATAGTATAGTCATAATGAACCACATAATCAGCTATGATTTTGATGATTATATAGCTACCATTGTTTCGTTGATTAGCTAGACCACCCAATTTGGCATTTTACATCTTTGAGTGGCTATGTTTGATATTTAAGCTGTCAGTGTTAAATATCAGTGCAAAAATCATAACAATGCACCAAATTAAAACTTTACAGTTAAATTGAACAAGAGTTATAGGTAAAACTATGTTTTCTTTGACTTAAAACCATGAATAATGTACTGGTAGCAGCTCATGAAGTTGCCTTGCTGCTATGCTGACGTGCATTAGACATCGCATCAAATACTTCAGGGGATTTATGAATAATAGATACAATCATAAGATTAAGGCCATAAACATACAGTAGCTCTCATTGTACAGTATATATTTGATGATACAGTAGACAAGGTCAACATGAACTCTACGGTACTAAGCCATGTTTACCTTATATTCCTTATATAAATCGTGGCCGCCATTGCAATAAAAAATAAATAATAATAATAATAATAATAATAACCTTTATTGGGATGGTAAAATGTTTTCAGTGTAAACTTAAACGACTAAAATCAGATATAAAATATGTAGAAACGATAATGGAGCAATATATTTTTGGAGAACTAACAATCACCAAAATAAAACAGATAGTCAGGGAGAATCTAAAATTCCAAAAATGTCATGGCATTTGGTTGGCATTGATTTTGTTATAATGTTTGAGTCACCCAGATTGCATAAGCATGGCAAAATGTTTAGAATTGCAGGAAATTAGCTTTTAAACAGCAAAATATTGTATCTGTGGCCAGAGGGGGGGCTTTAAAACCGCACCATTGGCCACTCCCACTACCCAAGCAAGATGGAAAGATCAACTGAAGTGGAAAAAAATAGTAATATGAATCATTTTCAAATGGATGACCCGCTGACATTACATTTAGTGTTATTATTGGTTCTCTCAGAATTCCCAAGGTGAAATAAATAGTTCTCACAGCTTTACTGCTGCATAGGCAGTGCAGTTATGTGTGAACTCTCTGTGTTATTGCTAAGGGAGTATAGGACAACCAGTGGTCTTAGATGGTAATATCCATCCAGTCATATTCAGATTTCCCTATTTTACCCCATCAAGAAATATACTGTGCAGCAGTCAAAACTTAGGCCTGGCATAGACATGATCCTATTGTGGCCACAGAGAAGATCAAAGGTTGCAGATGATGGTAACAATCATGGATTAACCAACAGATGAAAGACTACTTGAGCCTTGAGTCAAGGCACTGACAAATACCACCATCCTTTCTGTTCACCCTTGGAGAGAGAGAAAAAGAGAGCGAGAGAAAGAGCAAGCGAGTAAGAGAGAGAGAAAAAGAGAAGGCAAGCCAGTGAGAAAATTGAGGAGGGATGTGGGAAGCAGGTAAATCGAAGGGGGTTATGTAGATTTCCTAAACCAAACAAGTTGTTCCAAGCGGTGTGTAATTCACTCCACAGATGATGGGTTTTACAGCCCTTTTGCCGGTTATCTGTAAATCTGTCAGTGAAAGAGTAAATTCCATTCCCCCTCTCCTTAATCTCATTTGCCTTCGGTACCAACGGTGCATCAAATGCCGCTGACTTCTTCTCCGGTGGCGGAATCCTTCACTAGTTGCCTTGGCCCTGGCTGCTGTCGCCGCACCGACGGAGCCCGGGAGTAAATCCCACCTGTCCCACATGAGCTGCTCCGTCAACTGACAAAAAAATCCATTATCTCGGAATGTTTTAAGGGCCTAATGGAGTCCTTATCTTTATTTTGCACTGGGAAAAACATTAATTACACAGCGTAGTAAAAGTTCCCTGGTTATCATCAGCCCCCCCCCCCCACACACACACACACAAACCCGCATGTATATATCTATGTGTTTCAAGGCTGAATACAAATGTTTTGTGAAGGCAGGTGTCGACTCAAGCCGATATGTGTGTTTTCACAGTACTGGTGGCTGCCAATCATTGTGCCTGTTCTTGCACATGTAATTTCACATCGCAGCCAACCTCTGAACACAGGAGTTACTATCAATGAGATAAGGGAAAATAACAAGCATGTGAATGTCGCTTTTGTCTCGCAAGGTAGTTTGTTAGACCGCAAGGTGTGTCTTTTTTTAAATGCGTTTTTTCCCCATTCACACAGCGTGGTGTGACATTTCTTGACAAACCTTTGGAGTGTTGTAAGGGATAAAAAAACATAATTGGTACTGTATGCTAGGATATATGGTGATGTGTACATAGGAGATTCAGAGATCAAGCAGTATACACCTTCCCATTGTGTTCCACTCCATAACAAGCCTTTTCCTACAATCCCTTGGTCTTAATGATTTTGTACTTCCTTTCGCATTTCGCTGAAGCACTAACAGGCTAGAGCAGCAAGGCGAGTGCAAATGAAACCCCATAATAACTAGTCGCATTGAGAGAGAGAGAGGACACAAAAACAGCAGTGTGTTTGATTTTTGATTTGTACTGAAAGCATAGCTAACACGTCTGTAGATGCTGTGAATTCTATAGGAGCAGGCTCATTACAGCACAACACTTGCATCCTCTACGTTGGAGGGGTCTCCATGGTGATTAAGGTCTCACAACCTGGTCTCACAACATTTTGTATTATTCTGTATATAAATCCAAGACACTCCATTTAGTGTCAGGAGGTCAGTGTGATGCGGTAGGATGAAGTCAGGCGCAGGACACAGAGCTAATCGAAAACGTACTTTACTCGTAGGTAACGTAAATAGTGGAGTTTGGAGTGTGACTGTTTGAGGTTGTGGACAGGTGTCTTTTACACTGATAACAAGTTCAAACAGGTGCCATTAATACAGGTAACGAGTGGAGGACAGAGGAGCCTCTTAAAGAAGAAGTGACAGGTCTATGAGAGCCAGAAATCTTGCTTGTTTGTAGGTGACCAAATACTTATTTTCCACCATAATTTGCAAATAAGTTCATTAAAAATCCTACAATGTGATTTTCTGGAAAAAAATGCTCAATTTGTCTGTCATAGTTGACGTGTACCTATGATGAAAATTACAGGCCTCTCTCATCTTTTTAAGTGGGAGAACTTGCACAATTGGTGGCTGACTACATACTTTTTTCCCCCACTCTATATGTGGTCCTCTGTAGCTCAGCTGGTAGAGCACAGCACTTGTAACGGTAGGTAGTGGGTTCGATCCCCGGGACCACCCATACACAAAAAAAAATTATGCACGCATGACTGTAAGTTGCTTTGGATAAAAGTGTCTGCTAAATGGCATATTCATTAATTAATATTAAATATATGTTATGGCAGATATTCATTTGTGGATGTCCATCATCCATTTTGTATGATATGTTACAAATTACAATTTGTATTATATGTTACGAATTTGCAAAACATACAATATATTACAAATTTGCAAAACATACAATATGTTACAAATTTGTAAAATGTATGATACATTACGAATTTTAGCTAGGTAACTAGGTGGCTAATGCTCGCTAACGTTAGCTAGGCTAGGAGTTAGGGTTAGAGGTTAGGGTTACGTTTAGGAGTTAGGTTAGATGGGTTAAGGTTAGGGATAGGCGAAGGGTTAGCTAAATGAGTTAAGGTTAGGGGAAGGGTTAGCTAACATGCTAAGTAGTTGCAAAGTAGCAAAAAATTAGTAAGTAGTTGAAAAGTTATCTAAAATGCTAAAGTTGTCTGTGAAGAGATTCAAACTCACAACCTTTGGGTTGCTAGACGTTCGTGTTATACGCCCACCCATCCTCCTAAGTAACCATCTGTCTTATGTAACCATACCAAATGTAAGATATCATACTAAATGGAGTGTCTCGGATTTACGAACAGAATAATACAAAATGCTCTGAGACCAGGTTGGGTCTCATCAGATTGAGGTTAAAAAAGGATAAATATGACATGTGGGTAATTATAGTTAATATTGCAGAAGAGGTGAGATAAAGGAGAGGAAAATGTTGACACACATTGGTTTAGAGCTTAATGAAGGCTTATGGTTTTCTTAGCAAGGTAGAAAAATAACTGTGGGGGTGGGTTTAAGCAACTGCCACCTTATCTTCGATGTTGAGGTCTTATCAACTGACCAATAAAGAGGTCCGTACTTACGACTCTGTCTTTCAGAAAATATGTACTCAGGCGTTTTAATTCAGCTCAGTTCAGTTCAGATGAAATGTATGTTCTGTGAAAGGCTTATTAAGGTTGGTTCTGTGAAAGGGTTAACTTCTGGACTGACTTATGTTTTTTATTTTTTCCTTCTGACTTCTCAGACTTCCGAGTGAGCTCATTTGGAATACTTTCATAAACCCACTGTGTTATTATTACAGATAAAGATTGAAACAGCAAGGGAGCTATGTAACAGTGTTCAATCAAAGCACATTAAAGATGATTGACTAATCAAAGTCGGGGAATTGAATAGGGAAACACAGTGAACCAGATGGCCCTGCGCTGCACATACACTTTTCTACTTTATAAACTGTGAAAGAGATGTCAGATATATATATATATTTAGATGCCTTATGACTGTGCTTCATATTCATTGGAGCCATCTATGTAAAGCCTACACATGTTATGAGTTAGCTGACCATGACTCCATCTGCATGAACAAAAATGATGACAAACAGTGCACTACTGTTGGAAAATGTATTTTAACTCACAAAATTAAGTTCTAACAAAACCTTACCAAACTGTGTGTTTGTGTGTCTTTGATAGTCAGAGTGAAACAAACTAGGCGTGAAAGCAGCTAAAGTTACCATGTATATATCATTATGGGTTCATGATGGTGCATTATTAGTGACAGAGAGCAGCTTTCTCCCTCCAGAGGGAAATCTTGTCCAAGAAGATGGTATTATGTCCATGAGAATGCAACCCCATAACGAATAGCCATGTGTACAGTCCCGTCTCAAGCGGACACTTTTACAATGATCTACTGCAAAAGCCCTTAGAACAGCAAAACGTGTTTATTAAAGTGAAATTGTCGAGGGAAACAAACCTTCGAAGCGGAGCAGCTGGGCTTTTAAAACAGCTAGGTAAAATAATCACACAACACCACACACACAAACACACATCCCCGCTCCTCACAACTCACTCACAATTCTCATTAATTTGGTCCTCCCATAATAGCCCCAGTATAAATATCCTTTGCCTCTAAGGCTGCGTTTACACAGGCAGCCCAATTCTGATATTTTTCTTTTCTCATTTGTCTTTTGACAAATCAGATCAGCTCTGAAAAAGAGCTGACGTGAAAAGATCTGATGTGATTGGTCAAAAGATAAATTAGAGAAAATAAATATCAGAATTGGGCTGCCTGTGTAAATGCAGCCTTAGACTCGATTAACAATGCAACAATAAAGTCCATTTTTTTATCAGCGCGTTGGCAACTAGATGTGAATAGATTCAAAACAGTTTATTTTTTCCTCTTTTTTTTGTGGTGATGATGCACGGTTGACTGCCCTTGCTGGAGACATACAGCACTGCGGTATTTAGTGTTTCCAGAGATATGCTCCCTATAGCATGATATACTGTACAGAGTGAAGCTATTCTCTCTTCCCACACAACTCTCTCGCAGAGACAGATAAAAAAGAAGAAGACACTTTATAAAATACATTTAACTCCTGCCTAACCTGTGGTCAGGTAGTATGCATGTTCATCTCTCAAAAGGAGTTGGTGCTCATACTGCCCTATACCTTCACTGTCCCCACACTGTGATGGCTGAATATAGTGTCACTGCAAAGTGCACTTAATCTGCTTTCCGAAGTCAGGGAGCCATTACCAAGAGGTGATAAAGAGGGGTCCATCGGCATCAATCTTTTTATTAGAAAGTAATGGTCTCTTCCACTTCCAAGATGTCCACCGGCCACCTTGAGCTATAGGGCCTTCTCTCTTGTCGATTGCTTGAGCCCCTCCTATGATTGAGATCTGGGAGATGACTCATCCCTGTGGGGAGGGGGTACACCATCGCATTCTGATTCCCGAGCCACTTGGAATCCCTCTCTAAAGCCATAACCACGTCTTCTTCAACAGACTCCTCTCGGCGACCGATGCCTCTCCGGCCGTTTTTCACGTCTTGTTTGTTTACTCCTAATTATAGTTTTTTCCAGGAGCTATAGACGAGCATATCGCGGTCGCGCACCTCCCAGATGAGCCAAAAGCAATTCCAGTTATTCCACACCATGGGAAAACTCAGTAAAACATTCACATTTGCTGTATTGGCTTTTCACAAAGTTCTCATGGGATCCAAATACACTGAACAAAAATAAGCATCATCAGCCGGGCTAATGACCATGGAGGACCTTCCCCTTTTATGACTGGGTCCAGACAGAAGTGCAGCCTAACAGCACTTAGCTGCCACATAAATTACTTGACATGAACTGTGACAGCCTTTTGTGGAGGACCAAAATTAGGCTAGATTAGGCAAATTGCAATCCATTGTTCACTGAGTTTCAATGGCTCTGATGACAGATACTGTATGTGGCAAATATGTGTGCCTGTATCACAAAGGATCATTTCTTTGGGTTAGAAACATAATCAAGCTCACCCAGCTTTTATAAAATGGCTGAAAATAAATATTTTGACTGACTCATAGGACTGATATCAGCAATAAATACGGTAAGAAAGTTGCAATCGTCTATGCCTTTACTTTAGGTGCTAAAACTATATGATGGCTGTTTTTTTGTTTAATATTGCATGAAGAAAGACACTGTGCAAGTGCTGAGTTGTTGAATGGTATTGATAATGTACAAAAGCAAACTATCCACCCAGTGGTAATGGCTCATTGCATACCTGCTACAGTAATTGTTCCACTATGTGTTTCTGTTTCCTGATTGGTGGTTGTGTCCATAGAAATATAATCTCATTCTGTGATTGTGTCATTGTGATTGACAGACACAGGGTCATGTTCAGCAGGCACAAAATGGAGGAGATTGTACCTGAATTTCTACAATAAGAACACTCATTTTAGGTTTCAAAGTGTTTCCTGTTCCATCCTTTTAATAATGACTGCTTATAATTTCATTTGGCCCTCCTTCAAAGATGGGCTTTAAAGTGTTTAGGAGAGTCTTCCACTAAATAACTGCCGTTGAACTGCCAACTTTTAAAGGCCTGCTCTTCACACTCATTTAAACTTTGGCTGCACAAATGATTTTTCGGAATCAATAATGGAACTTCTGGAATGATGGCTTGCTTAGGCTATATAAATGCACTGCTATTAGGCCTCCCGAGAGGTCTAAGGCACTGCAGTGCTTGAGGCGTCACTACAGATCCAGATTCGATCCCGGGGTGTCGAGGCCGGCCGCGACCGGGTGGCCCATGAGGCGATGCACAATTGGCCCAGTGTCGTCTGGGTTAGGGGAGGGTTTGGCCAGCCGGGATGTCCTTGTCCCATCGCGCTCTAGCGACTCCTGTGGTGGGCCGGGCGAATGCACGCCTACACGGTCGCCAGTTGTACGGCATTTCTTCCGACACATTGGTGCTGCTGGCTTCCGGGTTAAGCGAGCAGTGTGTCAAGAAGCAGTGCGGCTTTGCAGGGTCGTGTTTCGGAGGAAGCATTGCTCTCGACCTTCGCCTCTCCCGAGTCCGTACGGGAGTTGCAGCGATGGGACAAGACTTTAACTACCAATTGGGGAAAAAAAGGGGTACAAAATAAATAAAAAATAATTCCACTGCTATTAGATGATTGACACAAATGTAATAGCCAGGGGTGTGAAAATGCATGCTATGAGTCATGGGCGGTATATTTAGTCTGCATGCCTTTATCCACACCACCAAAACAGTTGAGTCATACCCAGCAATTTCACTTCAATTTCCCCGGTTCAAGGTTTGGACAATATCGGCTACTAGGCTATCTGTAGGCCTAGTCTATAGCATCTGTATCAAAACACACACAGTTTATCCATGTTTACAATTGAATCCTTGATAATAATGGCGCCGGAGGAGATGGCTGCCATTTTACGGGCTCCTAACCAATTGTGATATTGTGTGTGTTTTTTTGCGTTATTTGTAACTTATTTTGTACATAATGTTTCTACCACCATCTCTTATGACCGAAAAGGGCTTCTGGATATCAGAACAGCGATTTCTCACCTCGTACTGGACAAAGATTTTTTCTTTAACGAGTCGGACGCAAAGGATTTACTTCAGACACCGGACAAGGCCCAAATCCTCGTCATTCGCATGAAGAAGAGACAGAGATATAGGGGACGTAGGTCGGGGTGCCTTGTAAGAATCTGACAGCGAGTGGGTAACCCGCCTCTACCTTCCGTACTATTAGCCAACGTGCAATCATTGGATAATAAACTGGATGAGCTCCGATCAAGACTATCTTACCAACGGGACACTGCTGCTACTCTGTTTTTTTTATCTATGCATAGTCACTTTACCTCTACCTACATTTACATATTACCTCAATTACCTCGGTTAACCTGTGTCCCCACACATTTACTCTGTACCAGTACCCCTTGTATATAGTCAAATTACTGTTATTTTATTGTTGCTCTTTAATTATTTGTTATTTTTCTATTTTATTTTCTTTTCTTTTTTTAACTTCAGGTTATTTTAGTAAATACTTTCTTAACACTTGTTGGTTAAGCGCTTGTAAGTAAGCATTTCACTGTAAGGTCTACACCGATTGTATTTGGCGCATGTGACAAAGACAATTTGATTTGATTAACAGTAATGCCCACACACCTGTACAGAGCGATTCACCAGGTCCCTGCTACCATGACAACCCCCCGCCCCGCCCCGCCCCGCCCGTCCCCTCTCATTCTCTCCCTTTCTCCCTCCACTTGCCAGAGCTCTTACTGTGAGGGGGTTTAGCAACAAACTCAAATTGGTGGTGCATACTTGTAAAGATTGGGAAAATAATGGATTCAATTAACCTGATAATCGTTCGGACATTAGTGCTGCTATCCCTGCCTAGTTGTAATGTGCAACAAACCCCGAGCACCTCGGTACAGTGCTGAAGGGATGGTGGAGATCACTAAAACTATATTTTATAGGGCCAATCACAAGAAAGTCTGCATATGTTTGAAACGAGATAATCACGCATGAGTGTTGTTGTTTGTGCTCTTTTCTGCGCATTTGGCACCAGTGGTTGAAGTTTTATCACGTCATCTCAACCGAAATACCTGCTTTGGGGTTGCTCTGCATGCTGTCCACAACGGCAACCGTTAATTTTCCTTGAACGTGAAATTGCGCACTGTCATCATCAATACAAGCAGCTGGTCCATTTGGAAAGGAAAAGTAAACATTTCCATGCGAGCTGCAGAACAGAATGGAACAGGCTGCCGATATATTTTTGATTGCGCAGGAAGGATAGCTACCCTCTTGCATAGGTTATGCTGCACCAGGAAAACATATTTGGATTAACAGATGAACAGTAGGCTATTAACTAACCCGCGCTCGCTCCACAGGACGGTTATACGCATTTGCCTTTTAAAACAACGGAAGCATTGTGTCTCGACAAGCAGTGGGATTTATAAACCGAAGATGGATGTTTGTGGATACTTTGCAGTGTCTTGGAAGTGCCTGGTAGTTCTGTCTTTCAGGCTGCTGTTTCTTGTCCCCGCAGGTTTGCCTGTCCACAGTCAAGATGAATCCCAAACCGATAGTAAAGTGATGGACAATATTACTGTCAGGCAAGGCGAAAACGTCTTTCTCAGGTAAAACACTTTCTCATTATTCTTACACTCATTGCGTGTGCATGGTTATAAAAAGTTGTGCTAACTATGAGTCCAACGTTGCTTTGCCAATTGAAAGTACAAGAAGAGTGGTTTATGTCAGGTTAAATGATACCATTCTAAATGTTGGCTATGGTAATTTACGTGTCATGTACATTTGTCATTGAGAGGGATTCCAGAGGATTAGCCTATATACCAGACACTTCATTCTGAAGCAATAGTCCTTAACATCAGTTAAAATTAACTCCAAATGATTGTTGTTGTGTAATGGTGTTGAACTAAGGTGCTTATGGTGGAAGAAGCCCCTATGCAGGCATGTGCACAGATAGGGCTTTACCTGTGCAGAGCACATGCTCCTTTGCCCTTCCAGTCTCCAAAGTGCTGTTTTGGGTGGTGGGATAATTTCCCGAAACAATAATATATATATATATTTTTTAAATGTGTCATTGTTGTTCAGAACCCACTGCCCGCAAGTCCTCTTGACATGGTCAAATTCACCCCCCACCCAGTCCATTGGTTGCACCTGTTGATTACGCAGGGCCAGCTCTGGCCTTTTGGGGGCCCTAAGCATGATTTGGTTGGGGGGGCCTCCCACCTTGCAGCAAAACATTTTAGTGGCCCCCCTCTTGACGACAGAGATAATTTTTTGTTTTCAAGTTAATTTCCTGCAATTCTACACAGAGGTGGCGCCACAGGTTCAAAAGTGGTGTGGCAAATTTTGTATGTGTCTTTTCTGGGGGCTGTAGTTTTTCCTGATCTCATGACCTGGTCAGGTAAAACTCAGGGTCATATTCATAGGCTATGACAAAATATTATTATTATAGATATATTCCCTTTTCATCTGTGCTATGACAATAGGGCTGGGGTTTTTCTTGTCGGGTCATGTGAATTGGAAACACTCATGACCTAAGGTGGAAAAAACCCTTTCAAACTACCACAAACCTTGTTGTTATTCATTCTGAATCGGATATCAAAAGAGCCAGAGAACAACTTCAATGGACAACATACTCTGTAGTTTAGTGAACTACTATAGCAGGGCTGAGCATTATGCAAAGAATGGTTACAATATATTTTAAAATATTAATTTCACTCTTTACACACATACACTGTTAAGCAATGGACTTTGAAAAATAAAAAAGACAGGTTTTAGTAGAGAAAAGTATTTTAATGTTATGTCATAAAAACTATTAGTTCATCTGATTACAGTGCTCTTCTGCAATTATGAATTCTGGAAGCTTTATGCAAGGCAGGGTTACATTTAACACTATACACAGTAGACTTTGTAGCAAAGTATTTTTTTATGTGTAAGTAATAATACCACTAACCTTGTGTTGTCCTGATTGGTTCCCTGGCGCTCACTGTAGGAACTGATCGCCTGTTAAATCTATATGTTCAATCATTAAATCAACTATTTTCAATGTTTTCATTGAAAATAATATCCCCCTTTTAATGAAGTAGATTTTATTGAGTATCACTCATTCTATTGCACTCTATTCTCTAGGCCATCATTGTAAATAAGAATTTGTTCCTAACTGACTTGCCTAGTTAAATAAAGGTTAAATAAAAAAATAAAAATAAAAAAAACCTAACCAAACCTGCTAGTTGAAAAAGACTGACGCAATGGCTGCCTGTCGTATTTGTGAAAGTTATGGTGCTGCCAGAATCTATCAATTATCTCTTTCTGCATTAGCCATCCATTTTGTTATGGTTGGACAAATGTGTTCATATTGTCTGTGTTGACTGCTCTGTGGTGGAATTAGTTTTTTAAATTACTTTTAAGACAGTGACATTTGTGCCACAAATATTTGTGAAATACCAAATACCAAACTTTGTAATACTTTATTTATAAGACTCTTTAGGGGTGTCAATCATTTTGACCCTTGGCTTTTTGAGAATAAAATGTATTACTTATTAAACTAAATCTCTTTCTCTGAGCAATTATATTAGTATAAAATAATATAATTTGTCAATTCTTTTGGAGCATTAATTCAGTATTTGAATTATTTATTTTATACAGTCATTATTGCTCATCTTTATCATGGGTGTTAATTTCAGACCCCACTGTATATATCTTTATGACAAGGTACCAGGAGTAAATACTTCTACTAATTCGAAGCCAGTGTTTGGAGGATATATTGGCACAGTTTGCCGGCCCTCGAATTCGTCTCGGGTCTAACAACACCCGTGCCAATATACAGTGGGGAAAAAAAGTATTTAGTCAGCCACCAATTGTGCAAGTTCTCCCACTTAAAAAGATGAGAGAGGCCTGTAATGTTCATCATAGGTACACGTCAACTATGACAGACAAAATGAGAAAAAAAATCCAGAAAATCACATTGTAGAATTTTTAATGAATTTATTTGCAAATTATGGTGGAAAATAAGTATTTGGTCAATAACAAAAGTTTCTCAATACTTTTATATACTCTTTGTTGGCAATGACACAGGTCAAACGTTTTCTGTAAGTCTTCACAAGGTTTTCACACACTGTTGCTGGTATTTTGGCCCATTCCTCCATGCAGATCTCCTCTAGAGCAGTGATGTTTTGGGGCTGTCGCTGGGCAACACGGACTTTCAACTCCCTCCAAAGATTTTCTATGGGGTTGAGATCTGGAGACTGGCTAGGCCACTCCAGGACCTTGAAATGCTTCTTACGAAGCCACTCCTTCGTTGCCCGGGAGGTGTGTTTGGGATCATTGTCATGCTGAAAGACCCAGCCACGTTTCATCTTCAATGCCCTTGCTGATGGAAGGAGGTTTTCACTCAAAATCTCACGATACATGGCCCCATTCATTCTTTCCTTTACACGGATCAGTCGTCCTGGTCCCTTTGCAGAAAAACAGCCCCAAAGCATGATGTTTCCACCCCCATGCTTCACAGTAGGTATGGTGTTCTTTGGATGCAATCAGCATTCTTTGTCCTCCAAACACGACGAGTTGAGTTTTTACCAAAAAGTTCTATTTTGGTTTCATCTGACCATATGACATTCTCCCAATCCTCTTCTGATCATCCAAATGCACTCTAGCAAACTTCAGATGGGCCTGGACATGTACTGGCTTAAGCAGGGGGACACGTCTGGCACTGCAGGATTTGAGTCCCTGGCGGCGTAGTGTGTTACTGATGGTAGGCTTTGTTACTTTGGTCCCAGCTCTCTGCAGGGCATTCACTAGGTCCCCCCGTGTGGTTCTGGGATTTTTGCTCACCGTTCTTGTGATCATTTTGACCCCACGGGGTGAGATCTTGCGTGGAGCCCCAGATCGAGGGAGATTATCAGTGGTCTTGTACAGTGGGGAAAAAAAGTATTTAGTCAGCCACCAATTGTGCAAGTTCTCCCACTTAAAAAGATGAGAGAGGCCTGTAATTTTCATCATAGGTACACGTCAACTATGACAGACAAATTGAGAGAAAAAAAATCCAGAAAATCACATTGTAGGATTTTTAATGAATTTATTTGCAAATTATGGTGGAAAATAAGTATTTGGTCACCTACAAACAAGCAAGATTTCTGGCTCTCACAGACCTGTAACTTCTTCTTTAAGAGGCTCCTCTGTCCTCCACTCATTACCTGTATTAATGGCACCTGTTTGAACTTGTTATCAGTATAAAAGACACCTGTCCACAACCTCAAACAGTCACACTCCAAACTCCACTATGGCCAAGACCAAAGAGCTGTCAAAGGACACCAGAAACAAAATTGTAGACCTGCACCAGGCTGGGAAGACTGAATCTGCAATAGGTAAGCAGCTTGGTTTGAAGAAATCAACTGTGGGAGCAATTATTAGGAAATGGAAGACATACAAGACCACTGATAATCTCCCTCGATCTGGGGCTCCACGCAAGATCTCACCCCGTGGGGTCAAAATGATCACAAGAATGGTGAGCAAAAATCCCAGAACCACACGGGGGGACCTAGTGAATGACCTGCAGAGAGCTGGGACCAAAGTAACAAAGCCTACCATCAGTAACACACTACGCCGCCAGGGACTCAAATCCTGCAGTGACAGACGTGTCCCCCTGCTTAAGCCAGTACATGTCCAGGCCCGTCTGAAGTTTGCTAGAGTGCATTTGGATGATCCAGAAGAGGATTGGGAGAATGTCATATGGTCAGATGAAACCAAAATATAACTTTTTTGGTAAAAACTCAACTCGTTGTGTTTGGAGGACAAAGAATGCTGAGTTGCATCCAAAGAATACCATACCTACTGTGAAGCATGGGGGTGGAAACATCATGCTTTGGGGCTGTTTTTCTGCAAAGGGACCAGGACGACTGATCCGTGTAAAGGAAAGAATGAATGGGGCCATGTATCGTGAGATTTTGAGTGAAAACCTCCTTCCATCAGCAAGGGCATTGAAGATGAAACGTGGCTGGGTCTTTCAGCATGACAATGATCCCAAACACACCGCCCGGGCAACGAAGGAGTGGCTTCGTAAGAAGCATTTCAAGGTCCTGGAGTGGCCTAGCCAATCTCAACCCCATAGAAAATCTTTGGAGGGAGTTGAAAGTCCGTGTTGCCCAGCGACAGCCCCAATACATCACTGCTCTAGAGGAGATCTGCATGGAGGAATGGGCCAAAATACCAGCAACAGTGTGTGAAAACCTTGTGAAGACTTACAGAAAACGTTTGACCTGTGTCATTGCCAACAAAGGGTATATAACAAAGTATTGAGAAACTTTTGCTATTGACCAAATACTTATTTTCCACCATAATTTGCAAATTAATTAATTAAAAATCCTACAATGTGATTTTCTGGAGAATAAAATTCTCATTTTGTCTGTCATAGTTGACGTGTACCTATGATGAAAATTACAGGCCTCTCTCATCTTTTTAAGTGGGAGAACTTGCACAATTGGTGGCTGACTAAATACTTTTTTTCCCCACTGTATGTCTTCCATTTCCGAATAATTGCTCCCACAGTTGATTTCTTCAAACCAAGCTGCTTACCTATTGCAGATTCAGTCTTCCCAGCCTGGTGCAGGTCTACAATTTTGTTTCTGGTGTCCTTTGACAGCTCTTTGGTCTTGGCCATAGTGGAATTTGGAGTGTGACTGTTTGAGGTTGTGGACAGGTGTCTTTTATACTGATAACAAGTTCAAACAGGTGCCATTAATACAGGTAACGAGTGGAGGACAGAGGAGCCTCTTAAAGAAGAAGTTACAGGTATGTGAGAGCCAGAAATCTTGCTTGTTTGTAGGTGACCAAATACTTATTTTCCACCATAATTTGTAAATAAATTCATAAAAAATCCTACAATGTGATTTTCTGGAAAAAAAATATCTCAATTTGTCTGTCATAGTTGACGTGTACCTATGATGAAAATTACAGGCCTCTCTCATCTTTTTAAGTGGGAGAACTTGCACAATTGGTGGCTGACTAAATACTTTTTTTTACTGTCTTTCCGACATTTGCAAGGTTTATATAAATCTCTGCTGTTGAAAACAAAATGTTAGTCTAAAAGAAATGTGAGATAATGTCTAGATGCTTTTTATTGTGAAGATCAAGTTTATAAATTGCTTGGCTGGGCTGATGAGACAGTGGATTGTGCAGTCAGATGGAACAGACTAAATAGGCATTTTAACGTCTTAGATTTATCCGGTGGTAACTTGTGGAATAGACACTGTCTGGAATGTGGTTTTAACCAATCAGCATTCAGGATTAGACCAACCCATTGTATAAATCTCTATAAATCTGCAAGAGTATAAATAAACACATACTTATTGCAGAAAAACCTATCATTAGGTGGAGGGGAACTCTACCCAGCACTTTGCCTCAAACTCTCTGATACAATCTTTGATACAATCTTTCCTCAGCCATGGTGCTTGTCCCTTCCATGTTGTCAACTATTGTAGCTGCTCTCCTTATCACTGTAAATCCGAAGTTACTGGACTGAATCAAATCCGCACAAAATTCCAGAGCAGAGGCGCACTGCTCACTTAACTTCACTTAAAACAAGACCGGCTGCTGCATGCCATTCAAGCTGGGGGTTTTCTCCCTCGTCCTCATTTCAAATATAGCACTAAAGAAGTTTTCGAATGACTCTGGGGAGATGTGGATGTACAAAGATGACCAGTGTGGCTGTCTGATGTTTGCACATTTGCAAAACGAAGTGAATTACTAGACATTTTGTGTTCCATCCCCACCTACCTGTAATCTGAAAATACTGAGGTTAGCGATTAGCGACCAGCGGTGAATGTCACTATGGCGACGGGGTGTACTGAGGGTCTTCTGAGCTGCTTATCTTCCTGGACAGATGAGTCTAGTCCCACAGCCATGTGACCTCTCTATGTGGTGGTATAATCATCCTCAACTTGCTGAACAGCAATCGTTAGCCACATTTTTTTTAGGTTGGGTTAAGCACATACGTAAGCCTTCATATGCTAACTAGCCAAGATCTTTGTGTCTACTACATAATATAGTGCAGTTTCTGCATTGTGCTATGTCTTAAAATTGACATTTTCTGCTTTATTGGCTTGATTGATATTCAATTTAAGGCTCGGCACACAATCATTTTGGTAATGTTTTTCTTGTACAACAGCCTCTGTCAACCAGTGACCTCATTATTGCAATGTAACCCTTGAATATTGTGGTAGTTTAGCAAGGAATCTGCCAATGCCCCACATTATAAGACGATAATGAATGTTGGCAACAAGACATCTCACAGGAAACATTAATTTATCTTTCTCTGATTATTGTGTTATTGATTTTCATTGATTTTCATTTCATTTAAAATGCTAAATGTAACAACCATTTTCTTTACAGACTAGCCATCAAATTTGTTAGTGCAGAATAATTCGTTGGTGCATATAACTATTTGCTGTTGTCACGATCGTCGTCAAGAGAGGAGGACCAAGGCGCAGCGTGATGAACGAACATGTTTATTTATCATTAGCGATAAACACGGACAGTAAACCCAAACGACTCGTAACGTCCTAGGTAACATAGACCAACACGGAACAAGAACCCACAACCACAAAGGGAAAACAGACAGTTTAAATATGGCTCCCAATCAGAGACAACCAGCCACAGCTGACACTCGTTGCCTCTGATTGGGAGTCACTCTAGCCAACATAGAAATAAACACAACAGAAAGAACACACCCTGGCTCAACATATAGAGTCCCAGAGCCAGGGTGTTACAGTACCCCCCCCCTAAAGGCGCGGACTGCGACCGCGCCTCAACTAGAGCAAAACAGGGGAGGGCTGGGTGGGCATTCCTCCTCGGCGGCGGTTCTGGCTCCGGTCTTGCCCACCACCCTCCAATAAACCCCCCATAGCGCCCCTGGTCCGGTCTGGCCCCGCTGGCTGGAGCTGAACTGGACTTAGCAGGAGCGGTTAGCTTCAGCTCCGTAGTGGAGCAGTTGACCGGTACCTTACCAGGCACCGGTGACCCAGGCACGGGTTGTGCGGGACTGACGACGCGCACCCCTGGCTTGGTGCGTGGAGTAGGAACGGGCCGGACCGGGCTGACGATGCGCACCCTGGCTTGGTGCGTGGAGTAGGAACGGGCCGGACCGGGCTGACGATCGCACCCCTGGCTTGGTGCATGGAGTAGGAACGGGCAGGACCGGGCTGACGATGCGCACCCCTGGCTTGGTGCGTGGAGTAGGAACGGGCCGGACCGGGCTGACGATGTGCACCCCTGGCTTGGTGCGTGGAGCAGCAACGGGCCGGACCGGGCTGACGATGCGCACCCCTGGCCTGGTGCGTGGAGCAGGGACAGGCCGGACCGGACTGGCGACGCACACCGTAGGCTTGGTGCGAGGAGCAGGGACAGGCCGGACCGAGCTGGCGACGCACACCATAGGCTTGGTGCGAGGAGCAGGGACAGGCCGGACCGGGCTGGGCGACGCACACCGTAGGCTTGGTGCGAGGAGCAGGGACAGGCCGGACCGGATTGGCGACGCACACCGTAGGCTTGGTGCGAGGAGCAGGGACAGGCCGGACCGGGCTGGCGACGCACACCGTAGGCTTGGTGCGAGGAGCAGGGACAGGCCGGACCGGACTGGCGACGCACACCGTAGGCTTGGTGCGATGAGCAGGGACAGGCCGGACCGGGCTGGCAACGCACACCGTAGGCTTGGTGCGAGGAGCAGGGACAGGCCGGACCGGGCTGGCGACGCACACCGTAGGCTTGGTGCGAGGAGCAGGGACAGGCCGGACCGGACTGGCGACGCACACCGTAGGCTTGGTGCGAGGAGCAGGGACACGCCGGACCGGGCTGGCGACGCACACCGTAGGCTTGGTGCGTGGAGCAGGGACAGGCCGGACCGGGCTGTGGAGACGGATAGGAGACCTGGAGTGAAGAGCTGCCACAACCCGTCCTGGCTGAATGCCTACCTTCACACACTCTGTGTGAGGCATCAGCACAGGACGTACAGGGCTGTGTACCCGTACTGGCATAACAGCACGTGACACTGACGCAGGATATCCGGGACTGAGGAGAGGCACTGGAGGCCACGAGCGCTGAGCCGGCACACTCCGTCCTGGCTGCATGCCCACCTTCGCACAACACGTGCGGGGTGCTCGCACAGGACGTACCGGACTATGCCGGACCACTCGTGGCACAGTGCGCAGCTCCGCATACCGCGGAACCTGCCCAGTCTCATGCTGCCATGCCTGAGTACGGGGAGTTGGCTCTGCTCTCCATCCAGGCTCCGCCAACCTGCCTTCTGGCCCCCAAAACCCGGTGGCCTCCTCTCCAAATCGCCCTGTGGCAGCCTCCTGCTGCCCAGCCGCCCATGCCGTGTGCCCCCCCCTAAAAAATGTTTGGGGTTGCCTCTCGTCCGTCCGACGATGACACTGCTGACGCCGCTGCTCCTCTCTCGCCAGGGCCTTAATCCTAGCCCATGGCCCTTTGCCCCCGAGCATGTCCTCCCAGGACCACGATTTGCCCACCTGGGCCATCGCCAGCCTCTCCATCTCCTTTCCCGGCGCTTCCTCCCATGTCCAGTCTGCCTGCTCCTGGACACGCTGCTTGGTCCTTGTATGGTGGGTTCTTCTGTCACGATCGTCGTCAAGAGAGGAGGACCAAGGCGCAGCGTGATGAACGAACATGTTTATTTATCATTAGCGATAAACACGGACAGTAAACCAAAACAACAAACGACTCGTAACGTCCTAGGTAACATAGACCAACACGGAACAAGAACCCACAACCACAAAGGGAAAACAGACAGTTTAAATATGGCTCCCAATCAGAGACAACCAGCCACAGCTGACACTCGTTGCCTCTGATTGGGAGTCACTCTAGCCAACATAGAAATAAACACAACAGAAAGAACACACCCTGGCTCAACATATAGAGTCCCAGAGCCAGGGTGTTACAGCTGTTCAACAATTTCAACATGGAGATTTATTTTGCCAGTCCATGTTACTGTCAGAGTTGTTCAAGCCCTCTTCAAAGATATATTTAATTTCTCCCCGAAGTTACCCCTAGACCAAGATTGAGAAGGTGATAATTTGATTTCACCGAAGGATGTTAGGGATTATCTTTGTAATCCTATTCCCCCCTCACCTTGCCTCATCTAGTCTTACATCTATCATCTCCACGATTTCATGCATTGTCCTCAATTTACAATTAACCAGATGCTGTCATCTGGAGACCAAGACAGGTTTGGAGATGTGGTCAGAGAACACTCAGGGGAGACAAGGAAAATAGTAGCAGAGTGGATGTGGAAGGAAAGGGATACTCAAGACAATAAACTATAACAAGATTTTGAGAAGCCATTATGCAAATTAATGGTGCAGTGTCGCTGTACATGCACGTACCTCACGTCTTTCGTCCGGCTTACCGTTGATAAGTTGAACCTGTTATTTTTTGCTTTTTATCAAAGACGAAGCGAGGAGAGGGAGTGCTGTCCGGCTGCCATGGGGTGTGTCTTTGAGACAGCTGTTTGTCAGCTATTTCTGTCCCCGATGTCAGGGGGCTAATGGCATTGTGCTGCCATTTGCATGGTCTGGCTTGGAACCAAAAAGCTCAATATCAGATCCAGGGCTGTGAATTCACCACGGATCCTTAGCTAAGGGGCCCTGGCATGCAGTGAGCTCTGTCATTAACCCACTGCAGCCAAGAAACACTGGCAGCCACTCGTTATCCCCGCAGGGATCGCACTAATCACAAAAAAATACAATCATAGACTTCCACAAAGGCTCCCCCTAGGGAATGGAATTTGCGGTCAAACATGATTTTGTTTGTGTCATTTCCAGGTCTGTCAGAATTGGCTATGTACCTCATTACACCTTTCCACAAGACTTAGGCCTATTCCATTCTGACACAGCCACAGGACCCATTTGGCCCGGACACTAATGAAACGGGCCATTTTTGCTGACTGCAGTTTTGTTGGTCGTATTAAATTGTATTTTGTTTTCCTGACTTATGTCTTTCCATCCCATTAAAAGCTTGGGGAAGTCTGACTTGTATTATCAAAACAAATGGGTGAACGTGCCATATAAACCCACAAATCTTCAACAGAGAAAGAGGGAGACACAGTTCGCTGGCATTGGATTTGATTGTATTGTCTCCGACATATGCAGTGGAACCAGCTTGGCCTACATTCACCAGCCACTTAAAAAAAATGGAAATCATCTTGTATTTCCTGTGGATTACAGGAGTGGGGATTCACTAAACTGAGGAACAGGGGCGGTTCACAGTATGATTTCTTGATGATTTCTGTTTTTTTCTCCGTCTTTTTCACTCCCTCGCTTTGAAGCCATTTTAAGACCCCTGGTAAGCTATTCAAGAAATTACCAAAACACTGTAATGGGGTGTGGGAAATTGAAATTGACCCCTTTGTGCAAATTCATGTTTGGCTACCCAGGAAATGTTATAGGATTATGTAGGTTGATACTGTGAGAACAGAACTACTAAGCAAACCCTGAAGCACCTGAAGACACACGCTCTTCTACTGTAATTTGTTAGCCATTTGTTACCAGTTCCGTATAGCTGATCACCCCAGATAAATCTGTCATAAGAATGGCCAAGCCTGCTCTTATTTGCTGGGTGATATGGGCAAAAAGTAATATCACAATAAATTGACCCATTTTGCTCGATAACAATACAGCTGTATGATTCAAGAAATACGTTACCGATTTCAGCTAACATTTTCAGGGAATGCATAATTGACATTTTGATGTGCTACCTGTCAAAATAGGATCAAGAATGATCAGATTTATTTTTGGCTCTTTAGAAATTAATTTGATACAGTGGTGTAAAGTACTAAAGTTAAAATACTTTAAAGTACTACCTAAGTCTTTTTTGGGGTAGCTGTAATTTACTTTACTATTTATATTTTTGCTTACTTTACCTTTTACTTCACTACATTCCTAAAGAAAATAATTTACTTTTTACTCCATACATTTTCCCTGACACCCAAAAGTACTCGTTACATTTTGAATGCTTAGCAGGACAGGAAAATGTTCCATTCACACACATTAAGAGAACATCCCTGGTCATCCCTACTGCTGGCGGACTCACTAAACACACGTTTCATTTGAAAATTATGTCTGAGTGTTGGAGTGTGCCCCTGGCTACCCGTAAATAAATAAAAAACAAGAAACTGGTCCTGTCTGGTTTGCTTAATATCTGGAATTTGAAATGATTTATACTTTTACTTTTGATACTTAAGTATATTCATTGGAACGTTGCAAGAACATTCCTGTGTCCAGTTTTCTTAGGGTTAGAAGGATATTCCACCAACGTTACACCAAATATACACAGAACATGATTGGTCTAATGTTGGTGGGGCATTTTACCTTGTTTTATTTTATATATACAGAACCAGTCATAAGTTTGGACACACCTACTCATTCTAGGGTTTTTCTTTATTTTTACTATTTTCTACATTGTAGAATAATAGTGAAGACATCAAAACTATGAAATAACACATATGGAATGATGTAGTAACCAAAAAAGTGTTAAACAAATCAACATATATTTTATATTTGAGATTCTTCAAATAGCCACTGTTTGCCTTGATGACAGATTTGCACACCCTTGGCATTCTCTCAACCAGCTTCACCTGGAATGCTTTTCCAACTGAGCACTTGTTGGCTGCTTTTCCTTCACTCTGCGGTCCAACTCATCCCAAACCATGTCAATTGGGTTGAGGTCAGGGGATTGTGGAGGCCAGGTCAGCTGATGCAGCACCCCATCACTCTCCTTCTTGGTAAAATAGTCCTTACACAGCCTGGAGGTGTGTTGGGTCATTGTCCTGTTGAAAAACAAATGATAGTCCCACTAAGCCAAAACCAGATGGAATGGTGTATCGCTGCAGAATGCTGAAGTAGCCATGCTGGTTAAATGTAATTTGAATTCTAAATAAATCACAGACAGTGTCACCAGCAAAGCACCCCCACAACATAACACCTCCTCCTCCATGCATTACGGTGGGAACTACACACGTGGAGATCATCCGTTCACCCACACCGCGTCTCACAAAGACACGGCGGTTGGAACCAGAAATCTCTAATTTGGACTCCAGACCAATGGACACATTTTCACGGGTCTAATGTCAATTTCTCATGTTTCTTGTCCCAAGCAAGTCTCTTCTTATTATTGGTGTCCTTTAGTAGTGGTTTCTTTGCAGCAATTTGACCATGAATGCCTGATTCACACAGTCCCCTCTGAACAGTTGATGTTGAGATGTGTCTGTGACTTGAACTATGTGAATCATTTATTTGGGCTGCAATTTCTGAGGCTGGTAACTCTAATGAACTTATCCTTTGCAGCAGAGGTAAATCTGTGTCTTCCATTCCTGTGGCGGTCCTCATGAGAGCCAGTTTCATCATAGCGCTTTATGGTTTTTGCGACTGCACTTGAAGAAACTTTCAAAGTTCTTGAAATGTTCCGTATTGACTGACCCTCATGTCTTAAAGTAATGATGGACTGTCGTTTCTCTTTGCTCATTTGAGCTGTTTTTGCCATAATATGGACTTGGTATTTTACCAAATAAGGCTATCTTCTGTATACCCCCCTACCTTGTCACAACACAACTGATTGGCACAAACGCATTAAGAAGGAAAGTAATTCCACAAATTAACTTTTAAGAAGGCACACCTGTTAATTGAAATGCATTCCAGGTGACTACCTCATGAAGCTGGTTGAGAGAATGCCAAGAGTGTGCAAAGCTGTCATCAAGGCAAAGGGTGGCTGTTTGAAGAATCTCAAATATAAAATATTTTGATTTGTTTAACACTTTTTTGGTTACTACATGATTCTATATGTGTTATTTCATAGTTGTGATGTCTTCACTATTATTCTACAATGTAAAAAATAGTAAAAATAAAGGAAAACCCTTGAATGAGTAGGTGTGTCCAAACTTTTGACTGGTAGTATATAAAACCAAATACTTTTAGGCTTTTACTCAATAAGTATTTTACTGTGTAACTTTCTCCACCACTGCTGAAATAGTTAGAACTCAAAACACATTACCAAGATTGCTAACTCAAAATATTAGTGCTGAGCGATTATTGCTTTTTTGAGGTTGATTCGGTTTATGTCAGGGTTGAGTGTAGAGGGAACGTGGAATCACACGCAGGACACAGAGATTCAAAAAACAGATGTCTTTAGTGAAGTCCGACAGTACAAGCCAACACGGCAACAGGCCACAGGCGAAACAAGCGTACACTGGACTGTCCAAAGTAAATGTGCACAACGTGCAGGACTCTCTCAAACAATACGAAAATACAGAGAGCACAGAACAGAGGACCAACATCTACACGTGACATCGAACAATTACACACAACACCTGACCAAACACAAGAGAACTAAATAGGGTGCCTAATGAACACTTAACAATGAACAGGTGTAACAAACAGACAAAACCAATCAAACATGAAACATCGAACGGTGGCAGCTAGTACTCCGGAGACGACGACCGCCGAAGCCTGCCCGAACAAGGAGAAGGAGCCGCCTCGGCCGAAACCGTGACAGTTTAGGTTCGTCCTTTGAAAAATAATCACGGTTTTCAATTTCGGTTTAAATGTAGTTCTATTTTTTATAAATGCATTATGTGGGTTGAATGCTGTAACAACACAGAATAAAACAATAGATGGTAGTGACTGCCCATTACTTTCACTTATTAAGCTAACCATCATTTATTAACATTACGTTACTTAAATACAATATTTTGTTTGTCTATTACATATTTGTTTTTAGCATGATGACTTTATTATGTAATTAATAAAACCCTAATGATGGTAGTGACTGCCCATTCATTACTGCTTATCACTTGTCTATTACCTTTTTTTATTAGATTACTTTTTATTTAATTCCAAGTCATCATCTCATTTCTGCTCAGGTAGTATCAGCCAGCCAGCCACCTATCTCTGTGCTCCCCAAAGAGTCATCCTATTTAGGCTAGTAGCCTAGCTGCCTGCTGTCTGACGAAATCACAATTTCATTAGTTCTTCAAAGTAGATAAGGCATACTTTTAAGACTGATGAATAACAACTATCAATCAATTAGATGTTTTGTCGGGTAGCGATACCTAAGCAACTGCTCTCTATCCCTCTTGTTTGCAACACATTCTGGTACTGTTCCTCCCTCTCCATGTCTGTCTGCCGGCCCCACAGGCTTGCCTGGCCAAGAACCAATTAGAACAGGCAGCTGTAGGTGCAATGGATTCTAGTCATTGTAGTTAATTACCACGTTTTTTGCGCTCAACTATGATGCATATTGTGGCCTGTTGAAAATTACATCTTCCTGCAACATCCCACAGTTCATGCTTGATTAGATTTCTATCTAGAGAAAAGGCGTGTTGAGCTCACAAAAAAATAAAAGTTATTTAAAAACTAAATAAACCAAAATTGCTCAGAACTACTATGATTTTGTTGCTAGACAGCCATGTAATTGATTAATTTAACAGTAAATGTAATGTCCTACAACAACTTTTCATTGGTAGTCGGGATATAACGATTCACCAATATGCATCAGTCCCTGATTCAAATGTTTAAGACATGAGTGCATCGGTCCACAGGACCCCAAACCGATCCAAATGTAGCATGTATAGGTCAGAAAATCGATTACCTCTCACCGGTTCACTAACTTTAAAATGTTATGACTCTACTGGGTGAGGTTCAAAGGCTGGTTTTGACACCTTAACACTCTGTCGTAAATTAGGCAGGAGGGGAATCTCTCCCTTGCTCTTCAGTATTGGTAAAGGAATATGCTTTGTCTCCAGAATACTTTTGCCGCCAAAACTTTTACGTCCAAAAAAGTGAACACTGGATTGGAATGTGGTGAATGGTCAGTGGGGATCTAAAGACTAATCATGTCATATAGTTTATTATTTTTTGATGTCATTAAAAATGTTATAACGAAAATACTGTAATTTGGAAATTATACACACTTTATCTGTCAAGTTGGTCCTCTGTAGCTCAGCTGGTAGAGCACGGCGCTTGTAACGCCAAGGTAGTGGGTTCGATCCCCGGGACCACCCATACACAAAAATGTATGCACGCATGACTGTAAGTCGCTTTGGATAAAAGCGTCTGCTAAATGGCATATTATTATTATTATTATTATTATTAAATTTACATCCAATATATTGTGTATATAATATGGAGAATTACGAGATAATTTTTGTTAAGATAGGAATATATATATAGAATTATTGTAAAATTAACTCTGTCCATAAGGTGTAGATAGTAAGTATAGACCGGAAGTAGAGGCCTGGGCGTTGTTGTTCACTAATTTACTCCAAGTAGGGAAAGGATGGTGGGGTTGAAAAGTAATAAAGGGGAAATATATATATAAAAATAAAAAAACATGGGGGATTGGAAGTGATGCAGACAATTACATTGATAGAAGATAAAATCTATCTGCAATATTAAGCTGATCCATCCCCCCCCCCCCAAAAAAAAACAAAAACATAGGAATGTGATTAGAGTTTTCTAACGAGATCGTACGTTTTCATAAAAGCTATGTACGGTGACTAGACACGTCCCGAGTGAGCTCAGAGACCGAGATTGTCTGAGATGGGAGAAAATCCCATCTCAGACAATCACTGGTGCATCTGAGTATCTGCTCTGAGTACACGCCACTGCAAGCCAGAACAAAGAAGAAAGACATTGTGACCTCTGGTGGACAATCAGAGCCTTACAAGTGAGCTGAGCGAAGACCCAGCCAAAACCTCCTTTCCAAGATGGCTTGGGTCAACAATACATTGATTGGTTTCTTACTCCAAAACGGGCGGTAGTTCGTGAGCAAAGTATGATGATTACTTTGAGGGTAGTTTCCAAATGTATCAACAATAAGTTTGACTCTCTTTTTGTCTCTCCCTCTCCCGCTTCCTTTACCCCTCCCTCTTTTGATAACCAAGCAGTCATGCTGTTAGTAGTCCGCTAGGGACTTTTCTCATGTATTAAGTATGTATGTATTTTGTGTTCTTATTTAGTTAGCTAGTAAATAAATAATTAAGCCAATTTGTGTAATGCTGATTCATAAGTAAAGCTGGGGTTCCTGCAGATCCAAGAATTCTGCGACCATTCAGAATGAAGACTGATAAGTGGTAATGATTGATATGTTGACTGTTTTATACATAGTGATAGGTAAAGAAGACCTTTTAGAGTTTAATTCGGGAGATGGTAACTCTATAAACAACTTCTTCCGTGGTGTCCCAAATCCTAATGAGTTAATTGTTACATTAATAATTTAATTCCAACATTTTGCTTTTTATTCAGTGGCTATGTCATAGCAAATATTTTAAGATAAATGTTGATACATTACTAGCTCAAACACTTAATCTGCAAAAATGACAGGTTAACTAGTGGGTGATGGTGATTTCAGATCAAAAGTGGGGTGACAAAAAGCATAGCCTACATTTCTCTTGCATTTCAAAGATGATGTAACAAAAAAAGACAAAAAAATAAAATGCATGTATTTTTGTTTGTGTATTATCTTTTACCAGATCTAATATGTTATAATCTCCTACATTTAGTTTCACATTTCCACAAACTCCAAAGCATTTCCTTTCAAATGGTATCAATAATATGCATATCCTTGCTTCAGGTCCTGAGCTACAGGCAGTTAGATTTGGGTATGTCATTTTAGGCGAAAATTGAAAAAAAGGATCCGATCCTTAAGAGGTTAACGTGCTAGAAGCACAATACAGTCAGCATTTCCTCAAGCAGGGCTTCAGCTTTGCTGCATTATTGAGGTAAACTGCATTAGACTTTTCTGGCCCATGTGCAGAGTTCAGAGAGCATGTGCAGTGCTGTAATGTTAGCGTAGCCTACTTATCCAAGGCTGAAGCCTTGCCCAGGTATTAGCTAGCGAGCGTGGAGAGGGAAAGGGAGAGGGTGCCCTGGATAATGTGCTTAAGGGACATGTGCTTCCACCTCCCCTTCAGCGCGAATATATACAGTATCAATACTGAAAGACATACAGAGCATGCTGCATACCCTCATACAGACACTCACTGTAAGCTACTGGTATTCAGAATGACAGACAGAGACAGACAGATGGATGCATTCTGACTAACACATACACAGTCATGTGTACACACACACACACACACACACAATCAACTGCAAACAAACATACCCAAAGTGCACTGCAGTTTGTAGCCGTGGTTGGAAGTTGTTTCTTCATACATAATTAAGTTGCTTTATGGATTGAAGTTCTCACACTTCATTCATACTGATGTTCACATTTTATAGTACACGCCAGTCACCACACACACTCACATTCATAACTTCAGCTAAATGGCTGTCGGATGGCGTGGCAACGATGTAGCTCATTACAATTTGCCTTCCTTGACGTTCACTTGAGTGCGAAGACTCCCGGGGTTTGTTTTATATTTAGTGCAGAGGCCCGAATCATAATAGTTTCCTAACGCGAGGCAATTTGCGAGAGAAATACCAGTGCCTCGCTACTTATTGCTCTGGGGAGGCTCCCCTACCATTAACAGAACAGAAGAGGGATGTTAGAGATCCGTCTCTGGGATAAGAGAGATTCAGATGGTATTTAAGACATATTATATCTTCCCAAATGGCAGTCAGCTCGCTATGCCAACACAACCAAAGTGATCCCCCCCCCCCGCCCCCATAGTGGGAACAGAGGGATGAGACTCATTTAAAGCACTGCTGGGTTTAAGGAATGGGGTAAGACTGGAATTTATTATAGTTCGATATCACCTAATGTTCAAAGGCTAGTCGCTCAGTGCCAAATGGTTCAATAGGAACTCATTTACGATTATGTTGCTTCCCTATACCATAAATAATAAATAATACATAATATCATAAATACAGCCTTTCTACTGATTTTAGGATTGAAAATACTATATTTGCAACATACAGTATCTGCTCGTTAAAGACGACTTTCTACAAAATATTTAGATTTGCAAAATGAAAATGCATGATCATATTTTTGCCAATCATTCATATTCATAAGACATTTTTGTTTTTTGTTGGGGGGTTTTCACCCATAGCTCAGTTTGTAGAGCATGGCGCTTGCAACGCCAGGGTTGTGGGTTCGATTCCCATGGGGGGCCAGTATGGAAAATGTATGCACTCGCTAACTGTAAGTCACTCTGTATAAGAGTGTCTGCTAAATGACTAAAATGTAAAATAGTGTGTGCTTTGAGGGCCCTACCTAGTATGCCTGGTGATGTAACATAACTGTATTTATGCCCAAGTGTACTGAACCCAATTTTGGGCCAATACTTGGCTTGAATGTGTTAAGGGAAATTAAGTCTGGATTTCAATATATTGTCACTGGATTGCCCCATTTTTCAAATATACTGCAGTAGTCTACCACTAATTATACAGCACATTATGATGAAATGTTTGTGTTTGTCAAAGGAATTGACAATGGTGCCATTAACAATACACATATTTACATTTATATTGATAGCTAGATTGAAAGAAAGAAAACTAAGGCCATCGATTGATTAAACAAACAGCTATTCTACTTTATACTCTTTTATTGCCATCGCATGAAGAGCTATTGTGAAGAAGGAGCATCACAAATGACATGCATAACTTAATGACAAATTCCAGGCAGTGTGCTCTCTTCAATTTTAATCATATAGCAGAAAAATCCATCACAAACATTTTGCTAAAAAACTGCGACATTGGCAATTTTTCAGATTTATAATTGAAATTGTGAGGATGCATAACAGCATACTGTTCATCTAAAATAGACTTCCATGTGCCTCAATGTCGGTCTATTCCACAGAGTATGTCAGCAGTGTTTTCCACTAGCGGTTAAACATCCAATTAAACAGACTCATTTTCAGCCAGCTGCCTTTTCCACTTAAATTAACTAGGCTACTTTTGGAAATCAAAAGGAGGTGGTCTACAGAGATAGGTGGGATGGGCTGAGAGTGGCAGAGGGTTGGGTTTAAAAAGCTCATGATCGGTAATAGTTATTACTGAAAACACTATATAGATGTCAGAGTACGAATTATCCAAAATGTTATGTGTATATCAAAAAATAAAAATACATGTATTTGTTTTGTAACTGTGCAAAAAAAAGTATAATGTATGTCAAATGTACGTAAAGTGTGTGTAAAATGTATATGTAACAAAAAGCTGTAAAAACAAAAATGTGAAAACAATGTTACTTTTGTCCTCCGAAGAGGGGTTGTGGTGGATGGACTAATAAAAATAATAATTAAAAAAATGGGCTACTTTTCAATTCGCTAATCAGAGAAAGGTCAGCTGGAAAGAACAATCTATTGATAGGACAGGCACCTCTCCGAGTGATGACATGGAAACACTGCTGATTTGACTGTCTGCTGTCTGTCCCGCCTCTCGGTACCTGGGTGTGTGTGTTGTGTGTGCTGTTGTTGCTCTCATTGTCTAAGTGAGTGAATTTGCACTTCCCAAACATTGTGGTAAAACATTGTGGAAATCCACTTAGCTTATTGTTTTCTGGCACATTTATTTTCTTTCAGGTGTTTCATATGCGTCCACAGAGTGGTGGTGCACAGGCTATTTAATGTGCTTTGATTGACGAACAGCATGCTTGACTAGTTTATAAAATGGGTTGAATTGACTGAATAAAGTCAATCTCATATATCCTTGCCATTCATAAATCATACAACTTAATTATGTGTCCATGGTATCGCATAGGGAAGTAAACTAAAGATCTCGTTCGTATTTTAGATATGAAGTCCCTCAGGACTTGCCAGAGAGTGACTTTAAAGTGAGTGACTCATCAGTAGCCTACTGAATCGCATCGGTAAGTGACGTTCATTTAGATCCCTAATTTGCATAATGGTAGGCTTTTTGGTAAATATCTGCAGATAAATATGAAAACATTCGATGAAGATGGTAAATCCTCCTCACTGCAGGAACAAAAGGTAGGCAAGTGGAGAGAGAGCCTCACTCTGGTCCAAAATATGATAAAATAAAACAGATTGAATTGTTTTAAAAGCTAGTGATACTTATATGGTATTTTCAAAGATATTGATATAGAACTACTGATTTAATAAAAGTGTTGACAATGGAGTAGTCAACTGCTGCTTTCTGTGTAGCAAAGCCTGTGTTTTACACCTGCGTTGTTCTTCAATCGTACCTGTATTACAGATAGCTGAGGAAATGCCTAATAAAATGAATCTTGAAGCCTGTGGAAGTCAGCAGACTCTTACAGGATTCTTTAAATTTGTGGGTCAGTTGCTAAATACATTTTTGTTGTTGAATAAATGACATGCAAACACTTGTTGAAATTCTTTCAGTAATTTAACTGATGTCGTTCTATCTCTTCTCTTAACATGTATGGACCCATAACTTAATTGAGCATTTGTTCTGTTTATTTTGGAGACCCATTTTGTCATTTGAAATTGTGCCCATCACACAATTTTTCATTTTAAATTGAACCTTTAATTTATTTGTTCAAGATAATTTGGACTATTTACTTAATGTTTTGTTTTAATAAAATACATAATTTGAAGAACAAACATAATTGTGGCAATTCATATCTTGCAGTAAATACTTTAATCTCAAGAGAAGACAGGTTGAATGTTCTCTTGCTTAGAAAATAGTCCTGAACAGGCCTAGACCACATGTCAAACTCATTCCACGGAGGGCCGAGTGTCTGTGGGATTTCACTCCTACTTTGTACTTGATTGATCAATTAAGGTCACTAATTAGTAAGGAACTCCCCTCACCTGGTTGTCTAGATCTTAATTGAAAGGAAAAACCAAAAACCTGCATACACTAGGCCCTCCATAGAATGAGTTTGACACCCCTGGCCTAGACGATATCCAAAACTACTAAAAATACACTAAATTCATACATTTTCAGTAATTGTACCTTTACCTCACTGTCAAGGTATTTATGTGTGTGTGTGCGTGTGCATGTGTGTATTGTTCACTTACGCCATAAACAGACATGTCATAACAGCAACCACCTTTCCTACCTCCGTTTTTAACCCAGTGTATGTTTTTCTGCTCAAAGATGAATTGCAGTCAAAAATTTCAATTCCCAGTTTATGCTTCAAAACCATAGGTTCTATTTGACTCAAAATTCCATGACCTACAGTAAGGAATTGTTGGCAGAATAGATGGATGCAGTTCAAATAATGATTACTATAGTTCACCAATACGTGTCTTGGTAATCCCAAAAATATAACTATCAGGTTGTAAATCACAGATGGCTTGGTACATTGTTTGCTACTTCCACCCATTCGGGATGCACTGTTTCAGTTTCAATGACTCAATATTTTAAACAAAAACGGACGACTGTAATTAAGGCTGGGAATGTCAATACAATACAAGCAAGGGCAATGATCAAAAGTCAGTCATAACGTGGCTAATAGGCTAGCGCACGTGTCAAACACAAGACCCGTGGGCCAAGTAGGACAAATGAGTCAACAGTTAAGCCATCTACTTTATGAAATTACAGCCTGAGGCGCTCGCATTGGTGAATTCCACTTCAATTGCGCCGCTTTCGTGTGTCCCATTTACAGCTGCGCAGAGGAGGGAACGTGTACAGACACATGCCACAGTCCTAGCTAGGCTACTAAAGTGTTGCAATCTGGCATCGGTTTTTAAAGCTTGACAATGAATAACCAAAAAACTAAACCTGCAACAAAACACCATGCAAATGAGAAATAGAAGCCTATTACAGCAACATTTCAGCAGTAGCCTAGGCTGGCTACTCAATTACAATACATTTTGAGTACACCATACATCAATGCTGCATTCAACCGCACCGGTGATCCATGCAGTGCAACAAAACATTTAAAAAAAAGTTTTAAGTTTAAATGTTACAACAAACATATAGCTAAGTTTTTGTTATTTGGAGATATTAAATACTTTTTGATTAGGGATGCAGCATATTATGCATATCTGCAAGCATAGCAGCGAAACTGGACAAATTTGATTTACAGTTGAAGTCGGAAGTTTACATAAACCTTAGCCAAATACATTTAAACTCAGTTTTTCACAATTCCTGACATTTTATCCTAGTAAAGATTCCCTGTCTTAGGTCAGTTAGGATCACCACTTTTATTTTAAGAATGTGAAATGTCAGAATAATAGTAGAGAGAATGATTTATTTCAGCTTTTATTTCTTTCATCACATTCCCAGTGGGTCAGAAGTTTACATACACTCAATTAGTATTTGGTAGCATTGTCTTTACATTGTTTAACTTGGGACAAACGTTTCGGGTAGCCTTCCACAAGCTTCCCACAATTTTGGGTACATTTTGACCCATTCCTCCTGACAGAGCTGGTGTAACTGAGTCAGGTTTGTAGGCCTCCTTGCTCGCACACGCTTTTTCAGTTCTGCCCACACATTTTCTATAGGTTTGAGGTCAGGACTTTGTGATGGCCAATCCAATACCTTGACTTTGTTGTCCTTAAGCCATTTTGCCACAATTTTGGAAGTATGCTTGGGGTCATTGTCCATTTGGAAGACCCATTTGCGACCAAGCTTTAACTTCCTGACTGATGTCTTGAGATGTTGCTTCAATATATCCACATAGTTTTCCTTCCTCATGATGCCATCTATTTTGTGAAGTGCACCAGTCCCTCCTGCAGCAAAGCACCCACACAGCATGATGCTGCCACCCCCGTTCTTCACGGTTGGGATGGTGTTCTTCGGCTTGCAAGCCTTCCCCTTTTTCCTACCAACATAACGATGGTCATTATGGCCAAACAGTTCTATTATTGTTTCATCAGACCAGAGGACATTTCTCCAAAAAGTACGATCTTTGTCCCCATGTGCAGTTGCAAACCGTAGTCTGGCATTTTTATGGCGGTGTTGCAGCAGTGGCTTCTTCCTTGCTGAGCGGCCTTTCAGGTTATGTCGATATAGGACTCGTTTTACTGTGGATATAAATACTTTTGTACCTGTTTCCTCCAGCATCTTCACAAGGTCCTTTGCTGTTGTTCTGGGATTGATTTGCACTTTTCGCACCAAAGTATGTTCATCTCTAGGAGACCGAACGTGTCTCCTTCCTGAGCGGTATGACGACTGCGTGGTCCCATGGTGTTTATACTTGCGTACTATTGTTTGTACAGATGAACGTGGTACCTTCAGGCGTTTGGAAATTGCTCCCAAGGATGAAACAGACTTGTGGAGGTCTACAATTGTTTTTCTGAGGTCTTGGCTGATTTCTTTTGATTTTCCCATGATGTCAAGCAAAGAGTCACTGAGTTTGAAGGTAGGCCTTGAAATACAGCCACAGGTACACCTCCAATTGACACAAATGATGTCAATTAGCCTATCAGAAGCTTCTAAAGTAATGAAGCTGAAATTTTCCAATAAACAGCTTGGAACATTTTCTGGAATTATCCAAACTGTTTAAAGGCACAGTCAACTTAGTGTATGTAAACTTCTGACCCACTGGAATTGTGATACAGTGAATTATATGTGAAATAATCTGTCTGTAAACAATTGTTGGAAAAATAACTTGTGTCATGCACAAAGTAGATGTCCTAACCGACTTGCCAAAACTATAGTTTGTTAACAAGAAATTTGTGGAGTGGTTGAAAAACGAGTTTTAATGACTCAAACCTAAGTGTATGTAAACTTCCGACTTCAACTGTATCTCTTCTTTTGTTTTAATATGTTCAAATGCTATATACCTCATCCTATGTACATAATTGGATATTTTATAAAAGGGCCATATTTTTTCTAATAAAACAACGGCCAGTTTGGTTTGCAGTTGCATGTTTTTTGTAAAATATGCTATGTCTGGCCCTTTAAATTTGTTGTGTTTTTTCAATATGGCCCGTGCACTTTTTGAGTTTGACATCCCTGGGCTAGTGTATCTATTTATGTGGCTAGCTATTTATTTTAGCAAGCTAAAAACACAGAGCCTAATATTAGCTAGCTAGCTAGCTGCTGGGAGGATGTCATGTCATTGGAGGAATGGGTGAGTGACCAACTTTTTCCCCTAATATCGTTTTTTGGTGGCTACAGCTAGAGATGCAGGTGTCATTTGATTTGCTAGCAAGAAATGTGAATTGCTTTGCAAGCTAGCTAGCTATGCTGAACTTGAACAGCTGTTATCCACAGTTAGCATATCTCTTAGTTGTCAATCAAATGTATTTGGCATTGATCAAATGGGCGGGCAGGCAGGCAAGTTCCCATTCAGTTGTCAAAATGTGGGTTGGGACGAGCAAGCATTCGCAGGCAAGCTGCAGATGGACAAGCAAGCTACTATTCCCCATTGTTTCAAAGCAATTTTGATGGCCAACTAGCTGAAAACATTTGAGAGGGTTCACATTTCCCTCATTAGATTTAAGCTTATCTCATTCTGGCTAGCATTCGTTGTTGATCTTGTTGTTGTAGATGAGCATAGGCAACTGAGGACTCCGGTCCTGGACAAGACAGATGTTTTATTTACTGCAGTGCCTATTAATTGTCCAAACGCACGGCCACTTTCCCATTCTGTATTGCTATAGAATTGTAACAAATGCCTTACTATACATCATTCTCAAACATTCTATGAATTTATGAAAATGTGAAAATGACCATATATAAGTGCTTGCTTGTCAGAAAAACAAAGGTGTCATTCTTCCTGGAGGTGTATTTGAATAGATTTTAAAAATATTTAATGTTGCTAAAACGCTGTCAGTTCCACTTTAACTATCATTGTCGTGAAACACTTTTAATATAAACAAGAAGTATATTTTAGAGATACCATCATCTACTCCTAAAACTCCTGTGTTTGTACAAAAGCTGGAGTTCGCATTATTGATATGTTAAACCAGTTGTACTCTTCAAAAACCAAATGGTAAATCCCAGAAGCTAAGATTATATGCATGTATGGAGTATGTGGCTCCTTCACAGAGAACTGTGACTACCACTCCATCGCGATGGGTTCAAAGGACCCATATTGACTCCCCTGAGCAAATTGGCCCCTCAAATCTGAGTGCTGTGGTCTTTTTGTAGAGGCAAGTGTCTTTTAAGTCCCTGGGAAGCGAGGGCAAATGTGGGGAGTTGACAAGCAGACAAATCAATCTGGAGAAATTTCCACATCACAGAGGCTCGCATGGAGAACAGGAGCATGTGAAGAAGATGAAGGTGCTCCAGCTGGGTTCTTCTAATCAGCCAGGTCTCCAGAAGTGACAGCTTCCTTGCTCTCCCATGTTCTGCTCTGATAAAAGCATCCTTTGTTCCCTAATCAATGAAGAGAGAGAGGGAGAGAGAGCTAAGCTAGCTAGCTAGATCTGCAAGCTCTGCATGGTTTTAAGGGGGGGAAAGGATGAGGTTTCTCCCTTTTTCTTTGTAATCATCTCCTGTTTGCGTTGATTGCAGGATGACATCCAGCTGAACGTGAAACCTTGGAATAATATTGATATGGTGCAGTGCAGGAATCGTGTTCCAACGTAAAAGTTGAAAAAATAAGAATGCTCTCTTCTCATCTGCTGACAGAACTTCTGATGAATTTGAGCACACCTGAGGTGGTAGATTTTCTCCCCCTTCAAAGGTGAATGTTTTAATCTAGTTTAAAAATGGGTTCATTTGGGTCTCTCAAGCTGAGATGGAAGTATCTCTACTTTGAAGTTGGCCGGTTTAATCTTTTTTCTTTTTTTTTTGCCTCTCTGGAAAGTCAAAAATGCTAAGCCACTTAGATAACTATTTTCATATTTGGAAAATGTATAACCTTCTATAGGGTGTTCTTTCAAAGATCCCCTTGTTTCAGGTCAGAGAGAAAATAAGGTTACTGTTAATTAAACTAGTTTATCTTCTCCTGTAACCTTGTTCACTCCCATAATGATGCCTGGAGAACATAGTTACCTGGGCAACTTCCACCAAGGGTTTTATTTATGCATTTAATATGGTGCCTTGGTAACTGCTTCACACTATTGTAGTTATTGTTTTTATTTATGTCCTGTAATATATCTCAATGATACGTTGTGCGCCTCCATCAAAACAACATACATCTGGCATTTGAACATGCATTAAGACGAACTGCCAAACCCATTAAAACAATTACAAGCAACCCAGTCAGAGACATCAACTTGGCTTAGCACTATTACAACTCAACTCCTTAATTGAACCCTTCAACCGAAGAACCATATACAGTAGCTCCATTTTGGAAAATATTGGTGATATGGTATATTTCCAGTTGTATAATCAATATAAATCATTCAGAGTTTGATATTGCATACAGACAATGAATAGACAACATGTACAATACATTTCCATGTCAGTTGAGAACTCTGGACATTACAGTGAACTTATAATAAGATACAAGATCAGTAATTATCTGAAAATGAAAAACGCACATATATGGCTCTTCGGTTGAGGGGTTACATTTGAGGTGTAAATCAGTTTTGAGCAGAGTCGTTTTTTAACCAAAGCCTCGGGAGTGTTACGGCCAGGTCGGCCAACAAAAAAACCTTGCTGAAAAGCAGTGGGGTTCAGCCAGCTCTCCGCTGCACCTGGGGAGTCTCCTGGAGAGTGTTTGTGTATTCTGCTGAGGTAGGCCAGGAGTTGCGCTCTCTCCCTCTGTTCTCTAACTACTCTTGAGCCAGCTGCCCCCTGACATGTTTCATGATCTAAATGTTGGCTGAGCAGCAGTGAATGTTACTTGGTGTAATTTGGGATCCGCCAGAGGATTGTCTCTTACCTCTTTTCCGTACCGCCTTGGCTGTATCTCAATATTTATGAGGCAGTGTCTGCTTGCCTTTTATAGGGATTTTTTATTTATTTGTATATGTATTTTTATATATACAGCAGGACAGGGTCTGCTTGTGTATCGGTCTATTCATCAATTGGAAAGGGTTATTCCAGCTTGTGACTCCTGGCTGCATGCAAATGCGATGGCATCGTGGGAAATTAATTATCACAGATAGGAAGCATCCGGTGCACAGGCTGACTGGCATGAACATGGCATCCCCATGTGGGCCTTTGCCTTGTCTCATCTCGAAGGTTAAGTGTAGCTTCCCTCCAACTGTCCAGTCGGCTGTTGCACATGGCTAGCTCCATCATTACAGCCCTGTGCACACTTGACGTTTCCATTATTTCTTATCGTGTAACAGGGCCTTTCTCCATAGTGAGCCGCGGATAAGTGTGTCACTCGGGACGTTGGCAGTGGTTACAAATACAAACAAGCACAATAGGAATCATGTACAGTGCATTCGGAAAGTATTCAGAGCCCTTGACATTTTCCACATTTTGTTACGTTACAGCATTATTCTAAAATTGATTAAATTAATTTTTTTCCCTCATTATTCTACACACAATACCCCATAATGACATGGTAAAAACAGGTTTTTAGACATTTTTGCAAATGTATTAAAAATACAAAACAGAAATACCTTACTTACATACAGTTGATGTCGGAAGTTACATACACTTACGTTGGACCACAGAAAAAAGAATTGTAGACCTCCACAAGTCTGGTTCATCCTTGGGACCAATTTCCAAACGCCTGAAGGTACCACGTTCATCTGTACAAACAATAGTAAGCAAGTATAAACACCATGGGACCACGCAGCCGTCATACCGCTCAAGAAGGAGACGCGTTCTGTCTCCTAGAGATGAACGTACTTTGGTGTGAAAAGTGCACGTCAATCCCAGAACAAAAGCAAAGGACCTTGTGAAGATGCTGGAGGAAACAGGTACAAAGTATCTATATCCACAGTAAAACAAGTCCTATGTCAACATAACTTGAAAGGCCGCTCAGCAAGGAAGAAGCCACTGCTCCAAAACCACCATAAAAAAGACAGACTACGGTTTGCAACTGCACATGGGGACAAAGATCGTACTTTTTGGAGAAATGTCCTCTGGTCTGATTAAACAAAAATAGAACTGTTTGGCCATAATGACCATCGTTATGTTTGGAGGAAATAGGGGAAGGCTTGCAAGCCAAAGAACACCATCCCAACCGTGAAGCACGGGGGTGGCAGCATCATGCTGTGGGGGTGCTTTGCTGCAGGAGGGACTGGTGCACTTCACAAAATAGATGGCATAATGAGGAAGGAAAACTATGTTGATGATATTGAAGCAATATCTCAAGACATCAGTCAGGAAGTTAAAGCTTGGTCGCAAATGGGTCTTCCAAATGGACAATGACCCCAAGCATACTTCCAAAGTTGTGGCAAAATGGCTTAAGGACAACAAAGTCAAGGTATTGGAGTGGCCATCACAAAGCCCTGACCTCAATCCTATAGAAAATGTGTGGCCAGAACAGGAAAAGTGTGTGCGAGCAAGGAGGCCTACAAACCTGACTCAGTTACACCAGCTCTGTCAGGAGTAATGGGCCAAAATTCACCCAACTTATTGTGGGAAGCTTGTGGAAGGCTACCCGAAACGTTTGTCCCAAGTTAAACAATGTAAAGACAATGCTACCAAATACTAATTGAGTGTATGTACACTTCTGACCCACTGGGAATGTGATGAAAGAAATAAAAGCTGAAATATATAATTCTCTCTACTATTATTCTAACATTTCACATTCTTAAAATAATGTGGTGATCCTAACTGACCTAAGACAGGACATTTTTACTAGGATTAAATGTCAGGAATTGTGAAAAACTGAGTTTAAATGCATTTGGCTAAGGTGTATGTAAACTTCTGACATCAACTGTAAGGATTCAGACACTTTGCTATGAGACTCGAAAATGAGCTCAGGTGCATCCTGTTTCCATTGATCATCCTTAAGATGTTTCTACAACTTGATTGGATTCCTCCTGTGGTAAATTCAATTGATTGGACATGATTTGGAAAGGCACACACCTATCCCACAGTTGACAGTGCATGTCTGAGCAAAAACCAAGCCATGAGGTCGAAGGAATTGTCCGTAGAGCTCCAAGACAGGATTGTGTCGAGGCACAGATCTGGGGAAGGGTACCAAAAAAGATCTGCAGCATTGAAGGTACCCATGGCACACAGTGGCCTCCATCATTCTTAAATGGAAGAAGTTTGGAACCACCAAGACTCTTCCTATAGCTGGCCGCCCGGCCAAACTGAGAAATCGGGGGAGAAGGGGATTGGTCAGGGAGGTGACCAAGAACCTGAAGGCCACTCTGACAGAGCTCCAGAGTTCCTTTGTGGAGATGGGAGAACCTTCCAGAAGGACAACCATCTCTGCAGCAATCCACCAATCAGGCCTTTATGGTAGAGTGGCCAGACGGAACCCACTTCTCAGTAAAAGGCACATGACAGCTTGCTTGGAGTTTGCCAAAAGGCACCTAAAGGACTCTCAGACCATGAGAAACAAGATTATTTGGTCTAATGAAACCAACATTGAACTCTTTGGGCTAAATGTCAAGCGTCACGTCTGGAGGAAATCTGTCACCATCCCTACGGTGAAGCATGGTGGTGGCAGCATCATGCTGTGGGAATGTTTTTCAGCGGTAGGGAGAGTAGTCAGGATCGAGGGCAAGATGAACAGAGCATGAACAGGTTCACCTTCCAACAGGACAAGGACCCTAAGCACACAGCCAAGACAATGCAGGAGTGGCTTCGGGACAAGTTTCTGAATATCCTTGAGTGGCCCAGCCAGAGACCAGACTTGAACCCGATTGAACATCTCTGGAGATACCTGAAAATAGCTGTGCAGCGATGCTCCCCATCCAACCTGACAGAGCTTGAGAGGACCTGTAGAGAAGAATGTGACAAACTCACCAAATACAGGTGTGCCAAGCTTGTAGTGTCATACCCAAGAAGACTCGAGGCTGTAATCGCTGGAAAAGGTTATTCAACAAAGTACTGAGTAAAGGGTCTGAATACTTATGTAAATGTGATATTTCAGTTTATTTTATTTTATACATTTGCTAAAATTTCTATATACTTGTTTTTGCTTTGTCGTTATGGGGTAGTGTGTGTGTAGATTGATGAGGGGGGGGGGGAAACTATTTAATCCATTTTAGAATAATGCTGTAACATAACAAAATGTGGAAAAAGTCAAGGGGTCTGAATACTTTCCGAATGCACTTTTAAGGGGCGGGTATAGCAGTTACAGCCGACCATGTAGTTGTTGCTTTTCTCCTTGAAAGATCCCATAGTAGCTTGATAGATGAGAGGGCTCAATGATTACATAGAATCACAGCAGAAAGCATATTACAGAAGAACATCCTCAAAAGACCAAAAGTCTCCACCGACAGCTCTCTTTGCCTAAAACTTAACTAAACACCATCCTTACTAATATTGTAATTTTTTCACCCACTCCTTATTGTAACTTGTCCTTGAGCTCGTATTCAATCATTCAGTGTTTTCAATAACTACTTGCAACATGGGGATTATTGTTTGACATTGCATGACCGCCATTATGTAATAGCTCGCGTTTGTAATAAAAACCATGGCCTCAAGGGGCTTAAAATCGTATGTGGTGCAAAACTGCAAACAGGGAAGGGTTGGTTGACTAGTCACCAGTGAACTCTTAAAATAATTTGTCTTTTTGATTTTATTTGTACTTTTCCTCAGTCATGGAGCTCAACTAGAGATACAAAAATTGGGTGATACCCAAACAGCAACAGCAGGTGTCTGAGTGGTGTTCAGTGTCACCAGCTATTGTATGCAGTAATCATGCACCTATGAGTTATACTGTTAGCACTGAGGCGGTTTACCATAGAAGGAAGTCCACTGTGTGCAGCTCACCCTGCACTATCAGCTCAAACATAAATATCACTGTCATGTCTACCTCTGATAAGCCTCCCAGTAAAGCAATAAAAACAATCAAGAATCCCAGAAAAGTGCTAAAAATAGCCCACATTAACATATGTGACTCGTTTCAGGAAACTAGGCATATGTTGCGCGTCACTACTTCACAGGAGAGGCATTTCAACATATTTTTTAAAATGTTTATCAAAATGTGTTTTGGGCAGAAATGCCTTCTCGAACATGTGACCTTTCATGTGCCTTAAAAACAAACTGTAAATCTGTAAATACGAAGAAAATTTTTACATTACGAGTCTAGTTGGTTTAGCCACAGAAAAAGACAGGAACCTTCCCGCTAGGCATGATTGGCTGAGAGAATGGATGGGCTGGAAATGTCGAGAGATGAGTTCGGATTGGTCTGCCATGTAGAACGCTTCTGTCTATAACATGAGCTGCTTAGTATGTGTAGGTAATCCTTTCTAAAGCGGATTTGTTTAAAGAGATCACAAAGAACTGCACAAGTGTTCCTAAGGCTCTCCACTTTCTGGAGGACCGAGTTTTGAAAAATGCCCGGTAGAAGCAGAGTATGATAGCTAAGGAGATGGAGAAATTTCAGGCGTTTGATTGGAAATGCGGAGGGAGTCGAAAATTGAACACAGAAGGCTGTTGTATAAAACATCTGTCTGGATTACATCTTCAAAGTAAGGGCAACCATGGCATCCATGATAGAGATGGAGAACCATTCATCCATGTAAGAGAGTCTAGCTAGCTACATTTTCAGATATTACACGTTTGTAATTTTGTCATTTTCATTTCAAGTTAAAGTGTATTGTTAGCTATCTAGCTAATGTTAGCTGGCTGGCTCGCTAGCTAACGTTATGTGTATGATCTGTGTAGTAATGTTATTTGTATCTCCGAGCCATTTGCATTGCTAGTTATAGCCTGAACCTAGCTAGTTGGTTAGCTTTAGCTACCTGTAGATTCATGTAGGGTAGTACTGTTATGAGTTGGGATTATGGTTAATTGTTTAGCTAGCTACATGTCTAAACAAAAAGACTCCACTATGCAGGTAACCATTTCACTGTACCCCAGTGGGGTAATTACTGCTGCTAGCTAACTCTGATGTAAATATTGTAGCCGACAAACATTGGATTAGTATGATAACTACATTTAGTTTAGTTATTGTTGGCTGTCGTGAGAGAAATACATCTAACTAGCTAACAAGACACTGGGGACACGCCCGACACTGCTCTGAGTGGCTACACCGAACACTAACACGCAACACTGCGTAGCAAGGAACAGCTGGCGACCTGCCACTGATAACTGACCCAGACATCACCCGCTCCCCTGCGGTCTCTCTCGCTCTTCACATTCAACGAGAGACAGACAACAACACAGCTGTGCGGGGGACTGGTGGGGGCGTCCACAGCCATGGAGGGAGCATCTATGTCCCCGGCAGAGCCGGGAAATGTTTGTTACCTTGGACTGTCGGCATGCAGCAATGAAAACTAATTTGAATCTGCTGGGGACTCGCGTGCTATTAAATGTATAATCTGCAACATGTTCGTTGTTGTCACGGGGAAAGGTCCAATGGATACCTTCATTTGTGAAAAATTTATTGAACTTGATGCAGCTAAAGAAAGGATTATTACTCGTCATGAAGAAATACAAATGTTGACCTTGAACTGAATAAGGATTCTATGAGACTATCAAAACATCCAAGAGGATCATAATGGGACCTTTCCGACACTGGATCCCTCTACTAGCTTGAACAAGAAAATGGCTGCTCATTGTTCGACTCCAGGTGAGCGTAAGAACCAGAAAGAAGGAGAAGAATCATTCTCGGCGTGCCTGCCTTCTTCCCCCGCGTCCGGACTTAAGACTTTCAAATCGCTTTGAGCCCCTGTACCAGCTGTCTTCTGCCGGGGGCTTGGGTGTTCCCTCTATGGATGTGGATGCCCCTCCACCTACCTCTCCCTGTCCTACTCAATCAACTGCCTGGGCACAGCCTGGACCACCGCGGCCCCCTTCACTGGGCCGTGCTCTCTGGATCAGAGCTCTGTCCCTTTGGCTGTTGTGGCCTACACGCAGCCAGCGTCTCAGCAGCCCTCTTCTCAGGTGAGTTCTGTGGCTCTGGCCTCACAATCTGCTTCGAGACACGGCAGAGGCCGGATCATTTACGGCGATTGTGATAGGGAGTTCGATGGTTAGGCATATATCTGTACCTGGGGCAAAGACTTTGTGTTTTCCTGAGGCAAATGTAAAGGATATCACCAGGTTGCTTCCCGAGGCTGAGTCAGTCACCTTGGGCTGATACTGTCATGGTTCATGTGGGGTCAAATTACATTATAAAGGGCAGCTCAGAACAGCTGAAGATGGATTTAAAGAACTGATTGGGTCTCTACTTGACACCAACAAATGCCCAATAATATCTGGCCCTCTGCCCTCCCTAAATCGTGGCATTGAACGGTTCAGCAGACTTTTAGCCCTCTATAACTGGCTACGAGACTATTGCAGCTCTGTGGGTGTAACATTTGACAATTTTGATACCTTCTGGAAACAAAACTCATATTATAAGAAGGATGGGATCCACCCAAATCATTTGAGTTCCTGGATCCTTTCACAGCATTATAAGGCTGCATTGAGACAATTACTTATCAATGAACCAAGCCCAGCTCAGTTCATCCCTACCATTGTGTCGCTGAGTTGTCATAATGCTTCAGCAAATGTACATTATCCTAGGGGCATTGGAAGACACAATGTAAATAATATAATATAATGCTGTAAAAATAACCTAATTTGTGTCCCTCTTACTGCCCGGAATGCCTCTGCTGATCCTACAGCTATTGTACTGTTAGCACTGAGGTGGTGTGCCCTAGTAGGAAGTCCACTGTGTGCAGCTCACCCTGCACTAATAAAAATAACCAGAGTATGTCTACCTCTGCTAAGCTTCCCAGTAAAGCAAGAAAAACAATCAAGCATCCCAGAAAAGTGATACAAATAGCCCACGTTAACATATGTAGCTTAAGAAACATGGTTCATGAAATCAATAATTTGCTAATAACAGATAACATTCATATTCTGACAATCTCTGAAAGTCACTTAGATAATACATTTGATGATACAGTGGTAGCAATACATGGTGTGATGTCACGAGAGGCTGTGTCCTGGAGGGACGTTACATCCCCCTGAGGTGGCTGCAAACCCAGACAGCTATGGCTCCATCTGCTGGTATGGTCGGGAACTCCACCCCTCTATGGCCAATCTTCCCACGCAGCTGAAACAAATGAGGAGCTGATGAGCTGAAGGTTTGGGAAGGGAAGAGACACAGTCTCCAACCTGGGCTCTCTGGAGGACAAGAGTGCTGCACGTCCACTTCCATGAGGAATATAAGGATTTGGAGATACTTACCTTTGGGAAATACTCACCTTTGGATATATGCACCTGTGGAAATACGTGAGAGACATTTGGAAGGACTTTTTGCTGGGTTGGCCACTAGCTGCAATGTGGACTACAGTAAGGCTGGGGAAAAGTTATCTGAGCGAGTGAGAATTATGATTTTGGATGTGGAAGAGACATCCCTGAACTGTTAACCCTTAAAGAGCCACAAGAGAACAGAATTTTGTTATATTTTCGTTAATTTCCCAAGACCTATAATAAAATCCTTGTTTTGTTTGAACCTTGTCTCCTTGCACTACTTGAGCAATCCCGCTGAAAGCTGTGTAGCCTCTCGTGACGTCACAGATGGTGGAGAATACAGGCACGCTCAAGCGTTAATAGTGCATGTCAGAGGAGGATACCGAAGGTTTGATCACCCAGTTTTCCAAGTTGGCCGTAGGCTCCCCGCCGACTGAAATGGAGGACATATTGAAAGCCCTTGTTGCTGGCCAGCAAGCCCAGATGCAAGCAAACGTGGCTCTCTTGGAGGAGCAAAAGAAAGCCAACCTTCTGAAGGCAGAGGAATTGCAGTTGCAGAGACAGAGGGTGGTCCAAAATACCCGCCCAATAAAGGCAAGTGACTTTATATCTTAGATGGGAGCTACCGATGACATTGAGGCATACCTGCATGCATTTGAGGCCACGGCCACTAGGGAAGCCTGGCCCAAGCAACAGTGGGTTGGTCTGTTAGCCCCCTTTCTAACCGGGGAATCGCTGAATGCTGTCCGGGACCTGGGCCCTGACCAGGTTACTGACTATGATGCCCTGAAGTCTGAGATCCTCAGCAGATATGGACTCACAAAGTTTGGTATGGCCCAGCGCTTTCACAGCTGGACCTTCCAACCAGACCAACCTCCTCGGGCGCAGATGCATGAACTTGTCCGAATCGCAAGGAAATGGCTGGATCCGCAGAGGAATACAGCAGCGGCGGTGGTGGAGGCCGTTGTGGTGGATCGTTACCTACGCGCCCTGCCTTATGAGGCAAAACGGTTCATCAGTCAACAGGCCTTGACCACGGCTGATCTGACCGTGGAAGCTGTGGAAAAGTACCAGGCCACAGCGGAGATGCTGAATGCTTCCCGAAAAGACCCCAGGAGTGCGGCCCCCACCACAAATGGGAAGAACCCGTCCCAAAGGACCCCAAGGTCTCGAACCCAGCCACGTCAGGACTTATCCCGGCTCCAGGGGGAGCCAGAAACCAGGCGGGTCCAAGAAGAGTACACCAGGAGGGGGAAACTCGACAGTGTTACCGGTGTGGGGAGATGGGACATATCTCCTGGCAGTGTGGGGAAACCAGCCGATGAACCTATGCCCACTGCGGAGTCCTCCAGCTCAGCACCCACACACCGTTTTGCCTCGCTCTTGGGAGTCGTAGATGGCGGCCCAGATCGACCCCCACCTGCCCGGTAACTGTGAATCACCATGATGTGGAGGCCTTACTGGATTCTGGTAGCCGGGCCACCCTGGTGCGTAAGGATTTGGTGGGCCCAACGTGTCTGACCCCGGGGAAAGTCCTCCCAGTTTCCTGTGTCCATGGGGACACCAGAGAATACCCCATTACTGAACTTACAATGACCAGCACACGGGGAACCATACACACGACGGCGGGGGTGGTTGATTCCCTCCCCGTCCCTGTCCTAATTGGACGAGACTGCCCAGCCTTTTACCCACTCTGGAGAGAGTCTCAGGAGAGGATAACCCGAGTACCTCGGAAACGGAGAGGCAAGACTCATCCTGGGAAGGCTCCGGTGCAATCCTCCGAGTTACTCACTCCCGCCCGGGCTCTGATAGGGATGGCAGGTGCCCAGACCGACACAGAGACGGAGCTACAGAATCTGGACAAAGAACTGTCTGGTCTGAAGGGGACCGCTGAGAGGTATCGTTTGTTAAAGCAACAGTTAGACATGAAGACAGAAGAGGTAGATATCCTCCAGGCTAAACTCCAACAGAGCTCCTTCCCTAAGCAACAGGAGGAGCTGGAGAGGCTGCGCAGGACCATCGAGGAGTGTGAGGAGACCCTGCGCAGTAGTAAGGAGGTCCAGAAGAAGGCAGAGGAGAAGTACAAGGTGTTGGAGAACAAGATGAAGAATGCGGAGGCAGAGAGAGAGAAGGAACTGAAAGCTGCTCAACAGAAGCTAAACTCTGCTAAAACCAAGGCTGATGCGTTCAGTAAGAAACTCAAGGAGAGACAACAGGAGGCTGAGTCCCTGGTCCTAGAGTTGGAGGAGTTGAAGAGAGAGCAGTCTGGCAAGCACCACGGCAATGCGGACGCCCTCTCCCGGCGTGATGCCTTCTTCGCTGCCTTTACCCCGACGAGGACGTCGGTCCCGAGGAAGGGGATGTGTGATGTCACGAGAGGCTGTGTCCTGGAGGGACGTTACATCCCCCTGAGGTGGCTGCAAACCCAGACAGCTATGGCTCCATCTGCTGGTATGGTCGGGAACTCCACCCCTCTATGGCCAATCTTCCCACGCAGCTGAAACAAATGAGGAGCTGATGAGCTGAAGGTTTGGGAAGGGAAGAGACACAGTCTCCAACCTGGGCTCTCTGGAGGACAAGAGTGCTGCACGTCCACTTCCATGAGGAATATAAGGATTTGGAGATACTTACCTTTGGGAAATACTCACCTTTGGATATATGCACCTGTGGAAATACGTGAGAGACATTTGGAAGGACTTTTTGCTGGGTTGGCCACTAGCTGCAATGTGGACTACAGTAAGGCTGGGGAAAAGTTATCTGAGCGAGTGAGAATTATGATTTTGGATGTGGAAGAGACATCCCTGAACTGTTAACCCTTAAAGAGCCACAAGAGAACAGAATTTTGTTATATTTTCGTTAATTTCCCAAGACCTATAATAAAATCCTTGTTTTGTTTGAACCTTGTCTCCTTGCACTACTTGAGCAATCCCGCTGAAAGCTGTGTAGCCTCTCGTGACGTCACAATGGTTATAAGATCTACAGAAAATACAGAAATGCCAAAGGTGGAGGTGTGGCTGTTTTTATATTCAGAACCACATTCATGTAAAGCTTAGAGAGGATCTCATGTTAAATACTGTTGAAATAATATGGCTACAGGTTCATCTGCCTCACCTAAAGCCCATTCTGGTGGGAAGCTGCTATAGACCACCAAGTGCTAACAGTCAGTATTTGGATAACATGTGTAAATGCTTGATAATGTATGTGATATCAATAGAGAGGTATACTTTCTGGGTGATTTAAATATTGACTGGCTTTCATCAGACTGCCCACTCAAGAGAAAGCTTCAAACTGTAACTAATGCCTGCAACCTGGTTCAGGTTATCAATCAACCTACCAGGGTAGTTACAAACAGTACAGGAATTAAGTCATCAAAATAGATCGCAAATAAGTCTGGCTGCACAGCTGATTTGCAAACGTACTATAAATCCATGTATAGCTGACCAAATTATGAAAGACAAGCATTGTAACTTTGAATTCCATAAAGTGAATATGGAAGAGGTGAAAAAAATATTATTGTTGTCTATCAACAATTACAGGCCACCTGGGTCTGACATCTTGGATGGAGAATTACTGAGGATGATAGTGGATGATATTGCCACTCCTATTTGCCATCTCTTCAATCTAAGCCTACAGGAAAGTGTGTGCGCTCGGGCCTGGAGAGAAGCAAAAGTAATTCCGCTTCCCTAGAATAGCAAAGCACCCTTTCCTGGCTCAAACAGCTGACCAATCAGCCATTACCAACCCTTAGTAAACTTTTGGAAAAAATTGTGTTTGACCAGATACAATGCTATTTTACAGTAAACAAATGAACAGCAGATTTTCACCACACTTATAGGGAAGGGCATTCAACATGTACGACACTTACACAAATGACAGATGATTGGCTGAGAGAAATTGATAATAAAAAGATTGATGTAAAGCCATAACACATATGTTTTGTTAGACTTCAGTGCAGCTTTTGACATATGTGTTATGGCTTTACATCCCCTGCTATATCTATATTTTTCGTTGCTGTTAGGTTCTGAACAAACAGAGTAAAAACTCAAATGGACGGCTAGAAAAAACTCAAACCAACTTTATTCAACCCACTGTGTGCTTCAACTGCAAGCACAACATACAAGTCACACAAGCATACATTTATACCTTCCGACTAGGCGGAATCACCTCCTTGCATGTCTAAGATAAACAATCCTTCTCTAGGCAGGAACCCAGTCTGTTCCTCTTAGTGGTATTGTCATGGCCCTGCCTAAGTCTAGAACCTTCATGGGTATGGAAATGTGTGTGTGCAAGATAGGACTGTAGTTGGAGAGTCGTCCCCCCTCCCAGAGGTTTCTTCTCTCTTCGACTATTGACCTTATCTCAACTTGAGTTCCACATCCCTCCTAGTTTCACCAACCTTGGCCTGCCTTATCAGGAACTGAGACTAGACTGTTGCTCTTTACCTCCTTCCTTAGGAAATTAATGTTCAGCAATAACATGTTTGAACAGACAGAAACCTTCTGTACTTCCCCTTGTCTTACACAGTAACTTTTCATGCACAAAGCTAGTTAGAACTCAACATCCCCCCCCTTACTGTTCAACATTACATAAGCTTTGAAATTACTTATAAATTAAACACCCCAAACTGTTGCCACAATGCTGGAACCACAGAATCGTCTATACTGAACAAAAATATAAATGCAACATGTAAAGTGTTGGTTTCATGAGCTGAAATAAAAGATCCCAGAAATGTTCCATACACACAAAAAGCTTATTTCTCTCAAATCCATCCACCTGGTGTGGCATATCAAGAAGCTGATCAAATGGCATGATCATTACACAGGTGCACCTTATGCTGGGGACGATAAAAGGCCAATCTAAAATGTGCAGTTTTGTCACACAACACAATGCCACAGATGTCTGAAGTTTTGAGGGAGTGTGCAATTGGCATGCTGACTGCAGGAATGTCCACCAGAGCTGTTGCCAGAGAATTGAATGTTAATTTTTCTAGCCACCTCCAACATCGTTTTAGAGAATTTGGCAGCACGTCCATTCGGCCTCACCACCACAGACGATGTGTAACCATGCCAGACCAGGACCTCTGAATCAGGGTTTTTCACCTGCAGGATCATCTGAGACCAGCCACCCAGACATCTGATGATACTGAGGAGTATTTATGTCGGTTATAAAGCCCTTTTGTGTGGAAAAATTCATTTTTGGCTGGGCCTGGCTCCTCAGTGGGTGGGCCTGGCTCCCAAGTGGGTTGGCCTATGCCCTCCCAGGCCCACCCATGGCTGTGCCCCTGCCCAGTCATGTGAAATCCATATATTATGGCATAATACATTTATTTCAATTGACTGATTTCCTTATATGAACTGTAACTCAATAAAACCATTGGAATTGTTGCATGTTGCGTTTATTTTTTTGTTCAGTATAGAATGTCATTGTATGCTGTAGCGTTAAGATTTCCCTTCACTGGAACTAAGGGGCCTAGTCCGAACCATGAAAAACAGCCCCAGACCATTATTCCTACTCTATGCACTATCCATTCAGGCAGGCAGCGTCTCCTGGCAACCGCTAAACCCAGATTTGTCCGTCGGACTGCCAGATGGTGAAGCGTGATTCATCACTCCAGAGAACGTCTTTCCACTGCTCCAGAGTCCAATGGCGGTGAGCTTTACACCACTCCAGCCGACGCTTGGCATTGCACATGGATATCTTAGGCTTGTGTGCGGCTGCTCGGCCATGGAAACCCATTTCATGAAGCTCCCGACGAACAGTTATTGTGCTGACGTTGCTTCCAGAGGCAGTTTGGAACTCCGTAGTGAGTGTTGCAACCGAGGACAGGCGATTAATATGCGCTACGCGCTTCAGCACTCGGCAGTCCTGTTCTGTGAGCTTGTGTGTCCTACCACTTCGCAGCTGAGCCGTTGTTGCTCCTAGACATTTCCACGTCACAATAACAGCACTTACAGTTGACGGGGGCAGCTCTAGCAGGGCAGAAATTTGACGAACTGACTTGTTGGAAAGGTGGCATCCTATGACGGTGCCATGTTGAAAGTCACTGAGCTCTTCAGTAAGGCCATTCTACTGCCGATGTTTGTCTATGGAGATTGCATACCTGTGTGCTCGATTTTATACACCTGTCTGCAACGGGTGTGGCTGAAATAGCTGAATCGACTAATTTGAAGGAGTGTCCTCATACTTTTGTATATATAGTGTAGCTTTACAGTTCATCCTCACAATGGCACACATGTAACTCATGCATGTCAGAGTGAATGGAACTTGATGGTGTCCTGATTTTCCCAAACAGACAAATCTCACCTGAGCTGCCACAACCATCCTTTACGGTCATTCTGTCTTGTCCATTTTCCGACCAGTGCATCAGCAGCATGAGATAAGTTTAGAAGTGATCTCTCTCCATGGTCACTCCACATTCTCAGTAATAGGACCCATACCACACTTCTGAGAGAGAGATGGCTTCGACTGGATGCTGTACACAGGTTGTTGGCTCGGACTCATGTCTCATGTAGAAGTGGTGAAGGACAGGGCCGTAGTGGGCGCCATTGTCGCCATTACTTCAGCCGGTTAGAGAGGGTGAGGCTCACACTGTTCTCGGTCGAATTATCCCTTCTATGCATATAGATACCATCCGGGGACACTTATCGCCATAACCTCGAAGACAGACCAGAACAACAGTTTAAGGCATTTCTGATTCCGGGAATCCAGACAAACTATTCACTGTATGACTAATTATTACATTTTCCAATATTCTTAATACAAATGTCTAAAACAAATGTCAAGGAGAATAACAAAACACTGTTGAAACCATTTTACAAGTTGGCTTATACTTCCCTATCATATACTTCCCTATCATATCTCACCGCCAAGTTACAGGGTCAGGGAGTTAGAGGGCTAACCCTTGGGAGGAATCTCGACAATACAGCAGACCCAATCTGGTGAGATTTGTATTAAAGCAAAGACAAAAAAAATACAAAACAAATAACGGCAAAACACTTCTTCATAATTATCAGCGTTGACATATTATACAAAAATGTCACCCAATGTCTCTGATCTTTTTAGTGAGGGTGAACAGGCCTCACCGCAAAGTCATAACAGAGGTCAACACCATTAAGTGAGTCTGTTCTTTCCCTTTTCTTTCCCTGTACTTCAGACTCATTGTTTCAAACATTCCCTGTATCAGATTTACATTGTTTTTCAGTACATTTCTCATCAGGAGAACTTACATGTGTGCAACCAAAATTCAGAAAATAGATACAGTGCATTTGGAAAGTATTCAGACCCCTTGACCTTTTCCAAATTTTATTACGGTACATATTTATTCTAAAATTGAATAAAAATAAATAAATAATCCTCAATCTACACAAAATACCCCATAATGACAAAGGAAAAACAGGTTTTTAGAAATGTTTGTAAATGGAATAAAAATAAAAAACGGAAATATCACAATGACATAAGTATTCAGATCCTTTACTCAGTACTTTGTTGATGTACCTTTTGGCAGCGATTACAGCCTCGAGTCTTCTTGGGTATGACGCTACAAGCTTGGCACACCTGTATTTGGGGAATTTCTCCCATTCCAAGCTCTATCAGGTTGGATGGGGAGCGTCGCTGCACAGTTATTTTCAGGTCTGTTCAGAGATGTTCGATCGGGTTTAAGTCCGGGCTCTGGCTGGGCCACTCAAGGACATTCAGAGACTTGTCCCGAAGCCACTCCTGCGTTGTCTTGGCTGTGTGCTTAGGGTCGTTGTCCTGTTGGAAGGGGAACCTTTGCCCCAGTCTGAGGTTCTGAGCAGTCTGGTGCAGGTTTTCATCAAGGATCTCTCTGTACTTTGTTCCGTTCATCTTTGCCTCCATCCTGACTAGTCTCCCAGTCCCTGCCGCTGAAAAACATCCCCACAGCATGATGCTGCCACCACCATGCTTCACCGTAGGGATGGTGCCAGGTTTCCTCCAGACATGACGCTTGGCATTCAGGCCAAAGAGTTCAATCTTAGTTTCATCAGACAAGATCATCTTGTTTCTCATGGTTTGAGAGTCTTTAGGTGCCTTTTGGCAAACTCCAAGCGGGCTGTCATGTGTCTTTTACTGAGAAGTGGGTTCCGTCTGGCCACTCTACCATAAAGGCCTGATTGGTGGAGTGCTGTAGAGATGGTTGTCCTTCTGGAAGGTTCTCCCATCTCCACAGAGGAACTCTAGAGCTCTGTCAGTGACATTTACATTTTAGTCATTTAGCAGACGCTCTTATCCAGAGCGACTTACAGTTAGTGAGTGCATACATTTTCATACTCGGTTTCTTGGTCACCTCCCTGACCAAGGCGCTTTTCCCCCGATTGCTAAGTTTGGCCGGGCGGCCAGCTTTAGGAAGAGTCTAGGTTGTTCCAAACGTCTTACATTTAATAATGATGGAAGCCACTGTGTTATTGGGGACCTTCAATGCTGCAAAACATTTTTGGTACCCTTCCCCAGATCTGTGCTTCGACACAATCCTGTCTCGGAGCTCTGTGGACTATTCCTTCGTCCTCATGGCTTGGTTTCTGCTCAGACATGCACTGTCAACTGTGGGACCTTATATAGACAGGTGTGTGCCTTTAGAAATCATGTCCAATCAATTGAATTTCACGTTGTAGAAACATCTCAAGAATTATCAATGGAAACAGGATGCACCTGAGCTCAATTTTGAGTCTCATAGCAAAGGGTCTGAATACTTATGTAAATAAGGTATTTCTGTTTTGATATTTTAATACATTTGCAAACATTTCTAAAAACCAGTTTTCGCAGTGCCATTATAGAACATTGTGTGTAGATTGCTGAGGATTTTGTTTGATTTAAACAATTTTAGAATAAGGCTGTAACGTAACAAAATGTGTAAAAGGTCAAGGGGTCTGAATACTTTCCGAAGGCACTGTACTTCAGAAAATTTCATTTGTGTTCCCTTTAAGGTGCATCATTTCTCACCCGTGAAGAACCTATTAAAACCAAATAATTGACCACAGCCAATCAAGCAGACACAGTATTAACACCACTAACAGATATTCTTAACGGGTGGGTTGTGTATGTGTGTGGTAAAAAATAAGGGCAAAAACACGCAAATGGCCTTAAGTAATTGGGAGCTCCCTTAACGGCTGGATCCGGGTACCTTTATACTTTATAGAACTGCATAATTTCACTAACTGCTCACCCAAGGCAATGGCCTCAGGAAACATTTGAAAGGGAGAGATAGGGACACCCTATCCTCTCCTGGAAGAGAAAATGTACATTTTGTTAGTTTTCACTATGCTAAATCTTAATCAGCAACAAAAATGTTTTCATTACAGATGCAATAAAGTGTCTCATGAAATTGAAAACCCCCAGGGTTTTTCTGAGCGTGCGAGGAGTGTTTGGTCATGCCAACTTTACCTTGTTACCTTTTAGAATCCATTCCCCTGGCATTTCACAAAAATTATCCAAACCCAAAATTGGTTCCACTCCAGCTACTATGAAGAATGAGCCCGGTATTGTTACTGGACCTCTTGTAAACGGCATGGGTAGTAGTTGCATAGCTTTTGACTCTGTCCCTATTACTTCACTGAATGTAATGATTTGCGACCGCAAAGAAGCCACACAGCCCCTACACAGTGTTACCTCCAACTCTGGACGCTTTTAGGGTTTTTTGCTGCTCCTCACTAGTCAGTGAAGAAAATGTCTATATACCATCCTAAACCGATGCTGGAACTAAGACCGCACTCAACGAGCTGTGTAAGGCCATAAGTAAACAAGAAAATGCTCACGCAGATGCAGCGCTCCTAGTGACCAGGGATTTTAATACAGGGAAACTGAATCAGTTTTACCTGATTTCTACTAGCATGTCTCCTGTGCAACTAGAGACGAAAAAACTCTAGATCACATCTGCTCTACACACAGAGATGCATACAAAGCTCTCCCTCGCCCTCCATTTGGCAAATCTGACCATAACTCCCTCTTAATTCCTGTTTACAAGCAAAAACTCAAACAGGAAGTACCAGTGATGCGCTCAATACGGAAGTGGTCCAATGAAGCGGACGCTAAGCTACAGGACTGTTTCGCTAGCACAGATTGGAATATGTTCCAGGATTCAACCGATGGCAATGAGGAGTTTACCACATCAGTCACCGGCTTCATTAATAAGGGCATCGACGACGTAGTCCACACAGTGACCGTACGTACATATCCTAATGTATGTATGGTCAAAAATCCGGATGCTAATAAAAAATCCCACTACGCCCTCCAATAAACCATCAAACAGGCAATGCATCAATACAGGACTAAGATTGTATCTTACTACACCGGCTCTGACGCTCGCCGGATGTGGCAGGGCATGCAAACTATCACAGATTACAAAGGGAAACCCAGCCGTGAAATGCATTCTATGCTCTCTTCGAGGCAAGCAACACTGAACCATACTGTGTGATCACACTCTTCGTAGCCGATGTGAGTAAGACCTTCAAACAGGTTAACATTCACAAGGCCACAGGGCCAGATGGACTACCAGGACGCGTACTCAGAGAATGACCAGTTAGCAAGTGTCTTCACTGACATTTTCAACCTCTCCCTGACCCAGTCTGTAATACCCACATTTCAAGCAGACCACCATAGTCCCTGTGCCCAAAATCGCCAAGGTAATCTGTCTAAATGACTATTGCCACGTAGCACTCACATCTGTAGCCATGAAATGCTTTGAAAGGCTGGCCATGGCTCACATCAACACCATCATCCCAGACACCCTGGACCCACTAAATTTGCATACAGCCCCAACAGATCCACAGATGATGCAATCTCTATTGCACTCCACACTGCCCTTTCCCACCTGGACAAAAGGAACACCTATGTGAGAATGCTGTTCATTGACCACAGCTCAGCATTCAACAACATAGAGCCCTCCAACCTCATCACTAAGCTAAGGACCCTAGGAACACCTCCTTCTGCAATTGGATACTGGACTTTCTGACGGGCCACTCCCAGGTGGTGAGGGTAGACAACAACACATCCGCCAGGCTGACCCTCAACACAGGGGCCCCTCAGGGGGGCTTGCTTAGCCCCCTCCTGTACTCCCTGTTGTGGATCAAGAGTTACCTGTCTAACAGAACACAGAGGGTGCTCTTTAATGGAAGTCTCTCCAACATAATCCAGGTAGAGTCAGGCATTCCCCAGGGCAGCTACCTAAGTCCCTTATTTTTGCAATCTTTACTAATGACCTGCAACTGGCTCTGAGTAAAGCCTGTGTGTCTATGTATGCTGATGACTCAACACTATACACGTCAGCTACCACAGCAAGTAAAATCACTGCATCACTTAACATAGAGCTGCAGTCAGTTTCAGAATGGGTGGCAAGAAATAAGTTAGTTTTAAATATTTCAAAAACTAAAAGAATTGTATTTGGGACAAATCATTCACTAAACCTTAAACCTCAACTAAATATTGTAATGAATAATGTGGAAACACCAAGTTGAGGAGACTAAACTGCTTTGAGTAATCCTGGATTGTGAACTGTCATGGTCAAAACATATTGATGCAACAGTAGCTAAGATGGGGAGAGGTCTGTCCATAATAAAGCGCTGCTCTGCCTTCTTAAAAACGCTATCAACAAGGCAGGTCCTACAGGCTCTAGTTTTGTCGCACCTGGAGATGAACGTCTTCCAAATGGATAATGACCCCAAGCATACTTCCAAAGTTGTGGCAAAATGGCTTAAGGACAACAAAGTCAAGGTATTGGAGTGGCCATCACAAAGCCCTGACCTCAATCCTGTAGAACATTTTTGGACAGAACTGAAAAAGCGTGTGCGAGCAAGGAGGCCTACAAACCTGACTCAGTTACACCAGCTCTGTCAGGAGGAATGGGCCACAATTCACCCAACTTATTGTGGGAAGCTTATGGAAGGCTACCCGAAACATTTGACCCAAGTTAAACAATTTAAAGGCAATGCTACCAAATACTAATTGAGTGTATGTAAACTTCTGACCCACTGGGAATGTGATGAAAGAAATAAAAGCTGAAATAAATCATTCTCTCTACTATTATTCTGACATTTCACATTCTTAAAATAAAGTGGTGATCCTAACTGACCTAAGACAGGGAATTTTTACTAGGATTAAATGTCAGGAATTGTGAAAAACTGAGTTTAAATGTATTTGGCTAAGGCATATGTAAACTTCCGACTTCAACTGTATATATGTAACATCCCTCAAAGGCTTATTTTTATTAACACAAAAGGTGAGGCTGTTGTCAAGCAATATAGTATTTCTCCAAGTTCTTTTATGAAAGTACAGTATATGCATGTTTTGTTAGTTATGGCCAAATAGTTTCCCCCAGCACACATACTGTGACATGCGACAAACTGACAAGGGTAGTAAACTGAAAGCAGGTAACTGAATTTGATACAGGCAAGAAACACTTATGTGAGGAGTATGGGCTATAGTAATAGATGTACAGTACCAGTCAAACGTTTGGACACACCTACTCATTCAAGGGTTTTTCATTATTTTTAAAAATGTTTACATTGTAGAATAATAGTGAAGACATCAAAACTATGAAATAACACATATGGAATCATGTAGTAACCAAAACATTTATTGTATATTTGAGATTCTTCAAAGTAGCCACCCTTTGCCTTGATGACAGCTTTGCACACTCTTGGCATTCTCTCAACCAGTTTCATGAGATAGTCACCTGGAATGCATTTCAATTAACAGGTGTTGTTGTTAAAATGTAATTTGTGGATGTTCTTTCCTTCTTAATGCGTTTGAGCAAATCAGTTGTGTTGTGACAAGGTAGGGGTGATATACAGAAGATAGCCCTATTTGGTAAAAGACCAAGTCCATATTATGGCAACAACATCTCAAATAAGCAAAGAGAAATGACAGTTCATCATTACTTTAAGACATAAAGGTCAGTCAATCCGGAAAATGTCAAGAATTTTAAACATTTCTTCAAGTGCAGTCTCAAAAACCATCAAGCGCTATGACGAAACTGGCTCTCATGAGGACCGCCACAGGAATGGAAGACCCAGAGTTACCTCTGCTGCAGAGGATAAGTTCATTAGAGTTACCAGCCTCAGAAATTGCAGCCCAAATAAATGCTTCACAGAGTTCAAGTAACAGACACATCTCAACATGGTCAAATTGCTGCAAAGAAACCACTACTAAAGGACACAAATAATAAGAAGAGACTTGCCAAGAAACACTATCAATGGACATTAGACTAGTGGAAATTTGTCCTTTGGTCTGGAGTCCAAATTAGATATTTTTGGTTCCAACCGCCGTGTCTTGTGAGACGCAGAGTAGGTGAACGGATGATCTCTGCATGTGTGGGTCCCATCGTGAAGCATGGAGGAGGAGGTTTGATGGTGTGGGGGTGATTTGCTGGTGACACGGTCTGTGATTAATTTAGAATTCAAGGCAAACTTAACCAGCATGTCTACCACCTCATTCATCTGGTTTGCACTTAGTGGGACTATCATTTGTTTTTCAACAGGACAATGACCGAACACACCTCCAGGCTTGACCAAGAAGGAGAGTGATTCTACCAAAAATAATTTAATGAAATTGGATTACAATTGACGGAGTAACCCATGATTCACCAAATTATATTTTGGAGGAGGAAACAAGGTACTTTAAGCATATGTTTTCATTTCAGTCGCCTCCATCTCCTCTAACTGAAGCTTGTAGAGATTTTTTTTCTATTGATAATGTAAAATTAACAGCCAAACAGAAAGACTCATGTGAAGGTGAAATTACAGAGGAGGAACTTCTGGATGCAATTAAATACTTTAAGTCAGGGAAAACTCCAGTGTTGGATGGCATACTGTCGAGGTATACCAAAACTTTTTTGATATACTAAGAGGACCGCTATTAGCATGTTTTAACCACTCCTATGTAAATGGTAGATTATCTGACACTCAAGAAGAAGGTCTGATCTCATTATTACTGAAACAGGATACTAGTGGAAAATATAAAGATCCAGTCATTTAAAAAATTGGAGGCCCCTTACACTTCAGTGTTGTGATGCAAAAATGTTAGCAAAATGTATAGCGCATAGAATTAAAAAGGTATTGTCGGATATTATTCATTCTAATCAGACAGGTTTTTTACAAGGAAGATACATTGGAGATAATATAAGGCAAGTATTGGAAACAATATAACATTATGGAAAATTGGTGAAACCAGGCCTGCTATTCATAGCAGACTTCGAAAATGCATTTGATAAAGTACGACTGGGGTTTATATATAAATGCCTGGAACATTTCAATTTTGGTGAATCTCTTATAAAATGGGTCAAAATCATGTATAGTAACCCTAGGTGGAAAATAGTAAATAATGGCTATTTCTCAGAAAGTTTTAAACTGTCAAGAGGAGTGAAACAAGGTTGTCCACTACCGGCATATCTATTTATTGTGGCCATCGAGATGTTAACTATTAAAATCAGATCCAACAATAATATCAGGGGATTAGAAATCCAGGGCTTAAAAACAAAGGTGTCATTGTACGCTGATGATTCATGTTTTCTTTTAAATCCACAACTAGAATCACTCCACAGCCTCATAGAGGATCTAGATACATTTTCTAACCTCTCTGGATTACAACCAAATTATGACAAATGTACTATATTACGTATTGGATCAATAAAAAATAAATGTTTTACATTGCAATGTAGTTTACCAATAAAATGGTCTGATGGTGATGTGGATATACTCGGAATACATATCCCAAAGGAAATAAATGATCTCACTTCAATAAATTATAATAGAAAGTTAGCAAAAGTAGATAAGATCTTGTGACCATGGAAAGGTGGGTGCCTGTCAATTTGTGGAAAAATCACCCTGATTAACTCTTTAGTATTATCCCAGTTTACCTATTTGCTTATGGTCTTGCCTACGCCTAGCGAACAGTTTTTTAAATTGTATGAGAAAAAAATATTCCATTTTATTTGGAACGGCAAGCCAGACAAAATTAAACAGGCCTATTTATATAATGAATATGAATTCGGAGGACAGAAATTGTAAAATATTAAAGCATTAGACCTATCACTAAAAGCTTCAGTCATACAAAAGTTATACTTAAATGCGAAATGGTTCTCAAGCAAATTAGTAAGATTATCTCACCCAATGTTCAAGAATGACCTTTTTCCCATTATTCAGATTACAACCACTCATTTTCAGTTATTTGAAAAGAAAATGATCTCCCAAATATCACTATTTCTAAAACAAGCCATAGAAAGTTGGTTGCAATTTCAATGTAATCCTCCAGAAACGACAGAACAAATAATGCAACAAATATTGTGGATAATTTCAAATATACTAAGTGACAATAAACCTTTATTTTTTGACAGAATGTTAAAAAAAGTTATAATCTTCGTAAATGATATCATCGGTAGGACTGGTGGAGTTATGTCGCACATGCAGCTAACAAAAACATATGGAAATGTCTGCTCTACCCAAAATTACAACCAAATAATTGCAGCCTTACCACAAAAATGGAAGAGGAAAGTGGAAGAAGGAGAAAGTAAGGAACTTAATTGGTTAAGGAAAACAGTGATAAATAAAAAGGTATATCAGTTTCATTTAAGGATCAAAGGATTGACAGCCGTCCCATATACAGTGGGGAAAAAAAGTATTTAGTCAGCCACCAATTGTGCAAGTTCTCCCACTTAAAAAGATGAGAGAGGCCTGTAATTTTCATCATAGGTACACGTCAACTATGACAGACAAAATGAAAAAAAAAAATCCAGAAAATCACATTGTAGGATTTTTTATGAATTTATTTGCAAATTATGGTGGAAAATAAGTATTTGGTCAAAAACAAAAGTTTCTCAATACTTTGTTATATACCCTTTGTTGGCAATGACACAGGTCAAACGTTTTCTGTAAGTCTTCACAAGGTTTTCACACACTGTTGCTGGTATTTTGGCCCATTCCTCCATGCAGATCTCCTCTAGAGCAGTGATGTTTTGAGGCTGTCGCTGGGCAACACAGACTTTCAACTCCCTCCAAAGATTTTCTATGGGGTTGAGATCTGGAGACTGGCTAGGCCACTCCAGGACCTTGAAATGCTTCTTACGAAGACACTCCTTTGTTGCCCGGGCAGTGTGTTTGGGATCATTGTCATGCTGAAAGACCCAGCCACGTTTCATCTTCAATGCCCTTGCTGATGGAAGGAGGTTTTTTACTCAAAATCTCACGATACATGGCCCTATTCATTCTTTCCTTTACACGGATCAGTCGTCCTGGTCCCTTTGCAGAAAAACAGCCCCAAAGCATGATGTTTCCACCCCCATTCTTCACAGTAGGTATGGTGTTCTTTGGATGCAACTCAGCATTCTTTGTCCTCCAACCACGACGAGTTGAGTTTTTACCAAAAAGTTATATTTTGGTTTCATCTGACCATATGACATTCTCCCAATCCTCTTCTGATCATCCAAATGCACTCTAGCAAACTTCAGACGGGCCTGGACATGTACTGGCTTAAGCAGGGGGACACGTCTGGCACTGCATGATTTGAGTCCCTGGCGGCGTAGTGTGTTACTGATGGTAGGCTTTGTTACTTTGGTCCCAGCTCTCTGCAGGTCATTCACTAGGTCCCCCCGTGTGGTTCTGGGATTTTTGCTCACCGTTCTTGTGATCATTTTGACCCCACGGGTGAGATCTTGCGTGGAGCCCCAGATCGAGGGAGATTATCAGTGGTCTTATATGTCTTCCTTTTCCGAATAATTGCTCCCACAGTTGATTTCTTCAAACCAAGCTGCCTACCTATTGCAGATTCAGTCTTCCCAGCCTGGTGCAGGTCTACAATTTTGTTTCTGGTGTCCTTTGACAGCTCTTTGGTCTTGGCCATAGTGGAGTTTGGAGTGTGACTGTTTGAGGTTGTGGACAGGTGTCTTTTATACTGATAACAAGTTCAAACAGGTGCCATTAATACAGGTAACGAGTGGAGGACAGAGGAGCCTCTTAAAGAAGAAGTTACAGGTCTGTGAGAGCCAGAAATCTTGCTTGTTTGTAGGTGACCAAATACTTATTTTCCACCATAATTTGCAAATAAATTCATTAAAAATCCTACAATGTGATTTTCTGGAAAAAAATTTCTCAATTTGTCTGTCATAGTTGACATGTACCTATGATGAAAATTACAGGCCTCTCTCATCTTTTTAAGTGGGAGAACTTGCACAATTGGTGGCTGACTAAATACTTTTTTTCCCCACTGTATATATACATATATATATATACATATATACAGTGAGGGTAAAAAGTATTTGATCCTCTGCTGATTTTGTATGTTTGCCCACTGACAAAGAAATGATCAGTCTATAATTTTAATGGTAGGTTTATTTGAACAGACTAAATGCATGCTCTTCAATCGAACGCTGCTGGCACCGGCCCACCCGACTAGAATCACCACTCTCAACGGGTCTGACCTAGAGTATGTGGACAACTACAAATACCTAGGTGTCTGGTTAGACTGTAAACTCTCCTTCCAGACTCACATTAAGAATCTCCAATCCAAAGTTAAATCTATAATTGGCTTCCTATTTCGCAACAAAGCCTCCTTCACTCATGCTGCCAAACATGCCCTCGTAAAACTGACTATCCTACCGATCCTTGACTTCGGCGATGTCATTTACAAAATAGCCTCCAACACTCTACTCAGCAAATTGGATGTAGTCTATCACAGTGCCATCCGTTTTGTCTCCAAAGCCCCATACACTACCCACCACTGTGACCTGTACGCTCTTGTTTGCTGGTCCTCACTACATGTTCGTCGTCAAACCCACTGGCTCCAGGCCATCTATAAATCACTGCTAGGCAAATCCCCGCCTTATCTTAGCTCATTGGTCACCATAGCAGCACCCACCCGTAGTCTGCGCTCCAGCAGGTATATCTCACTGGTCATCCCCAAAGCCAACACCTCCTTTGGCCGCCATTCCTTCCAGTTCTCTGCTGCCAATGACTGGAACGAATTGCAAAAATCTCTGAAGCTGGAGACTCTTATCTCCCTCACTAACTTTAAGCATCAGTTGTCAGAGCACCTTACCGATCACTGCACCTGTACACAGCCCATCTGAAATTAGCCCAACCAACTACCCTATATTGTTATTTATTTTTCTCTTTTGCACCCCAGTATCTCTATTTGCACCCCAGTATCTCTTGCACATCTAGCATTCCAGTGTTAATACTAATTGTAATTATTTAGCACTATAGCCTATTTATTGCCTTACCTCCATAACTTGCTACATTTGCACACACTGTATATATATTTTCTGTTGTATTTTTTGACTTTATGTTTTTTTACCCCATATGTAACTCTGTGTTGTTTTTATCGCACTGCTTTGCTTTATCTTGGCCAGGTCGCAGTTGTAAATGAGAACTTGTTCTCAACTGGCTTACCTGGTTAAATAAAGGTGAAATAAAAAATAATAAAATAATAAAAAAGACAGAATAACAACAAAAAAATCCAAAAAAATGCATGTCAAAAATGTTATAAGAAACACAAAATAACTGTCAATCTCCCTCGGCTGGGGCTCCATGCAAGATCTCACCTCGTGGAGTTGCAATGATCATGAGAACGGTGAGGAATCAGCCCAGAACTACACGGGAGGATCTTGTCAATGATCTCAAGGCAGCTGGGACCATAGTCACCAAGAAAACAATTGTTAACACACTACGCCGTGAAGGACTGAAATCCTGCAGCGCCCGCAAGGTCCCCCTGCTCAAGAAAGCACATATACAAGGCCGTCTGAAGTTTGCCAATGAACATCTGAATGATTCAGAGGAGAACTGGGTGAAAGTGTTGTGGTCAGATAAGACCAAAACTGAGCTCTTTGGTATCAACTCAACTCGGCGTGTTTGGAGGAGGAGGAATGCTGCCTATGACCTCAAGAACACCATCCCCACCGTCAAACATGGAGGTGGGAAACATTATGCTTTAGGGGTGTTTTTCTGCTAAGGGGACAGGACAACTTCACCGCATCAAAGGGACGATGGATGGGGCCATGTACTGTCAAATCTTGGGTGAGAACCTCCTTCCCTCAGCCAGGGCATTGAAAATGGGATTTGGATGGGTATTCCAGCACGACAATGACCGAAAACACACGGCCAAGGCAACAAAGGAGTGGCTCAAGAAGAAGCACATTAAGGTCCTGGAGTGGCCTAGCCAGTCTCCAGACCTTAATCCCATAGAAAATCTGTGGAGGGAGCTGAAGATTCGAGTTGCCAAACTTCAGCCTCGAAACCTTAATGACTTGGAGAAGATCTGCAAAGAGGAGTGGAACAAAATCCCTCCTGAGATGTGTGCACACCTGGTGGCCAAATACAAGAAACATCTGACCTCTGTGATTGCCAGGGTTTTGCAAGTACTAAGTCATGTTTTGCAGAAGGGTCAAATACTTATTTCCCTCATTAAAATGCAAATCAATTTATAACATTTTTGACATGCGTTTTTCTGGATTTTGTTGTTGTTATTCTGTCTCTCACTGTTCAAATAAACCTACCATTAAAATTATAGACTGATCATGTCTTTGTCAGTGGGCAAACGTACAAAATCAGCAGGGGACCAAATACTTTTTCCCCTCACTATATATTGTGATGCCACGAGAGGCTACCGCTTCCAGCGGGGTTGCCCAAGTAGTGCAAGGAGTCCAGGTTCAACCAAAACAAGGATTTTTATTAAAGGTCTTCGGCAACTAACGAAATTATAACACAATTCTCTTCTTCCCCGAGCCCACCCTCCCGACCGTGTCTCTTCCCTTCCAAAACAACCCCAGCCTATCAGCCCCTGATTGGTTTCAGCTGCGTGGGAAGATTGGCCACAGAGGGTTGGAGTTCCCGACCATACCAGCAGATGGAGCCATAGCTGTCTGGGTTTGCAGCCACCTCAGGGGGATGTAACGTCCCTCCAGGACACAGCCTCTCGTGACATCACACATCCCCCTCCTCGGGACCGACGTCCTCGTCGGGGTAAAGGCAGTGAAGAAGGCATCACGCCGGGAGAGGGTGTCCGCATTTCCGTGGTGCTTGCCAGCCCTGTGGACAACCGAAAAGTTAAACGGTTGCAAGCTCAAAAACCATCTGGTTACTCTACTGTTTGATTCCTTGTTCTTGGCCATCCACTGCAGAGGGGCGTGATCAGATACCACCATGAAACGTCGGCCCAGGAGATAGAACCGAAGGGACTCCAGGGCCCAGACTACAGCCAGACATTCCTTCTCCACCGTTGAATAGTTCTTCTCTCTTGGAAGTAACTTCCTGCTTAGGTAGAGAATGGGATGTTCTTCCCCGTCATGTGCCTGGGTGAGGACAGCACCCAGACCCACCTCCGAAGCATCCGCTTGGACCATGAATTCCTTCTTGAAGTCTGGTGCCACCAGGATCGGACTGGAGCAGAGTGCTCGCTTCAGGTTGCGGAAAGCCGCCTCCGCCGCAGGGTTCCACTTAACCATTCGTGAGTGGCGTTTGGTCGTCAGCTCCGTCAATGGTGCCGCTATGGTAGCAAAATCTGCAACAAAGCGTCTATAGTAGCCAGCGAGGCCCAAAAATGACCTTACTTGCTTCTTGTTGATGGGCTGCGGCCAGTCCTGTATGGCCCGCAGTTTGGCTTCCTGTGGTTTGACCAACCCCCGCCCAATGGTGTACCCCAGGTAGTTTGTCTCACTGAAGGCCACCTTGCACTTCTTCGGGTTTGCCGTGAGCCCTGCTTCCCTGAGCGAATCCAGCACCGCTTGTACCGGGGTAGGTGGCTGGCCCAATCCTGACTTTGTATAACCACATCATCCAAATAAGCCGCTGCGTGCACTCTTGTGGGGCGCAAGGACTCGATCCATCAGGCGTTGGAACGTGGCAGGTGCCCCGTGGAGACCAAACGGAAGTCGGGTATACTGGTAGAGCCCCTCCCGGGGTGGCAAAGGCTGTCTTCTCCTTAGACGCTCGGGGTCAAGGGCACCTGCCAGTAGCCTTTTGTGAGATCAAGAGTGGTTATGAAACGAGCATGCCCCAAGGAGTCTATTAAATCATCGACACGAGGCATTGGGTATGCATCAAATTCAGACACTTCATTCAACTTTCGATAGTCATTACAAAATCGTACTGAACCGTCTGGCTTGGGAACTAGTACTATGGGACTTGCCCAGGCACTGTGGGACTCTTCGATTACTCCCAACTCCCGCATCTTCCTTACCTCCTTCTGTATAACCACTTTACGAGCCTCTGGCACGCGGTACGGGCGCTGGTTTACCGTTCGGCCAGGCATGGTGCGGATCTCATGTTGGACCACCTCTGTGTGACCGGGAAGGGAGGAGAAGACATCCTGGTTCTGCTCCACGAGTTCCAGGGCCATCTGTCGTTGATGTGGGGACAGATTTGGACCCAGCTGAACCTCTTCTCGCGCCGGTTCCTGGGACGTCTTCTTCACTGGAGAACGGAGCACTTTCCTGGGCTGCGTTCTCTTCTCCCGTATCCGGACCAGTCTCGGTGTCGGTCTGGGCACCTGCCATCCCTATCAGAGCCCGGGCGGGAGTGAGTAACTCGGAGGATTGCACCGGAGCCTTCCCAGGATGAGTCTTGCCTCTCCGTTTCCGAGGTACTCGGGTTATCCTCTCCTGAGACTCTCTCCAGAGTGGGTAAAAGGCTGGGCAGTCTCGTCCAATTAGGACAGGGACGGGGAGGGAATCAACCACCCCCGCCGTCGTGTGTATGGTTCCCCGTGTGCTGGTCATTGTAAGTTCAGTAATGGGGTATTCTCTGGTGTCCCCATGGACACAGGAAACTGGGAGGACTTTCCCCGGGGTCAGACACGTTGGGCCCACCAAATCCTTACGCACCAGGGTGGCCCGGCTACCAGAATCCAGTAAGGCCTCCACATCATGGTGATTCACAGTTACCGGGCAGGTGGGGGGTCGATCTGGGCCGCCATCTACGACTCCCAAGAGCGAGGCAACCCGGTGTGTGGGTGCTGAGCTGGAGGACTCCGCAGTGGGCATAGGTTCATCGGCTGGTTTCCCACACTGCCAGGAGATATGTCCCATCTCCCCACACCGGTAACACTGTCGAGTTTCCCCCCTCCTGGTGTACTCTTCTTGGACCCGCCTGGTTTCTGGCTCCCCCTGGAGCCGGGATAAGTCCTGACGTGGCTGGGTTCGAGACCTTGGGGTCCTTTGGACGGGTCCTTCCCATTTGTGGTGGGGCCGCACTCCTGGGGTCTTTTCGGGAAGCATTCAGCATCTCCGCTGTGGCCTGGTACTTTTCCACAGCTTCCACGGTCAGATCAGCCGTGGTCAAGGCCTGTTGACTGATGAACCGTTTTGCCTCATAAGGCAGGGCGCGTAGGTAACGATCCACCACAACGGCCTCCACCACCGCCGCTGCTGTATTCCTCTGCGGATCCAGCCATTTCCTTGCGATTCGGACAAGTTCATGCATCTGCGCCCGAGGAGGTTGGTCTGGTTGGAAGGTCCAACTGTGAAAGCGCTGGGCCATACCAAATTTTGTGAGTCCATATCTGCTGAGGATCTCAGACTTCAGGGCATCATAGTCAGTAACCTGGTCAGGGCCCAGGTCCCGGACAGCATTCAGCGCTTCCCCGGTTAGGAAGGGGGCTAACAGACCAACCCACTGTTGCTTGGGCCAGGCTTCCCTAGTGGCCGTGGCCTCAAATGCATGCAGGTATGCCTCAATGTCATCGGTAGCTCCCATCTTAGATATAAAGTCACTTGCCTTTATTGGGCGGGTATTTTGGACCACCCTCTGTCTCTGCAACTGCAATTCCTCTGCCTTCAGAAGGTTGGCTTTCTTTTGCTCCTCCAAGAGAGCCACGTTTGCTTGCATCTGGGCTTGCTGGCCAGCAACAAGGGCTTTCAATATGTCCTCCATTTCAGTCGGGCGGGGAGCCTACGGCCAACTTGGAAAACTGGGTGATCAAACCTTCGGTATCCTCCTCTGACATGCACTATTAACGCTTGAGCGTGCCCGTATTCTCCACCATCTGTGATGCCACGAGAGGCTACCGCTTCCAGCGGGGTTGCCCAAGTAGTGCAAGGAGTCCAGGTTCAACCAAAACAAGGATTTTTATTAAAGGTCTTCGGCAACTAACGAAATTATAACACAATTCTCTTCTTCCCCGAGCCCACCCTCCCGACCGTGTCTCTTCCCTTCCAAAACAACCCCAGCCTATCAGCCCCTGATTGGTTTCAGCTGCGTGGGAAGATTGGCCACAGAGGGTTGGAGTTCCCGACCATACCAGCAGATGGAGCCATAGCTGTCTGGGTTTGCAGCCACCTCAGGGGGATGTAACGTCCCTCCAGGACACAGCCTCTCGTGACATCACAATATATATATACAGTGGGGAGAACAAGTATTTGATACATTGCCGATTTTGCAGGTTTTCCTACTTACAAAGCATGTAGAGGTCTGTAATTTTTATCATAGGTACACTTCAACTGTGAGAGACGGAATCTAAAACAAAAATCCAGAAAATCACATTGTATGATTTTTAAGTAATTAATTTGCATTTTATTGCATGACATAAGTATTTGATACATCAGAAAAGCAGAACTTAATATTTGGTACAGAAACCTTTGTTTGCAATTACAGAGATCATACGTTTCCTGTAGGTCTTGACCAGGTTTGCACACACTGCAGCAGGGATTTTGGCCCACTCCTCCATACAGACCTTCTCCAGATCCTTCAGGTTTCGGGGCTGTCACTGGGCAATATGGACTTTCAGCTTCCTCCAAAGATGTTCTATTGGGTTCAGGTCTGGAGACTGGCTAGGCCACTCCAGGACCTTGAGATGCTTCTTACGGAGCCCCTCCTTAGTTGCCCTGGCTGTGTGTGTCGGGTCGTTGTCATGCTGGAAGACCCAGCCACGACCCATCTTCAATGTTCTTACTGAGGGAAGGAGGGTGTTGGCCAAGATCTCGCGATACATGGCCCCTTCCATCCTCCCCTCAATACGGTGCAGTCGTCCTGTCCCCTTTGCAGAAAAGCATCCCCAAAGAATGATTTTTCCACCTCCATGCTTCACGTTGGGATGGTGTTCTTGGGGTTGTACTCATCCTTCTTCTTCCTCCAAACACGGCGAGTGGAGTTTAGACCAAAAAGCTATATTTTTGTCTCATCAGAACACATGACCTTCTCCCATTCCTCCTCTGGATCATCCAAATGGTCATTGGCAAACTTCAGACGGGCCTGGACATGCGCTGGCTTGAGCAGGGGGACCTTGCGTGCGCTGCAGGATTTTAATCCATGACGGCGTAGTGTGTTACTAATGGTTTTCTTTGAGACTGTTGTCCCAGCTCTCTTCAGGTCATTGACCAGGTCCTGCCGTGTAGTTCTGGGCTGATCCCTCACCTTCCTCATGATCATTGATGCCCCACGAGGTGAGATCTTGCATGGAGCCCCAGACCGAGGGTGATTGACCGTCATCTTGAACTTCTTCCATTTTCTAATAATTGCGCCAACAGTTGTTGCCTTCTCACCAAGCTGCTTGCCTATTGTCCTGTAGCCCATCCCAGCCTTGTGCAGGTCTACAATTTTAACCCTGATGTCCTTACACAGCGCTCTGGTTTTGGCCATTGTGGAGAGGTTGGAGTATGTTTGATTGAGTGTGTGGACAGGTGTCTTTTATACAGGTAACGAGTTCAAACAGGTGCAGTTAATACAGGTAATGAGTGGAGAACAGGAGGGCTGCTTAAAGAAAAACTAACAGGTCTGTGAGAGCCGGAATTCTAACTGGTTGGTAGGTGTTCAAATACTTATGTCATGCAATAAAATGCAAATTAATTACTTAAAAATCATACAATGTGATTTTCTGGATTTTTGTTTTAGATTTCGTCTCTCACAGTTGAAGTGTACCTATGATATAAATTACAGACCTCTACATGCTTTGTAAGTAGGAAAACCTGCAAAATCGGCAGTGTATCAAATACTTGTTCTCCCCACTATATGTATGTATGTATGTGTATATATATACAGTAACAGAGGCCCCCTTTACGACAACATAACACAGTATTTCTCAAATCGTAAACATCTGGTAAATGAGAAGTCTTGAAATTATCCATCTTTCTCAAATTCACGTGACACTGGTTAATATTATGAGGCATAGCGAAGAATAGCAATAAGGTGCTTTTACATTGACACAAGAATGAGACAATTGCTCTGGGGGAGATCAAATTTTATTTTCAATTTAGCAAGAGATTATTGGTTTCACCAATGAAGAGTGGTTAATCACTTATCCATTCAGTGTGTTTCAGGCAAGATCAATTTGTTAAAATTGTACACTGTAGGTGAATTTTTTTTCTAAATTGTTATCTTGTCTGCTTTAGGTGGTAGGTACCCTCGAGGTCAGAGCGTTGGGCCAGGTTCGAATCACGGAGCCGACAAGGTGAAAAATCTGTCGCTGTGCCCTTGAGCAAGGCACTTAACCCCGATTGCTCCAGGGGCGCTGGATAATGGTGACCCTGGCCATGACCCCACTCCCTGTGGGTGTCTCAGAAATACATTTCCATTACACAGGACAAATATAAGCACCCCCAAAATTATTATTTACTTGATGTGTGCCATTTGATACAATGAATGAAATCTGTCCCAGTCGAGAGAGAGATACAGGGAGAGAGATATAGAAAAAAGCAGATAAAGTGCATTATTGCCAAAATCCCAAACTATCCCTTTAATTAATTCTTATTACCTTTGCGTTCCTAATGTTTTAGGTGTAACAGAGTGCATTCTGTTTTGTCTCAAGGGGGGCTTTAACACACCACCTTCTACACAACATCATACACAACTCAAAGCCAAGTGTTAGAGCCAATTGATAATTGATCCAAAAATGTTGTCGCAGGCGCCGTATGGATGGTGTGACGCAATTTGAAGCCTCTGGAGGCACGCAGAGGCCAAATTGAGCTCTGTACCGCATCGCCGTGCGCCTCTCAAATTTTGTAACAATGTGGAGGGCTCCGTATGGCTCCGCATTGACATGATTGGTTGACGGTTGGTGAGGGCGGGATGTCCTGTATAAACACAAACTCACTTCCTTGACAACTTACTTCACAACAGCTCTGCGCTGCTTGGCGAAGTGGAAGAAGTATGAATGCCCTGACTTCTACAGAGGCCATATCACCGTAAAGGCTGCACGGCCAATGCAGACATTGGAATGACCATGCAGCGCCTTTTATCCAACAGAGCAATAAACTGGTCTGTCAGCATGAGTGACGGTCAGCATTGGCTTCAGATCTCAGGGAAGGTGATGTCACCAATGTACTCCAGCCAATAAACTGAGGGCGAGTTTCAAATCGAATACATATGTAAAAGGGGTATAGAGCATTATAATACTTGCTGTAGGCATTTGTAACTGTGCATAGTTGCTTACAACAATGTACAGTACACAAACATTACATTCATAAAACATTTCACATACACTACATGACCAAAAGTATGTGGACACCAGCTCATCGAACATCTCATTCCAATATCATGGTAATTAAAATGGAGTTGGTCCCCCCCTTTGCTGCTATAACAACCTCCACTCTTCTGTGAAGGCTTTCCACTAGATGTTGTAACCTTGCTGCGGGGACTTGCTTCCATTCAGCCACAAGAGCATTAGTGAGGTCGGGCACTGATGTTGGGCGATTAGGACTTGCTCGCAATCGGCATTACAATTCCGAACCATGAAAAATAGCCCCAGCCTCCTCCACCAAACTTTACAGTTGGCACTATGCATTGGGGTAGGTAGCGTTCTCCTGTTATCCGCTAAACCCAGATTAATCCGTCGGACTGCCAGATGGTGAAGTGTGATTCATCAGTCCAGAGAACGCTTTTCCACTGCCTGCAGAGTCCAATGGCGGCAAGCTTTACACCACTCCAGGTAACGCTTGGCATTGCGCATGGTGATCTTAGGCTTGTGTGTGGCTGCTCGGCCATGGAAACGCATTTCATGAAGCTCTCAACGAACAGTTCTTGTGCTTAAGTTGCTTCAAGAGGCAGTTTGGAACTCAGGAGTGAGTGTTGAAACCGAGGACAGACAATTTTTACGTGCTTCAGCACTCGGCAGTCCCGTTCTGTGAACGTGTGAGGCTTGACGTTTCCACTTCACAATAACAGCACTTACAGTTGACCAGGGAAGCTCTAGCAGGGCAGAAATTTGACAAACTGACTTGTTGGAAAGGTGGCATCCTATGACGGTGCCACTTTGAAAGTCACTGAGCTCTTCAGTAAGGCCAGTATACTGCCAATGTTTGTCTATGGAGATTGCATGGCTGTGTGCTCGATTTTATACACCTGTCAGTAACAGGTGTGGCTGAAATAAACCGAATCCACTAATTTGAAGGGGTGTCCACATACTTTTGTATATATGGTGTAGGTTGTTCATAGAATATGAAGAAAAAAACAATAGCAGACTAACCAACCAGGATATTACTCTGGATGTAAAGGCAATAATCCTGGCTTGAATGGCAAACATATCCAGGGTTTTCAGAAAATGTTATTACATTATACACTGAGTATACAAAACATTAAGAACACCTGCTCTTTCCATGACATATACTGACCAGGTGAATCCAGGTGAAAGCTATGATCCCTTATTGATGTCACTTGTTAAATCCACTTCAATCAGTGTAGATAAAGGGGAGGAGACAGGTTAAAGAAGTATTTTTAAGCCTTGATACAATTGAGCCATGGATTGTGTATGTGTGCCATTCAGAGGGTGAATGAGCAAGATAAAAAATGTAAGGGCCTTTGAACGGGGTATGGTAGTAGGTGCCAGGCCACCGGTTTGTGTCAAGAACGGCAACGTGGCTGTGTTTTTAATGCTCAACAGTTTCTCGTGTGTATCAAGAATGGTCCACCACCCAAAGGACATCCAGCCAACTTGACACAACTGGGGGAAGCATTGGAGGCAACATGTGCCAGCATCCCTGTGGAAACACTTTCGACACCTTGTAGAGTCCATGCCTCGACGAATTGAGGGCAAAAGGGTGGGAGGGGGGGTTGCAACTCAATAATAGGAAGGTGTTCCTAATGTTTGGTATACTCAGTGTACATTGTACCCATCTTCAATGTGAAAGGAGACAAATGATAGATACACTCTGCCTCCTCTCAACTTCTCTTTGACTACGTGATGGAAGAGGCACTCAAGTGTATAGCAGGGAAATTTCATCACACGACTGCCAGCGAGTGCAGTGCTGAAAGAAACCACTTCATGTATCCAGTCAATTTAGCCTTCCTCATAGTAGCCTGAGCATCTAGTAGGGGGCGGAAATTAATTTCCCTCTGCATTGATCTCTACACTCAAATGTTACATGCTAATATTCATTTCATGTAACCCCCCTGCGATACTTGACCAAACCTATTGAACAAACTTCACTTGTCTGCTTGACCAATGCATGGATAATATAATTTCTCTAGCAAAGTTTCCTTTGTCACAACAACAGAGCCAATAATATTCCAGCACAGATTTTTAAGTAAGGATTCGACCCATATTAGATAGCAAAAGAGCCAGTTGGAGACCTGCATTGTACAGTATAGTAGCTGTAGCTTATTTCCTTGTTGTGTGGAATGCCTGTCGCTTGCTGTTATTTCCCTCCTCTGTGTTTTATGTGTAGTACAGGGCCTTATCACTTCCTACGTAACAAGGCCAATACGTTCTGTCTTTTTTCATTTCAAGCTTATTAACGTGATGAAACTAACGGGAGGGGGGTATTAATGGGTAGAATTTGTAGACATGATCCTCTGTGAAATTTCTGTCGAGCAGCGGCAGCCCCAACTACTCTCACATGCAAATATATAGATTTGTTTACTTGTTGGCTGCTGTCAAGGGATTAATTTGCAAGTGAGCTTGTAGATCTGCTACAATCATCTCAAATCATAGGAAAACCATTTTCCTCTGGAAACGATTGTGTACTGTCAGGTTGTTTACTTATAAGGTTATGTACTTTCACAGCTACACCATGGATGCCTTTCCACTCGGAGTTTTTTTCAGTGGAATTGAGAGGATTTGAAGCGCCACCCCCAGTTTACATGCAAACACATTGAGAGTTGCCTTTGTAGGAGTGAAGGACAAATCAACAAGCTATTCAGACTCATTGATGACGCTTCAGGGACAATTCACCAAACAGCTTGATTTCCTGATTGCAGCCTTTGATTCGTCTGCCGAAGGCATTTTACCAAATAGTTTTGTTCCCTTTGGACTTGGCTGGATCGAGTGCTCTTGGTTCCCTGATCGAAGTGCCCCATATAACCCCACGGCAAATTTATGATTTGATTAACAGCGGCTGCCTTTTAAGGAGGAACATTTTTCGAAAATTGTTAAAGGAACCAAAAATTGCATACTTGTAGAAATGGAAGGAAGCAAAACAGTACAATAGATTACATCAAGGAGACATGGAAATTAGGTCAAAAGATAAATAAAAGGGTCCAGTCTAATGTCTACCATGGCTATCCACAAAAGAGTGAATCCTGACGAAACCAGGACAAAAAAAATACCATGATTTTTTTGGGGGGATTTTCACAATATTTAATCCATAAAATGGTCATTTGGAGGAAGGATTGTTGACATACAGTACCATTCAAAAGTTTGGACACACCTACTCATTCCAGGGTTTTTCTTTATTTTTACTATTTTCTACATTGTAGAATAATAGTGAAGACATCAAAACAATGAAATAGCACATATGGAATCATGTAGTATACATGTAGTATTTGAAATTCTTCAAAGTAGCCACCCTTTGCCTTGATGACAGCTTTGCACACTTGGCATTCTTGCAACCAGCTTCATGAGGTGGTCACCTGGAATGCATTTCAATTAACAAGTGTGCCTTGTTAAAAATTAATTTGTGTAATTTCTTTCCTTCTTAATGTGTTTGAGCCAATCAGTTGTGTTGTGACAAGGTAGGGGTGGTATACAGAAGATAGCCCTATTTGGTAAAATACCAAGTCCATATTATGGCAAGAACAGCTCAAATAAGCGAAGAGAAACTACAGTCCATCGTTACTTTAAGACATGAAGGTCAGTCAATACGGAACTGGCTCTCATGAGGACCGCCACAGGAAAGGAAGACCCAGAGTTAACTCTGCTGCAGAGGATACGTTCATTAGAGTTACCAGCCTCAGAGATTGCAGCCCAAATAAATGATTCACAGAGTTCAAGTAACAGACACATCTCAACATCAACTGTTCAGAGGAGACTGCGTGAATCAGGCCTTCATGGTCGAATTGCTGCAAAGAAACCACTACTAGAGGACACCAATAAGAAGAAGAGATTTGCTTGGGCCAAGAAACAAGATCGATGGACATCAGACCGGTGGAAATCTGTCCTTTGGTCTGATGAGTCCAAATTAGAGATTTTTGGTTCCAACCGCCATGTCTTTGTGAGTAGGTGAATGGATGATCTCCATATGTGTGGTTCCCACCGTGAAGCATGGAGGAGGTTTGATGGTGTGGCTGTGCTTTGCTGGTGACACTGTCTGTGATTTATTTAGAATTCAAGGCACACTGAACAAGCATGGCTACTTCAGCATTCTGCACCGATAAAAGTAAATGTAATTGCTAAAATATACTTACAGTTGAAGTCGGAAGTTTACATACACCTTAGCCAAATACATTTAAACTCAGTTTTTCACAATTCCTGACATTTAATCCTAGTAAATATTCTCAGTTTTAGGTCAGTTAGGATCACCACTTTATTTTAAGAATGTGAAATGTCATAATAATAGTAGAGAGAATGATTTATTTCAGCTTTTATTTCTTTCATCACATTCCCAGTGGGTCAGAAGTTTGCATACACTCAATTAGTATTTGGTAGCATTGCCTTTAAATTGTTTAACTTTAGTCAAATGTTTCGGGTAGCCTTCCACAAGCTTCCCACAATAAATTGGGTGAATTGTGGCCCATTCCTCTTGACAGAGCTTGTGTAACTGAGTCAGGTTTGTAGGCCTCCTTGCTTCTAAAGCCATGACATCATTTTCTGGAATTTTCCAAGCTGTTTAAAGGCAGAATCAACTTAGTGTATGTAAACTTCTGACCCACTGGAATTGTGATACAGTGAATTATAAGTGAAAAAATATGTCTGTAAACAATTGTTGGAAAAATAACTTGTGTCATGCACAAAGTAGATGTCCTAACCGACTTGCCAAAACTATAGTTTGTTAACAAGAAATTTGTGGACTGGTTGAAAAATAAGTTTTAATGACTTCAACCTAAGTGTATGTAAACTTCCGACTTCAACTGTATATATTATTTTTTACAAACGGCATATATGTCGAGGTCTTTCACTAGCAACAAATTCCCTCTGGGAGGGTAACAGAGTCACATAGGATGTTTTAAAATGAGTCTATTTGTTTTGAAGGGTTCCAAGTCCTCAAACAGGTACAAGTTATTAAGAACGTGTTAAGCAGTAAACATTCAATTGTTTTGTTTTCATTGCTTTATGTCATTATTGTAGCACAGAGAAATGCTTAGCTACTCACCATTGTTTTCTACCCACAGCTACAATAGAATAGCCTCGTAATTACCAGACTGATTACAGCAGCGCTATCATTCGGTGGTAGGGAACATTCATGTAATCTCGTAATATCAGGCGGCTTGCAAGGCTAACAATAGACATGCTGAAGTCAATTTGTGTTGCATGTTGAATAAGCACAGCATCTCCTCCATATGGCTAATTGAAGACATGTAACAGAAGCCATTATTTTAAATTGTGTGTATACCTGGAAACAATGTCTCAATTGCAGAAAAGTGAATCCACTCGAGCTTCACTTGCAAATGTGTTTGTTTCATGGCAAGTGACTTGAGCACCGCAATCACAACACCATTGTGTCTTAATTAGGTTTTCATAAACATGGGAAAGGCAAGTGGGGGGGGAAGAAAAAATACAAACCAGCTCTCTCTGTGAAGGATAGTTGGGATCCGAAATAAACAAAACCCACGTGACAGCAATGTCAGAAATCACAATTCACATAAGGTCCTATTGTAGACTTTTAAATGGTGTTCTGTCAGTGCCTCTGACAAATCCCACCAACAGAGGGCGACATCAACACTACATAGAACGAAGGGCAATTATTTGAAGGAATGGGTTGCAGTGGTGTCCTAGTTTTGATCATCTACACATTTGTGAACTAGTTAGAAAGGACTGGGTGAAAGTGACCTGGCTGGATAGATAAGACCATTACCTAAGAGATGTATTGTAGGTCTAGTATTTACATTTTAGTCATTTAGCAGACGCTCTTATCCAGAGCGACTTACAGTTAGTGAGTGCATACATTTCCATACTGTTTACAAGCGCCATGCTCTACCAACTGAGTAGAACTAGCACCATGAAACATAACCACACAAACACTGTGTCACTTGATATAGGACTGAAAAAGTTATTGCATATCAATAAGTGCATCTGTAATGAAATCTATAAAATGCAGACTGTGAATCAATCTCTCTCTCTATCCCCCTCCCTCTCTTTTTCCTCTCTCAGTTTCTCTATCCCTCCTTTCTCTCTCTCTCCTTCCCTTACTTCCTCCTTTCTTCTCTCCCTCCTTTACTGTCTCCTCTCTCTTTCTCTCATATCTCTCTCTCTCTCTCTCTCTCTCTCTCTCAGATGCTTGAAAACACACACATACACACAGCCTTCCCTACACTTGTCATGTGTAGTGAAAAATGAATGCTAGCATGCACATGCAAACACACATCTCCTGTAGTGAGACCACAGCAGTTGCGTCTAACAGGCTACCCCTCAGTCATCTTTTATCATTATTTATCATATTGTAATCATCACATATATTACGCTTAAGAATACACATTGAACTGGGGGCTCCATTCACCCAAGCTCTAGAATGTAAGCTGTAGTCCTACTATTATCTTTGGGGTTCATTTTGAAAAAAGCAATGATGTGCAGTTAGAGAAAGTCACATTACGGTGATGACTGTCATTGAACATTGAAAAGCCACCCCTAGCATTTGAGGAGCAGATTGCTGCCAGCGGGACTGGCTGGTGGAGCATGTGTATGTGTGATAACCTGGACGTTGCTGTGGCAGATCGGAGCGTTAGGGGACCTTAGGCAATCTTGCGAGGACATTGACTCTGTTGCCCCTCGGGGCGCAGAGCTTGAGCCGTGATGAGTATGATGGCAACAACATAGGCAAAGCCTAAGATCAGACGATGCTGTTTGATCCTCAAGGGGGAGACATGGGCCCCCATCCAAAAACAACCCCTAACCCCTATAATCCCTAGGCACGTCATAGCTAGATCCAAAATATTTGGATAGTTATAAGCAATATAATAGTGGGTCAGCCTTGCCCTCTGATAGGCTAGTTGGAAGTTTTGCCATATTGCTTAAACTGATCCAATCTTTTCAGATTTACAAGTGTCTAGGGGGGTTAGGAGCTACAGTGCCTTCAGAAAGTATTCACACTCCTTGACTTTTTCCATTTTTGTTGTGTTACAGCCTGAATTTAAAATGGATTAAATTGAGATCCTTTGTCAGTGGAATTATGTATTTAAACATTTTTACCAATTAATTAAAAATGAAAAAATGAAATGTCATGTGTCAATAAGTATTCAACCCTTTTCTTGTGGCAAGCCTAAATACATCCAGGAGTAAAAATGTACTTAACAAGTCACATAATAAGTTGCATGGACTAATAAGTGTTTAACATGATTTTTGAATGACTACCTCATCTCTGTACCACACACATACCATTTTCTGTAAGGTCCATCAGTCGAACAGTGAATTTCAAACACAGATTCGACCACAAAGACCAGGGAGGTTTTCCAATGCCTTGCAAAGAAGGGCACCTATTGCCAGATGGGGTAAAACATTAAATAAAGCGGACATTGAATATCCTTTTGAGCATGGTGAAGTTATTAATTACACTTTCGATGGTGTATGAATACACCCAGTCACTACAAATATACAGGCAGAGGAAGAAAACCACTCAGGGATTTCACCATGAGGCCAATGGTGACTTTAAAACAGTTACAGAGTTTAATAGGAGTGATCAACAACATTGTAGTTAATCCATAATACTAACATAAATGACAGAGTGAAAAGAAGGAAGCCTGTACAGAATAAAATATTCCAAAACATGCATGCTGTTTGCAATAAGGCACTAAAGTAAAACTGCAAATAATGTGGGAAAGAAATTAACTTTATGTCCTGAATACAATGTTTGGGGCAAATCAAGCATGGTGGTGGCTGCATCATGTTATAGGCATGCTTGTCATCAGCAAGGACTAGGGAGTTTTTTGGGATAAAATAAATGGAATATAGCTAAGCACAGGCAAAATCATAGAAGAAAACCTGGTTCAGTCTGCTTTCCAACAGACACTGGGGAACAAATTCACCTAAAACACAAGGCCAAGTATACACTGGAGCTGCTTACCAAGATGACATTGAATGTTATTGAGTGGCCTAGTTACACTTTTGACTTAAATTGGCTTGAAAATCTATGGCAATACTTGAAAATGGCTGTCTAGCAATGATCAGCAACCAATTTGACAGAGCTTGAAGAATTGTTTTAATAATAATGTGCAAATATTGTACAATCCAGGTGTGCAAAGCTCTTGGAGACTTACCCAGAATGACTCACAGCTGTAATCACTGCCAAAGGTGATTCTAACATGTATTGACTCAGGGGTGTGAATACTTATGTAAATTAGATATTTATTTATTTCATTTTCAATACATTTCCAAAAAATTCTGGATGGGTGAGAAAACAAATCCATTTAATCCATTTTGAATTCAGGCTGTAAAACAACAAAATGTGGAATAAGTCAAGGTATGAGTACTTTCTGATGGCACTGTAGTGGTTGTTTGTTGGCCTTGGTTTGTACATGTGAGGGCATGGGACAACATTATTGAGATAGACTATGGACACTTTCGTGGAGCCGATCTGTTGTTTACAGTGTTGCTTATATTGCAACACATGTCAGTGATGCTCCACACTTTAGAGCCCTCAGAGCATCAGTGCTCCCCTCATTGGTCCAACAGCAGCTTTCCCTCTTGAAATTTGATCCAATGACCCTGAAGCACTAGAGGCTAGAGAGCGGTGCTCTCCACGTCTACCGTATCTTAATCAATCTTCTGCAGTAGTGCCAATGCCCGGGAAACATGGGAAATATAGTTTGGATCAGTGGGTCTTTCTACTGGATGGAAACAACTAATCGAATTGGTTACTTGTCACTGGCAATGGCCAGTTATATTGAAAAGGGATAAAGAAATTAGAAGTGTTTGGTGTGGTGACAATATGGTACTGCCATTTCAATTGTGATGCTTTAGTTCAGTTTTCTTTACCTTGCCAAAATGACGAAATAAAGAATATTATTTCCTTTATCGTTGGGTGAGTAGTTTCACCAGCCGGCAATGGAACATCCTGTGAATCATTACTATATTAATAAAACACAGAAATGCTACTTACATTTTAGTCATTTAGCAGACGCTCTTATCCAGAGCGACTTACAGGAGCAATTAGGGTTAAGTGCCTTGCTCAAGGGCACATCGACAGATTTTTCACCTAGTCGGCTCGGGGATTAGAACCAGCGACCTTTCGGTTACTGGCACAACGCTCTTAACCACTAAGCTACCTGCCGTCTACTTCATTTGACTCCAATTCAAGATGTTGACCCAGACTGCCTCTATGGCAATAGATCAGGGATGGGCAACTTTGATGTGGGTGGGGACCACAAAAAATATGAACTCATCATGAGGGGCCGCAGTTTCTCGCGGAACTGCGTACCCACGTCCATACCCTCATACCCATGCAATTCTACACATTTTGCCATTGGGTGGAGAGAAATGTTTGCAGTTTTTAATATGATATCTGAGTGAGACTGACTAACAAAACCAATGGGGGCCCCCCAGCCGGAAATTCGACCATGATAACAAGTTTAAATAGCTGGCCGCAAAACTAATTTAGCAATCTAAAACTAACTATCTGTGACTTACACTGAGTGGCCAGAATATATATATATATATATATATATATATATATATATATATATATATATATATATATATATATAGATATATATAGATATATATAGTGGGGGAAAAAATTATTTAGTCAGCCACCAATTGTGCAAGTTCTCCCACTTAAAAAGATGAGAGAGGCCTATAATTTTCATCATAGGTACACGTCAACACGGACTTTCAACTCCCTCCAAAGACTTTCTATGGGGTTGAGATCTGGAGACTGGCTAGGCCACTCCAGGACCTTGAAATGCTTCTTACGAAGCCACTCCTTCGTTGCCCAGGCGGTGTGTACTCTCCCGAGTGGCGCAGTGGTCTAAGGCACTGCATCGCAGTGCTAGCTGTGCCACTAGAGATCCTGGTTCGAATCCAGGCTCTGTCGTAGCCAGCCGTGACCGGGAGACCCATGGGGCGGCGCGCAATTGGCCCAGCGTCGTCCAGGGTAGGGGAGGGAATGGCCGGCAGGGATGTAGCTCAGTTGGTAGAGCATGGCGTTTGCAACGCCAGGGTTGTGGGTTCGATTCCCACAGGGGGTATGAAAAATAATAATGTATGCACTAACTGTAAGTCGCTCTGGATAAGAGCGTCTGCTAAATGACTAAAATGTAATGTAAAATGTTTGGGATCATTGTCATGCTGAAAGACCCAGCCAGGTTTCATCTTCAATGCCCTTGCTGATGGAAGGAGGTTTTCACTCAAAATCTCACGATACATGGCCCCATTCATTCTTTCTTTTACACGGATCAGTCGTCCTGGTCCCTTTGCAGAAAAACAGCCCCAAAGCATGATGTTTCCACCCCCATGCTTCACAGTAGGTATGGTGTTCTTTGGATGCAACTAAGCATTCTTTGTCCTCCAAACACGACGAGTTGAGTTTTTACCAAAAAGTTCTTTTTTGGTTTCATCTGACCATATGACATTCTCCCAATCCTCTTCTGGATCATCCAAATGCACTCTAGCAAACTTCAGACGGGCCTGGACATGTACTGGCTTAAGCAGGGAGACACGTCTGCACTGCAGGATTTGAGTCCCTGGCGGCGTAGTGTGTTACTGATGGTAGGCTTTGTTACTTTGATCCCAGCTCTCTGCAGGTCATTCACTAGGTCCCCCCGTGTGGTTCTGGGATTTTTGCTCACCGTTCTTGTGATCATTTTGACCCCACGGGGTGAGATCTTGCGTGGAGCCCCAGATCGCGGGGAGATTATCAGTGGTCTTGTATGTCTTCCATTTCCTAATAATTGCTCCCACAGTTGATTTCTTCAAACCAAGCTGCTTACCTATTGCAGATTCAGTCTTCCCAGCCTGGTGCAGGTCTACAATTTTGTTTCTGGTGTCCTTTGACAGCTCTTTGTTCTTGGCCATAGTGGAGTTTGGAGTGTGACTGTTTGAGGTTGTGGACAGGTGTCTTTTATACTGATAACAAGTTCAAACAGGTGCCATTAATACAGGTAACGAGTGGAAGACAGAGGAGCCTCTTAAAGAAGAAGTTACAGGTCTGTGAGAGCCAGAAATCTTGCTTGTTTGTAGGTGACCAAATACTTATTTTCCACCATCATTTGCAAATAAATTCATAAAAAATCCTACAATGTGATTTTCTGGATTTTCTTTTCTCAATTTGTCTGTCATAGTTGACGTGTACCTATGATGAAAATGACAGGCCTCTCTCATCTTTTTAAGTGGGAGAACTTGCACAATTGGTGGCTGACTAAATACTTGTTTTTCCCTCACTGTATATATATATATATATATATATATATATATATATATATATTTCACTGTCTCATTTATGACATGTAGACATTCACTGTTTTCTAAACCATGGTACATGCATCTTATATTAATAGTATTTTCATAAATGTTTTCTTGGGATGGAAAGGAGGGTGGGATTGGGGTAGGTGGGGAGGGGGTTTGGAGCTGTTCTTTGTAAAATATCAATATAAAAAAACTGCTGCAAAAGTTTAAAATCTGTAAATTTAAAATCTGTAATAAAAATATAGAAAAAAAGTATAAATGCTACTTCATAAACCTTTTAAAGACATACATTTACATTTACATTTACGTCATTTAGCAGATGCTCTTATCCAGAGCGACTTACAAATCGGTGCATTCACCTTATAGCCAGTGGGATAACCACTTTACAATGTTTATTTTTTTCTTGGGGGGGGGGTGGGTTGGAGTAAGGGCGGGGGGTAGAAGGATTACTTTATCCTATCCCAGGTATTCCTTAAAGAGGTGGGGTTTCAAATGTCTCCGGAAGGTGGTGAGTGACTCCGCTGTCCTGACGTCGTGAGGGAGCTTGTTCCACCATTAGGGTGCCAGAGCAGCGAACAGTTTTGACTGGGCTGAGCGGGAATTATGCTTGGGAAGGTTGAACACCAGACGGGCTGCGGCATTCTGGATGAGTTGTAGGGGTTTAATGGCACAGGCAGGGAGCCCAGCCAACAGCGAGTTGCAGTAATCCAGACGGGGAGATGACAAGTGCCTGGATTAGGACCTGTGCCGCTTCCTGTGTAAGGCAGGGTCGTACTCTCCGAATGTTGTAGAGCATGAACCTACAGGATCGGGTCACCGCCTTGATGTTAGCGGAGAACGACAGGGTGTTGTCCAGGGTCACGCCAAGGCTCTTCGCACTCTGGGAGGAGGGCACAACGGAGTTGTCAACCGTGATGGCGAGATCATGGAACAGGCAGTCCTTCCCCGGGAGGAAGAGCAGCTCCGTCTTGCCAAGGTTCAGCTTGAGGTGGTGATCCGTCATCCATACTGATATGTCTGCCAGACATGCAGAGATGCGATTCGCCACCTGGTTATCAGAAGGGGGAAAGGAGAAGATTAGTTGTGTGTCGTCAGCGTAGCAATGATAGGAGAGGCCATGTGAGGATATGACAGAGCCAAGTGACTTGGTGTATAGTGAGAATAGGAGAGGGCCTAGAACTGAGCCCTGGGGGACACCAGTGGTGAGAGCACGTGGTGCGGAGACAGCTTCTCGCCACGCCACTTGGTAGGAGCGACCGGTCAGGTAGGACGCAATCCAAGAGTGAGCCGCGCCGGAGATGCCCAGCTCGGAGAGGGTGGAGAGGAGGATCTGATGGTTCACAGTATCAAAGGCAGCAGACAGGTCTAGAAGGACAAGAGCAGAGGAGAGAGAGTTAGCTTTAGCAGTGCGGAGAGCCTCCGTGACACAGAGAAGAGCAGTCTCAGTTGAATGACCAGTCTTGAAACCTGACTGGTTTGGATCAAGAAGGTCATTCTGAGAGAGATAGCAAGAGAGTTGGCTAAAGACGGCACGCTCAATAGTTTTGGAGAGAAAAGAAAGAAGGGATCCTGGTCTGTAGTTGTTGACATCAGAGGGATCGAGTGTTGGTTTTTTGAGAAGGGGTGCAACTCTCGCTCTCTTGAAGACGGAAGGGACATAGCCAGCGGTCAAGGATGAGTTGATCAGCGAGGTGAGGTAAGGGAGAAGGTCACCGGAGATGGTCTGGAGAAGAGAGGAGGGGATAGGGTCAAGCGGGCAGGTTGTTGGGCGGCCTGCCGTCACAAGTCGCAAGATTTTATCTGGAGAGAGAGGGGAGAAAGAAGTCAAAGCATAGGGTAGGGCAGTGAGAGCAGGACCAGCAGTGTCATTTGACTTAACAAACGAGGATCGGATGTCGTCAACCTTCTTTTCAAAATGGTTGACGAAGTCATCCACAGAGAGGGAGGAGGGGGGTAAAGTGTATTTTCTATTGTGTGGGAAATGTATTAAATAACAAAATGACATATTGGTTTGCACAGTGTCAGGGAATCTAAACCTAAGCATGGATTGCTCTCATAACTTGCCCATAGACAGCTGACAGGTTAAGGAAACCAATATGTTATTTTTGTAATTTGGTTAAACGACCACTTTAAGCAATAAGGCACAACAGGCAATTTAGCTGCATTTTCGTTTGTTTTAGCTTTTTTTCTATTGACATTTAGTTGGATATATCCATAACAATGATGCTGATGCGTGATTTCACCTGGCTCAGAAAAAGTTGATGTCTCGTCTGGACTCTGTTTACTCTCTATGGTCAAAATTGAAACATTGTTTAAGAGGTCGGACAGGCAGACAACAAGGTTTACATAAACCCCCGCTGTTACAAACCAAATGCTAGGCTAGAAAAGGGGGGAAATAATGTGCGAGTTGAGATATATTCAGACAGTAACATGAACATAATTATATTATTATGGAAGTGCAGTGATAATTTAGATGGAACTGTTAGCAGGAACAGGTATGCCAATATCGGTGAATACAGCACGGCTTGGAACGCTGCTCGTCCAATCAGCATCTAGGATCCAAACAACCTGTTTTATAATTTCAATCAAATGCAAATCCATTATTACTATTGTTCATCATTCAATAGGTTAGTATTGTCGATACAATGTTTCCCAGGGCATTCATACAGTAGTCTATCCATCTCAGCTGTCGATGTAGAGTAAAGAAAACAACAAGGCCCAACCCAATCCATTTCTATTGCACGTATAGACTCGGCCTACTATCTGGATGCTTTGCGTCTCCTTTACTCTCTAATAATATTACATACATGTCAGTGAATGGCAGATAAACAAGCAGCCTTTTACTGTTCCACTTGTATGCATATTCTCCGGTGTGTGTCCGTGTGTGTGTGTCCTTGTGTGTGTGTTGTTTATCTGCATCATGGGCCACTGCTCTTCCTTGCCTCTCCGCCCGAGTCCAGATTGATGCTCATCAGCAGAGGGCGGAGGTCACTGTAAAGGCCTGACAATTGCACAGTATTGATTAGGCCCCCAGACTAATTTAAACTGCATATGGTATTATCAATATCAGGTTTCTGCCACAGTTTCGGTAGGCTAGCCCATTCAATCACCTGGGTAACGAGTTGGGGGCGGATTGGAGGATTGGATGGACGAGTGGAGCTCTGCAGCTTGAAAATGGGATAATTAAACTGGAGGGAATATCCCAGACTCACAGATCTTTATATTTGCAGCTAGGTGCGGTTTATGTTTTTGTGTTTTTTTTAAATTATTTGAACTTGTTTTTAGGTCGTTTTGAGGTTATGGGACTGTTTGGTTAAAATAAAGAAATGTGGTTAATTGATATATGTCAGATGTGAAGGGCTAATCGGTGTCTTGACCAAGTTTAATGGTGAATGTGTATCTGCATTAGGATTTTATGGTTGTTTTTAATCATATTTGCTGGGTGTTTTGATAATGGTCATTCATTCAGCTGTGTGTTCATTCTGCTAAAAGGTCATGCAGAGTTAAACACCAAACAATATGTAAGCTAGTTATACTGTACACATTATGTTCAGATTCATATGCATTCCAAAAGGTAATACTATAAGTATCCAAGCTGTTAATTTGTCAAACTTAAGGTCTCGCTTTTGGGGTCCAATTATCAATTGAACTACTGTAACTGTTAAAACGTTGTCTGTGGTTGCATTGCCCACAGTGGGCTTGAAAGTTTGAGCATTAAACCGCGTCTCCAAAACATAAAGGGGCTAATCCGAGTGTCAAGGTTCACAAATGAACGGGGATAGCAATTATCTGAGTGAATGAGGCTGCGATTTCATATCCATCGAGTCTACAAAACTCTCCACTGGTAATCCTCCTTACATTTTTCACCAGCAACTATGTCGTCGCCCGCTGCATTCTCCTTTAATGCCTCTTTCATCTTTCTTTGACAACTTTTCCATAATCTTGGGCTGATTAAAAGATGGAAGGGTGAAACTAATTATAGATTGGTTGATGCTAATGGAGTCACTGTTAAAAAATAACTACTGAACAAAAATATAAACACAACATGCAACAATTTCAACGATTTTACTGAGTTACAGCTCATATAAGACAATCAGACAATTTAAATAAATAAATTAGGCCCTAATCTATGGATTTCACATGACTGGGCAGGAGCACAGCCATGGGTGGGCCTGGGAGTGCATAGGCCCACCCACTGGGAAGTCAGGCCTAACCAATTAGAATTTTTTTTTTTTTTTTTTTTTACAAAAGGGCTTTATTACAGACAGAAATACTCCTCAGTTTCATCAGCTGTCCAGGTGGCTGGTCTCAGACGATCCCGCAGGTGAAGAAGCCAGATGTGGAGGTCCTGGGCTGGCATGGTTACATGTGGTCTGCGGTTGTGAGGCCGGTTGGATGTACTGCCAAATTCTCTAAAATGACGTTGGAGGCGGCTTATGGTAGAGAAATTCATATTAAATTCTCTGGCAACAGCTCTGGTGGACATTCTTGCAGTCAGCATGCCAATTGAACACTCCCTCAAAACTTGAGACATCTGTGGCATTGTGTTGTGTGACACCTGTACGGTGGATGGATTATCTTGGCAAAGGAGAAATGCTCACTAACAGGGATGTAAACAAATGTATGCACCAAATTTAAGACAAATAAGCTTTTTGTGTGTATGGAACATTTCTGGGATCTTTTATTTCAGCTCATGAAACATGGGACCAACACTTTACATGTTGCGTTTATATTTTAGTTCAGCATAAGTGGGTAATGAATGATAAAGAGACACCACCTGATATCCATCTAGCCATATCAGTCAGCAATTCTTCTGGTCTTCATCTCCTTGGAAAAACTCTGGTGTGACTTACTACGGTACATAATACTTGGGCACAGCAGTGGGTGAACACATTACAAATAAGACTATTTTCCATCAGGTGGAGAGAGCGAGAGGGAGAGAATGGTAGGGTACAACATCTTTATTCTCTTGATATGCGCCACTTGCGGAATTGGCTCCGAGCTGTTGACCCTCCTCTGTTTTATGGCGACCTCAGATTGAATTTGTCTCAGCATGGTTCCTTGTGTTATTTAACAGTCAGGTAGCAAGGGGAAGGTAATCTCTCGTGGACAGATTCTCATGGACAGATGAAAGGACGAGAATATGTCAAGGCTCACATAGAATTATGTGATTACGAGCAGCAGTAGTTCCTGGTTTGGGGTTTTCGTTGTTGATTATTTGGACGAATCAGGATTGGGCGAAGGCGGTGCTTAAATTGGTATGGTGATTTCCAACTAGATTCCACATCCACAAAGTCAAAATTGGCTGTATCGTAAAAATGTATGAAAACAAAAGTGTGCTTTTTGGCCATGATAAATGCAGGTGAAATTAGCGGAAGGGTAGGGTTTAGCCAAACGTTTCCGTTTGCGAGGGAGGAGACGTCGCTTCCTTCATTTGCACAACGGTAATCACAATTGTTAATTTTTTTCTTTTTTTTTTCTTTTTTTTTTTTTTTTTTGGGGGGAATGGATCAGCTTAATATTGCAGATAGATTGTATCTTCTATCAATGTAATTGTCTGCATCACTTCCAATCCCCCATGTTTTATATATATATATATATATATATATATATATATATATATACTCCCCTTTATTACTTTTCAACCCCACCATCCTTTCCCTACTTGGAGTAAATTAGTGAACAACAATGCCCAGGCCTCTACTTCCGGTCTATACTTACTATCTACACCTTATGGACAGAGTTAATTTTACAATAATTCTATTATATATATATATATATATATATATATATATATATATATATATATATATATATATATATATATATATATATTTTTTATTTTTTTATTTTTTTTTTTTTTTTCTTCTTCTACTCTCAACCTCTCCGATCATTTTCATGATGTCCATCCGGTTTGCTTCTAAATGCCATATCTTTCTAACTGTGCTCTTTCCCAAAAGCTCCCAACATACAACCTATATACTTATTATGGACACAGTATGCTTACATTATTAGCTATCTTTGTTATTATTTGTTGTTATTTGGTATTAGTCCCATCATTCAACTCTATTCAATACCTCCCATCTATCTCTTAACACCATCCATATAGGATTTCTATTTGCCATATATATTTCAACCGTACTGTGATGTTTTACAAAAGTTCTGAACCTTTCTATTCTCATTGCTTCTACAGATTGTAAATTAAAAATAAACATTTTTGCTAAAAGTATGGTCCTCTGTAGCTCAGCTGGTAGAGCACGGCGCTTGTAACGCCAAGGTAGTGGGTTCGATCCCCGGGACCACCCATACACAAAAAAAAAAAAAAAATGTATGCACGCATGACTGTAAGTCGCTTTGGATAAAAGCGTCTGCTAAATGGCATATTATTATTATTATTATATTATTGATTGATTGACTATGACTTTTCAGATCACCCAGTAATGCTATCTGCAAGGTTAGCTCCAGGTAAATATTGCAATCCTTTAGCCATTCCTGGACCTGTGTCCAAAAACAAGCTACAAATGGACATAACCAAAACAAATGATCTAATGATTCTGTGTCTTCACAGCAAAATCTGCAGAGCTGGGAAGATTGTATCCCCCATATAAATAACATTCTATTGGTAGCAATAATTTTATATCATAATTTAAATTGAAAGATTCTAATTTTTGAATCCGCTGTCGTTTTGCGTGTCAGTTCATAAACACTATGCCATGGGATCGGTACGTCAAAGATCTCTTCCCAACTATTTTGCAATCTATATGGGACGGCTGTCAATCCTTTGGTCCTTAAGTGAAACTGATATACTTTTTTATTTATCACAGTTTTCCTTAAACAATTATGTTCTTTAATGCAAGGCCGACAGACAAGTTCCTTACTTTCTCCCCCTTCCACTTTCCTCTTCCACTTTTGCGGTAAGGCTGCAATTATTTGGTTGTAATTTTGGGTAGAGCAGACATTCCCATATGTTTTTGTTAGCTGCATGTGCGACATAACTCCACCAGTCTTACCGATGATATCATTTACGAAGATTATATTTTTTTGTCAGTTAGTATATTTGAATTTAACCACAATATGTGTTGCATTATTTGTTCTGTCGTTTCTGGAGGATTAAATTGAAATTGCAACCAACTTTCTATGGCTTGTTTTAGAAATAGTGATATTTGGGAGATTATTTCCTTTTCAAATAACTGAAAGTGAGAGGTTGTAATCTGAATAAAGGGAAAAAGGCTTTTCTTGAACATTGGGTGAGACAATCTTACTAATTTGCTAGAGAACCAGTTCGGATTTAAGTATAACTTTTGTATGACTGAAGCTTTTAGTGATAGGTCTAATGCTTTAATATTTAATAATTTCTGTCCTCCGAATTCATATTCTGTCACGGTTTCGGCCGAGGCGGCCCCTCCTCCTTGTTCGGGCAGGTTTCGGCGGTCGTCGTCTCCGGAGTACTAGCTGCCACCGTTCTATGTTTCTTGTTTGATTGGTTTTGTCTGTTTGTCACACCTGTTTTGTGTTATGTCTCATTAAGCACCCTATTTAGTTCCTTGTTGTTAGTTTAGGTGTTGTGTGTAATTGTTCCTTGTCGTGTTGCTGCGCTACCTGTTTTGGTGCGCTATTTTGTAGCTTACCTCCTTGTTTGTTTTAAGGAGAAGATTACGCACTTGTTTAGTGCGCCCGTTTGTTTACGCCTGTGCGCACTTTTCTCGCCTCCGGGCTGTTTTTGGATTATATTTTGTGTGATCTACTAAAGTCTTTGTTGGACTTAACTTCTACGTCCTGCACCTGATTCCACACCACACCTACCTACAGCAACTCTTGACAGAATTACACACCATCGAATGGAATCAGCAGGAGCACCCACCGACATCATGGAGGAGCGTCTCCGAGGTCAAGATGATCGGATTAATCAGATCGGGCACGCTTTGGACCGGGTGATGAACATTCTCCATCGTTGGGAGACCAGCGATGTACCCACACCTCCACCTACCGCACCATCACCTTCGGTCAACCCGCCCGTCCAACAACCGGAACCCAGTGGGATTCGGCTCTCGCTCCCGAGGGCGTACGACGGCACCGCTGCCGGGTGTCAGGGGTTCCTGTTACAGGTGGAGCTCTACCTTGCCACCATACACCCGGCGCCCTCGGGATACGAGAGCGTTTCCGCCCTCATCTCCTGTCTCACCGGCAAGGCGTTGGAGTGGGCCAACGCCAAATGGAGGGGAATAGACGCCGCCACAGTCACCTATGCGGAGTTCTCCCGCCGCTTCCGTGCGGTCTTCGACCATCCACCAGAAGGGAAGGCGGCGGGGGAGCGTCTATTCTACCTCCGACAGGGGATGAGGAGCGCTCAAGAGTTTGCGCTGGAGTTCCGGACTCTAGCGGCAGATGCAGGGTGGAATGAGCGGGCCCTCATAGACCACTTTAGATGCAGCCTTCGGGAGGACGTCCGCAGAGAGTTAGCGTGCAGGGATACTACACTAACATTTGACCAGTTGGTGGACATGGCCATTCGGCTGGACACCCTGCTTGCGACCCGCGGACGTCCCAGGTGGGGGCCGCCCATTCCACCCTCCAGCGCCTCCGAGCCGAGCCCGATGGAGCTCGGAGGTGCTGGCGCTAGAGGGAGGAGTAGAAGGAGCCCGAGGGGGGCAGTCTCCTGCACCAACTGTGGCCGCGGAGGGCACACCGCGGCTAGGTGCTGGGGCGGGTCCCCTGGTGAGGGAGATGGCAGGTCACACATTGGGGAGTCCTCCCAGGTGAGTAGGCGCCCTACTTACCCAGAGCTTTCTGTCGTACACATAACATTACCTGTTTGTTTCCCACAGGTTGCACCTCGTTCCCAGCATAAGGCGCTAGTCGATTCAGGCACAGCTGGGAATTTTGTAGATCGTAAATTCTGTGTTGAGTTAGGGATTCCCCTCCTTCCGGTCGATAAGCCTTTCCCTGTACATGCCCTAGATAGTCGTCCGTTAGGATCTGGGTTGATTAGGGAGGTCACGGCGCCACTTAGGATGATGACGCAGGAGGGTCATGAGGAGACGATTCAACTCTATCTGATCGACTCTCCTGCGTATCCGGTGGTACTGGGGTTGATTACCCATGATCCTACGATTTTGTGGCGAGAGAAGGCTCTTAAAGGGTGGTCTGCTCAGTGTGAGGGGCTATGTCTGGGTGTTTCCGTAGGGGCGACCTCGGTGGAGAGTCCGAACCAGATGCCAGCACTGCACATTCCGCCTGAGTATGAGGATTTGGCACTCGTGTTTAGTAAAACAAGAGCGGCACGGTTGCCGCCTCATAGCAGGGGGATTGTGCGATAGACCTCCAGGCAGGAGCTGCGCTCCGCGGAGCCATGTGTATCCTTTGTCACAGGAGGAGAAAAGGGCAATGGAGACATACATTGCAGAGTCTCTGAGACAGGGATACATACGGTCCTCCACTTCTCCCGCGCCCTCGAGCTTCTTTTTGTGAAGAAAAAGGATGGAGGTTTGCGTCCGTGTATTGATTACCGCGGTCTCAATCAGGTGACTGTGAAATATAGTTATCCACTCCCGCTGATTGCGACCATGACGGAGTCCTTACACGGGGCACGGTTCTTCACAAAATTGGACCTCAGGAGCGCATATAACTTGGTGCGCATTAGGGGAGGGGCGATGAGTGGAAGACAGCATTTAGTACTACCTCCGGCCATTACGAGTATCTCGTCATGCCATATGGTTTAATGAATGCTCCATCAGTCTTCCAATCTTTTGTAGATGGATTTTCCGGGACATGCAGGCGCAGGGAGTAGTGGTGTACATAGATGATATTCTTGTGTACAGTTCTACTCGGGCCGAGCATGTAGCCCTGGTGCGCAGGGTATTGAGGAGACTGTTGGAGCATGACCTGTATGTCAAAGCCGAGAAATGTCTGTTCTTCCAGGAGTCAGTCTCCTTTTTGGGTTACCAGTTGTCTGCGTCAGGGGTGAGAATGGAGGTTGACCGGTGTCTGCCGTGCGTAATTGGCAAACCCCAACTACGGTTAAAGAGGTGCAGCTGTTCTTGGGTTTTGCGAATTACTACCGGAGGTTTATCCGGGGTTTTGGACAGGTGGCAGCTCCCATAACGTCTCTTCTGAAGGGGGGTCCGGTGCGCTTGCGGTGGTCGGCTGAGGCGGACAGGGCTTTTGGGAGACTGAAGGACCTGTTTACCTCGGCTCCAGTGCTGGCGCACCCGGATCCCACTTTACCCTTCCAAGTAGAGGTAGACGCGTCTGAGGCCGGTATCGGGGCAGTTCTTTCACAACGGTCCGGCACACCACCTAAGCTCCGCCCCTGTGCTTTTTATTCTAAAAAGCTCAGTCCGGCGGAGCGGAATTATGACGTAGGGGACAGGGAGCTGTTAGCCGTAGTACAGGCCCTAAAGGTGTGGAGGCATTGGCTTGAGGGGGCTCAACACCCTTTCCTCATTCTGACCGACCACCGTAACCTGGAATACATTCGGGCAGCTAGGAGACTGAATCCTCGCCAGGCTCGATGGACTATGTTTCTCGCCCGGTTTGTGTTCAAGATCACTTACATCCCTGGGTCCCAGAACGGGTAGGCAGATGCCCTGTCTCGGCGGTATGACACGGATGAGAGGTGCGTGGAGCCCATTCCCATACTACCGGAGTCTTGTCTGGTGGCACCGGTGGTGTGGGAGGTCGATGCGGAGATCGAGCGGGCATTACGCACCGACCCTAGCCCTCCACAGTGTCCGGTGGGTCGGACGTACGTCCCGCTCGAGGTCCGGGATCGGCTGATTTATTGGGCTCACACGTCACCCTCCTCTGGACATCCAGGTATTGGCCGGACAGTGCACTGCCTTAGTACAAAATACTGGTGGCCAACGTTAGCCAGGGATGTGAGGGTTTATGTCTCCTCCTGCTCAGTGTGTGCCCAGTGTAAGGCGCCCAGACACTTGCCCAGGGGTAAATTACAACCCCTGCCCGTTCCACAACGACCCTGGTCTCACCTCTCGGTGGATTTTGTTACCGACCTTCCCTCCTCACAAGGGAATACCACCATCCTGGTCGTTGTGGATCGGTTCTCGAAGGCCTGTCGTCTCCTTCCCATGCCGGGTCTTCCTACTGCCCTACAGACCGCTGAGGCTCTATTTACTCACGTCTTCCGGCATTACGGGGTACCCGAGGATATAGTGTCCGATCGAGGCCCCCAGTTTACCTCCAGAGTCTGGAGAGCATTTATGGAACGGTTGGGGGTCTCGGTGAGCCTTACCTCGGGTTACCACCCGGAGAGTAATGGGCAGGTCGAACGAGTCAACCAGGATGTGGGTAGGTTTCTGAGGTCATATTGTCAGGGCCGGCCGGAGGAGTGGGCGAGATATGTGCCCTGGGCCGAGATGGCACAGAACTCTCTCCGCCACTCCTCCACTAGACTAACCCCTTTCCAGTGTGTGTTAGGGTACCAGCCGGTTCTGGCACCTTGGCATGAGAGCCAGATCGAGGCCCCTGCTGTGGATGAGTGGGTGCGGCGCTCGGAGGAGACGTGGGAACGCTGCACACGTCCATCTGCAGCGAGCCATCCGTCGACAGAAGACGAGCGCCGACCTACACCGCAGTGAGGGGCCAGTGTACGCACCTGGAGATCGAGTCTGGCTCTCAACCAGAAACCTGCCCCTCCGCCTGCCCTGCCGGAAGCTGGGTCGGCGGTTTGTGGGGCCTTTTAAAGTCCTGAGGAGATTGAACGAGGTGTGTTACAGGTTACAACTGCCCATTGATTACAAGAATATTAACCCCTCGTTCCATGTGTCTCTCCTCAGGCCGGTGGTAGCTGGTCCACTCCAGGATTTTGAGATAGAGGAGACTCCTCCGCCCCGTTGGACATCGAGGGGCTCCGGCGTACACTGTTCGGACCATCCTGGATTCGAGACGCCGGATGGGGGGTCTCCAATATCTCGTGGAGTGGGAGGGGTACGGTCCGGAGGAGCGGTGCTGGGTGCCGAGGAGGGACATTCTGGATCCGTCCCTGCTGACCGAATTCCATCGTGGTCATCCTACGCGCCCTGCTCCGCGTCCTCCTGGTCGTCCCCGAGGCCGGGGGCGGCGCACGGCTGGAGCCGCGCGTCAAGGGGGGGGTACTGTCACGGTTTCGGCCGAGGCGGCCCCTCCTCCTTGTTCGGGCAGGTTTCGGCGGTCGTCGTCTCCGGAGTACTAGCTGCCACCGTTCTATGTTTCTTGTTTGATTGGTTTTGTCTGTTTGTCACACCTGTTTTGTGTTATGTCTCATTAAGCACCCTATTTAGTTCCTTGTTGTTAGTTTAGGTGTTGTGTGTAATTGTTCCTTGTCGTGTTGCTGCGCTACCTGTTTTGGTGCGCTATTTTGTAGCTTACCTCCTTGTTTGTTTTAAGGAGAAGATTACGCACTTGTTTAGTGCGCCCGTTTGTTTACGCCTGTGCGCGCTTTTCTCGCCTCCGGGCTGTTTTTGGATTATATTTTGTGTGATCTACTAAAGTCTTTGTTGGACTTAACTTCTGCGTCCTGCGCCTGATTCCACACCACACCTACCTACAGCAACTCTTGACATATTCATTATATAAATATGCCCTTTTAATTTTGTCTGGCTTGCCGTTCCAAATAAAATTGAATATTTTTTTCTCATATAATTTAAAAAACTGTTCGCTAGGCGTAGGCAAGACCATAAGCAAATAGGTAAACTGGGATAATACTAAAGAGTTAATCAGGGTGATTTTTCCACAAACTGACAGGTATTTTCCTTTCCATGGTAGTAAGATCTTATCTATTTTTGCTAACTTTCTATTAAAATTTATTGAAGTGAGATCATTTATTTCCTTTGGGATATGTATTCTGAGTATATCCACATCCCCATCAGACCATTTTATTGGTAAACTACATGGTAATGTAAAAATTGTATTTTTTAGTGATCCAATACGTAATATAGTACATTTGTCATAATTTGGTTGTAATCCAGAGAGGTTAGAAAATGTATCTAAATCCTCTATGAGGCTGTGGAGGGATTCTAGTTGTGGATTTAAAAGAAAACATGAATCATCAGCGTACAATGACACCTTTGTTTTTAAGCCCTGGATTTCTAATCCTCTGATATTATTATTGGATCTGATTTTAATAGCTAACATCTCAATGGCCACAATAAATAGATATGCCGATAGTGGACAACCTTGTTTCACTCCTCTTGACAGTTTAAAACTTTCTGAGAAATAGCCATTATTTACTATTTTACACCTAGGGTTACTATACATGATTTTGACCCATTTTATAAGAGATTCTCCAAAATTGTAATGCTCCAGGCATTGATATATAAACCCCAGTCAAACTTTATCAAATGCCTTTTCGAAGTCTGCTATGAATAGCAGGCCTGGTTTCCCATATTTTCCATAGTGTTCTATTATTTCCAATACTTGCCTTATATTATCTCCAATGTATCTTCCATGTAAAAAGCCTGTCTGATTAGAATGAATAATATCCGACAATACCTTTTTAATTCTATGCGCTATACATTTTGCTAGGATTTTTGCATCACAACACTGAAGTGTAAGGGGCCTCCAATTTTGTAAATGGTCTGGATCTTTATATTTTCCACTTGTATCCTGTTTCAGTAATAATGAGATCTTCTTCTTGAGTGTCAGATAATCTACCATTTACATAGGAGTGGTTAAAACATGCTAATAACGGTCCTCTTACTATATCAAAAAAGGTTTGGTATACCTCGACTGGTATGCCATCCAACCCTGGAGTTTTCCCGGACTTAGTCTTTAATTGCATCCAGAAGTTCCTCCTCTGTAATTTCACCTTCACATGAGTCTTTCTGTGTGGCTGTTAATTTGACATTATCAATAGAAAAAAATTCTCTACAATTAGCTTCAGTTAGAGGAGATGGAGGCGACTGAAAAGAAAACATACGCTTAAAGTACTTTGTTTCTTCCTTCAAAATATAATTTGGTGAATTATGGGTGACTCCGTCAATTGTAACCAGTTTCATTAAGTTATTTTTGGTAGCATTCCTATGTTGAAGATTAAAAAAGAATTTTGTGCATTTTTCCCCATATTCCATCCAGTTTGCTTTATTTTTATACTATATTACAATTGATCTTTCTTGAATAAGTTTCTCCATTTATTTTTGTTTTTCCTCTAATTTATTTTGAGCCTCTATGTTACAGTTTTTATTGCCATCTATCTGTTCTGTTAGACTTTCTATTTCCTTTCTTAGTATAAACTCTTTTGACCTAAATTGCTTTTGTTTTCGAGATGAGTACTGAATTGCATGGCCTCTAAAGGCACATTTAAAGGTGTCCCATACAATAAGGGGATTCGCTGTACCTATGTTATGTTGGAAAAAGTCAGTTATAAATTCCTTTGTTCTAATTATAAATAAATTATCATCCAATAGGCTTTGATTAAATTTCCAATATCCTCGCCCACATCACAATCACAATTGTTAACGGCATTCCCCCAGAAGTAATACAGGAAATGACAAACTTTCACGAGATAATTTTACAGAGATTAGGGGAAAGCAAATAAAAAGCAGTCAGTTATCAAAACTAAGGCCCTCCCCGAGCTATTGTGAACTGCATAATGGCTAAGATCACATAATTAGTCCTAAAAGTGCCTTTAAAGAGGGAATGGGAGCCAAGCGAATCACACTTAAAGTACAGTAGGTCATGAAACCTCTGTGTGTCATATTAAGTTTATACACAAGTGCTTCTTATTTACCCTTCGTTATGTCCTGTGTTTTACATCCCTTTTGACTTGAGGTTGTTTTTGTTGACCGCTAAACTGTTTAAACTGCATATAGCATACACTGGGTCAAGTTGTATGTAAAATACTGCCTCTTACAAACTCCTGAAATGGAGTTAATATAAAGCCAACAATGTAGACAATAGAAACTAGACGTTTAATCCACAGTCCGAATACTAGAATAGTGATAAAGCACTGAGTACTTTCTCAGTTTAAACCTACGGTTCCAAACCCACTCACCTAAATGTTTTTGAATTTGCATTCGGGAGAGGTGGTCCTCTGGATAATTCTTCTTCCATTTAACCATCTGGTGAAGCCCTCTCAACTTTTTCCCGCCCATCTGTTGAGCCGAGCGAGCACCGCCGAGACACTTTTCCATCACAGAGGTAGCTGACAATCACACTGAGCAGAGAGGAGGAGAATGATTTATGAACTTACGAAATGAAACAAGCCTTGATCAGAAACACGGCAGACCCAAGGATTCTGTATTCCGCAGTTTGTCAGGCAGTCATACTCTCCAGACAAAGCTATTACAGGGGGAGTTTTACTATTGGCAATATGTCTGCCATGACTTAGCATTCTGAGGGGGGGATGGCTGCCGTTTTATGGACTCTTAACCAACCGTGCTATTTTGTGTGTTTTTTTGCATTGTTTGTAACTTATTTTGTACATAATGTTGCTGCTACCGTCTCTTATGACCGAAAAGAGCTTCTGGACATCAGAACAGTGATTACTCACCTTGAACTGGACAAATAATTTTTCTTTAATGAGTCGGATGAGAGGGATTTACTCCAGATACCCGACAGGGCCCTCATCCCCGTCATTCGCAGTAGAAAGAAAAGGAGATATCGCGAAAGGAGATCGGGGTGCTTGGTAAGGAGCCGGCGACGAGTGGCTAATCTGCCTTTGCCATCGATACTACTGGCCAACTTACAATCGCTTGATAATAAAGTGGACGAATTAAAGGCACGAATATCCTACCAACGGGACATTAAAAACGGTATTATCTTATGTTTCACAGAGTCATGGCTGAACGAAGACATGAATAACATACAGCTGGCGGGCTATACACTGTATCGGCAGGATACAACAGCAGCCTCTGGTAAGACAAGGGGTGGCGGTCTATGTATATTTGTAAACAAAAGCTGGTTCACGATATCTAAGGAAGTCTCAAGGTTTTGCTCGCCTGGGGTAGAGTATCTCATGAAAAGCTGTAGACCACACTATCTACCAAGATAGTTTTCATCTATACTCTCCGTAGCTGTCTATATACCACCACAAACCGATGCTGGCACTAAGACTGCACTCAATGAACTGTATACAGCCATAAGCAAACAGGAAAACGCTCATCCAGAGGCGGCACTCCTAGTGGCCGGGGACTTTAATACAGGGAAACTTAAATCTGTTTTACCTCATTTCTACCTGCATGATAAATGTGAACCAGAGGGGAAAAAAAACTCTAGACCACCTTTACTCCACACACAGAGACGTGCACAAAGCTCTCCCTCGCCCTCCATTTGGCAAATCTGACCATAATTCTATCCTCCTGATTCCTGCTTACAAGCAAAAACTAAAGCAGGAAGCACCAGTGACTTGGTCAATAAAAAAGTGGTCAGATGAAGCAGATGCTAAGCCACAGGACTGTTTTGCTAGCACAGACTGGAATATGTTCCGGGATTCTTCCGATGGCATTGAGGAGTACTCCACATCAGTCACTGGCTTCATCAATAAGTGCATCGATGACATCGTCCCCACAGTGACTGTACGTACATACCCCAACCAGAAGCCATGGATTACAGGCAGCATCCGCACTGAGCTAAAGGGTAGAGCTGCCACTTTCAAGGAGCGGGACTCTAACCCGGAAGCTTATAAGAAATCCTGCTATGCCCTACGACGAACCATCAAACAGGCAAAGCGTTAATACAGGACTAAGATCGAATCGTACTACACCGGCTCTGACGCTCATCGGATGTGGCAGGGCATGCAAACTATTACAGACTACAAAGGGAAGCACAGCCGCGAGCTGCCCAGTGACACGGACCTACCAGACGAGCTAAATTACTTCTATGTTCGCTTCGAGGCAAGTAACACTGAAACATGCATGAGCGCATCAGCTGTACTGGACGACTGTGTGATCACGCTCTCCGTAGCCGATGTGAGTAAGACCTTTAAACAGGTAAATATTCACAAGGCCGCAGGGTCAGACAGATTACCAGGACGTGTACTCCGAGCATGCGCTGACCAACTGACAAGTGTCTTCACTGACATTTTCAACCTCTCCCTGTCTGAGTCTGTAATACCAACATGTTTCAAGCAGATCACCATAGTCCCTGTGCCCAAGAACACTAAGGTAACCTGCCTAAATGACTACCGACATGTAGCACTCACATCTGTAGCCATGGACTGCTTTTAAAGGCTGGTCATGGCTCACATCAACACCATTATCCCAGAAACCCCAGAAACCCACTCCAATTTTTATACCGCCCCCAACAGATCCACAGATGATGCAATCTCTATTGCACTCCACACTGCCCTTTCACACCTGGACAAAAGGAACACCTATGTGAGAATGCTATTCATTGACTACAGCTCAGCGTTCAACACCATAGTGCCCTCAAAGGTCATCACTAAGCTAAGGACCCTGGGACTAAACACCTCCCTCTGCAACTGAATCCTGGACTTCCTGACAGGACGCCCCCAGGTGGTAAGGGTAGGTAACAACACATCCGAAACACTGATCCTCAACACGGGGGCCCCTCAGGGGTGTGTGCTCAGTTCCCTCCTGTCCTCCCTGTTCACTCATGATTGCATGGCCAGGCACGACTCCAACACCATCATTAAGTTTGCCGATGACCCAACAGTGGTAGGCCTGATCACCGACAACGACGAGACAGCCTATAGGGAGGAGGTCAGAGACCTGGCCGTGTGGTGCCAGGACAACAACCTCTCCCTCAACATGATCAAGACAAAGGAAATGATTGTGGACTACAGGAAAAAGAAGAGGACCGAGAACGCCCCCATTCTCATCGACAGGGCTGTAGTGGAGCAGGTTGAGAGCTTCAAGTTCCTTGGTGTCCACCTCACCAACAAACTAACATGGTCCAAGCACACCAAGACAGTCGTGAAGAGGGCACGACAAAACCTATTCCCCCTCAGGAGACTGAAAAGATTTGGCATGGTTCCTCAGATCCTCAAAAGGTTCTACAGCTGCACCATCGAGATCATCCTGACTGGTAGCATCACTGCCTGGTATGGCAACTGCTCGGCGTCCGACCGCAAGGCACTACAGAGGGTGGTACGTAAGGCCCAGTACATCCCTGAGCCAAACTTCCTGCCATCCAGGACCTCTATACCAGGCGGTGTCAGAGGAAGGCCCTAAAAATTGTCAAAGACTCCAGCCACCCTAGTCATAGACTGTTCTCTCTGCTACCGCACGGCAAGCGGTACCGGAGAGCCAAGTCTAGGTCCAAGAGGCTTCTAAACAGCTTCTACCCCCAAGCCATAAGACTCCTGAACATCTAATCAAATGGCTACCCAGACTATTTGCATTGCCCCCCCTTTTACGCTGCTGCTACTACTCTCTGTTTATTACCTACGCATAATCACTTTAATAACTCTACCTACAGGAACATATTAAATCAAATCAAATCAAATGTTATTGGTCACATGCGCCGAATACAACAGGTGCAGACATTACAGTGAAATGCTTACTTACAGCCCTTAACCAACAGTGCATTTATTTTTTACAAAAAAAAGTTAAAATAAAACAACAACAAAAAAAGTGTTGAGAAAAAAGAGCAGAAGTAAAATGAAGTGACAGTAGGGAGGCTATATATACAGGGGGGTACCGTTGCAGAGTCAATGTGCGGGGGCACCGGCTAGTTGAGGTAGTTGAGGTAATATGTACATGTGGGTAGAGTTAAAGTGACTATGCATAAATAATTAACAGAGTAGCAGCAGCGTAAAAAGGATGGGGTGGGGGGGCAGTGCAAATAGTCCGGGTAGCCATGATTAGCTGTTCAGGAGTCTTATGGCTTCGGGGTAGAAGCTGTTGAGAAGTCTTTTGAACCTAGACTTGGCACTCCGGTACCACTTGCCGTGTGGTAGCAGAGAGAACAGTCTATGACTAGGGTGGCTGGAGTCTTTGACAATTTTGAGGGCCTTCCTCTGACACCGCCTGGTATAGAGGTCCTGGATGGCAGGAAGCTTGGCCCCAGTGATGTACTGGGCCGTACGCACTACCCTCTGTAGTGCCTTGCGGTCGGAGGCCAAGCAGTTGCCATACCAGGCGGTGATGCAACCAGTCAGGATGCTCTCGATGGTGCAGCTGTAGAATTTTTTGAGGATCTGAGGACCCATGCCAAATCTTTTCAGTCTCCTGAGGGGGAATAGGCTTTGTCGTGCCCTCTTCACGACTGTCTTGGTGTGTTTGAACCATGATAGTTCGTTGGTGATGTGGACACAAAGGAACTTGAAGCTCTCAACCTGTTCCACTACAGCCCCGTCGATGAGAATGGGGGCGTGCTCAGTCCTCAATTACCTCGACTAACCGGTGCCCCCGCACATTGACTCGGTACCGGCACCCTCTGTATATAGCCTCGCTATTGTTATTTTTACTGCTGCTCTTTAATTATTTGTTACTTTTATTTCATATTATTTTATATAGGAGTTTTTTTTTTTTATTCTTTCTTAAAACTGCATTTTTGGTTAAGGGCTTGTACGTAAGGATTTCACTGTAAGGTCTACCTGTTGTATTCGCCGCATGTGACAAATAACATTTGATTTGATTTGATAACCTATATTATAAACCGGGTGGTTCGAGTCCTGAATGCTAATAAGGCACATACAGTAGAATTACCTGATGTATACATTGTCAGATGTTTATTGATAGGCAATGCATTTGGTACAGAGTATGATTCATGATTTAACCAAGTGACAGCCTTATTTTAACCGCCTCATCAAAACAAATTTGCAAGAAGTTGGGCTATTGTATTAGTAACTACCTAGCTATATTGCTATAAAAGTATTGGTCCACATTCTAGCTAGTGTCCATCACTGATACGGGCAGAAGTTGTTTTCCTTGGCTCCCTACAAAAGGCTTTAGGGCCAACTGTTATATTGGTAATCTAGTAGCCAGCTAGTGGGGATACTTGTAAACATTTCAGCTATGTTGTTCCAGCTGTTGTTTAGTTAGCTCGTCAGGTAGCTAACAAGCTAGATACATTGAGTACAGTAGCTAGCTACTAACTACCTAACCTTTACTCTTCAGATAATGAGGTTATCAGAAAAACAGCTGAATGGTAGCTAGCTAGCATAGTTACAGGTACTCTTATGCTTGAAACAACATTGGAAACAATTATCCACAGTTGCTAATAGTTACCGGAAGCTACCTCGCTAGCTAGCTAGCTTTATAAGTTCAGTGAGTAAGTTAGCTAGTCTCTAGCTTCGCCGGTAAAATCGTAGTGCGCCGTAGGTATTAGCAAAGCAACCCTGACCGTGGCTTTTTGCTGTGTTTTGCTGTGGGATGTGCCAGAGAACATTTGGGCCGTGCACACGGAAGGTGGAGATGTGTATGCCCGAATAAAATCAATATTTATAAGGAGCCATAAATCAGTGTTCGGAGGGTGGAACTAAACCGCACTAGGACAGGAATTAAGAAGAAATAGTGACGACAACTTCCTCTGGAGGGGTACTTTAACATAATCCCCAGACTACCACCTCTTTGACAGGAAGTTGAATAATTCAACAAATGGTAATTCAAGGTAGAGAGCCATAGACTTTTATTAAACTGTTGAAAACTCTCTTCCGGATCCATTGACAACAACACATTCTATAAAACATCTCCTATTTCTTCATTATGAAATATACATTATCTTGATGAATCCCTGACCCAGTTACCAGTTGATGGCATAATGGCCTTATTTACCCTGTTGGTCTACTTTCTTTCACAAAGGGTAACCTCCAAAATCACCTGGGAGTGGGCTGAGGTGTAGCTGATTTTGCCTTTTTTTGGCTGCCAGTCAAGGGCACGCATTATCTGGGGAACTGGAGAGAACGTCGGTCATGCATTGTAATGGGCAGGTGTTAAAAGTGTGAAGTTCAAACCCGATGTTTATTTTTATTTTTTATGATATACTGCGGGACATCCTTACATGGAACCATACAAATATATGTTTTAATGTTCTCCAAGTATGACACTATTTTTGTCCTCTTGCTCTGAAGTGCACCACAGTGAATCAATAATTCATCCTGGGACATGGCTACTGTGACAAATGTGTCCCATGGTGAATGTAACCACAAAGCCTCTACAATGATTTGTTACCAGTAATACCTAAAGGAGATGCACTACGAGGTGCAAAAAGTACAAGGTTGTCGTGAGAGCCACATGGAGCATTAGCAACTCTCCCAGGACATTCTGGTTCTACTCAAAAATAGAAATGATGTCACCGAAGTCAACTATTTACTTAATATTCAGCCCCTTCTGTCTCAGTTTTTCAGAATTGCAAATGCTCAAAGTGCCATAGTTAGGATTTTATTTATCATTCCAGAAACCTTACAGGAGATAAAACCGAGGAGAGCACAGCAGGAGATTGGAGAACCCTACTGGGTACATATAAATGTAAAGATAACTCAACAACATGTTGAGAGACATTGGGGGAGAGGTAATAGGAAAGTCAGAGATATTGGAAATAAATTGTGATTGACAAGGTGATATGAGGATGCCAATAGACATAGCATAAGGAAGATGTCCCCTTATGTTGTAGCACTTACCTGGGTCTCTGAGATTGCGAAGCCCGTTGAGAACAAACAATATATCTCTCAGGTTGCATGTTATTGATTATACAGTAAAATGATTCTCAACTTGCAAAAAGCCGTCGCCTGCTATGGGGTGTTGTTAAGCAAGAGCCCTGCTTTTGAAACCATGTGCTATGCAAGGTTGTCATACAGTACAGTGTGTTCAACCTCCACACCAAATCCCCATAATGCCTACAAATAAAGAAAAATAAATATTTTATCCTGCGCTATTCCCTCAACGCCGTCGCACACACTGCAAACCAATTTAATCCAAACAAAGTGTTGACCCTTTCAGCGCTATGAAAGGGATCCAACTACTGCATAGGAGGAAGTGAAAATTAAGAAGTGAAATAAACAACTTCTTGCCTCCTCCCTGGTGCACGCTGACACTGCACTGTGCATATCATTAGAAATACATGCCATTTCTCTTCCCCACAATTATAGGTTGCAAGTGTACTTTGTTCACTGCGAGCTTCAATGGAGTTGGTTAATGTTTAATGCAGTCTCATCATTGGCTAGTTCATAGGGAATACAACAATTGATGTTTTAAGTACTACAAAAGATGAAGATTCATTTTGTATGGTTGAGATGTATTAAACAATATGGACGGCTCTGCAAAAAGTCTGCATACAAATGTAAAACTAACTCTTCAAATACAACAACTAGAAAGGTAAATGTTGGTTTCCTGTGACATACATATTTTATATTTGGGTGTTGGCTGGTCTTTCTGTTTTTTACGCATTTTGGAATATCCACAAGCAGTTAATGGAAGGGCTCTGTACTGGAGAATATCAAATAAAACGTTGTGCTAAACTAAGCTTATTAGTCAGAGGGTTTCTCATGAATTTGGAGGAGACTCTCTGTGGATGTATTGCCATGGCCTGTAAACATCAGACATTGCAAAGACGCACAGCTTGTGGGTCATTGCAGATCAGGGGAGAGACATTGCTTTGACCAGCGTATTCTATTAAGTTATTTTAATACACAGATGTACGTCTTTGATTAACCTCTATCAGTTAGAGGTCATCTTCTATGAAGAAAACTTGATGCCAATAGATTGAGTTGAAATGATTAATATCCATAACCAAACAAATACAAACTGAAAGCAAAAGGAAATAAATGTGCCTTGAGGTCAAAAATAACAATTTTGTAAAGAAAAACAGAGTCATAAGCAAAAAAATTTGATTAAAACATGTAAGAATTAATGTGAAAGCATTCTGAGGAAGGGAGAGCTTTCATTAGTCACTCAATCTTGGAGGGATTGAACAAAAATAAACAATAATAAACACAAATGTCTCCCATCAATGATATTGCTATAAATAGTATCATCCCATGACGAAAGAAGAGAGAGGCACAAACACGCGTGCTTGCTTTCCTATTTGAGAGCACCATAACAATGTGAAGTGCAGCTAAATGAGACGATATCAACAGTCCATTAACTCAGGTACCATCTCAGAATAGGAATGGTACCCCCTTTCCTAACCCCATTATATTTTAATCAGTAGCTGTCACTTAAATTTCACACTACCGCTTGTCATATGAGCTTCACAATATGTAAAATGTGAGGTCATGATCATTTGAGGGGTCTGTATTACATTTTACATTTTAGTCATTTAGCAGACACTCTTATCCAGAGCGACTTACAGTATTAATGGTTGTCCATAAATAAAGTTACATAATAATCTTTGACAGAACCTGTGCTTACTGGTTTAGTCCATCTGCATGTAAAAGCATTGCATATAAATGCAAAGAATGCCCTGTGTTATTTCACATCAGTTGTGTCAGTGGGCAAACGTTAAGGAACGTTGCTGATAGAAATTTCATAAATAGAACTGATATGATTCCTTAGTCTACATGCCAGAGGCTGTGTTTAGACAGGCAGCTCAATTCTGATTTTCTTTCCACTAATTGATCTTTTGACCAATCAGATCAGCTCTGAAAAAGATCTGATGTGAGAAGATCTGATATGATTGGTCAAAAGACCAATTAGTGGAAAAAATATCAGAATTGGGCTGCCTTTCTAAATGCAGCCGTGAGGCATATTTGTTCTACATAATCATATTTCTAACAGAATGGTCCACAACATTGTGCCCTGCTCAACACGCCCCCAGCACTATGTAAATTCAACATCATAAATGTGCTGTTGTATGAAAAGGGCATTTTAAGAGTCTCTGTTGCAAGTAAAGTAAAGAAGATTGTTTATTCAACCTTGAAATGATGCACCTTGGAATAGTTTCTTGGCAGTGTTTATGTAGAGGTGGTGTAATGCTGCACTTTAGTTCTCAAGTAGAAAAGGTTGCTAATGTAATTTAAATGCACTTTAAAGGAATGACAAGACCATCATGGCCAATCCTGTATTATTCTTTGGTGTACCAACACAAATGGGTACTAGCTTAGTGCCACTCATACAGGTGTCTCTCATACACCACACAATCCATACCTGTATGGCATTCCATAAACTTGCCAGTGAACGGAAAGAAGTCCATAGGGCTTAATAGTTGAGGTCATTGATACATAATAAGAGATTCACCATATAATGAGAGCCTCACTATGTCTTGTCCCTGTTTTGTGTGGAACTACCTGAGATTGAACATATAAATCAATTAGATGGCGTGTGGGGTAAAAGAGGCTACAGTAAGCTTATTTGGAAAATACGTTTTACCACAAACAGCCTTGACTGTTTTGTGACAAAGTTATGTATTTATTTTTGGTTTGATTAAACATCCATGCACCCAGGATAAATGAACAGCTGTAATGTATAACTCCTGGATAACTTCCAGTAGGGCTGGGTGATATATTGAATTAATTTGAATTCATGTTTTTGCACGATATTCCAAATGCCTGTCTCGTTTTTATGAGCGTTTATGTCCGCTTGTTCTCATGTTGCATTTTTGGTCTCCTCTCCTTCGCTCCTCTGTGCTGAGTGTACCTTCCCCATTTACACAAGAGATCTGTATATAATGACGAGATGTACGTCTCCGCCCTAACATGGGAGTCCTTGTCCCAAAAAGGCGGGAAGGCAGGCGACAAGTTTAGGTCCAAAATAAGCCCATAGAAACAAATTGGCTTTATTGTGGACAGATTTTAGCGAGTGTGAAACCTCTCGCTTCGGCTCGTCCTCTATGGTTTACACACACACAAAGCCCCTCACCCTGCCTCTACGCCAACAAAGTTGAGAGATCACATCTTCCTCTCTGGCAAGCGGTTTCAACTCGCTATTTGCGTTTGAGGTTTAGTCCAAAATAATCGGTAATATGGACACTAAAACACATTATTTTACTGTAATAGATAAGTTAACTTTTCAAATGAAACACTTTTTACATCTCAACTACTCAAATTGCGCGCAGAGCAGACACTACTAAAACAAGAGTATCAATTAACATTGATTCTGGAAAATGAATGCTCAGTTTGTCGCACGCGACATTGGTACCACGTACCACTAGTATAACAGTCATTGGCTAGAGTGTGTTTTATAAATGTGCAATAAGCATAAAACACAATGATATAAGGAATTGGCAACTCGTTGTCATTCTGAGGAATAAGACAGGCCACTTGATTTCAACATCTGAACAAAGTGGACAAGCTAACATGCTTTTCAAACAGTTGGAGACAGACAGAAGGGTGTGTTCATAATAATTCAACTGTTCAACCTTGTTAGCTTGCAAATAGATCCAAGTTGGCTAAACTTGAAATAAAAATATTAAATGATTAGGTGGCTAATCACTAGCACAAGGGCTTGAGAGGTTGTTGATGAGGCGTGTTAATTTTCTATAGGCTAATGCCTGCTACAAGAAGTGAGTCATTATTAGTGAATGTGCATTATGCATGGTTCTAGTAAAAAAGGGCATTTTCATAGACAGACTTGAAAGCCAGAAAAGTCATTATTGCAAAAAAAGTTTAACTATTTTGATAAAATAATTACATTATTAGTGGGTCTTATGGTTGTGGAAGGCTTATATTTAGCCTTGGTAAAACTTCACGAGCCCTGAATTCATTAGATTATTGCTGTCTGTTTGAAATGCAGTGTATTTGACCTTTTAATTGTACAAAAATGGAGATATATATTGTGAATCACACATAAGTTTGAAAAAACTGAGATATGATTTTTAGGCCATATTGCCCAGCCCTAACTTGCAGACGACAATAGTCTTTCGAATAGTCGACGTGATCACAGGATGGCGTCCCCACAACTGTTAGGCCATATGCACGTCTGCTATCAGCTACTGTTTCACCATTGATCATGAATCTGTTCAGTCAGGGCAATTTCACAAAATGTTTTAGCATAGCGTAGCATTTAGGATAGCATAGTCCAGAATGTCAAATAGAGACTTGGACCCATTGTTGTTTGGATTATTTATTGAGGGCAGCAAAAAACTCTCACACACAATGTGTGTGTGTGTATGTGTGTGTGTGTGTCTGTGCACTGTAAATCTGCCCTAAGCAAAATGTTGACTCTGCGTAACATGGTGACTGAATGATTGCTGATTATATGGGGGATTTGGTAATAACACGGTGTGAGTGGTCATAAAACATTTGTACATTCAATGGTGGCAACGCACATATAATGGTCCTGCAATTATCAGGCAGGTGGCCATTATCAGGCAATATTATTCAATCGTTCTTAGAGTTTTTTACATAACTGAATGCCTTAACTGTGAACTCTGGTAACAAACACACCAGTTCAGAAATTGGGTTTTAGACAACAAATCCAACAACATCCTACCACTTGAATTTGTTTTTCATTATCATTCTAATGATAAAACATCTATAAACAACTATGTTCTGATTTACATTGTGGGCTCAGTTGAGCGAGAGAGAGAGAGAGAGAGAGAGAGAGAGAGATCATTGATTCTATTCCCTTGATCCACACTGGTGAACCAACCCCACCTGGCTTCCCACACAAACCCACTTTCACAAATTATCGTGAAATAGACACAAATTACTTGTGCGAAATGTGTGACACACTCCACACACACACACAGGCAGGCAATAGACTGGGCCCGGCCCTCATTTAAAACCATTGGGGGACTTCACATGTCCGCATGCAGTACGATTCACTAGTGATCTCGTAGACCAGTACTATCGTGGCCAAAGCCTTTCATTAGAACACAGCTCAAAAAAGCAGGCGGAAATGTTTGTTTGTAGCTTGCAACTCAGGGGGATCCATTTGAATGTCACTCTGGGAGATGACATGATGGTTGAAAACAATGTATGAGTATTGTATGAATAATGTTTTCAGGCCATATTTGAAACAGCCTTGCCAGTGCCAATTGCCAAGAAATGAAGACAGCATGAGTGTAAAAACGGTGACTTGTTCATTGGTTCAATTCGTACATAGAACCACAAGCTGCAATAGAACCTAAAGCTGTAATACTACTGTGCAATAACACTGGGATTTCCCATGTGTTCCGAGATTAATGCACTACACTGTATCTCTGGTTTTATATCCACTCCTAGCTGGGGTCACCGGTGGGTCATGTAGGCTAGGTTGGTTTGCTTGCTTTGGGCCTCGCGGGGGCACTTAAATAAGATGACGGTACACTTGTTTGGGGAATAGGAGATTTGTTCGGAGCTGGCTTCACTGGGTGAAAGCATTTGACACCGTGGAAAAGAAAACAGGAAAGAAAGCATCCATCCACCCACACGTTTTCATGCCCCAAATTAACACATCAAAACAGTTAGCTTGTGCACACACACACACACACATCAACCAACCAACCCCACAAACACACACACACACAGGCTGTAAGCTGTTGGGATGGGCTGATGTGCTCTGGGCTCCTGACATGTGGGATGGTGTATGAGCCTTCGGTTAATTGAGCTGGACACAAAACCCAGCCAAGGATCCAGCACCCGCATGAATCATATTAACTTTCTCGCAGCGCCCCACACACAGGGGCCAGACCACTGGGGCGCTAGCTTCTGCACGCCTCATACAAATGTTTTACACAGCACCAGAGTAAATACAATAAATCAAGGCATCAGAGACAAGGGAGGCCCTTGTTTCCCTTTTGCCAGCGAATAACAATAGCTAATCCAATGTACATTATTAGTGTAACAAAGGTGCGTAAAAGTCAGACATTGCTAAGGCGCACAACAACAACGTCTGGGCAAAAGTCGTGTAGTTTTTTTCTAGACTTTCAAAACCATTTATATGTCGGTATAAACTCCCAGCACTTAAGTTAGGACATGACGGCGCCATACAGAAGCATGTTACCTTGAACTAGCAACTCGCTTTGATGGCTAAAAGGAGACAATTTTCAACAACAAAAACGTTGGAATGTACTGAGATAGTGTGAGATTTGTGTAGCTGCCAATATTTCACATGTAAAGGCAGTGACATAATGGCATTCATAATTTTGATGAAATGGTTTCTCAGGGACCTTGAATCCCCCCCAAAATCTGTTTCTGTCAGATACATGTTTTCATAAAGATACAGTAGACATACCCAGTGCTCCAACAGTGAATAGGTAAATACATACTGTATACACGACTGCATCATTCATTTAATTCTAGGAACCAAATGAGACGAATATAATTAAGTTCATACATAGCCCTATCTTCCACGCTTACATCTCCTCCATTTTCTCTCTAGCAGCATAACATATCAGTACATCTGTCTACACTGGACCAAACTAGTAATTGTGTTATAATTACATCCATGGCAAGCATGAAAGTCCCCTTGTTACCACCTAACCAAGGGGAGGGTACAAATAATCGGAGATGGAGGGAATAATTATTGCACAATTAATGGACAATTAAAGTAATCGGTTGGATTTGCCAGGGCCTAAAAATGAAGTGTGACAGACCAACAGTCATTCTGATTGCTCGTAGCATGCTGCAGTCGGATTAGCTCCTGAGCTGAAAATCACCTTGTCTTCTCGAGGAACAGACACACACAAATGAAGTTGCACTTTGAAAAAATACCCATTAGGCTTCTTTAAAGTCACAGCGTCCGGGATGGCATGGAGGTGGCGCATTATGATTCAGCTGCCAATTATGATTCAGCTCAATTAGCTCCTCCATTTACTATATTTTATACTTTGGCATTCCTTGTCTCTGTACCCCAGTTTAAACATGTCATAGACAAGGATATGTAAGATACACTGCAGACAGACCGGCATGATATTTATGTCCGGATGTGTCCCAATTAAAATTCCTCACACCCTCCACCATAACCGACAATGTGCTGAAAGGCATCAATTGTCTCAATAAAAATAAATAACAATTATTTGCTTTGCTGATACGCAGCATGATAAATGAACGGGACTACTTCCTACAAATGTTGAGCAATTTTCGTTTTTTAAACAACTAATTGACCAATGTCGGTTCAATTATTTGAATTCCATTTCATATTTATTTTTTCAGGTGAGCTCAATGCGCTCATTGCGCAGTTTCTCTAGAGAAATCAGATCATGCCCGAACTGTGTGATGTAGTAGGGAGTTGTAGTTTCCAACAGGCCAACATTCTACATAGTTTAGCACAGATAATGTGGTAATTAACTACAATGACCATAATACATTGTGCGCCTACTTGTCCGGTCTTTGTGTTTCTCTTGTGTCTGCTATGTTAAGTTAGTGTGAGCAGACATGGAGAGAAGAGACAGAATAATGTGCGATCAAGAGGGAGAGCAGTTCCTTCGCGATGTATCTCTACCGGAAAATACATTATCTAAGTGATTGTTAGTTGGCATTCAGCAGTCATAAAAGTATGACTTATTTAATTTGAAGAACTACTAAATAGTGATTTTGTCAAACAGAATAGGCAGCAGCTCTATAGAGATGAGATGATGACTTGGAATTCAATAATAAAGTCATCAAATAAAACAAATGTAATATACACAACAACTGAAATATGTTATTAAAGTAAAGTACTGTGAACAAATGATGGTTAATAAGTGATAAGCAGTAATGGGCAGTCACTACCATTATGGGACTTTCATTCATTGTTTTATTCTGTGTTGTTACAGCATTCAACCCACATACAGTTGAAGTCGGAAGTTTACATACACTTAGGTTGGAGTCATTAAAACTTGTTTTTCAACCAATACACAAATTTCTTGTTAACAAACTTTAGTTTTGGCAAGTCGGTTAGGACATCTTCTTTGTGCATGACACAAGTAATCTTTCCAAAAATTGTTTACGGACAGATTATTTCACATATAATTCACTGTATCACAATTCCAGTGGGTCAGAAGTTTACATACACTAAGTTGACTGTGCCTTTAAACAGCTTGGGAAATTCCAGAAAATGATGTCATGGCTTTAGAAGCTTCTGGTAGGCTAATTGACATCATTTGAGTCAATTGGAGGTGTACCTGTGGATGTATTTCAAGGTCTACCTTCAAACTCAGTGCCTCTTTGCTTGACATCATGGGAAAATCAAAAGAAATCAGCCAAGACCTCAGAAATTTTTTTTGTAGACCTCCACAAGTCTGGTTCATCCTTGGGAACAATTTCCAAACGCCTGAAGGTACCACGTTCATCTGTACAAACAATAGTACGCAAGTATAAACACCATGGGACCACGCAGCCATCATACCGCTCAGGAAGGAGACGCGTTCTGTCTCCTACAGATGAACGTACTTTGGTGCAAAAAGTGCAAATCAATCCCAGAACAACAGCAAAGGACCTTGTGAAGATGCTAGAGGAAACAGGTACAAAAGTATCTATATCCACAGTAAAATGAGTCCTATATCGACATAACCTGAAAGACCGCTCAGCAAGGAAGAAGCCACTGCTCCAAAACCGCCATAAAAACGCCAGACTACGGTTTGCAACTGCACATGGGGACAAAGATCATACTTTTTGGAGAAATGTCCTCTGGTCTGATGAAACACATATAGAACTGTTTGGCCATAATGACCATCGTTATGTTTGGAGAAAAAAGGGGCATGCTTGCAAGCCGAAGAACACCATCCCAACCGTGATGCACGGGGGTGGCAGCATCATGCTGTGGGGGTGCTTTGCTACAGGAGGGACTGGTGCACTTCACAAAATAGATGGCATCATGAGGAAGGAAAATGTGTGCATATATTGAAGCAACATCTCAAGACATCAGTCAGGAAGTTAAAGCTTGGTCGCAAATGGGTCTTCCAAATGGACAATGACCCCAAGCATACTTCCAAACGTGTGGCAAAATGGCTTAAGGACAGCAAAGTCAAGGTATTGGCGTGGCCATCACAAAGCCCTGACCTCAATCATATAGAACATTTGTGGGCAGAACTGAAAAAGCGTGTGCAAGCAAGGAGGCCTACAAACCTGACTCAGTTACACCAGCTCTGTCAGAAGAAATGGGCCAAAATTCACCCAACTTATTGTGGGAAGCGTGTGGAAGGCTACCCGAAACGTTTGACCCAAGTTAAACAATTTAAAGGCAATGCTACCAAATACTAATTGAGTGTATGTAAACTTCTGACCCACTGGGAATGTGATGAAAGAAATAAAAGCTGAAATAAATCATTCTCTCTACTATTATTCTGACATTTCATATTCTTAAAATAAAGTGGTGATCCTAACTGACCAAAGACAGGCATTATTACTAGGATTAAATGTCAGGAATTGTGAAAAACTGAGTTTAAATGTATTTGGCTAAGGTGTATGTAAACTTCCGACTTCAACTGTAATGCATAGTGCATTTAATGTTGAAAAAAAGTATCAAAACCGAAATAAATTAAAAAAGATTATTTTTTATTAACCGAAACCAAACCAACCTCAAAAAACCGACCTCACTATTAGCTAGTTTTCCTAATTCTCCGCTTCTGATTGGTTGGCATGACAAAGGCTAAGCGGCTAGTTGGTTCTAATGGCCCTGTGATCCTATAAATAACGTACCTTGGTTGCCTTTCCATCGATCACAGCCTTGAACCCGTGTAGTGCCAGCTAGGCTTGTAAGGCTGACCTGACTGCATGCCTGGCTGCAGTGTTCTGTTCAAGACCACCTAAAGCGAGACCGATTCAAGACCATGACTGGAGCAAATTGAGTCTGAGTCAAGACCAAGACCAGATAAAGACATCTGCCATTCAACTGTATTAGGGCAAAGTTTTGGAGTGACAGTGCAATCAACCAATCACATTTTGACTTAATGGGTGGGACCATTTTTACAAAAACGTATGGAAACTTCTGCCTTATGCAATAGCGAGCAGTAGTTTTCCCATGGTCTAGCTAGCTAGCTTTTGTTATCGGCTAGTTTGCAGCGGCGGCAGCAGGTGTTCTCAAAGAGGATGTTGTTGCTTTTCAAGAATAACTTTACACAATAAATTCAGTTTCAAATGATCATCATCTGGTGAGTGGAACTGTTCATTGCAGCACGCTTGCTGTTGTTAACCATCTCTGTGTGTGAAACATTGTTGCATTTAAAGTGGAACTGACAGCATTTTAGCAGCATGAAATCGTATTAAATCTGTTCATACAAACCCCCAGGAAGATTATGACACATTTTAAAACATTTTCTGACAAGCAACCATTTAGATATGGTCATTTTCACGTTTTCATAAATGTGATATGTCGCAAGTGACGACTTCACAGGAGAAGCATTTGAACGTTTTTTTAAATTTCTTTAAATCAAAATGCGTTTTTTGGCAGAAATGCCTTCTGGAACATTTGAACTTTAATGTGTCTTAATAACCAACTTGTATGCCATCTGTAAATACGAATAAAGTTGTTCAATTACGAGCCTAGTTGGTTTAGCCACAGGAAAAGACAGGAACCTTCCCGCTAGCCATGATTGGCTGAGATAATGGGTGGGCTGGACATGCCGATAGATGAGTTTCGGATTGGTCAGTGGGAAATGGTTGTGATGGACTACTTTCAGGAGGACGACGGTACCATGCTGGCTCTTTCTGACTCTGAAAATGAATCAGATGATGAGGAAATCCCTGATTTAAGTTAAAACATTTTAATTAAAGAAGACATTGTAGAGTCTTCTGATGACAGTGATGGGGAAGAAATGGCGATCAACAGTGTTGTTGTCACGGAAGAAGTTGATCGAGTTTTGAAATCAGTTGAATGTCTGGTAGAAGCAGAGGGTGATAAGGAGTTGAATACAATTCTGGCGTTTGATTGCAAATGCAGAGGGAGTCGAAAAGAGAACACAGAAGGCTGTTGTATAAAACACCTGTCTCCGGATAACATCTTCAAAATAAGGACAACCATTGCATCAGTGACAGAGAGGGAGAAAGATCTGATGATTCTTATAGCATTGCACACGGTCAGTGTGAACCAGAGTGACTTGACACAACAGCCTAAACAAGCTGTACAAACAAAACGGAAACGACACAGGACGTCTTATTTAATGAAAGGGGTTGCAGTCTCCCGTGAAGCGTTCATCCATGTATACGGGTAAGAGTCTAGCTACAGTTTCAGATATTATACATTTCTAATTTTGTCAGAAAGTTGTTTTCATTGCAAGTTATTGTTTAGCTAGCTAGCTAGATGTCTAAACAAAAGACCCCAAGTTAAAGCGTACTGTTAGCTAGCTAGCTGATGTTAGATGGCTGCCTCACTAGCTAATATTAGGTTTATGATCTGTGTAGTAATATTATCTCAGCAAGCCATTAGAATTGCTAGTTATAGCCTAATGTTAGCTAGTTATAGCCTAACTAGCTAACATTGAACCTATTTGGTTAACTTTAGGTAGCTATGACAATCGGTTTGTATTGCTAGTACTCTATGGATTAGGATTATGGTTCATTGTTTAGCTAGCTAGCTAGCTACATGTCTAAACAAAATACTTGGATTTCGCCAAATGATTACCTGGCCAATCAAGTTAGCCAGGTGTGTCTGACGGTGATTACGGCTATCTATTATATAATAATGCTAAAATATTTTTGTCTGGAATTTGTCTTTCAGCATCAGTAGAACACGCCTGACTCTCCTCCAACAGTCAACAAGTCAACTACTTGATTGATGAAGGCATGTCATCCAGCAAAGGCAGCAGCACAGTCATCAACTACATGCACCATTTCTTCACCAACTATGGAGTTGGGGAAACATGTGGACCTGAATTGTGATGACTGCAGTGGCCAAAACAAGAACAAGTTTGTGCTCTGGTATTGTGCCTGGCAGACCATGCACAAGCTCCACCACAGTCTGGACCTTCACTTCCTGATCACAGGCCACACCAAGTTTGCCCCCGAATGGTGCTTCGGCCTCGTCAAGCAGCACTTCAGAAAGACCAGAGTGAACACTTTGTCCGAGATTGCTTGTGTTGTGAAGGACAGCACTGTGACAGGGGTCAACATCCCACAGCTGGTTGGACTGGAGAATGGTACGGTGGTGGTGGAAAGCTATGGCTGGCAACAACACCTGACTCCGTACTTCAGGCCGCTGCCACAGATCAAGTAGTACCAGCACTTCAGGTGAATATCATTTTCATTGCATTGTATGAGGTTATTCTTCTTATCTAAACTTGGGAGGTGAATTGATGTTATGCAAGGTTGTAATGTATTCTCTTTTTTTTGTTATATCCTGTTTTAAATCTTCAATGCTCTGGAGCCTGGTGTTGTTGTCGCCAAGGAGCGTTCGGACTCAGTCAGGACCAGGTTTCAGCTGCTGCGCAACGCTGACGTCCTTCCTCCCATAGATGGTCTGCGTGTACAAGCACCACCTGGACTGGACACAGCTAGACAAACGTATACTTTTGAGAAGATCAGGGAGTTTTGCGACGAAGAGGCTATGGACATCACATGCCCTGCACCAAAGTCAAGGGCAGGACACAAACAGGCTCTCCGAATATAGATTCCCTTGTTCAAGTGTGGTTCGGATGGACCAGTTCATCACTGGGGGCGAGTTCCCAGTCATCAGAAGAAGACAAAAATAAATGTGGATGCTGCCATGATAATCATGAATGAATTGTGAATAATGATGAGTGAGAAAGTTAGAAGCATAAACATCATACTTCCCAAAAATCATGTTTTGGGGGCATGATCTTTGTGCATCTGTAACTTTCTCACTCATCATTAATCACGATTCATTAATGATTGCCATGGTTAATGTAGAAGTGTTCAGAAACATATATTATATGTTTATTTACAAGTGACTGCAAAATGACATAATCCATTATTTACCATTAATGTTTATTTGGCACAACATAATCTGAAACACAACCAAAACAAACTACAAATACATCCAACAAGTTTGTAGAGTCACAAGCTTGATGTAGTCATTGTGTGCTAGGAATATGGGACCAAATACTACACTTTTGACTAAATGCAATGACACCTTCAAATGGGGGGACTAGATACATAAAGTGCATACATTTCTAAAAGGTAAAACAGATATGTATGAAAATACCATGAAATGAAAGGTGACATTCAGTACTGTCACCTCATATAAAACATTTGATCTCAAATTGAAAATGCTGGAGTAGAGCCAAATTCAATGTTTTAGCTTCACTGTCCAAATAAATAAAATCATATTTATGTGAACTAACTAATAGGCTATCATATGTAACGGTGAGAGAAACAAAATGGACTTCATAGCCATAGACGATCGGGTAGGACCCCTACTAAGGCAGGCTAGTCTACCCGTCTTCACATCTGGCATCACGAACGAGATTGAAATAATCCTTTAATACAGCCCCCTAAAAGCTAAGCGCTGTACTACGAGTTAAAGGTCCCAGGCCTTTGAGGGCTCAAACATGGCCGAGCAAGAAGATTTAGATAAATAGTTTGAAAGGCTACAGGTTAGGCTGTCAGAAGAATCTAGTGCCTTGCCGCAGGCAAGACGAGAAAAAATAAGATATCCTCAGGGAGAGCCTAAATGTGTGGCAAAGACAGGAGATGTACATGCATGGCTGGGGCCTGCAAAGAAAGACGTTTATGTGGTAGGGGACATCCATGGATACAGTTGGAACGAGATCCAAAGACTCCAGAGGAAGTCCCCACCATTGGTCCTGTCCTCACTGCTACGAAGACAAGTGCCCAACCTGGACCAGGTCAGCTGCGGGGTGTGGGGCCGCAGCTGAAAAAGTTGACTTATCAGTGAAAATGTCTGAAGATTCAAAGTGCTATTCCGCCGCATCAAGAACCCTAGGGATGGCGAGAGAGTGTGGTAGCTAGTCGTGCCTGAGCCACTGTGTCTCCGAGTGAGGGAAGCACCCTTGAGATGATGAGACAGAGCTATTACTGGCCCACAATGAGTAAGGATGTCCAGAGCTGGTTGAAGCAGTGCAAAGGCTGTGCTTGGGCAAGAAGACAAGAGAAAGCAGTGTTCATAAGGCCAGGACACTGTACAGTCCAGTCACCCAACAGAGAACACATGATCTGTAGTGACAGACTACACTAACCTTGTATACATTCCACATGCCATTCCACACAGACACTTGGGGTGGTCAGGGGGAAGGAGCCATAGATGGGGAGAATGTAGCACAGGGTGTAGTCCGGGAGAAGGGGTATTCAGATAATGTTCAAAGGGTAAGACGCCCATGGGGAGGTAATACGGCTAACATTCCGGTGGGGAATAGAGATGAGTATGTAAAAAGTTGCAGCAATGTATTATGTTTTCCTTGTGTTCCAGGACCTGGGTGGCTGGAGGAGGGTCACTGGTATGTCAGGGTTTAGCAGGGGGGAATGTAACAGAGAGAAACAAAATGGACTTCATAGCCTTTCCCCTGGGAACTAATATACAGTGGGGAGAACAAGTATTTGATACACTGCCGATTTTGCAGGTTTTCCTACTTACAAAGCATGTAGAGGTCTGTAATTTATCTCATAGGTACACTTCAACTGTGAGAGACGGAATCTAAAACAAAAATCCTGAAAATCACATTGTATGATTTTTAAGTAATTAATTTACATTTTATTGCATGACATAAGTATTTGATACATCAGAAAAGCAGAACTTAATATTTGGTACAGAAACCTTTGTTTGCAATTACAGAGATCATACGTTTCCTGTAGGTCTTGACCAGGTTTGCACACACTGCAGCAGGGATTTTGGCCCACTCCTCCATACAGACCTTCTCCAGATCCTTCAGGTTTCGGGGCTGTCGCTGGGCAATACAGACTTTCAGTTCCCTCCAAAGATTTTCTATTGGGTTCTGGTCTGGAGACTGGCTAGGCCACTCCAGGACCTTGAGATGCTTCTTACGGAGCCACTCCTTAGTTGCCCTGGCTGTGTGTTTCGGGTCGTTGTCATGCTGGAAGACCCAGCCACGACCCATCTTCAATGCTCTTACTGAGGGAAGGAGGTTGTTGGCCAAGATCTCGCAATACATGGCCCCATCCATCCTCCCCTCAGTACGGTGCAGTCGTCCTGTCCCCTTTGCAGAAAAGCATCCCCAAGGAATGATGTTTCCACCTCCATGCTTCACGGTTGGGATGGTGTTCTTGGGGTTGTACTCATCCTTCTTCTTCCTCCAAACACGGGGAGTGGAGTTTAGACCAAAAAGCTCTATTTTTGTCTCATCAGACCACATGACCTTCTCCCATTCCTCCTCTGGATCATCCAGATGGTCATTGGCAAACTTCAGACGGGCCTGGACATGCGCTGGCTTGAGCAGGGGAGCAGCGCACGCAAGGTTGCGTGCGCTGCAGGATTTTAATCCATGACGGCGTAGTGTGTTACTAATGGTTTTCTTTGAGACTGTGGTCCCAGCTCTCTTCAGGTCATTGACCAGGTCCTGCCGTGTAGTTCTGGGCTGATCCCTCACCTTCCTCATGATCATTGATGCCCCACGAGGTGAGATCTTGCATGGAGCCCCAGACCGAGGGTGATTGACCGTCATCTTGAACTTCTTCCATTTTCTAATAATTGTGCCAACAGCTGTTGCCTTCTCACAAAGCTGCTTGCCTATTATCCTGTAGCCCATTCCAACCTTTTGCAGGTCTACAATTTTATCCCTGATGTCCTTACACAGCTCTCTGGTCTTGGCCATTGTGGAGAGGTTGGAGTCTGTTTGATTGAGTGTGTGGACAGGTGTCTTTTATACAGGTAACGAGTTCAAACAGGTGCAGTTAATACAGGTAATGAGTGGAGAACAGGAGGGCTTCTTAAAGAAAAACTAACAGGTCTGTGAGAGCCGGAATTCTTACTGGTTGGTAGGTGATCAAATACTTATGTCATGCAATAAAATGCAAATTAATTACTTAAAAATCATACAATGTGATTTTCTGGATTTTTGTTTTAGATTTCGTCTCTCACAGTTGAAGTGTACCTATGATAAAAATTACAGACCTCTACATGCTTTGCAAAATCGGCAGTGTATCAAATACTTGTTCTCCCCACTGTATATAGCTTGAGGAACTGTGTTCGTTAATGGACAGTTTTATCAACCAGTCAAGAGTTATATAAGCTTTGGTGTTAGCCAATATTATCGTGAGACGGGAGAAGAGGTGCGAAGCGTGCAGCTAGAGAAAGGATGATGCTTGTGAATATGCTCGGCACAGAAGACAACGAAAAAGTTTGATAAAAATAACGAAACAACGTGAGTTTAGCTGTAACGTTGTTGCAATCAAAGGTAGAATGCGAAGAGACATTATTGTGCACTAATATAAAGGAAAACTGGAAAACTTAACAACCTTGTAAACTGAGAAGTGTTAGCAAGCTTCAAAGAACTACCGCTGCTCCAATCGTTAGCTCCTGCCTGATACGCTGCTGGTACTCAGTTTATTTTTTATGCATAGTCACTTTAACTCTACCCACATGTACATATTACCTCAATTATCTCGACTAACCGGTGCCCCCGCACATTGACTCTGTACCGGTACCCCCTGTATATAGCCGCCCTACTGTTATCTTATTTTACTGCTGCTCTTTAATTATTTTCTATTTTTTACTTCAATATTTTTCTATTTATTTTTTTAACTGCATTGTTGGTTAAGTGCTTGTAAGTAAGCATTTCACTGTAATGTCTACACCTGTTGTATTCGGTGCATGTGGCAAATAACATTTTATTTGATTTGAGATGCATGACTGGACAACCACATTGTGACTGCAGTAATCAATGTACTATATAATTATCATCAGGTGTGTATGTATATTATTTTTAAAGGAACTGTCTTAATCACACCACCAATAGAGTTAGCCAAGATGAGGGGAAACCAAGCAGACATGGGCATAGACAGGAAAGAGGCTAGACAAAGAAACCATAGTGGCTCAAGGTCAAGGGAGGGTGGCTATTTGAATAAAGACGGGGTTCCTATATGATATGAGAAGATGAAGCTGTATAAAAAGAGAGCTCAGAGTCTGGGACTGGCAGTTGCTCCACGGACCAGCTCGGCTTGTTACTTTGTAATCAAGTCTATTCTGAACTCACAAGCTCCAGTGTCTGAGAGATATCTTTGAGAAGTATTTCCACGACAAAGGATCTCCCATCTCTACAGAGGAACTCTGGAGCTCTGTCAGAGTGACCACCAGGTTCTTGGTCACCTCCCTGACATTTTACATTTTAGGCATTTAGCAGAGCATTATCCAGAGCGACTTACAGTTAGTGAGTGCATACATTTTTTCATACTAGCCCCCCGTGGGAATCGAACCCACAGCCCTGGCGTCGCAAACACCATGCTCTACCAACTGAGCTACACGGGGCCTCAAAGAATCAAATCATTAACAGATTATTTGATGAGTCAGACAAGCAGAAGGAATATAGCCAGTAAACGTAAGCACTTACAATCACAATCCCTTCTCCCTTGATTGCTCAGTTTGGCCGGGTGGACAGTTCTAGGAAGAGTCTTGGTGGTTCCAAACTTAATCCATTGAAGAATGATGGAAGCCACTGTGTTCATGGGAACCTTCAATGCTGAAGACATTCTTTGGTACCCTTCCCGAGATCTGTGCCTCGACACAAGCCTGTCTCGGAGATCTATGGACAATTACTTCGACCTCATGGCTTGGTTTTTGCTCTGACGTGCACGGTCAACTGTGGGACTTTATATAGACAGGTGTGTGCCTTTCCAAATCATGTCCAATCAATTGAATTTACCACAGTTGGTCTCCAGTCCAGTTGTAGAAACATCTCAAGGATGATCAATGGAAACAGGATGCATTTCGAGTCTCATAGCGAAGGGTCTGAATACTTATGTAAATAAGGTATTTCTGTTTTTTGGGGGGTATTGTGTGTAGATTGATGAGGAAAAAACATAATTTAATCAATTTTAGAATAAGGCTGTAACGTAACAAAATGTGGAAAAAGTCAAGGTGTCTGAATACTTTCCGAATGCACTGTATATCATACTTTGACTAAAACGATGACTTATTGTCTGAAATCGTTGTGCAGCATCACCGGTATGCACTAGGCATCATTTGTCGGCTGAAAAAATTGGATTTTCACTGATGTGGGCATTTGAAGACATGATCCGGTACTTTGGCGACTAGGAAGTATTTTTTGAACTTCTGCTTTGGGCTGGATGTGTCAATGTGTAATTCATACATGCATAGTCAATGAGCAGAATTACTGACTTACCTCTATTAGCCATGGAATCCCTAGTTTGAAAGCAACTGTTTTCTGGAAAGTGTGCGGCACCATTTTCCTTACATTTACCCCCACGTGGGCCAGCCCTCTAGCAATTAGAGTTTCAGCCAATGAGCTTCAGCCCCTCGCCATTTGAGTGACAGCTAGCAAGACGCATGCACAGAGTGAGCAATGACATGGTGCACATATCTGCACATTTATGACGTAGTACGCAATTTTCGGGGACCACTAACAAACTGAAATGGTCCACCCACGCAGACAGTGTGGTGAAGAAGGCGCAACAGAGTCTCTTCAACCTCAGGAGGCTAAAGAAATTTGGCTTGGCACCTAAAACCTCACAAACTTTTACAGATGCACAATTGAGAGCATCCTGTCAGGCTGTATCACCGCCTAGTATGGCAACTGCACCGCCCGCAACCACAGGGCTCTCCAGAGGGTGGTGTGGTCTGCCGAACACATTACCGGGAGCAAACTACCCGCCCTCCAAGACACCTACAGCACACAATGTCACAGGAAGGCCAAAAAGATCATCAAGGACATCAACCACCCAAGCCACTGCCTGTTCACCCCACTATCATCCAGAAGGCGAGGTCAGTACAGGTGCATCAAAGCTGGGACCGAGAGACTGAAAAACAGCCATCAGACTGTTAAATAGCCATCACTAGCACATTAGAGGCTGCTGCTGCCTATATAAATCACTGGCCACTTTAAGAAATGGAATGCTAGTCACTTTAATGTTTACATATCTTGCATTACTCATCTCATATGTATATACTTTATTCTATAATATGCTACTGTATTGTAGTCCATGCCGCTCTGTCATTGCTCGTCCATATATGCATATATTGTTAATTCCATTCCTTACTTAGATTTGTGTGTATTGGGTATATGTTGTGAAGTTGTTAGATATTACTTGTTAGATATTACTGGACTGTCGGAGCTAGAAGCACAAGCATTTCGCTACACCTGCAATAACATCTGTTAAACACGTGTATGTGACAAATAAAATTTGATTTGATACTGGCTAAAAAGTATACAAAAGTACCAGAGAATGTCTTTAACTTCAGAGTTGTTGCTCAGGTTGGCAAACACTTATATTGTGCAAGTTTTATGCATGTTTTTCAGGAGTTATTCTTAAAATTGCATTTGCTGCCTTATCTTTAAAAAGAAATGCCAGGGGTTAAAACAGCAGTTTCATTGCACTTATAAGTATATGTGGTAATATATGTATGTATATGCCTATGCTTTTCCCATTTCGGAGGAATGGCGTGAATGAAAGACAAGGAAGATGACCGACCAGATATGCCAATCAGCCAAAGAGGTTACAGTGTGTTCTGTTGGATCTCTTCCAGCAAAGTGACTAAGGAAGGTCTCAGCTTTCCATTAATTGGAGTTGCATGGGCACAGACACACACATGCACACACACACACGTCACACATGCACACACACACAAACACACACACACACACGTGCACTACCCACGTTGTAAGTCTTCTTGTGTTACCGTCAAGTCATTATATAACAGTAAACCTAAGTTTATCCAGGGATGCCACAAATAGAGTATGATGGAAATTACATTAGCTCTTACTGTAATTGCATATGATTTAGCATAGTTAACATAATAAATATAGTAATCTACTGACAGATATTAGTGATTTGTCAAAGAACACTTGACATGGATAACCCCTGGACTAACTCCTCCAAAAAGTTTGACAGTGATGGAAAGGATATTGACATTTACTGTATCTCACAGAAGACATTTGAATGCACCACATGTAGTACATATTTCTAAAGCAACAAAGGTCATGTTCTCTTAGATATCCTAGAGAAATCAGTCCACAGAGGCATCACAAGATGCTTAGTTGTTTCCCACTCTGGTCCTTTGCAATGACAGCCATTGCCACTCGATATTGATCATACACAAGCATGTGACTTCTGTCTTATTTTTCCTTCATGACACAACAGCCCCCCTTGACACTACCCTCACTCTCATCACTAGAGCAGAAGTGACAAATGCCACAGAGGCAAAGCTGTGACATCGCAAATGGGGCCTGCTGTGGTTTCTCACCTAGCTGCAAAGCAAAGCGTTACTGTTCCATTTGTATTTCACCTTGTGTTTGATTTGGTAATGTTCCTTCTTTCTGGTCCTACAGGTGCGCACAGGGGGACATCGTCACACACACGGCCTGGCTCAACCGGTCGAGTATACTCTACGCCGGCAAGGATAAGTGGTCGATGGATCCCAGGGTGAGCCTGGTTACACTCAATCAGGAGGAGTTCACCATCAAGATTGAGGACGTGGACATGACAGATGAAGGCCCGTACACCTGCGCGGTGCAGACGAGCAGCAGACCGAGGACAACGTCAGTGCACATCATCGTCCAAGGTAAGCCAAAGCCTTAGAATCTAGATACTGTCTCGGCAGATGAAGTAGAAAAACATATTTTGTCTGATTTACAGAATGTGTGTGTGTCTCTCTCTCTCTCTCTCTCTCTCGTATATCTCTCCCTCTTTCTGTGTGTGTCTTTGTGCTTGTGTGTGTGTCGCTCTCCCTCTCTCTCTTTCTCTTTATGTGTGTGCGTGTGCATCTCCCTCTCTGGTGTATTTGATGGCCTTCATACCCCTCAGTGAATGAGAACCTCTTATTACCCCATAGAAAAGCAAATTGCTCTACTTTCTCTTTCGCTGTGGAAGGGATGTAAAAATAAATCAATATAAATAAAGGGAGAAGAACATGTAGAACAACACCAGTCCGTGAATGCACTTCAATAAGTCATCCGTTATTATCTGTGCATCCATTAGTTGGTGGTGTAATTGTTTTATTAGCTTTTACAATCTCCCAGTAGATTCTACCTAACTTGTAAAACGTACAGTATGGAAAGCATCCATCGTGTGGTGCTCGTTCACAGTCTAATCATTTTTTACATTTTAGTCATTTAGCAGACGCTCTTATCCAGAGCGACTTACAGTTAGTGAGTGCATACATTTTCATACTGGCCCCCCATGGGAAACGAACCCACAACCCTGGCGTTGCAATCGCCATGCTCTACCAACTGAGCTACAGGGGACTATATACATATGAAGTATATAAGACTACATCACCTTGAGTACCCCCGTATGCATTTACTAGAAGCTTGAATCCAGGGTTGTATTCATTACGACACACGTTTCGAAACATTTTGCAACTGAAAACAAAAATTAGCATTTCTGATTTAAGGCCAGGTAGTCCCTCCCTGTTTCAGTCTGTTTTCTTTCGTTTGGTGCCTAATAAATACGACCCAGAACATTGCTGTAAACAATATTCACCAACACAGGGCTCATCTCAGAAACTCGTGAACTTCATGATAAGTATTCTCCAAGCCCAGTGGCGATGCGATGCGTCACATGGGGCAGGTGGCTCCGCCCCACCAAAATCCAGGAAATGTGCATGCAATTCTGTTATTTCATGTCACAACAATTTATCATGTCAGTAAGCAAACAATTTTAATTTTTTTTTTTTTTAAATTGCTTAATCTAATAAAGCATATGCTTTCCCATTGTATTGTTGTTTTGGAAAATGTTTGTTGAGTAAGGCAGCTCCAAAATGCAGCTGTTTCAGCCTCACTCTGTGCTTTATGTGGTGGAGGGGCAGACAGAGAAATTACAGAGCGTAGGCATTGTTGATCTTCTCTGGTTGCACGTGATTGGCTCAGGGGGCTGTCACTCTTGGGGGCTGTCACTCACCTGCTGGGAGAGCTAGCCAGCAAAATGGAGCACATCTTCGGTGCTCCATTGATTTACAGTAGAAGTGCCCGCACAAGACAGCTCATTGTCATTGGCCACAGTTAAATCAACATCTTATGCCCAGTAACTTTGAATGGACCGGTGTGTCAACTTCATAGCTTGCTAGTTGTTTACCACGCACTGTTACCACGTCTGGACTAGATTCGCTATCTTCTAGCAAATAATTTAATAACTTGGCGTTTTGAAGGAAATGTAGAGATACACCGTCTCAGTTCTCATAGCCACCTAAACTTTGAAATATGGCCATCCATTAAAATAAAGCTGGAAAAGAAGATTCAAGTCGAGTGGTTGGTGATGGATCAAAGCTGGGACCGAGAGACTGAAAACAGTTTAGATCTCCAGGCCATCAGACTGTTAAATAGTCAGCACCAGCCGGCCTCCGCCCAGTACCCTGCCCTGAACCTTAGTCACTGTTACTAGGCAGCTACCACCCAGTACTCTACCCTACACCTTAGAGACTGCTGCCCAGTGTACATAGTTATTGATCACTGGTCACTTTAATAATGTTTATATACTGTTTTACCCACTTCTACAGTGCCTTCAGATAGTTACAGCCTGAATTCAAAATTGAATAAATATATTATTTTTTTAATAGTGAAGACATCAAAACTATAAAATAACACATATGGAATCATGTAGTAACCAAAAAAGTGTTAAACAAATCAAAATATATTTTATATTTGAGATTCTTCAAATAGCCACCCTTTGCCTTGATGATAGCTTTGCAGACTCTTGGCATTATCTCAACCATCTTCACCTGGAATGCTTTTCCAACAGTCTTGAAGGAGTTCCCACATATGCTGAGCACTTGTTGGCTGTTTTTCCTTCACTCTGCGGTCCGACTCATCCCAATTAATTTCAATTTGGTTGAGGTCGGGGGATTGTGGAGGCCAGGTCATCTGATGCAGCACTCCATCACTCTCTGTCTTGGTAAAATAGCCCTTACACAGCTCAGAGGTTTGAAAAACAAATGATAGTCCAACTATGCCCAAACGAGATGTGATGGCGTATTGCTGCAGTAGCCATGCTGGTTAAGTGTGCCTTGAATTCTAAATATATCACAGACAGTGTCACCAGCAAAGCACCCCCACACCATAACACCTCCTCTTCCATGCTTTAGGTGGGAAATACACATGCAGAGGTCATCCGTTCACCCACACTGCTTCTCACAAAGACGCAGCGGTTTGAACCAGAAATATCCAATTTGGACTCCAGACCAAAGGACACATTTCCACCGGTCTAATGTGTATTGCTCGTGTGTCTTGGCCCAAGCAAGTCTCTTCTTCTTGTTGGTGTCCTTTAGTAGTGGTTTCTTTGCAGCAATTCAACCATGAAGGCCTGATTCACACAGTCTCCTCTCAACAGTTGATGTTGAGATGTGTCTGTTACTTGAACTCTGTGAAGCATTTATTTGGGCTGCAATTTCTGAGGCTGGTAACTCTAATGAACTAATCCTCTGCAGCAGAGGTAACTCTGGGTCTTCCATTCCTGTGTTGGTCCTCATGAGAGCCAGTTTCATCATAGCGCTTGATGGTTTTTGCGACTGCACTTGAAGAAACGTTCAAAGTTCTTGAAATGTTCCGTATTTACTGACCTTCATGTCTTAAAGTAATGATGGACTGTCATTTCTCTTTCCTTATTTGAGCTGTTCTTCCCATAATATGGACTTGGTCTTTTACCAAATAGGGCTATCTTCTGTATACCACCCCTACCCCCTACCTTGTCACAACACAACTGATTGGCTCAAACGCATTAAGAAGGAAATAAATTCAATAAATTAACTTGTAACAAGGCACACTTGTTAATTACATTTACATTTTAGTCATTTAGCAGACGCTCTTATTCAGAGCGACTTACAGTTAGTGAGTGCATACATTTTCATACTGGCCCCCTGTGGGAAACGAACCCACAACCCTGGTGTTGCAAGCACCATGCTCTACCAAATGAGCTACAGGGGACTAATTGAAATTCATTCCAGGTGACTACCTCATGAAGCTGGTTGAGAGAATGCCAAGAGTGTGCAAAGCTGTCATCAAGGCAAAGGGTGGCTATTTGAAGAATCTCAAATATAAAATGTATTTTGATTTGTTTAACACTTTTTTGATTACTACATGATTCCATATGTGTTATTTCATAGTTTTGATGTCTTTACTGTTATTCGATGTCAGGGGTGCTGAAGGTGGGTGTGGTGCAGGAATCAAGCGCAGGACGCAGAAGCTAAGTCCAAAAGAATTTTTCACGTAGTACACGAGCACAATACATTTACATTTACATTTTAGTCATTTAGCAGACGCTCTTATCCAGAGCGACTTACAGTTAGTGAATACATCTTTTTTTTTTTTTTTTTATACTGCCCCCCCGTGGGAATCGAACCCACAACCCTGGCGTTGCAAACGCCATGCTCTATCAACTGAGCTACATCCCTGCCGGCCATTCCCTCCCCTACCCTGGACGACGCTGGGCCAATTGTGCGCCGCCCATGAGTCTCCCGGTCGCGGCCGGCTGCGACAGAGCCTGGATTCGAACCAGGATCTCTAGTGGCACAGTTAGCCCGGAGGCGAAATAAAGGCGCACACAGGCGTCAAACAAAAGGCGCACTAACATGTGCGAAAACCTCTCCAAACAACAGAGGGAAGATACGTAGCTCAGAACACCAAGATAGAAGAGCAATCACACACAACACCATACACACACACAACGAGAACTAAATAGGACACTAATGAGGACTAACTAGACACAGGTGTACAACATCAAGACAAAACCAAACGAACATGAAACATAGATCGGTGGCAGCTAGTTCTCCGGGGACGACGACCGCCATAACCTGCCCGAACAAGGAGGAGGAGCAGCCTCGGCCGAAACCGTGACATTCGACAATGTAAAAAATAGTACAAATAAAGAAAAAGCCTTGAAAGAGTAGGTGTGTCCAAACTTTTGACTGGTAGTGTACAGTGAATATATATATATATATATAGATATATATTTACATATAGATAGATAGATAGAGACGTGTATATGTACAGTGGGGAGAACAAGTATTTGATACACTGCCAATTTTGCAGGTTTTCCTACTTACAAATCATGTAGAGGTCTGTAATTTTATCATAGGTACACTTCAACTGTGAGAGACGGAATCTAAAACAAAAATCCAGAAAATCACATTGTATGATTTTTAAGTAATTAATTTGCATTTTATTGCATGACATAAGTATTTGATACATCAGAAAAGCAGAACATAATATTTGGTGCAGCAGGGATTTTGGCCCACTCCTCCATACAGACCTTCTCCAGATTCTTCAGGTTTCGGGGCTGTCGCTGGGCAATACGGACTTTCAGCTCCCTCCAAAGATTTTCTATTGGGTTTAGGTCTGGAGACTGGCTAGGCCACTCCAGGACCTTGAGATGCTTCTTACGGAGCAACTCCTTAGTTGTCCTGGCTGTGTGTTTCGGGTCGTTGTCATGCTGGAAGACCCAGCCACGACCCATCTTCAATGCTCTTACTGAGGGAAGGAGGTTGTTGGCCAAGATCTCGCGATACATGGCCCCATCCATCCTCCCCTCAATACGGTGCAGTCGTCCTGTCCCCTTTGCAGAAAAGCATTCCCAAAGAATGATGTTTTCACCTCCATGCTTCACGGTTGGGATGGTGTTCTTGGGGTTGTACTCATCCTTCTTCTTCCTCCAAACACGGCGAGTGGAGTTTAGACCAAAAAGCTCTATTTTTGTCTCATCAGACCACATGACCTTCTCCCATTCCTCCTCTGGATCATCCAGATGGTCATTGGCAAACTTCAGACGGGCCTGGACATGCGCTGGCTTGAGCAGGGGGACCTTGCGTGTACTGCAGGATTTTAATCCATGACGGCGTAGTGTGTTACTAATGGTTTTCTTTGAGACTGTGGTCCCAGCTCTCTTCAGGGCATTGACCAGGTCCTGCCGTGTAGTTCTGGGCTGATCCCTCACCTTCCTCATGATCATTGATGCCCCACGAGGTGAGATCTTGCATGGAGCCCCAGACCGAGGGTGATTGACCGTCATCTTGAACTTCTTCCATTTTCTAATAATTGCGCCAACAGTTGTTGCCTTCTCACCAAGCTGCTTGCCTATTGTCCTGTAGACCATCCCAGCCTTGTGCAGGTCTACAATTTTATCCCTGATGTCCTTACACAGCTCTCTGGTCTTGGCCATTGTGGAGAGGTTGGAGTCTGTTTGATTGAGTGTGTGGACAGGTGTATTGTATACAGGTAACGAGTTCAAACAGGTGCAGTTAATACAGGTAATGAGTGGAGAACAGGAGGGCTTCTTAAAGAAAAACTAACAGGTCTGTGAGAGCCAGAATTCTTACTGGTTTGTAGGTGATCAAATACTTATGTCATGCAATAAAATACAAATTAATTAATTAAAAATGATACAATGTGATTTTCTGGATTTTTGTTTTAGATTCCGTCTATCACAGTTGATGTGTACCTATGATAAGAATTACAGACCTCTACATGCTTTGTAAGTAGGAAAACCTGTAAAATTGGCAGTGTATCAAATACTTGTTCTCCCCACTGTATATATATATATATAGATGTATATATAGATGTGTGGTGTATTGTTAGGTGCTACTGCACTGTTGGAGCTAGCATTTCGCTGCACCTGCGATAACATCTGCAAAATATGTGTATGCGACCAATACTATTTTATTTTATAATGGGGCAGTGGCTAACATCTGTTTTGAGATAGGCTAGCTATAATATCCTATAGGCTACATGTCTTTTTGTTGATGTTTGATGGCAGACTGTAATACCCATGGAACCACATGTAGAAGAAGGGTTAGTTATAAATATATGTGATGGAACTGTATCTGTGCAATAGATGAAGCATATTGTTATCCAGGCCCCTTTGTAACAGGCAGGCAGACACACGCAGTGTCACGATATTGCAGACCAATTACTAGTAGTTTACTCTATAAAAGTATGCTCGATCTGGGAAGTAGCTATAAACTGATCATAACCCAAATGGTATAATGTTTGTGTGTTCGGCTCAAAACTCATTTCTGGGATTGGTTATTATTGCATTCAATGTGTAGCCAGTGTATGTAGTCTTCAGTGAGAGAAAAAGTATTTGATCCCCTGCTGATTTTGTACATTTGCCCACTGACAAAGAAATGATCAGTCTATAATTTTAATGGTAGGTTTATTTGAACAGTGAGAGACAGAATAACAACAACAAAATCCAGAAAAACGCATGTCAAAAATGTTATAAATTGATTTGCATTTTAATGAGGAAATAAGTATTTGACCCCCTCTCAATCAGAAAGATTTCTGGCTCCCAGGTGTCTTTTATACAGGTAACGAGCTGAGATTAGGAGCACACTCTTAAAGGGAGTGCTCCTAATCTCAGTTTGTTACCTGTATAAAAGACACCTGTCCACAGAAGCAATCAATCAATCAGATTCCAAACTCTCCACCATGGCCAAGACCAAAGAGCTCTCCAAGGATGTCAGGGTCAAGATTGTAAACCTACACAAGGCTGGAATGGGCTACAAGACCATCGCCAAGCAGCTTGGTGAGAAGGTGACAACAGTTGGTGTGATTATTCGCAAATGGAAGAAACACAAAAGAACTGTCAATCTCCCTCGGCCTGGGGCTCCATGCAAGATCTCACCTCGTGGAGTTGCAATGATCATGAGAATGGTGAGGAATCAGCCCAGAACTACACGGGAGGATCTTGTCAATGATCTCAAGGCAGCTGGGACCATAGTCACCAAGAAAACAATTGGTAACACACTACGCCGTGAAGGACTGAAATCCTGCAGCGCCCGCAATGTCCCCCTGCTCAAGAAAGCACATATACAGGCTCATCTGAAGTTTACCAATGAACATCTGAATGATTCAGAGGAGAACTGGGTGAAAGTGTTGTGGTCAGATGAGACCAAAATCGAGCTCTTTGGCATCAACTCAACTCGCCGTGTTTGGAGGAGGAGGAATGCTGCCTATGACCCCAAGAACACCATCCCCACCGTCAAACATGGAGGTGGAAACATTATGCTTTGGGGGTGTTTTTCTGCTAAGGGTGCAGGACAACTTCACCGCATCAAAGGGACGATGAACGGGGCCATGTACCGTCAAATCTTGGGAGAGAACCTCCTTCCCTCAGCCAGGGCATTGAAAATGGGTCGTGGATGGGTATTCCAGCATGACAATGACCCAAAACACACGGCCAAGGCAACAAAGGAGTGGCTCAAGAAGAGGCACATTAAGGTCCTGGAGTGGCCTAGCCAGTCTCCAGACCTTAATCCCATAGAAAATCTGTGGAGGGAGCTGAAGGTTAGAGTTGCCAAACGTCAGCCTCGATACCTTAATGACTTGGAGAAGATCTGCAAAGAGGAGTGGGACAAAATCCCTCCTGCGATGTGTGTAAACCTGGTGGCCAACTACAAGAAACGTCTGACCTCTGTGATTGCCAACAAGGGTTTTGCCACCAAGTACTAAGTCATGTTTTGCAGAGGGGTCAAATGCTTCTTTCCCTCATTAAAATGCAAATCAATTTATAACATTTTTGACATGCGTTTTTCTGGATTTGTTTGTTGTTTTTCTGTCTCTCACTGTTCAAATAAACCTACCATTAAAATTATAGACTGATCATGTCTTTGTCAGTGGGCAAATGTACAAAATCAGCAGGGGATCAAATACTTTTTTCCCTCACTGTACTGGTTTCGATGCATATGAGCTTTGTTGATGGAGTTTGCCCCACCAATATTTTCTTGTTAAAATTGCCAGTGTTCAAGACATATGTTCTAATAAAGTGGACAATGGTCTGATTTGAGCCCCATCAATGGCATTGCACCCCTGAGATAGTATATTTTTCCTAGTCAGCGGATCCTGAGGCAATTTGATTGATGGCGGTGTCATTGCTGAGCATCAGAGCATTAGGGCGGAACAGAAGAGAACTGAACAGGCTGAGATGCAAGGCCAGTCTGTACGGTGGGGTCCGGAATGATTGGATCCCTTGATAAAGATGAGCAAAAAAGACTGTATAAAGTAAATAATACAAATACTAAGGTATATTGTATGCTAAAATGTTTTTTTTAAATACTAATACAATTGCTCAGGGAAATGGATTTTGTTTAACAACAAATAATAATATTAATACAAATACAAATTATTGGCACCCCTGTTTTCAATACTCCAGCCCCCTCCCCTTGTGAGGATAACGACACTGAGCCTTTTTCTAAAATGTTTTATTGGGAGGGATCTTAGACCATTCCTCCATACAGAATCTTTCCAGATCCTTGATATCCTTCGTCTGCGCTTATGGACTGCCCTCTTCAATTCAAACCACAGGTTTTCAATGGGATTCAAGTCCAGAGACTTGTTGATTTTGTGGTCATTTAACAATTTCTTTGTGGATTTCGATGTGTGCTTGGGGTTATGGTCTTGCTGGAAGATTCACTTGTGCCAAGTTTGAGCCTCCTGGCAGAGGCAACCAGGTTTTTGGCTAAAATGTCCTGGTACTTGGTAAAGTTCATGATGCCGTTGACCTTAACAATGGTCCCAGGACCAGTGGAAGTAAAATAGACCCATAACATCAAAGGACTATCACCATATTTTACAGTAGGAATTAGGTGTTTTCTGCATATGCATTGTTCTTTCGAAGGCCAAACCCACCTCTGGTGTACGTGGCCAAAGAGCTCTATTTGCATGTCATATGACCATATGACCCTGTATTTTATACAGTCTTTCTTGCTCATCTTTGTCAAGGAATCCAATAATTACAGACCCCACTGTATGTTCTCCAATAGCTTGAAACTTCATTTTCTCACAGCTTTGATGGCAAAAATATTTAAATACCGCTGTGTGCCATAAAAGGGGAAAATGTTATGATGTAGCATACCAGTATAGGTGCAAATTGAGGTTTTTCTGAGACTAGGTTTATGATGATGTAATGGGGGAGTTTGAGGACAGTGACCTTGGATGTTCTTTGGTGCAATATTGCTTACACCTACAGTACGTAGTCTTCTCAAATCTACACAGGTGCCTAGGGGGTATACGGGCTAGGTGTTCTCTGGGGCTATGGCTTTTCGATAGAGGTAATCATGAACTCTAGAAAGCGCCAATGGTGTCTGTTTCCAGTTCCACAATATTTACTGCAAGGGTATTGCATATATGGAGTATTGTCTTTCCTAGTGTATGTATGTTAGTTCTGTAGTTTATCTCATTACTTTCTATCAGGCTCTTGGTCTTCAGCATTGTTAGCTAAGCTATGATTTTAAAGAGAACATTATGCATTGAATATGAAAGAACAAACAGACAACTCTTTTCAATCAGAATAATTCAACAAGTCTGGCAACTCAAAGACATTTAGTGTCCTGGAAGTCTGCACAGCACCGCTTTACAGATCAAAAACATTTTCAGTCTATATTTTTCTCCGGCCTTTAATTTGAAGCAAACTTAATTACTAGCGGGTTTGTCCTCACTGTCAAAAATAAAAAGGTCCTTTCTTTGTTGCACAGGTACAGCACTAGATTACACTTGGAACCTTTCATTTTGACAAAATGCACTATGAAAAATAGTTTCTTAAGAATTGTTCTTTGAATTACTTTAGCGCTTGATGATAACTGCCAAAATAATGAAACTGCCAGCCCATGACTCAGACAGTAGGAGTAGTTGGCTATTGGCTAACCCTCTGCATTTCTAGATATTAACGAAAAAACCTGAAGTCGTGTAGTGAAATCTTCATAAGTGGAGAGAGCTGTTAGATTTCTACTTCAGAGAGGGGTGCTTGCTAATGTGTTGGGAGTAGGATGTGCTCGTTAGAACAGACTTACTTTTTGGAATAATTTATCAAAGAGAGTTATAGTCGTCATTCTTCATTCCAAATTGCACCCTATTCCCTATATAGTGCACTACTTTTGAACAAGGCCCAGGTCAAAATAAGACACTAAATGTTGAATAGGGTGTAATTTGTGACGCAGCCATAGTCATCATAGTCAGTCTTCTTATGTGGGTTTTCAAAATGAATAGTGGATGTCTTCTCAAACCTCGCTGATCATAATATGTCATCATTGTGGTTTTCAGATCTCTGTGTGCTTTAATTGAGTGTGCTCCTATCAGGCGACTGTGCATGTGTATTTACATTTGTAAATGTGTCAACTCTAATTAAAAGGCAGATCAAAGAGGAACGGAGGGTAAAAGTCACATGTTGTGGGAGGGAAGCAATGGGGAGGTCTCAGCGGGGGGTGTGGGCAACATCCTCATTACTGAACAACCTTTTGATGGGAATTTGTCCAACTCTCCCCCCCCCCCCTGCCTCTTCCTCTACAATTGCACTACTCACACCACCTACCTACTGCAGTCACTTCCACCCACTTACTGCAGCCACAGTAAATCGCTCTGGCTAAAGCTTGGGGCGTTTGACAAACAGACCTGTGGAAAGATCTAAATTTAGGGATGTGAAACGTTCAGCCGGCTGCACAGACCCTGTGGATGCTCTAGTCTAGAATGCCTGGTTAAATTGTGCTTAGGAGAAGTACATGTGATTATTGAAAAAATCAGAGTTTGCTTAATTTACTATCAACCTAAAATGTTAAATGTAAATGTATTTGACCACATAGAATTGGGGGGGAATTACACATCCTATAGTATATAGTTAACACGATGACACAAGATCAATTGCATAAAACAGATCAATATCTTTGGTTTTGTACTGTTGATTTTGTCATACGCGCTGGGGGTCGCAGGACTTAGAACGCAGTTATCATTTTCTTTCTCAAATCGAACGGATAATTCGGGGCGGTCTCTCTATAAAAGTCACTGGCCACACACCAATACTCGGATTTGAAAGTCAAACTATCACTTAAATGGCAGCCAACCATTTTCACTGTTGATATCCTATGGCGGGTTGTGATTTGTTGAAGTTAACAGAAAAAGTAGTTTGTTCCCTTTTCCGTGATGGCAGCCTCCCGATATCAACATCCACCATTCCAAAATATAGATGGAAGCCTTGTACAAATGTTCATCTAACCAACCATGTATAGGTTATTCCAAGGTTCCGTGTGGCCTTTGAATAGTGTTTGTTTAAACAGCTCTACACCCCAAACATTTGCCCCCTGTTCTATTGATATTGATGGAAATGATTAACAAATAGTGTTGCATTACACTTACCGTGTTGGCGACCCACTTGTTTTTTGGTGCATGTGCAGTTTATAAGGTGCTCGTTTAAGGAAATACAAGTAATATGATTACTCTTGTTGCACATGTATGTGTAGACAGTACATTTTATCTTTTCAATATATCACGAACTGTTTCTGCATATCGGTTACTGATTTGGACACTTTAAAACTGTGTTTTGACATTGGGCTATTTATCAATATGTCTTGTCAACAGGAAGCACCGACATCATCATTTTCAACTTACGTTTTTGACATGTAAATATGCGTGTACGCTTTGAAGCCCACAACAGAATACAAAAAATGTTTACTGTATTGTGTACACAAAAGGTATGCTTTCTAGTACTCCGTTCTGCCACCTCTGGTCTCTTGGCCCTCCCACCCCTACGGAAGGGAAGCTCCCACTCAGCCCAGTCAAAACTCTTCTCTGTCCTAGCACCCCAATGGTGGAACCAGCTTCCCCCTGAAGCTAGGTCAGCAGAGTCCCTGCCCATCTTCTGAAAACATCGGAAACCCTACCTCTTCAAAGAGTATCTTAGATAATCCCACAGCCCCCCCCCCCATACTGGTACTGACTTTGCTGATAGCTACTTTATTGAGGAAAAATGTACTTATGAGTGAGATATGTGGTTGTCCAATTTAACTATCTTAAAATATTTGCACTACCTGTAAGTCGCTCTGGATAAGAGCGTCTGCTAAATTACTCAAATGAAAAAAAAAGTAACAAAGTAAAATGTATTAAAAATGCATTTGGAAATGTATTCAACTTTATCGTCTGCCAAAACAAGCCGTTACTATTGTATAATAACCGTGTTTTAGTTGTTAATGAGAATGATTGAGTATTTCATGGCTATTTATATTGAATATGTATAAGGAATGTGTTTAGCGATCCTCAACTGACTGACCGACCGTCAACGGCATGACCCGTGAATACAGGTGTAATCAGATAACAATGATCAGTCAACATTGCCAAGCGCTAATTTTGCTGCCTCTAGCGCTATATACCTTTCAGAGCTAATATAGCTGTTGACATATTCACAATCCTCTCTCCTGGTCTTGTTTTGCCTCCGGGCTATTAGACACAATGCCAATATCCATCAAAGAAAGCATGGACTATAGAAGTGTCTTTACTATACATCTATTCCTTGTCATAGTTTGGCACAAGAGTAAAAAATAACTGTTCTAGATGGCAGAATCTTTGGACAAAAAGGTGCTTTGTGTAACAGGCATATCAGCAGAATAACCCTTTCTTTGCAGGGCCTCTAATTGATGCCAACAAGTCAGTATACAGCGCTGTGACTGATGGTGCAACTGAGAGATTAACCTAACCACAGGTGGCCATCAGTGAGCTGAATGTTTCTTTAAAAAGAGCAGTGGATAGGACACTACCTATCTATTTGTGGAAAAATCACCCTAATTAACTCTTTATCCCAGTTTACGTATTTACTTTTGGCCCTACCTACACCTAACGACTCGTTTTTGAAATTATATGAGCAAAACATATTCCACTTTATTTGGAACGGCAAGCCAGACAAAATTAAACGGGCCTATTTATATAATGAATATGAATTCGGAGGGCAGAAATTATTCAATATTAAAGCATTGGACCTTTCACTAAAGGCTTCAGTCATACAAAAACGATACTTAAATTCGAACTGGTTCTCTGGCAGATTAGTAAGAATGGCTCACCTCGTGTTCAAGAATGGCCTTTTTCCCTTCATTCAGATTACAACCTCTCACTTTCAGTTATTTGAAATTAAAAACATCTCCAAAATATCGCTATTTTTAAAACAAGCCATAGAAAGCTGGTTGCAATTTCAGTTTAATCGACCAGAAAAGACAGAACAAATAATACAATAAATATTATGGTTAAACTCAAATATACTAATTGATTAAAAAAAATACAGTATATATATTTTTTTTTTATGGTATAATCTTTGTAAATTATATTATCAATAGGACTGGTGGAGTTATGTGACACATGCAGTTAACAAAAATATATGGAAATGTCTGCTCTATCCAAAATTACAACCCACTGATTGCAGAATGACTGTAAAAATGAAGGAGGCAAGTGGAAGGGGGAGAAGGCAAGGAACTTGTCTGTCGGCCCTGCATACTAGACCAAAATTGATTAAAGAAACTTGTGATAAATAAAAAAATGTACCAGTTTAATTTAAGGACCAAAATAGTTGGGAAGAGATTTTCGATGTACCGATTCCATGGCACATGGTCACACTGTAGATGGGAGGGGATGAGGGTAGGTGAAGGGTGGGACTAAAAACAAACAAAAAAGATAACTAATGTAAAATGTACTGTGTCTGTAAAGTGTTTGTAGTATGCATAAGCTGGAAGTAGAAGCCTAAGTGTTGTTGTCCATTAGTTTACTCCAAATTAGGGGAGGGGTGGTAGGGCCAGGGGAAAATAATAAAGATGGAAAAATAGCAGGTTTTCAGTCTGGCCCCTATGTCAAACTGCATTATTATTATTATTATTTTAAATGTTGATAGGTACAGCGATTATCTAATAGCCTGGATGAAAGGTTGCTAACAATCTTTATGTATTTTGTGGTTCCAGAGAACTTGTATTTTATTATTGTATATTCACTCATGTTTTGAGAGAGATAGAGAGGGGTTAGAAACTGGAATGAGCTCCCTTGCTCAGAGGTAGTTCAACATACTTGTGTCTTTACAGAGACAAATTTAATTAATGTTTACAGTGTATCTGAGGTGTTAACCATGTTAGAACTGACACAAGCTGTTCTTCTAATGTGTTCACATGAAATTTCAATAAAACATAAACATTCCTGTTGAACCCACAGTAAGGCATTATTATATCTGCAACTGATTGTTTTAGGGCCATAGCCGGACATGCTCAAATGCTAAATGGCTTGTGCCTTATCTCCAACTCAGTGTGTTCTGTTTTGGTGGTGTCATAGTCCCTCATGACTGTATATGGCACAGGGTAGATTTTTTGTTGATGGGAGATTACATCGCATTCAGGAGATCGCTGATGGGAAGCAATTACACCGAATAACACGTCACAAGCTTTTGAATGTTTGCTTTGCCGATTTGAAATCAAGAGCCTGTTAAGTACTTAAATGTCTTTCCTATTTGTGTGCTCATTTATTCTCTCAAGCCAGTTTTGCTGACGTGGGAGGAAAAATCTCCACGATGATGTTTGCAGAGGTGGCAGGGAAATGTAGGCGTGAGTTTATGCCAAGATGCTAGACGCGCTGATTGAAAGGCCCCAGCTCGAAGTGGTTTCTATCTATCTATCTATCTATCTATCTATCTATCTATCTATCTCCCCCCACACACAGCGGAGTCGCTCACCACCTTCCGGAGACATTTGAAACCCCACCTCTTTAAGGAATACCTGGGATAGGATAAAGTAATCCTTCTACCCCCCCCCCCCAAAAATTGTAAAGTGGTTATCCCACTGGCTATAGGGTGAATGCATCAATTTGTGAGTCGCTCTGGACTAGAGTGTCTGCTAAATGACGTAAATGTGCCCTTGAGCAAGGCACTTAACCCTAATTGCTCCCGTAAGTCGCTCTGGATAAGAGCGTCTGCTAAATGACTAAAATGTAAATGTAAATGTATCTATCTATCTATCTATCTATCTATCTATCTATCTATCTATCTATCTATCTATCTATCTATCTATCTATCTATCTATCTATCTATCTATCTACTTTCTTTAAGTAGTTGCTCTTGTTGTGTGTGTTAAGGAGAGGAGGTCAAGGAGAAACAAAGCCAATTTGTCATCATCTCCACACACAGAGCTCTTCCGAGCTCTCACCACTGTCATCCGCATTTACGAGGGAAGATGAGAATGTCTCGAGGCTACGGGACTGCACGGCATGTTGTTTGGTCTCTTTTCCCATAGTTGTTGTTTTCCCCTCCAATTCGCTCAGTGCTTACGGTTTGAACTTGGTCTACTTCCTCCGCATGCTTTATTTTCTCATCCATATATTATGCCGTAAACTCATTACATTTAGATTTAGAGCATGAATTAGTCTGAGCTGAATAAGGATAGGATTTGCCTGAGATAATCACTTTAAACTGTGCTTTGGCTTGAGTTAACATTCTAATGTATTGTCTAATGGTAAAGGGATCATTAACTGTATTTTATGCGATGTGGCCAACCTATCGACAAAATTATTTAAGGTGTTTGATTGAATGACTTCAGATATGACCTCATTTGAAATACAGTTCCACACCGTTAGATCACTGCTTTATGGTGAATAAGATGGTGTAAGCCATAACACCTCAAGTATCTACCCAGATGAACTGTTCAAATCATTTATTGTAGTCCAAGTAACTGCCACAAAGTTTTTTTGTTGTTGTCTGCAAGTCTAAAAAAGTGCTATCTAGAACCTAAAAGGGTTATTCGGCTGTCCCCATTGGAGAACCCTTTGAAGAACCCTTTTTGGTTCAAGGTAGAACCCTTTTGGGTTCAATGTAGAACCCATTCCACAGAGGGTTCTATCTGGAACCTAAAAGGGTTCTACCTGGAACAAAAAAGTGTTCTCCTATGGGGACAGTCGAATAACCCTTTTTGCTAAGTGTATAGTCTATAAAAATACACCCCTGAAAGAACCCAGACAATTCCTATAAATCCAAATTAATAATGAAATATTGATTGTGGGATATGCCTTAAGCAGGTAAAATTGTAAGATCATCAGTACTTATGTAATGGGTCTGAGAACTGAAAAGGGAATTCTCTGCAAAGTAGCTATCTCGCTCAAAGGAATGACCCAGTCCTGTTTACGATATAAGGCAAATTGCATCAGTGGAAATGCAGATGCAGCAAATATGCCGTGCTTGATTACTACATTTACATGTTAATCAATGCCTGGAAGAGGTCATCATTTGCATGTCAAATCATCTGACATTTCCACAAGATGCAAACAACGTTGCCACAGCTGTGGAGCCATTAGAGAAAATGAATTCACTGTAAGGGTGTTTATTTCTTCACTGAGGAGCAAGAACATCTTGTCTTGTCACATTGGGCAAAATAAAGCGGATTGCTTACGACTTGAGTGGCTGTATATGAGATGTTACAGCGTTGGAATGATTGGTTTCACCTGGATGTGCACTGAAACAATCTTTTTGTTGGCAATCACACTCAAGATGATGACTGTAGTTGTTATTTTGGTGGATATCCTAGTTTGCTAATTGAGATGTCCTGGTTTTAGTCATCTCTACGGGCCTGAGCTTGGAAATAATTGGGTTCAGTGTCTCATAAGGCCTTGTTCAGGTAAGGCCTTCATTTCATGACGGATCAAAATCTCAAAGACCATACCACCAATGTGCATGAGGGAATCTCCATCTTCTGTAATAATATTTTCTCCTGGCTTCCAATAGTGAAGCAGCTGGGATTCTAGGTTAAGAATATAGGGCTAATACAGCCAGCCAGACACGAAGCAAATTATTTTGATTCAGCATAGCAGCCTGTTGACTTAAGAATCCTTTGAAGCTCTGAAATCCTCCATCAAAAGTGAAGGGAAGGGACAGCTCTATTAAAAATAAATGTAACATGCTTTACCTCATATAAAGGTTGGAGAATTTCAATCTGGTGGCAACACATACACAGGTTTGCGTCCCAATTCGCACCCTATTCCCAGATTGCCATTTGGGACACATTCACACAGGCCGATCTCTTTATTGGCCGTGTGAAAGACTGCAATATAGAAGGAAAGACCTCACAGGAATCACTTTGTTGGCTTTGAAAGTGCTTTTTGTGCACTCGGCTGGTTATTCACATGCGTAGAAATATGGTTGGTACATAGGCCTATATGACTACCAGTAAATAGGCATATATTTTGAATGATCAGAGTCACACTCGTGCAGCTTTCTTTAATCAATTACTTGAAACACTTTACTTGAAACACTTCATCTACTATAAATGGCTGCCGTTGGTAAAACCCCTCAGGTCATTATAAGTCTAACACACAGAGGGGTAGATAATCACACAATGGAAGGGGTACAGTGAATACAAATATGAGATACATATGTTATATGTAGTCAAATTTGGGTTGCACAGTTGTAGAGGGAAAGAGAGTGGGCTGTCTTTGACACTCTAGATCCAAACTGTTACAGACCTATATCCATCCTGCCCTGCCTTTCGAAAGTATTTGAAAGCCAAGTTAACAAACAGATCACCGATCATTTCGAATCCCACCGTACCTTCTCCGCTATGCAATCCGGTTTCCGAGCTGGTCATGGGTGCACCTCAGCCACGCTCAAGGTCCTAAACGATATTATAACCGCGATCGATAAAAGACAGTACTGTGCAGCCGTCTTCATCGACCTGGCCAAGGCTTTCGACTCTGTCAACCACCGCATTCTTATTGGCAGACTAAATAGCCTTGGTTTCTCAAACGACTGCCTCGCCTGGTTCACCAACTACTTCTCAGATAGAGTTCAATGTGTCAAATCAGAGGGCCTGTTGTCTGGACCTCTGGCAGTCTCTATGGGGGTGCCACAGGGTTCAATTCTCGGGCCGACTCTCTATTCTCTGTGTATATCAATGTTGTCACTCTTGCTGCTGGTGATGCTCGGATCCACCTCTATGCGGACGACACCATTTTGTATACATCTGGCCCTTCATTGGACACTGTGTTAACAAACCTCCAAACAAGCTTCAATGCCATACAACACTCCTTCCGTAGCCTCCAACTGCTCTTAAACACTAGTAAAACTAAATGCTAGTAAAACTAAATGCATGCTCTTCAACCGAACGCTGCTTGCACCCGCCCATCCGACTAGAAGCACTACTCTCGGCGGGTCTGACTTAGAGGATGTGGACAACTACAAATACCTAGGTGTCTGGTTAGACTGTAAACTCTCCTTCCAGACTCACATAAAGCATCTCCAATCAAAAGTTAGATCTAGAATCGGCTTCCTATTTCGCAACAAAGCCTCCTTCACTCATGCTGCCAAACATGCCTTCGTAAAACTGACTATCCTACCGATCCTTGACTTTGGCGATGTCATTTACAAAATAGCCTTCAACACTCAACTCAGCAAATTGGATGTAGTCTATCACAGTGCCATCCGTTTTGTCACCAAAGCCCCATATACTACCCACCATTGTGACCTGTACGCTCTTGTTGGCTGGCCCTCACTACATATTTGTTGCCAAACCAACTGGCTCCAGGTCAGTTCTCTGCTGCCAATGACTGGAACGAATTGCAACAATCTCTGAAGCTGGAGACTCTTATCTCCCTCACTAACTTTAAGTGTCAGTTGTCAGAGCAGCTTACCGATCACTGCACCTGTACACAGCCATTCTGAAATTAGCCCACCCAACTACCTCATCCCCATATTGTTATTTATTTTGCTAATTTGCACCCCAGTATCTCTATTTGCACATTATCTTTTTTACATCTATCATTCCAGTGTTAATACGAAATTGGAACTATTTTGCACTATGGCCTATTTATTGCCTTACCTCCATAACTTCCTACATTCACACACACTGTGTATATATATATTTTCTGTTGTATTTTTGACTTTATGTTTTGTTTACCCCATATGTAACTCTGTGTTGTTGTTTTTATCCCACTGCTTTGCTTTATCTTGGCCAGGTCGCAGTTGTAAATGAGAACTTGTTCTCAACTGGCTTACCTGGTTAAATAAAGGTTAAATAAATTTAAAAAAACAGCAGCCTCCAGTTGTGTTGGTGTGTTCTTTTCTGTCGGTGGACTGGATAACTCACATGTTTTTAGATTATTTGCTATATATCTTGAAAATACAACCATTTGGATACAGTAATACGCCAATTTGACAGTATCAACTGGGTTTAGACTGAAGACTGTCACTGGCAGAGATGTCACATCCGTGTAGCAGTCTGTTCACTTGGATGATTTCAATTGAATATCAGTTTCTATTCAATTTTGACACATGCACTGACTAGGATTTAGGAATAGAAATTGAACGGAGCTGTGCCATGGTAAATGATATGAGCAGTCAGTTGAAGTTCTACAGTGACATGACAGCTCACATTCAGTTCCTCAACTGAAGAAGGTATTTTTTTAGCTCCAGAAATATTGTAAGATTCACCCCTAACTCGAAGAACTACTACAGCCCGAGAAAACCAAGACAAACAAAGTGTAGCTGACAAACTTTCTGTGCACTTTGTCATTCATACGGGAGGGAACTAAGGATTAACTTGACATGTGATACATTATTCATGGAAAATGTCTAGCAAAACAAGCCCAATGTGACTAAAATAAGATAAAATAGTGGTGTTGCAGTCTTGATATTTATTCAGTTAGTGATCGTCAAACTTTGTACGATGGGACGCGTTACTTTAAATTGTAAATGCGAAATCAAGGAAACAGACACTGAAACAGATACATATGTCAGAAAATATGCTAAACTGAACAAAAATATAAACGCAACATGTAAAGTGTTGGTCCCATGTTTCATCAGCTGAAATGAAAGATCCCCGAAATCTTCGATATGCACAAAAAGCTTATTTCTCTCAAATTTTGTGAAGAAATTTGTTTACATCCCTGTCAGTGAGCATTTGTCCTTTGCCAAGATAATCCATCCACTGACAGGTGTGGCATATCAAGAAGCTGATTGAAACAGCATGATCATTACACAGATGCACCTTGTGCTGGGGACAAAGAAAGGCCACTAAAATGTGCAGTTTTATCACACAACACAATGCCACAGATGTCTCATGTGTTGAGGGGGTGCAATTGTCATGCTGACTGCAGGAATGTCCACCAGAGCTGTTGCCAGATAATTGAATGTTTAATTTCTCTACAATAAACCACTTCCAACTTCGTTTTGGAGAATTTGGCAGTACGTCCAACCGGCCTCACAACCGCAGACCATGTGTAACCACGCCAGCCCAGGACCTCCACATCCGGCTTCTTCACCTGCTGGATCGTCTGAAACCAGCCACTCGGATAGCTGATAAAACTGTGGGTTTGCACAACCAAATGATTTCTGCAGAAACCGTCTCAGGGAAGCTCATCTGCGTGCTTGTCGTACTCATCAGGTTCTTGACTTGACTGCAGTTCAGCGTCTTAGCTGACTTCAGTGGCCAAATGCTCACCTTTGATGGCCAGTGGCATGCTGGAGAAGATTCACAGATGAGTCGCGGTTTCAACTGTACCGGGCAGATGGCACACAGCGTGTATGGCATCGTGTGGGCGAGCGGTTTGCTGATGTCAACGTTGTGAACAGAGTGCCCCATGGTGGAGGTGGGGTTATGGTATGGGCAGGCATAAGCTACGGACAAGAAACACAATTGAATTTTAGCGATGGTAATATGAATGCAAGGAGATACCATGACGAGCTCCTGAGGCCCATTGTCGTGCCATTCATCCGCCGCCATCACCTCATGTTTCAGCATGATAATGCACGGCAAGGATCTGTACGCAATTCCTGGAAGCTGAAAATGTCCCAGTTCTTCCATGGCCTGCATACTCACCAGACATGTCACCCTTTGAGCATGTTTGGGATGCTCTGGATTGACATGTACGACAGCGTGTTCCAATTCTTGCCAATATCCAACAACTTCACACAGCCATTGAAGAGCAGTGGGACAACATTCCACAGGCCACAATCAACAGCCTGATCAACTCTATGCGAAGGAGATGTGTCGCGCTGCATGAGGCAAATGGTGGTCACACCAGATACTGACTGGTTTTCTGATCCACTCCCCTACCTTTTTTTCAAAGGTATACAGTATGTGACCAACAGATGCATACAGTGAGGGAAACTAGTATTTGATCCCCTGCTGATTTTGTACGTTTGCCCACTGACAAAGACATGATCAGTCTATAATTTTAATGGTAGGTTTATTTGAACAGTGAGAGACAGAATAACAACAAAAAATCCAGAAAAACGCCTGTCAAAAATGTTATACATTGATTTGCATTTTAATGAGGGAAATAAGTATTTGACCCCTCTGCAAAACATGACTTAGTACTTGCTGGCAAAACCCTTGTTGGCAATCACAGAGGTCAGACGTTTCTTGTAGTTGGCCACCAGGTTTGCACACATCTCAGGAGGGATTTTGTCCCACTCCTCTTTGCAGATCTTCTCCAAGTCATTAAGGTTTCGAGGCTGATGTTTGGCAACTCGAACGTTCAGCTCCCTCCACAGATTGTCTATGGGATTAAGGTCTGGAGACTGGCTAGGCCACTCCAGGACCTTAATGTGCTTCTTCTTGAGCCACTCCTTTGTTGCCTTGGCCGTGTGTTTTGGGTCATTGTCGTGCTGGAATACCCATCCACGACCCATTTTCAATGCCCTGGCTGAGGGAAGGAGGTTCTCACCCAAGATTTGACGCTACATGTCCCCGCCCATTTGATGCGGTGAAGTTGTCCTGTCCTCTTAGCAGAAAAACACCCCCAAAGCATAATGTTTCCACCTCCATGTTTGACGGTGGGGATGGTGCTCTTGGGGTCATAGTCATCATTCCTCCTCCTCCAAACACGGCGAGTTGAGTTGATGCCAAAGAGCTCGATTTTGGTCTCATCTGACCACAACACTTTCATCCAGTTCTCCTCTGAATCATTCAGATGTTCTTTGGCAAACTTCAGACGGCCCTGTATATATGCTTTCTTGAGCAGGGGGACCTTGAGGGCGCTGCAGGATTTCAGTCCTTCACGGCGTAGTGTGTTACCAATTGTTTTCTTGGTGACTATGGTCCCAGCTGCCTTGAGATCATTGACAAGATCCTCCCATGTAGTTCTGGGCTGATTCCTCACCGTTCTCATGATCATTGCAACTCCACGAGGTGAGATTTTGCATGGAGCCGCAGGCCGAGGGAGATTGACAGTTATTTTATGTTTCTTCCATTTGCGAGTGTGCTCCTAATCTCAGCTCGTTACCTGTATAAAAGACACCTGGGTGCCAGAAATCTTTCTGATTGAGAGGGGGTCAAATACTTATTTCCCTCATTAAAATGCTAATCAATTTATAACATTTTTTACATGTGTTTTTCTGGATTCTTTTGTTGTTATTCTGTCTCTCACTGTTCAAATAAACCTACCATTAAAATTATAGACTGAACATTTCTTTGTCAGTGAGCAAACGTACAAAATCAGCAGGGGATCAAATACTTTTTTCCCTCACTGTATCTGTATTCCCAGACATGTGAAATTCATAGATTAGGCCTAATTTATTTATTTCAATTGACTGATTTCCTCATATGAATTGTAACTCAGTAACATCTTAGAAATTGTGTTAATATATTTGTTGAGTGGATATGAAATATGGTGAAGATGATACAACATCTATATGAAGGGGCTTTTTAGCTATATGAAGGGGTTTTTAATGGATGCTTGAAAGCTTAAATGTACAGTTGAAGTCGGAAGTTTAAATACACCTTAGCCAAATACATTTAAAGTCAGTATTTCACAATTCCTGACATTTAATCCTAGTAAAAATTCCCTGTTTTCATTAGTTTATTTGTTTTGGTACTGTCCATTTGTAGCTTGTTTTTGGACACAGGTCCAGGAATGGCTAAAGGATTGCAATATTTACCTGGAGCTAACCCTGCATATAGCATTACTGGGTGTTCTGAAAAGTCATAGTCAATCGATCAATAATATAATAATACTTTTAGGAAAAATGTTTATTTTCAATTTACAATCTGTAGAAACAATGAGAATAGAAAGGTTCAGAACTTTTTAAACCATCACAGTACAGCTGAAAAATATATGGCAAATAGAAATCAAATATTGATGGTGTTAAGAGATAGATGGGTGGTGTTATGGTCCACTCTCCCTTTATATACCCTTGGTTATCCTTCCTTTCACATACATCTGGCAACCATCATGGGCACTCCCTTTCTCTGTTGTTATTACCCTTTGCCCCATGTCATTATATCTTGTCCATCAATCATACTATCATAAACATCACTAATCTCCTTTGACATAGGGAATGTAGACTCCATGGCCCCAAACCAATTATCTCGTAACTCTACCTCGGTCCTCACTATCCTATGACCTGACATCATAACAGGTGGTGTTGAATTGAGTTGAAGGATGGGACCAATAACAACTAACAACAGCTAATAACAACAAGATAACTAATAATGTAAGCATACTGTGTCAATAATAAGTATATAGGTTGAGAGCTTTTGTGAAAGAGCACAGTTAGAAAGATATGGCATATAGAAGCAAACCGGATGGACATCATGAACATGATCGGAGAGGTTGAGGGTAGAGGAAGTTCAGGAGTAAAAACAAACAAAATATAATTATTGTAAAATTGACTGTGTCCATAAAGTGTATATAGTATGTATAAGCTGGAAGTAGAAGCCTAAGCATTGTTGTTCACTAGTTTGCTCCAATTAGGGAAGGGGTGGTGGGGTTGGAGGGTAATAAAGGGAAATATATATTTTAAAGGATATGTATGTATGTATGTATATATATACATCTGATTGCTGGCATTAGTGTCCTGACCTAGTCACCATCTCCTGCCGTTGTGCCCTTTAGCAAGGCACTTAACTCCTAAACTGCTCCAGGGGCGCTGCACTGTGGTTGATCCTGTTCTCCAACCTCTCCGTGGGTATGTGTGTAGGTGTGCATCTCGGGGGGAACTCAGTGAAGAGTCACCAAATCATTAGACATTCCTCTGACTTGTCGACTAAAGTGACGGTGTGACATTTGACACAAATGTGTCACATTAGTTCACAAATTTCCAACAAATTCTAAACGGTGCTTCAGCATTTTAGAGAGTGGCATGCCATTATGTTCCCAGTGGCTCCCTAAATAATATGATTATTTGTATTTTTGTGCTTACTGTTTATGTATATTTGTGCTGACTGTTTATGTATATTTGTGCTGACTGTTTCCTTTTTGTTCTCTGCAAGGGTTCCACAAAGACAAGGATTAGGCCTTGCACTGCACTCTTCTCAAATAGTGTTCAAAGTACAAAGGCAATCAATACATCAGCCACGAGGTGAATTGTGTCTTGTTTGCATTTTTCTGGTACTGAATTAGACAAGGCTCCTCTCGAAAAAAAAATAATAGATATATATACAGTGGGGAAAAAAAGTATTTAGTCAGCCACCAATTGTGCAAGTTCTCCCACTTAAAAATATGAGAGAGGCCTGTAATTTTCATCATAGGTACACGTCAACTATGACAGAGAAAATGAGGAAAAAAAATCCAGAAAATCACATTGTAGGATTTTTAATGAATTTATTTGCAAATTATGGTGGAAAATAAGTATTTGGTCAATAACAAAAGTTTCTCAGTACTTTGTTATATACCCTTTGTTGGCAATGACACAGGTAAAACGTTTTCTGTAAGTCTTCACAAGGTTTTCACACACTGTTGCTGGTATTTTGGCCCATTCCTCCATGCAGATCTCCTCTAGAGCAGTGATGTTTTGGGGCTGTCGCTGGGCAATACGGACTTTCAACTCCCCGCCAAAGATTTTCTATGGGGTTGAGATCTGGAGACTGGCTAGGCCACTCCAGGACCTTGAAATGCTTCTTACGAAGCCACTCCTTCGTTGCCCGGGCGGTGTGTTTGGGATCATTGTCATGCTGAAAGACCCAGCCACGTTTCATCTTCAATGCCCTTGCTGATGGAAGGAGGTTTTCACTCAAAATCTCATGATACATGGCCCCATTCATTCTTTCCTTTACACGGATCAGTCGTCCTGGTCCCTTTGCAGAAAAACAGCCCCAAAGCATGATGTTTCCACCCCCATGCTTCACAGTAGGTATGGTGTTCTTTGGATGCAACTCAGCATTCTTTGTCCTCCAAACACGACGAGTTGAGTTTTTACCAAAAAGTTCTATTTTGGTTTCATCTGACATTCTCCCAATCCTCTTCTGGATCATCCAAATGCACTCTAGCAAACTTCAGACGGGCCTGGACATGTACTGGCTTAAGCAGGGGGACACGTCTGGTACTGCAGGATTTGAGTCCCTGGCAGCGTAGTGTGTTACTGATGGTAGGCTTTGTTACTTTGGTCCCAGCTCTCTGCAGGTCATTCACTAGGTCCCCCCGTGTGGTTCTGGGATTTTTGCTCACCGTTCTTGTGATCATTTTGACCCCACAGGGTGAGATCTTGCGTGGAGTCCCAGATCGAGGGAGATTATCAGTGGTCTTGTATGTCTTCCATTTCCTAATAATTGCTCCCACAGTTGATTTCTTCAAACCAAGCTGCTTACCTATTGCAGATTCAGTCTTCCCAGCCTGGTGCAGGTCTACAATTTTGTTTCTGGTGTCCTTTGACAGCTCTTTGGTCTTGGCCATAGTGGAGTTTGGAGTGTGACTGTTTGAGGTTGTGGACAGGTGTCTTTTATACTGATAACAAGTTCAAACAGGTGCCATTAATACAGGTAACGAGTGGAGGACAGAGGAGCCTCTTAAAGAAGAAGTTACAGGTCTGTGAGAGCCAGAAATCTTGCTTGTTTGTAGGTGACCAAATACTTATTTTCCACCATAATTTGCAAATAAATTCATTAAAAATCCTACAATGTGATTTCCTGGATTTTTTTTTCTCATTTTGTCTGTCATAGTTGACGTGTACATATGATGAAAATTACAGGCCTCTCTCATCTTTTTAAGTGGGAGAACTTGCACAATTGGTGGCTGACTAAATACTTTTTTTCCCCACTGTATATATTGTCTTGGTCTTCTTGGAAATATAAATCCTTGAAAGTTAAAAAAGAATAAAGAGAGAGAAACAAAACATGTCCGTTGACAGGACATATTGGAGATGTCAAAACACGAGGACACCTCTCTTTGGTTTGGTAGATACCTTACCTGTCATTTGCTGGGGAGATGAAAAGCGTCACAGGTGGGGCACATTATTCTTGGTAAATAGCTTGTCAGTGTGCTATTACACTTCCTGAAAGAAAGATGTGGAACAGGGATGGGCAACTCCAGTCCTCGGGGGCCTGATTGGTGGTGTCACACTTTGCCCCAGCTAGCACACCTCCAGTAATCAACTAATCTTCAGTTGAGAATGCAATTAGTTTAATCAGCTGAGTTTGCTAGGGATGCGGAAAAAGTGTGACACCACCCCGGCCCCAGAGGACTAGAGTTGCCCATCCCTGATGTGGAACATACTGATGCTTTGGCCTCACACAGCGCCTCATTTCAATGTAGCCTACAATATCACTATATTTCAATGTCATTTAAATGCAGTTGTAGGAAATGGATGACATTTTCACTCCCCAAAGTGGCTTGGGAGGAAGGATATATAGGCTTAGTGGAAAAGCACCCAATTGAACAATGTTTATTGCTACTTCACTTATGATTTGCAGCTTGTGCTAGGTCCAGAGTTACATTGAGGAGGGACATAGAAAGGGCTATTGTCACAGCTTTTGTCAAAATTGACTTTTCGTAGCAGATTTAGGAGAACTTACACAGCAAGTTAGGATAATTAATGTAGCAGGTTAGGATAATTAGGTTAAGGTTAGGAAAAGGGTTAGGGTTAGCAATTATTTATTTTTACATCCACTTTGGACATCAATTTGACAAAAGCTGTATCACATCTACACATGACCTTAGAAAGGGGGAGAAATTGTAAGGCTTGCTTGCTGATTTCCCTTCTCGTATAGTAGTCACTGCTCAACTCCCTCCCCTTCATACTTTGACTGTTTTTAGGTCAAGGGCTATTCCTAGTGCTTTTGCTTTTTATAGAAAAAATATATATATTTGAAAGACTGGTTTCCGGATCTTTGCAGGTGAGAATTTCAGTGCTTTGCACCATCAGGAGTGAGCTTTTGAGTGAAGAGCAGGTGTAAAGTAAACGCTGAAACGTGTGTTCTGGTAAGAGACTCCTGATAGTGGCTGGCTTTTCCTCTATGGATCTGCACTCGCTTCGCTCAAGGTCATGGTTTTCAGGACCGTATCTTCAGATCACATCTGTGGTTTGCAACCATGGTTTACTCTCTCTGTACCATATTCTAAAACCCAATGTTTATGATCTGTAGAAATGGTTTCATCTGAATGTACTCCAACCAAACATAGTAGTGTTTAGTGTACTTTGTTCTTTCTTCTTACTTTGCGTTCACCCCCAACTTGAGTAGGCCTAGTTCTAGCTGAATTTATCTGAGTGTATTGATGGTGAGCAGACTACGGTGGCCCTTAGTTGCACCCATGGCCCAAACAGCAAACTGAGGCCTATTTAATACACCATCTTCCTTTCAGGTGGAATAACTCCTGTGACACGGTCACATTTTGATTGAGGTCATGGTTGAATAGCTCTGGCTCTTTGTTCAGTCCACTGTACCAGCAGTGAATGCCTTTAAGGGTAAACTGTAATGTCGGGAAAGGCTATCTTTTTCTGAGTGCTCCTCCGCTTTTTGGAGTCTGGCTTATAAGAGACACTCTGATGTAGCTGTCCCAACGCTAACTTGATATCAGATTCAGAGAACTCCGTTGCTCGCACCTGTCATATTTACAGTATTTATATTTCAATATTTTGTATTTAATCTTCAAATCCAAATTCTGGGTAACAAAGTTACTACAATAATGTTCTATTAAAATGGTAAAACAATGCATGTTTTTGTTTATTGTCCAAATTTTTTTAATTAAAATATTACAAATATAAAATAAATGTCATGTTCTATGTGTTGTGTAGTGCCCCCCACAATCATCAACCTGTCGAAGGACATCGTGGTCAACGAAGGCTCCAACGTCACCCTGATGTGCCAAGCCAGCGGCAAACCAGAACCCTCGTTCACCTGGAAACTCCTCTCTCCCTCAGGTAAAACAAAACCTATCAGCCTCTCACCTCAATTACTTGTTAATTTACATTTCCACTCTTTCTCTCTAGCTCTTTCTTTCTCACACTCTCGCTCATTCCCCAGTCCCACCCCCTCACACTCACTCAATCAATCACTCACTCACTCACTCACTCACTCACTCACTCATTCACTCACTGACTCTCTCACACACACACACATATACACACATATACACACACACTCCCCCTCTCTCTCAACTATCCACAGTCTATCACTTTGACATTAGGTAACCCCAATGACACTTGGTGAACTGCATCCTTTTCCTTTCTGAGTATCTCATTATCTGTATACTACCTGTTCCCTAATCACCATTACCCACTAATGATATGTCTAGAAAGACATTGCTGTCAATGCATTTGGGATAATTAATTGGGATAATTGGAGAGATGTAAATGTTTTGGAGGCAAGTGAGTGAACGATGGGATACATTTCAGAATCATTTGCATAGTGTGAAGTGTTGTTGCAAAGAGAGTATATGTTGTCCGAGTATATGTTCATTGAGTAGATTTAGAGCACTGTGCTCAAACATACCACTATCTTGTAAAGAGGGAAAACCATAAGATAGTCTGCCTATCTCAGTGTCTATGCTTCATTTAATCAGGCAAGAGGAAACTTGCATTTGTAATGAGCTACATTTCATGTAGATACAGTTTCCTCCCCTCTCTCTCTCTCCTTTTGTGTCGCTACAAGGACCGCAGAATTGAAATGTTAATACGACAAGGATGTGACTAGCCCTGTCTTTTAGGAGATAAGTGGCGAGTTGCTTTGATGGGCCTCCATTTTCCACGCACTGCAGGATTCTTCTCGACTGGGGGGAGCCATAATTGCAGCACGTTGGCTGAAAAAGAGCAACTGTCACTTGTTGCACCAGTACCCCCTGAAAACATTGAAGACGTATGCACATTTACACAATTATCGCCTCCTTCAGTGTCTATACTGTATAGAATGGCTAAAGTGCACAAACAAGCAGTTAGTCTTTGAGCTATGTCATTTGGCATCAAAGAGGTTGATGTGAGAATAAAATTGACGATTTAAGATTACGGTTATCCTACCAACGGGACATTAAAAACTGTAATATCTTATGTTTCACGGAGTCGTGGCTGAACGACAACAATGATAACATTCAGCTAGCAGGCTATACGCTACATCGACAGGACAGAACGGCAGACTCCGGTAAGACAAGGGGCGGCGGTCTGTGTATATTTGTAAACAACAGCTGGTGCACAAAATCAAATACTAAGGAAGTCTCAAGGTTTTGCTCGCCTGAGGTAGAGTATCTTATGATAAGCTGTAGACCACACTATTTACCAAGAGAGTTTTCATCTATATTTTTCATAGCTGTCTATTTACCACCACAAACCAATGCTGGCATTAAGATTGCACTGAATGAGTTGTACAAGGCCATTAATCAACAGGAAAACGCTCATCCAGATGCAGCGCTCCTAGTAGCCGGGGACTTTAATGCAGGGAAACTTAAATCCGTTCTACCTAATTTCTACCAGCATGTTAAATGTGCAACCAGAGGGAAAAAACTCTAGACCACCTTTACTCCACACACAGAGACGCATACAAAGCTCTCCCTCGCCCTCCATTTGGCAAATATGACCATAACTCTATCCTCCTGATTCCTGCTTATAAGCAAAAAACTGAAGCAGGAAGCACCAGTGATTCGGTTAATAAAAAAGTGGTCAGATGACGCAGATGCTAAGCTACAGGACTGTTTTGCTAGCACAGACTGGAACATGTTCCGGGATTCTTCAGACAGCATTGAGGAGTACACCACATCAGTCACTGGCTTCATCAATAAGTGCATCGATGATGTCGTCCCCACAGTGACCGTACGTACATACCCCAACCAGAAGCCATGGATTACAGGAAACATCCGCACTGAGCTAAAGGGTAGAGCTGCCGCTTTTCAAGGAACGGGACTCTAACCCGGACGCTTATAAGAAATCCCGCTATGACCTCCGACGAACCATCAAACAGGCAAAGAGTCAATACAGGTCTAAGATTGAATCATACTACACTGGCTCTGACGCTCGTCGGATGTGGCAGGGCTTGAAAACTATTACAGACTACAAAGGGAAGCACAGCCGCGAGCTGCCCAGTGACACAAGCCTACCAGACGAGCTAAACCACTTCTATGCTCGCTTCGAGGCAAGCAACACTGAAGCATGCATGAGAGCACCAGCTGTTCCGGACGACTATGTGATCACGCTCTCCGTAGCCGATGTGAGTAAGACTTTTAAGCAGGTCAACATTCACAAGGCCGCAGGGCCAGACGGATTACCAGGACGTGTACTCCGAGCATGTGCTGACCAACTGGCAAGTGTCTTCACTGACATTTTCAACATGTCCCTGACTGAGTCTGTAATACCAACATGTTTCAAGCAGACCACCATAGTCCCCGTGCCCAAGAACTCTAAGATAACCTGCCTAAATGACTACCGACCCGTAGCACTGACGTCTGTAGCCATGAAGTGCTTTGAAAGACTGGTCATGGCTCACATCAACAGCATAATCCCAGAAACCCTAGACCCACTCCAATTTGCATACCGCCCCAACAGATCCACAGATGATGCAATCTCTATCGCACTCCACACTGCCCTTTCCCACCTGGACAAGAGGAACACCTACGTGAGAATGCTATTCATTGACTACAGCTCAGCATTCAACACCATAGTGCCCTCTAAGCTCATCACTAAGCTAAGGATCCTGGGACTAAACACCTCCCTCTGCAACTGGATCCTGGACTTCCTGACGGGCCGCCCCCAGGTGGTAAGGGTAGGTAACAACACATCTGCCACACTGATCCTCAACACGGGGGCCCCTCAGGGGTGCGTGCTCAGTCCCCTCCTGTACTCTCTGTTCACCCATGACTGCATGGCCAGGCACGACTCCAACACCATCATTAAGTTTGCCGACGACACAACAGTGGCAGGCCTGATCACCGACAACGATGAGACAGCCTATAGGGAGGAGGTCAGAGATCTGGCCGTGTGGTGCCAGGATAACAACCTCTCCCTCAACGTGACCAAGACAAAGGAGATGATTGTGGACTACAGGAAAAAAAAGAGGACTGAGCACGCCCCCATTCTCATCGACGGGGCTTTAGTGGAACAGGTTGAGAGCTTCAAGTTCCTTGGTGTCCACATCACCAACGAACTATCATGGTCCAAACACACCAAGACAGTCGTGAAGAGGGCACGACAAAGCCTATTCCCCCTCAGGAGACTAAAAAGATTTGGCATGGGTCCTCAGATCCTCAAAAAATTCTACAGCTGCACCATCGAGAGCATCCTGACTGGTTGCATCACCGCCTGGTATGGCAACTGCTTGGCCTCTGACCGCAAGGCACTACAGAGGGTAGTGCGTACGGCCCAGTACATCACTGGGGCAAAGCTCCCTGCCATCCAGGACCTCTATACCAGGCGGTGTCAGAGGAAGGCCCTCAAAATTGTCAAAGACTCCAGCCACCCTAGTCATAGACTGTTCTCTCTGCTACCGCACGGCAAGCGGTACCGGAGTGCCAAGTCTAGGTCCAAAAGACTTCTCAACAGCTTCTACCCCCAAGCCATAAGACTCCTGAACAGCTAATCATGGCTACCCGGACTATTTTCACTGCCCCCCCACCCCATCCTTTTTACGCTGCTGCTACTCTGTTAAGTAAGTATTTATGCATAGTCACTTTAACTCTACCCACATGTACATATTACCTCAACTACCTCAACTAGCCGGTGCCCCCGCACATTGACTCTGCAACGGTACCCCCCTGTATATATAGCCTCCCTACTGTCACTTTATTTTACTGTATATATAGCCTCCCTACTGTCACTTTATTTTACTTCTGCTCTTTTTTTCTCAACACTTTTTTTGTTGTTGTTTTATTCTTACTTTTTTGTTTAAAATAAATGCACTGTTGGTTAAGGGCTGTAAGTAAGCATTTCACTGTAATGTCTGCACCTGTTGTATTCGGCGCATGTGACCAATAAAATTTGATTTGATTTGATGTGCATGCAGCCAGTTGGAGGGACGGGTGGGGAGGTACATACAGTGCCTTCACCCAAAATGGAATTAATAACTTCACCATGCTCAAAAGGATATTCAATGTCTGCTTTTTTATTTATACCCATCTACCAATAGGTGTCCTTCTTTGAGAGGCATTGGAAAACCTCCCTGATCTTTATGGTTGAATCTGAAATTCACTGCTCGACTGAGGGACCTTACAGATAATTGTATGTGTGGGGTACAAAGATGAGGTACTCATTAAAAAATCATGTTAAACACTATTATTGCACACAGAGTGAGATCATGCAACTTATTATGTGACTTGTTAAGCACATTTTTACTCCTGAACTTATTTAGGCTTGCCATAACAAAGGGGTTGAATACTTATTGACTCAAGACATTTCAGCTTTTCATTTTTTATTAATTTGTACAAATGTCTAAAAACATAATTCCACTTTGACATTATGGGGTATTGTGTGTAGGCCAGTGACACAATCTCAATTTAATAAATGTAGGCTGTAACAGAACAAAATGTGGAAAAGGTAAAGGGGTGTGAATACTTTCTGAATGCACTATATAGCTCAGTTGAATCCATTACTTACGGCTGTTATCCCTGAGGTAGGTTTTATGTTTTGTATCTACATGTGGTTGTTGGAAGGGGTGGAATTGGGATGAGTTCTCCCCCAATTTCACCCCTGGATGTAGGCCTTCTCTACTGTATGATTTAGCTACAGTATATGAGGTAATTCTAATGCTTGTGAACCATACTGTAACTGCACTAGATTGTTACTGCATTATATCCGCGTTTGGCATGCACTGATGGGAGACGTTATGCTCATGTTTTCCCCTTTAATAGCATGTATTACTTCCATATTTCCCAGTGTCTAGTGATTACTAGTCCTCACAAGCCCTATTTGTGTGTAAGTGGTCATTTGTGGTCCCATGTGGCTCAATTGGTAGATCATGGCGCTTGCAATGCCAGGGTTGTGGGTTTGATTCTCACCAGTACGAAAAATGACAAATGTATGCACTCACTACTGTAAGTCGCTCTGCTAAAATGTAAAAGTGCACATATCCCAATAGAGAATCCTTTGAAAAATAATGACAGCTGTTGTGTTTCTCTCCCACACTTCTACATTTCATACCTGACATTGCGTGCTCTTGAGATACAGGATACTGAACGTTATGAGTGCTACACCTTTTCCAAAATCTGAATCTAAATAGAATATAAAAGTGGGCACGGACTTGTTCCTGAGTGCACAAGATAGTAACTGCATTGTATTTTTATTTAACCTTTACAGCAAGATTACACTTGGCTGTGGTTTGCTCTGTTTTCTTTTACCCGTGAAAGACAAACAGTGAGTGTTAACTAGTGATACTAATGATGAACAAAACAAGAGAATGATGGTAAATTAATTTGCAGTTGAGAAAGCTTTGGGCATCTCAGCCTTTTTGGCCTTGAACAAGAGCAATCAGAGACTTTATTATACAGTATACCTTTGTAAATTCATAGGGTGCAGCTATTACTGCCTTTGCCAACTTCTCATACTAAATGTCATGGGTCATGGCCCAATGTTTCTTTTGTTTAAAACAAGGAAGCACAGACTACTTGCACTGTCAAAATTGGCTGTCAAATGCACAATTTATGTTAGGCCTAAAACTAGCATTAAAGTGGAACTGACAGCGTTTTAACTACTTTGAGATATGAAACAGATAATCATAATATGTAAAAAATATCAAATTCCCAGTTTATGCTTCAAAACCAACTTTATAAGAAAATTAAAAATATAGGTTCAAATTGACTCAAAATTCCATGACGTACAATAAGGCATTGTTGGCAGAATAGATGGATGCACTTCAATGCATGATTATTATACACTGAACAAAAAAATAAACGCAAGATGCAACAATTTCTAAGATTTTACTGAGTTACAGTTCATATAAGGTAATCATTCAATTGAAATAAATTCATTAGGCCCTAATCTATGGATTTCACATGACTGGGAACACAGATATGCATCTGTTGGTCACAGATACCTTTTTAAAAAAAGGTAGGGGCGTGGATCAGAAAACCATTCAGTATCTGGTGTGACCACCATTAGCCTCATGCAGTGTGATATCTCCTTCGCATAGAGTTGATCAGGCTGTTCATTGTGGTCTGTGGAATGTTGTCCCACTCATCTTCAATGGTTGTGCAAAGTTGTTTGATATTGGTGAGAACTGGAAAATGCTGTCGTACACGTCGATTCAGAGCATCCCAAACATGCTCAATGGGTGACATGTCTGGTGAGTATGCAGGCCATGGAAGAACTGGGATATGTTCAGCTTCCAGGAATTGTGTACAGATCCTTGCAATATGGAGCTGTGCATTATGCTGAAACATGAGGTGATGGCGGCGGATCTCGTCACGGTATCTCTGTGAATTCAAATTGCCATTGATAAAATGCAATTGGGTTTCATGTCTGTAGCTTATGCTTGCCCATACCATAACCCCACCACTACCATGGGGCACTCTGTTCACAACGTTGACATAAGCAAACCGCTCGCCCACATGACGCCATACACGCTGTCTGCCATCTGCCCGGTAAAGTTGAAACCGGGATTCATCCATGAAGGGCACACTTCTCCAGCGTGCCATTGGCCATCGAAGGTGAGCATTTTCCCACTGAAGTCGGTTACGATGCACTGCAGTCAGGTCAAGACCCTGGTGAGGACGACAAGCGCGCAGATGAGCTTCTCTGAGACGGTTTCTGACAGTTTGTGCAGCAGTTCTTCGGCTGCGCAAACCCACAGTTTCATCAGCTGTCCATGTGGCTGGTCTCAGACGATCCTGCAGGTGAAGAAGCCGGATGTGGAGGTCCTTCGCTTGCGTGGTTACACGTGGTCTGCAGTTGTGAGGCAGGTTGGACGTACTGCCAAATTCTCTAAAACAATATTGGAGAGGCGGCTTATGGTAGAGAAATGAACATTCAATTCTCTAGCAACAGGTCTTGTGGACATACCTGCAGTCAGCATGCCAGTTGCATGCTCCGTCAAAACATGAGACATCTGTGGCATTGTGTTGCGTGACAAAACTGCACATTTTAGAGTGGCCTTTTATTGTCCCTAGCACAAGGTGCACCTGTGTAATGATCATGCTTTTTAATCAGCTTCTTGATATGCCAAACCTGTCAGGTGGATGGATTATCTTGGCAAAGGACAAATGCTCACTAATAGGGATGTAAACAAATTTCTTCACAACATTTTAGAGAAATAAGCTTTTTGTGTTTATGGAACATTTCTGGGATCTTTTATTTCAGCTCATGAAACATGGGACCAACACTTTACATGTTGCGTTTACAGTGCATTTGGAAAGTATTCAGACCCCTTCCCTTTTTCCACATTGTGTTACATTACAGCCTTATTCCAAAATGGATTTAAAAAATAATAATCCCTCATCAATCTACACACAATATCCCATAATGACAAAGTGAAAATAGGTTTTTAGATGTTTGCAAATTTATGAGACTCGAAATTGAGCTCAGGTGCATCCTGTTTCCATTGATCATTCTTGAGATGTTTCTACAACTTGATTGGAGTCCAACTGTGGTGAATTCAATTGCTTGGACATTATTTGGAAAGGCACACACCTGTCTATATAAGGTCCCACAGTTGACAGTGCATGTCAGAGCAAAAACCAAGCCATAAGGTCGAAGGAATTGTCCGTAGAGCTCCGAGAGAGGATTTTGTCGAGGCACAGATCTGGGGAAGGGAACCAAACCATTTCTGCTGCATTGAAGGTTCCCAAGAACACAGTGGCCTCCATCATTCTTAAATGGAAGAAGTTTGTAACCACCATGACTCTTCCTAGAGCTGGCCGCCCGGCCAAACTGAGCAATCGGGGGAGAAGGACCTTGGTCTGGGAGGTGACCAAGAACCCAATGGCCACTCTGACAGAGCTCCAGAGTTCCTCTGTGGAGATGGGAGAACCTTCCAGAAGGACAAACATCTCTGCAGCACTCCACCTATCAGGCCTTTATGGTAGAGTGGCCAGATGGAAGCCACTCCTCAGTAAAAGGCACATGACAGCCCTCTTGGAGTTTGCCAAAAGGCACCTAATGGACTCTCAGACCATGACAAACAGCATTCTCTGGTCTGATGAAACCAAGATTGAACTCTTTAGCCGGAGTGCCAAGCGGCACGTCTGGAGGAAACTTGGCACCATCCCTATGGTGAATCATGGTGGTGGCAGCATCATGCTGTGGGGATGTTTTTCAGTGGCAGGGACTGGGTGACTAGTCAGGATCGAGGGAAAGATGAACGGAGCAAAGTACAGAGAGATCCAGTGCCCTCAGGACCTCAGACTGGGGCGAAGGTTCACCTTCCAACAGGACAATGACACTAAGCACACAGACAATACAACGCAGGAGTGGCTTCGGGATAAGTCTCTGAATGTCCTTGAGTGGCCCAGCCAGAGCCCGGACTTGAACCTGACCGAACATCTCTGGAGAGACCCGAAAATAGCTGTTCAGCGACTTCCCAAATACAGGTGTGCTAAGCTTGTAGCGTCATACCCAAGAAGACTGGAGGCTTTAATCGCTGCTAATGGTGCTTCGACAAAGTCTGAATAATAATGTAAATGTGATATTTCAGTTTTTTGTTTTCAATAAATTTGCTAAAATATCTAATCCTTTTTTTGCTTTGTCATTATGGGGTTTTGTGTATAGCTTGATGAGGGGGAAAAAACAATTTAATCCATTTTAGAATAAGGCTATAAAAAAAAGTCAAGGGATCTTAATACTTTCTTAATGCCCTGTATATTCTTGTTCAGTATATTAGATAGGTAACTCTCAATCCATAATAAGGCAGAGGATGCAAATCCATAACACCTACATTTTTTCAGCAATAGGTTATGATTAATCATATCAAAAGCTGCACTGAAGTCTAACAAAACAGCTCCCACAATCTTCTTACTATCAATTTTTTTCAGCCAATCATCAGTAATTTGTGTCAGTTCCGAGCATGTTGAGTGTCCTTCCCTATAAGCATGCTGAAAGTCTGTTGTTAATTTTTTTCTTCTGTAAAATAACTTTGTATTTGATCAAACACAACTTTTTTCAAGTTTGCTAAGCACTTGTAACAGGCTGATTGGTCAGCTGTTTGAACCATTAAAGGGTGCTCTGCTATTTTGGGGTAGCAAAATGACCTTTACCTTCCTCCATGTCTGAGGGCACACACCGTCTTCTAGTCTTATTTTGAATATTTTGCAAACAGGAGTCACAATGTATTCCGCTACCAACCTCCGCAATTTACCATCCAGGTTGTCAGTACCTGGTGGTTTGTCTTTATTTATAGATGGCAACAATATTTTTACCTCTTCCACACCCACTTTGTGGAACTCAAAACTACAGTGCTTGTCTTTCATTATTTGGTCCATTATGCATGAATATGAAGGCTCAGCATTTGTTGTTTGCATGTCATACCTACGTTTTCTAATCTTATCAACAACAAAGTTATTAAAGTGGTTGGCAATATCAAAGGGTTTTGTTATGAACAAGCCATCTGCCTCAATGAAGGATGGAGCCGAGTTTGCTTTTTTGCCTAGGATTTCATTCAAAGTACTCCAGAGCTTTTTACTATCATTCTTTATATCATTTACCTTTGTTCAATAGTATAGTTTCTTCTTCTTTTTGTTTAGTTGAATTTCTTAATTGACTGTATGTTTGCCAGTCTACTGTGTTGTCAGAGTTATTTGCGATTCCCTTTGCCTCATTCCTCTCAGCCATACAGTTGTTCAATTCATCATCTATCCATGGGGATTTGGCAGTTCTAAGAGTCAGTTTCTTGATGGGCGAATGCCTATCAGGAACCGGAAGAAGCAGTTTCATAAATGCTTCAAGTGCAGCGTCAGGATGTTCCTCATTACACACATCAGACCAACACATATCTTTCACATCTTTGACATAGGAATCATTGCAAAACCTCTTGTATGATTTTTTAAATCACAATTTTAGGTCCAGTCTTTGGAACTTTTGTTTTTTCTAGATATGGCTATTATATTATGATCACTACATCCGATAAGTGTGGATACTGCTATAGAGCAGATTTCTACAACATTAGTAAAGATGTGATCAATACACGTGGATGATTTAGTTCCTGATCTGTTTGTAAATACCCTGGTAGGTTGACTGATACCTTGAACCAGATTGCAGGCACTGGTTACAGCATGGAGCTTCTTTTTGAGTAGACACCTTTATGACAACCAGTCAATATGTAGGTCACCCAGAAAATATACCTCTCTGATATCACATACATTATCCAACATTTCACACAAATAGTGAAAATACTGACTTTTAGCACTTGGTGGTCTATAGCAACTTCCTACGAGAATAGGTTTAAGTGAGGCAGATTAACCTATAGCCATATTACTTCCACATGATCTGACATGAGATCCTCTCTCAGCCTAACAGGAATATGACTCTGGACATACATGGCAACACCTCCTCCATTTGCATTTCAATTTTTCATATATATTTAATAACCGCGTATAGCTACTACTGCATCATCAAAGGAATGATCTAAGTGTGTGTAATGATGTCATTTCATAGTATTGTGTGGACCAGTGAAGAGTTAGGGGATAATTGACTTGGGTTCCACTGAGTCTGCATTCCTTATGTCAAAGGAGATTACTGAGGTTGATATTAGAATGATTGATGGGACAGGATATATGACTTGGGATAAGGGTGATGAACATCAAGGACAGGGAGTGCCAATGAAGACTTACCAGATGTATGCCAGGAAGATGGTAACAGAGGGTATATAAGGGAGAGTGGCTCCTTTGATCAAATCAGTTCGTAACACCAAGGACAAAGCTCTGGTCATTGTTGTAACGAACCCAGTACCGATCATTAAACATTTGCATTAACTTTCTACAAAGTGTCTAAGTATATCCTTGCATCCTTGATTCTTTGATACCCGAGAAACTCATCATAACAGCGTGTTTCAGAGATGGCCAGAATATGAATGTTTTCTGATGTTATTAAGTTGTCAATTTCATTAACCTTGTTTCTCAGGCTACATATATTAATATGGGCTGTTTTCTGTCCTTTTCTGGGTTGCTTGTTTGTTTTTAGTGCTATTCTGAGAGGCTGATCCGAGGTAGACATGTCTGTGACATTTACATTTGAGTCAATGGTACTGAGTGGGCTTCTTCTTAAGTCTACAGCTAGAGAGGCAGGTGTCATTTGGTTAGCTAAAAATAAATGGTTATCACTTTGCTAGCTAGCTAGCTATGCTGAACTTGAACGACTGTTATCCACAGTTAGCATATCTTTTAGTTGTCAATCAAATGTATTTGGCATCGATCAAATTGGCGGGCAGGCAGGCAAGTCCCCATTCAGTTGTCAAAACGTGGGTTGGGACAAGCATTCATTGGCAGACAAGCTGCAGATGGACGATCTGGCTACTATTCCCCATCGTTTTAGTGCAATTTTGATGGCCAACTAGCTTAAAAAGTTTGAGAGGGTTTATCTAAAGTTCCCTTGTTAGATTTGAGCTTCTCTCGCTCTGGCTAGCATTAGTTGTTGATCATGTTCATGTGCATAGGCAACTGAGGGAGAGAGAGCCTACCTTTTCATGGTTGTTTGATCAATAGGACTGTGAAGTTCCCAAATGTAAGAGGACTCCTGTGGTATTTACATATTTGCAGACATTTTTTGTATTTTTTGGCTTTTTGCGAAAGCATTCTAATGATCTAAATTCACACTGTTGCGACTCCCTGTAAAAACACAGTCCAGTTCAAAGTAAATGATGGCAGGCCCGTGTGGCAAATGGCTTATTGTATATAGTCCAACTGTAGCTCTGATTGGCTATGTCACACCGGTCTTCATAGACTCCGGTCCTGGACAAGACAGATGTTTTTATTAGGTTTTATCTACTACAATGTCTATTCATTGTCCAAACGCACGGCCGCTTTCCCACTCTATGTTGCTATAGAATTTTCACAAATGCCTTACTATATACAGTTGAAGTCAGAAGTTTACATACACCTTAGCCAAATACATTTAAATTCAGTTTTTCACAATTCCTGACATTTAATCCTAGTAAAAATTCCCTGTTTTAGGTCAGTTAGGATCACCACTTTATTTTAAGAATGTGAAATGTCAGAATAATAGCAGAGAGAATTATTTATTTCAGCTTTTATTTATTTCATCACATTCCCTGTGGGTCAGAAGTTTACATACACTCAATTAGTATTTGGTAGCATTGCCTTTAAATTGTTTAACTTGGGTCAAACGTTTCGGGTAGCCTTCCACAAGCTTCCCACAATAAGTTGGGTGAATTTTGGCCCATTCCTCCTGACAGAGCTGGTGTAACTGAGTCAGGTTTGTAGGCCTCCTTGCTCACACACGCTTTTTCAGTTCTGCACACACATTTTCTATAGGAAGTTTTGCTTGGGTCATTGTCCATTTGGAAGATCCATTTGCGACCAAGCTTTAACTTCCTGACTAATGTCTTGAGATGTTGCTTCAATATTTCCACATAATTTTCCATCTATTTTGTGAAGTGCACCAGTCCCTCCTGCAGCAAAGCACCCCCAAAGCATGACGCTGCCATCCACGTGCTTAACGGTTGGGATGGTGTTCTTCGGCTTGCAAGCTTTCACATTTTTCCTCCAAACATAACGACGGTCATTATGGCCAAACAGTTCTATTTTAGTTTCATCAGAAATCTTTGTCCCCATGTGCAGTTGCAAACCGTAGTCTGGCTTTTTTTATGGCGGTTTTGGAGCAGTGGCTTCTTCCTTGCTGAACGGCCTTTCAGGTTGTGTCGATATAGGACTCGTTTTACTGTGGATATAGATACTTTTGTACCTGTTTCCTCCAGCATGTCACACCCTGGCTCTGGGGACTCTATATGTTGAGCCAGGGTGTGTAAATTCTATGTGTTTATGTTCTGTGTGGGAGTTCTAGTTGTGGTATTTCTATGTTGGCCAGAGTGGCTCCCAATCAGAGGCAACGAGTGTCAGCTGTTGCTGGTTGTCTCTGATTGGGAGCCATATTTAAACAGTCTGTTTCCCTTAGTGTTTGTGGGATCTTGTTTCCGTTTGGTTTGTTTCCGTGTTAACCGTAGGACTGCACGTTTCGTTTATTGTTTTGTTGTTTTATTATCACTATAGATAATAAAGTTAAGTATGTTTGCAACTAACGCTGCGCATTGGTCCACTCTCTACGACGATCGTGACAGAAGATCCCACCATACCAGGACCAAGCAGCGTGTCCAGGAGCAGGCAGCCTGGACGTGGGAGCAAATATTGGACGGGCAGGGGTCCTGGACCTGGGAGGAAATCCAGGCCGGGATGGATCGCCGTCCATGGAGTGAGACGGTAGAGGCGCGACGGAGAGAGGAGCAACGGCGTCAACAGTGTCGTCGTCGGACGGACGAGAGGCAACCCCAAAATATTTTTAGGGGGGGGCACATGGCATGGACGACGGGGCTGCTGGAGGCAGATAAGGGGTGAATTCAGAAGGCCACCAGGTTACGGGAGCCATTGGTGAGAAGAGGGAAGGAAGATGTAGTGGCACGGCGAGAGGTACTGAGGTGTATTGCCAGTCCGGTCCGGCCCGTTCCTGATCCCCGTTTAAGGCCAGTGGTGTGTGTTCCCAGTACGGTCCGGCCTGTTCCTGCCCCTCGCACCAAGCCTACGGTGTGCGTCGCCAGCCCGGCCCGGCCTGTTCCTGCCCCTCGCACCAAGCCTACGGTGCGCGTCGCCAGCCCGGCCCGGCCTGTTCCTGCCACTCGCACCAAGCCAGGGGTGCGAGTCGTCAGCCCGGTCCGGCCCGTTCCTGCTCTACGCACCAAGCCAGGGGTGCGAGTCGTCAGCCCGGTCCGGCCCGTTCCTGCTCCACGCACCAAGCCAGGGGTGCGCATCGTCAGTCCGGTACGGCCCGTTGCTGCTCCACGCACCAAGCCTATGGTGCGCGTCGCCAGCCCGGCCCGGCCTGTTCCTGCCACTCGCACCAAGCCTACGGTGCGTGTCGCCAGCCCGGCCCGGCCTGTTCCTGCCACTCGCACCAAGCCTACGGTGCGCGTCGCCAGCCCGGCCCGGCCTGTTCCTGCTACCCGCACCAAGCCTACGGTGCGCGTCGCCAGCCCGGTACGGCCCGTTGCTGCTCCACGCACCAAGCCAGGGGTGCGCATCGTCAGCCCGGTCCGGCCCGTTCCTGCTCCACGCACCAAACCAGGGGTGCGCATCGTCAGCCCGGTCCGGCCTGTTCCTGCGCTACGCACCAAGCCAGGGGTGCGAGTCGTCAGCCCGGTGCGGCCCGTTCCTGCTCCACGCACCAAGCCAGGGGTGCGCATCGTCAGTCCGGTACGGCCCGTTGCTGCTCCACGCACCAAGCCAGGGGTGCGCATCATCAGCCCGGTCCGGCCCGTTCCTGCTCCACGCACCAAACCAGGGGTGCGCATCGTCAGCCCGGTCCGGCCCGTAGCTGCTCCACGCACCAAGCCAGGGGTGCGCACCGTCAGCCCGGTCCGGCCCGTCCCTGCTCCACGCACCAGGCCAGGGGTGTGCGTCGTCAGTCCGGCACAACCCGTGCCTGGGTCACCGGTGCCTGGTCAGGTACCGGTCAGCTGCTCCACACCGGAGCTGAAGCAAGCCGCTCCTACGATGTCCAGTCTAGCTCCAGCCAGCAGGGCCAGACCGGACCAGGGGCGCTACGGGGGGATTATTAGAGGGTGGTGGTCAAGCCCGGAGCCAGAACCGCCTCCGAGGAGGAATGCCCACCCAGCCCTCCCCTGGTTTGTTTATGTTCAGGCGCGGTCGCAGTCCGCGCCTTTGGGGGGGATACTGTCACACCCTGGCTCTGGGGACTCTATATGTTGAGCCAGGGTGTGTAAATTCTATGTGTTTATGTTCTGTGTGGGAGTTCTAGTTGTGGTATTTCTATGTTGGCCAGAGTGGCTCCCAATCAGAGGCAACGAGTGTCAGCTGTTGCTGGTTGTCTCTGATTGGGAGCCATATTTAAACAGTCTGTTTCCCTTAGTGTTTGTGGGATCTTGTTTCCGTTTGGTTTGTTTCCGTGTTAACCGTAGGACTGCACGTTTCATTTATTGTTTTGTTGTTTTATTATCACTATAGATAATAAAGTTAAGTATGTTTGCAACTAACGCTGCGCATTGGTCCACTCTCTACGACGATCGTGACACAGCATCTTCACAAGGTCCTTTGCTGTTGTTCTGGGATTGATTTGCACTTTTCGCACCAAAGTACGTTCATCTGTAGGAGACAGAACGTGTCTCCTTCCTGAGCGGTATGACGGCTGCGTGGTCCCATGGTGTTTATACTTGCGTACTATTGTTTGTACAGATGAACGTGGTACCTTCAGGCGTTTGGAAATTGCTCCCAAGGATGAACCAGACTTGTGGAGGTCTACATTTTTCTTTTCTGAGGTCTTGGCTGATTTCTTTTGATTTTCCCATGATGTCATGCAAAGAGGCACTGAGTTTGAAGGTAGGCTTTGAAATACATCCACAGGTACACCTCCAATTGACTCAAATGATGTCCCAACCGACTTGCCAAAACTATAGTTTGTTAACAAGAAATTTGTGGAGTGGTTGAAAAACAAGTTTTAATGACTCCAACCTAAGTGTATGTGAACTTCCGACTTCAAATGTAAACGTCATTCCCAAACATTGTATGAATTTATGAAAACATGAAAATTACCATATCTAAGTGATCGCTTGTCAGAAAACGTTTTTAAAAAACTACAAGTGTCATTCTTCCTGGGGTTGTATATGAACAGATTTTAATAAGATTTAATGTTGCTAAAGCGCTGTCAGTTCCACTTTAAGCCTAGTGTGTTTAGAATATGCACTCAAAGAAACAGCTTTATTCCTTTCAAGGCTCATGGTTTTTACCAATTGCTCTTAACTGCATTTACACAGTGGAATTGGAGCCTTTGGAGGTAGATCCTCTTAGTTTCTGCTTCGTTTCACAATGAAGCACAGAGGTAACTGAATGCCAGGTTTAACAAGTGTTGGTGTTGGCACTGAGGTGAAGTTTGCCGTTTGTAGTTTCAGAGTTTCAAGTTGTATTAGTCATATGTACAGGATACATATGGTATACACCGTCCAACGAAATGCTTACTTGCAGGTTCCTTCTCGACAATTCAACAACAAAAATAAATACGAAAAAATATAAAGAATATGAACATAAAGTAAATGGCTCCGTAGAATAGAATAAACATTTTAGCATCAGTATAAAACAAGAAGGCACAATTTATAGACCAATAGACCTTTGAAGCCTCACTGTAAGATGTGCATACTATAAATACCTTGTTGAATATTGTGAAGTTCACGTATATAACCCAAGGCTGTGTATGTATGTACATGCTTTTCTAGCCTCATACTGTATGTACTGTAGTCAACTCTTCCATTGTTGTCAAGCCTTATGTATGATGTCTGTTAAAGATAGAAGAGATGGCAACAGCACACACGGGAGTTAATTATTATGCACTTATGAGCCTGTCTTTTCATTTGAAGATACATTATTTGAATTATTTAGAAGATACTGCCATTGGGATCCAATGAAAAGAAAGAGTGTGCAGAGGCTCAATGTCAAGCGACAAAGCAATCCAGTCATTTTGAATATGAACTGCTGATTCATTAAGTAGGTTAACGAAATACAGAAATACCCACCCGCACGAAACTATACCAGACAAAAACAGGTTGCACTTATTACAAGATAATTAAACCAAAACACGTGACGCCAATTTACGTTAATTAATATCCATTCCAAATTGATATTTGCCGCATTAAAAGTTTACGGGGGGTGATCATGATGTGTATTTATTTCTCAAATGGTGAAATAATTAGGCCGATTGAATAGGTCCACAGCTGGATGTTAAAACCTGTCTTATATTTCCATGTGGGTAGTTTGGCTTTCCAGCTGGGAAGATAAGAAGGTAACATTCTCCCTAATTAGGAAAAGCTGCTAATTCTGTTATTCACTTGTACAGTCCCATCACTAGTCTATAAAACCAACAGAGGGAGTATTATGTTTATAACAAGAACATATTCCGCATTAAAATCCTATTTCAATTTGAGCTGGAGCAGCAAGTGTATCCATTGCTGTAGAATACCATTAACGGAGTGTGCCGCCAGTTGGACTCCTCAGCAGAGCTACAGTGGGGAAAAAAAGTTTTTAGTCAGCCACCAATTGCGCAAGTTCTCCCACTTAAAAAGATGAGAGAGGCCTGTAATTTTCATCATAGGTACACGTCAACTATGACAGACAAAATGAGAAAAAAAAATTCAGAAAATCACATTACAGGATTTTTTATGAATTTATTTGCAAATTATGGTGGAAAATAAGTATTTGGTCAATAACAAAAGTTTCTCAATACTTTGTTATATACCCTTTGTTGGCAATGACACAGGTCAAACGTTTTCTGTAAGTCTTCACAAGGTTTTCACACACTGTTGCTGGTATTTTGGCCCATTCCTCCATGCAGATCTCCTCTAGAGCAGTGATGTTTTGGGGCTGTCGCTGGGCAACACAGACTTTCAACTCCCTCCAAAGATTTTCTATGGGGTTGAGATATGGAGACTGGCTAGGCCACTCCAGGACCTTGAAATGCTTCTTACGAAGCCACTCCTTCATTGCCCGGGCGGTGTGTTTGGGATCATTGTCATGCTGAAAGACCCAGCCACGTTTCATCTTCAATGCCCTTGCTGATGGAAGGAGGTTTTCACTCAAAATCTCACGATACATGGCCCCATTCATTCTTTCCTTTACACAGATCAGTCGTCCTGGTCCCTTTGCAGAAAAACAGCCCCAAAGCATGATGTTTCCACCCCCATGCTTCACAGTAGGTATGGTGTTCTTTGGATGCAACTCAGCATTCTTTGTCCTCCAAACACGACGAGTTGAGTTTTTACCAAAAAGTTCTATTTTGGTTTCATCTGACCATATGACATTCTCCCAATCCTCTTCTGGATCATCCAAATGCACTGGACATGTACTGGCTTAAGCAGGGGGACACGTCTGACACTGCAGGATTTGAGTCCCTGGCGGCGTAGTGTGTTACTGATGGTAGGCTTTGTTACTTTGGTCCCAGCTCTCTGCAGGTCATTCACTAGGTCCCCCCGTGTGGTTCTGGGATTTTTGCTCACCGTTCTTGTGATCATTTTGACCCCACGGGGTGAGAGCTTGCGTGGAGCCCCAGATCGAGGGAGATTATCAGTGGTTTATGTCTTCCATTTCCTAATAATTGCTCCCACAGTTGATTTCTTCAAACCAAGCTGCTTCCTATTGCAGATTCAGTCTTCCCAGCCTGGTGCAGGTCTACAATTTTGTTTCTGGTGTCCTTTGACAGCTCTTTGGTCTTGGCCATAGTGGAGTTTGGAGTGTGACTGTTTGAGGTTGTGGACAGGTGTCTTTTATACTGATAACAAGTTCAAACAGGTGCCATTAATACAGGTAACGAGTGGAGGATAGAGGAGCCTCTTAAAGAAGAAGTTACAGGTCTGTGAGAGTCAGAAATCTTGCTTGTTTGTAGGTGACCAAATACTTATTTTCCACCATGATTTGCAAATAAATTCATTAAAAATCCTACAATGTGATTTTCTGAAAACTTTTCTCTCAATTTGTCTGTCATAGTTGATGTGTACCTATGATGAAAATTACAGGCCTCTCTCATTTTTTAAGTGGGAGAACTTGCACAACTGGTGGCTGACTAAATACTTTTTTTCCCCACTGTATATATATATATACAGTGGGGAGAACAAGTATTTGATACACTGCTGATTTTGTAGGTTTTCCTACTTACAAAGCATGTAGAGGTCTGTAATTTTTATCATAGGTACACTTCAACTGTGAGAGACAGAATCTAAAACAAAAATCCAGAAAACCACATTGTATGATTTTTAAGTAATTAATTTGCATTTTATTGCATGACATAAGTATTTGATACATCAGAAAAGCAGAACTTAATATTTGGTACAGAAACCTTTGTTTGCAATTACAGAGATCATAGGTTTCCTGTAGGTCTTGACCAGGTTTGCACACACTGCAGCAGGGATTTTGGCCCACTCCTCCATACAGACCTTCTCCAGATCCTTCAGGTTTCGGGGCTGTCGCTGGGCAATAGGGACTTTCAGCACTCTCCAAAGATTTTCTATTGGGTTCAGGTCTGGAGACTGGCTAGGCCACTCCAGGACCTTGAGATGCTTCTTACGGAGCACTCCATAGTTGCCCTAGCTGTGTGTTTCGGGTCGTTGTCATGCTGGAAGACCCAGCCACGACCCATCTTCAATGCTCTTACTGAGGGAAGGAGGTTGTTGGCCAAGATCTCGCGATACATGGCCCCATCCATCCTCCCCTCAATACGGTGCATTCGTCCTGTCCCTTTTGCAGAAAAGCATCCCCAAAGAATTATGTTTCCACCTCCATGCTTCACGGTTGGGATGGTGTTCTTGGGGTTGTACTCATCCTTCTTCTTCCTCCAAACACGGCGAGTGGAGTTTAGACCAAAAAGCTCTATTTTTGTCTCATCAGACCACATGACCTTCTCCCATTCCTCCTCTGGATCATCCAGATGGTCATTGGGAAACTTCAGACGGGCCTGGACATGCGCTGGCTTGAGCAGGGGGACCTTGCGTGCGCTGCAGGATTTTAATCCATGACGGCGTAGTGTGTTACTAATGGTTTTCTTTGAGACTGTGGTCCCAGCTCTCTTCAGGTCATTGACCAGGTCCTGCCGTGTAGTTCTGGGCTGATCCCTCACCTTCCTCATGATCATTGATGCCCCACAAGGTGAGATCTTGCATGGAGCCCCAGACCGAGGGTGATTGACCATCATCTTGAACTTCTTCCATTTTCTAATAATTGCGCCAACAGTTGTTGCCTTCTCACCAAGCTGCTTGCCTATTGTCCTGTAGCCCATCCCAGCCTTGTGCAGGTCTACAATTTTATCCCTGATGTCCTTACACAGCTCTCTGGTCTTGGCCATTGTGGAGAGGTTGGAGTCTGTTTGATTGAGTGTGTGGACAGGTGTCTTTTATACAGGTAACGAGTTGAAACAGGTGCAGTTAATACAGGTAATGAGTGGAGAACAGGAGGGCTTCTTAAAGAAAAACTAACAGGTCTGTGAGAGCCGGAATTCTTACCGGTTGGTAGGTGATCAAATACTTATGTCATGCAATAAAATGCAAATTAATTACCTAAAAATCATACAATGTGATTTTCTGGATTTTTGTTTTAGATTCCGTCTCTCACAGTTGAATTGTACCTATGATAAAAATGACAGACCTCTACATGCTTTGTAAGTAGGAAAACCGGCAAAATCGTCAGTGTATCAAATACTTGTTCTCCCCACTGTATATATATATGTATATATATATATATATGTATATATATATCTATAACCGGAATCTCCCTGCGTCACAAGTGTGGTGCTTCCTTGGTTTTCAAAGACACAGCGAGTGCAAGGGAGCCTCGGCAACAGGGAGCCTATCCCAGCCCCCTCCCACCCCTACCTCTCTGCTCTCTCCATCTGTGTGGTCTGGTCTCCTGAGTGTACACTTTTTCTTTGTCTGCGAGAAATGGATGGCAACTGGAGATACAGCGTGGAGAAAGCGGTGTTATCTATGTGGCATCTCGTCTCTCACTGACAGCTTGTCCTCCTGTACCCCTTCAGTATCAAGAACTACTTGAGTACTTCAGTATTGAGTATTCAGGATTTTCAAGTAGCGGATTGCATTTTAACACAGTGTTTATTTGTTAGATTTTCTCCAAAGTGTACAGTCTGTTATATTTGATACAGTCTATTTCAGTATTTCTCACACAAGCATTTTGTGTTCATAGTTGCACAGTAACGCCTGCAGTTGATAGGCAACTCCGCCTTGGCTGAGCCAACATGGCCTCCACGGCCTTCCTCTCTTTTTCCTCCACACAGGAAGCGGAATTTGCGGGTTCCCACTGGCATACGCTGCTGCGTTTTCGCTGGTTTTCATGGGATTTGTCTCCTCTGTGACTGCAGATAGCAGCTAGCTACTTTCCCCCAACGGCACACATATTTTATGGCAGCCATAAAATGGGCCAGGAACCATTGATTTGATAAAAATAGCTCCAGCTTGGCAATCATGGCCCCTACAAACTGCCTGTGTTGTACCGTAAAAAGCCATGCTTAACCCAGCCACTTTAAAGTGTGATAGATATACTCTTGCTTGTCTTTTCTCTTCAAATCACCTTGTTGGTAATGATAAATCTTCTTTGACCCTTCACATATAGATAGTACATTTTCAGAGTTTGAAGAAAATGCCCAGTCTGTACTCGTGAAGTTGTGAAGGATATGTTGTTGCAGTTTGTCTACTGTTGCCTATACAGTATGTACAGTAGTTGAGCACGAGGACAGTCTGTCGATTTCTGTCTTCTGATGACCCCTCAGTTAAAGGTCTTGAGAATCTGCCATAACGCTGTCGATAGATACCCAGCTAGATACACAGCCTGCTATAAGGCATATTGTTATCCTTCATAGGGTGTATGGTATGGATTCAGCTTGTTCTTTGGACAGTGTGGTACACATATACAGACATGTAAGTTAGTTTGACATTTCTGAGTTTCTGAACAGAATGATAATAATAATAATAATAATAATAATAATAATAATAATATAATATGCCATTTAGCAGACGCTTTTATCCAAAGCGACACAGTCATGTGTGCATACATTTTTAGGTATGGGTGGTCCCGGGGATCGAACCCACTACCCTGGCGTTACAAGCGCCATACTCTACCAATTGAGCTACAGAGAACCGTGATGAAGGGGAGATTTAAACCGCTAATTGCTAAGTAGGCTACATAACATTCCTAAGAACATTTGATTTATTGACACACAACTGCACAGATTAGATCTAGTTCTCGAAATATGTTTTTTTATGAAACCGATAATTCGCTTCCTGATGCAGTCTGAATTGGACTTTGCAGTAGTGAAAAAAGTAGTGAGTTAATATAATGAGAGGCTAATGAGAATGATGAAAGACAAAGATATAGAGAGGGAAAGGGAGATGAGGGAGAGGGACACAAGAGAGACACACGAGAGCGAGAGAGAATCAGGGACACGAGAGACAAGACCACCTGTGCATTCCAAGGGTTCTCCTGACCCTCGTCAGGTGATTCGAGCTGTGAGCAGAGCTGTGATGGCTAAATCGCAATACTACAAAGGCGGCTACGCTAATCAGCTAGTCATGTTTTCCACAGGAAAGTGTCAGTATGCGGAATGGTGACGAGCGTGGAGGCTGTTTTAGTTTTGGGTCGACATGTTTAAGGAAAGGATAGAGTGAGGAATACAACATAAATGGGCTGCTCCAAAAGCCTCTGTAGATGTAGACTTTTCAAAATAGTATATTTTCTTTCTTTATCTATACATTTTCAGTTTTCCAAAGACAGACAATAACAGTTGAATAAGGACACTTAATATACAAGACATGAAATAGCCCCGACCCCTCAATCCCCTGAAGCAAAGTATTTTAATTGTTTCTAACATGTGATGTTCTTATGACCCAAGCATTTCAAAACAGATCAGCTCATTGCATGATTGATCTGGATCATTCGTCTTCATGATGCTGTACACTGCTGATGATGATGTGACATTGTGCATGTTCTGGGTTAGTCTCCAATTGATTCACACTTAAACCTTTCTCTCAGTCAGAATCCTGACACAAAGGGGTTCATTGGTTCTTTAAGCATCTGGCTAGTCAATCAATTCATTAATCATTGTTGCTTGGAATCATAGGAGCTTGTAGTTGATCTTGACTTTCCCACAATACAATAACATCAGTTCTTTGTGATGTAGTCAATAAGTCAATTAAATTCCTGAGTGTAGTTATGGTCATTATCGATGTACAAATCCAAAGTGATTTACAGTTATTACATGTATTCAGTGCATGTGGCCCATGTTATCATACTATCCAGGTCTGTGCCCAAACAGTTTGAGCTTCTACTTCTAAAAATCCACCTTTCCAGAAATAAGTCTCTCACTGTTGCCGCTTGCTACAGACCCCCCTCAGCCCCGAGCTGTGCCCTGGACACCATATGTGAACTGATTGCCCCCCATCTATCCTCAGAGTTCGTACTGCTTGGTGACCTAAACTGGGATATGCTTAACACCCCGGTCAACCTACAATTTAAACTAGATGCCCTCAATCTCACACAAATTATCAATGAACCTACCAGGTACACCCTAAATCTGTAAACATGGGCACCCTCATAAATATCATCCTGACAAATGTACCCTCTAAATACACCTCCGCTGTCTTCACCCAGGATCTCAGCGATTACTGCCTTATTGCCTGCGTCCATAATGGGGTCCGCGGTCAAACGACCACCCCTCATAACTGTCAAACGCTCCCTAAAACACTTTAGCGAGCAGGCCTTTCTAATTGACTGGCCCGGGTATCCTGGATGGATATTGACCTCATTCCGTCAGTAGAGGATGCCTGGTTGTTCTTTAAAAATGATTTCCTCTCAATCTTAAATAAGCATGCCCCATTCAAAAAATTCAGAACTAAGAACAGATATAGCCCCTGGTTCTCCTCAGACTTGACTGCCCTTGACCAGCACAAAAACATCCTGTGGCGTACTGCATTAGCATCGAACAGCGCCTGCGATATGCAACTTTTCAGGGAAGTCAGGAACCAATATACACAATCAGTTAGGAAAGCAAAGGCTAGCTTTTTCAAACAGAAATTTGCATCCTGTAGCACTAACTCCAAAAAGTTTTGGGAGAATAAGAGCACCTCCTCCCAACTGCCCACTGCACTGAGGCTAGGAAACACTGTCACCACCGATAAATCTACAATAATCAATAATTTCAACAAGCATTTTGCTACGGCTGGCCATGCTTTCCACCTGGCTACCACTAACCCGGCCACCAGCTCTGCACCCTCCGCTGCAACTTGCCCATGCCCCTTCCACTTCTCCTTCACACAAACTCAGACAGCTGATGTTCTGAAAGAGCTGAAAAATCTGGACCCCTACAAATCAGCTGGGCTAGACAATCTGGACCCTTTCTTTCTAAAATTAGCCGCCGAAATTGTCGCAACCCTTATTACTAGCCTGTTCAACCTCTCTTTCGTAATGTCTGAGATCCCCAGAGATTGGAAAGCTGCCGCGGTCATCCCCCTCTTCAAAGGGGGTGACACTCTAGATCCAAACTGTTACAGACCTATATCCATCCTGCCCTGCCTTTCGAAAGTATTTGAAAGCCAAGTTAACAAACAGGTCCCTGACCATTTCGAATCCCACCGTACCTGGTCATGGGTGCACCTCAGCCACGCTCAAGGTCCTAAACGATATAATAACCGCGATCGATAAAAGACAGTACTGCACAGCCGTCTTTATCGACCTGGCCAAGGCTTTCGACTCTATCAACCACCGCATTCTTATTGGCAGACTAAATAGCCTTGGTTTCTCAAATGACTGCCTCGCCTGGTTCACCAACTACTTCTCAGATAGAGTTCAATGTGTCAAATCGGAGGGCCTGTTGTCTAGACCTCTGGCAATCTCTATGGGGGTGCCACAGGGTTCAATTCTCGGGCCGACGCTATTCTCTGTGTATATCAATGATGTCGCTCTTGCTGCTGGTGATGCTCGGATCCACCTCTATGCGGACGACACCATTTTGTATACATCTGGCCCTTCATTGGACACTGTGTTAACAAACCTCCAAACGAGCTTCAACACCATACAACACTCCTTCCGTAGCCTCCAACTGCTCTTAAACACTAGTAAAACTAAATGCATGCTCTTCAACCGAACGCTGCTTGCACCCACCCACCCGACTAGAATCACTACTCTCGGCGGGTCTGACCTAGAGTATGTGGACAACTACAAATACCTAGGTGTCTGGTTAGACTGTAAACTATCATTCCAGACTCACATTAAGCATCTCCAATCCAAAGTTAAATCTAGAATCGGCTTCTTATTTCGCAACAAAGCCTCCTTCACTCATGCTGCCAAACATGCCCTCGTAAAACTGACTATCCTACCGATCCTTGACTTCGGCGATGCCATTTACAAAATAGCCTCCAACACTCTACTCAGCAAATTGGATGTAGTCAATCACAGTGCCATCAATTCTGTCACCAAAGCCCCATATACTACCCACCATTGTGACCTGTACACTCTTGTTGGCTGGCCCTCACTACATATTCGTCGCCAAACCCACTGGCTCCAGGTCATCTATAAATCACTGCTAGGCAAATCCCTGTCTTATCTTAGTTCACTGGTCACCATATCAACACCCACCCGTAGTCTGCACTCCAGCGGGTATATCTCACTGGTCAACCCCAAAGCCAACACCTCCTTTGGCTGCCATTCCTTCTAGTTCTTTGCTGCCAATGACTGGAATGAACTGCAAAAATATTTGAAGCTGGAGACTCTTATCTCCCTCACTAACTTTAAGCGTCAGTTGTCAGAGCTTCTTACCGATCACTGCACCTGTACACAGCCATTCTGAAATTAGTGCAAACTATTTTGCACTATGGCCTATTTATTGCCTCAACTCCATAACTTACTACATTCGCCCACACTGTATATATATTTTCTGTTGTATTTTTGACTTTATGTTTTGTTTACCCCATATGTAACTCTGTGTTGTTGTTTTTATCACACTGCTTTTCTTTATCTTGGCCAGGCCGCAGTTGTAAATGAGAACTTGTTCTCAACTGGCTTACCTGGTTAAATAAAGGTTAAATAAATAAAAAATAAAAAATGTTGGTATCAAACACACAACCCTGATGTGGCCATCACCCATCTCCAAACAACATTAATACTGAACCATTTAGCATTTTATCACCAATCTTTTTGTTTATGCATATTTCAACCCACCTGGATCAAAATCTCATACAACCTGAGTTATTTCATTCCTGTTTCATGTGAGGGTGAGGCTTTGACCAGTTCAATCACCCTGCCTTTTGATAAGTTGGTCGATAAGGTCGGTCTAGAAAATGATGGCTGACCCTTTTCTCCAATGGGAAAACATGTACGATAAGTATTTTAGAGAACAGTGGGGTGAATAATTGGGCCATTGATTTGATATAGCATGGCCGTACACCTAATTTCACCTCACCTCGTTGTTGTTGTTTACCTCACATGTTGGGGTTGTTGTTGTTGTTGTTGCTTACCTCACCTATTGTTTACCTAACCTCTTCTTGTTGTTTACCTCCACAGCTGACCTGGTATCGGAGGACGAGTACCTGGACATCCCCAGTATCTCCAAACAGAGAGCGGGGATGTACGAATGCACCGCCATCAACGACATCGCCACAGACGTCCAGACCGTTGAGATCACAGTCAACTGTGAGTTCAATCTCAGCCCAGTCCTGGCGTGTATTCACTAGGAACCAAACGGAAGCAAACAGGCCGAAACGGAGAGGGGCTAACCTAAACTTGTCCAGTAAGAGAGACTTGTTGCAAAATGTTTTCCGTTGCAAAACGGTTTGCTACGGTTTGTACTAAGCATTCTATTCCCTCGCAGACAGTTTCACTGAGTCAATGGTCTCATGAGCAGGGATTTAATATAGACACATGGATGAAGCCAGTGGCGGCTGCGGATTGGCTGAATGTGCGGGCGGTTGGAGTTGTCAACAAAGCAGCATGACAGAAATATGATGCCAAGTTTTCGAACTACCAGTAGTTTCTTTGAGAAGATATATAAAAAGATATGTGAATTTGAACAACATCATAAATACACCTATTTCACTTTTGCATGTAAAAAACTGAATGACCACTGCTGCACATGCTGCCACTGTTTTGAACAGATTAGATTATACTATTTAGAACTAGCAGCCAGCTCACAAACGAACGAGTGCACCAGGAAGAATGCAACCTGCATGCAGATGCAATAAGTGAAAACACATTACAGTGAGGGAAAAAAGTATTTGATCCCCTGCTGATTTTGTACGTTTGCCCACTGACAAAGAAATGATCAGTCTATAATTTTAATGCTAGGTTTATTTGAAAAGTGAGAGACAGAATAACAACAAAAAAATCCAGAAAAATGCATGTCAAAAATGTTATAAATTGATTTGCATTTTAATGAGGGAAATAAGTATTTAACCCCCTCTCAATCAGAAAGATTTCTGGCTCCCAGGTGTCTTTTATACAGGTAATGAGCTGATATTAGGAGCACACTCTTATAGGGAGTGTTCCTAATCTCAGCTTGTTACCTGAATAAAAGACACCTGTCCACAGAAGCAATCAATCAATCCGATTCCAAACTCTCCACCATGGCCAAGACCAAAGAGCTCTCCAAGGATGTCAGGGACAAGATTGTAGACCTACACAAGGCTGGAATGGGCTACAAGACCATCGCCAAGCAGCTTGGTGAGAAGGTGACAACAGTTGGTGCGATTATTCGCAAATAGAAGAAACACAAAATACCTGTCAATCTCCCTCGGCCTGGGGCTCCATGCAAGATCTCACCTCGTGGAGTTGTAATGATCATGAGAACGGTGAGGAATCAGCCCAGAACTACACGGGAGGATCTTGTCAATGATCTCAAGGCAGCTGGGACCATAGTCACCAAGAAAACAATTGGTAACACACTACGCCGTGAAGGACTGAAATCCTGCAGCGCCCGCAAGGTCCCCCTGCTCAAGAAAGCACATATACAGGCCCGTCTGAAGTTTGCCTATGAACATCTGAATGATTCAGAGGAGAACTGGGTGAAAGTGTTGTGGTCAGTTGAGACCAAAATCGAGCTCTTTGGCATCAACTCAACTCACCGTGTTTGGAGGAGGAGGAACGATGCCTATGACCCCAAGAACACCATCCCCACCGTCAAACCTGGAGGTGGAAACATTATGCTTTGGGGGTGTTTTTCTGCTAAGGGGACAGGACAACTTCACTGCATCAAAGGGACGATGGACGGGGCCGTCAAATCTTTGGTGAGAACCTCCTTCCCTCAGCCAGGGCATTGAAAATGTGTTGTGGATGGTTATTCCAGCATGACAATGACCCAAAACACACGGCCAAGGAAACAAAGGAGTGGCTCAAGAAGAAGCACATTAAGGTCCTGGAGTGGCCTAGCCAGTCTCCAGACCTTAATCCCAAAATCTGTGGAGGGAGCTGAAGGTTCAAGTTGCCAAACGTCAGCCTCAAAACCTTAATGACTTGGAGAAGATCTGCAAAGAGGAGTGGGAGAAAATCCCTCCTGAGATGTGTGAAAACCTGGTGGCCAACTACAAGAAACATCTGACCTCTGTGATTGCCAACGATGGTTTTGCCACCAAGTACTAAGTCATGTTTTGCAGAGGGGTCAAATACTTATTTCCCTCATTAAAATGCAAATCAATTCATAACATCTTTGACATGCGTTTTTCTGGATTTTGTTGTTGTTATTCTGTCTCTCACTGTTCAAATAAACCTACCATTAAAATTATAGACTGATCATGTCTTTGTCAGTTGGCAAACGTACAACATCAGCAGGGGATCAAATACTTTTTTCCCTCACTGTATCTAACTGGGTATAGGTAGCTAATATAATGTCACAAAGCATGATGTGCTAGCCATCCTGAAATAATTGAAACATTTCAGAGTTAGTCAGATATTAGTTTAGAAAGACTTGAAATTGGCATGGGCGCTAACTAGCTAGCAAGCTACCAGCTAGCTATAGCTGATGAACAATAAAATTGGCCAGCCACAGTAATGCTTTTTTGGTTCTAGCTAGTGCATCCCTCTGTCCTTCGACTCTTGTTGGATGCAGATGTCCGGTTTATCAGGTCCCAGGCTTCCATGACTGTTATGATTATTTATTTACAAGTTAATTACAATTATCTTTTTGCTTTAGCGCCATCTATACCTTCTAGTCTCTAGTGCGGAAGTAAGCTGTCTGGCGCGAGAGACTCATTGGGAGGGAGACTAGAGCAGACCCAGAAGTTCTGACTGAGCGCACTTTTTGAGCACCCTAGGACAGTCCATTTACTTTGTGCTGTTATAATTTATGCTATGAAATCCTACGATTTCATTGGGGCAGTTCCCCCTGATATCAAATAGCTTACAAAACAATCCAAGCAATGTTCTCGCATGGCCTATGCACCCGCGGAGCTGCTGGCAGTCACATTACAACATTAACTGTGCTATGCTTGAAATGCAGCCCACATGCTCTGAAGTACCAGTTCAATTAAACGCCACTGCATTTAAACATTTGTCCTCCAAAGATTGGCCATTCAACTTGATTACAACTGTTCAACTGTATTTACACATGACCCCCATGTGATACCTTGACTAGGGCTGTTGCGGTGACCGTATTACCACCACACCGGCGGTCACGAGTAATGAAGGAAGTCAAATTCCACATGACCATTTAGTCACGATAATTAGGCTTCTCCAAGTTCTGATGCTGCTCATGGTCATTAGTAGCCTACCAGCCTTGCTAACTGCCTGGTACTCAGCACTCTATTGTCCCACTAATCACTGTTACATCAATGCAAATGTATTAGAAAATCAAATCAAACACTTCATGAGAGCCCATTTCTATAGGCTATGCAATTGCATGAGAAAACAGAGTGATGGCCTCTACTAAATAGAGAAGGATCCCATCAGCTTTCTATAGGCTAGGCCTACTATATTTATTTCTCAACTTTCCTAATATTAAGGACATTGCTTATCTTTACAACAGGAGTATAGCCTACCTGTCTGGCATGAAAATGAATTAAGGGAAAAGCGTCCTCCATCCACTATTTAAGTGCATAGATGACATGTATTTATTCCCGCTGCCCCTGTTTCGAGACAGGTGCATGATAATGGTCCATTCTAAATCAAAACAAATTTCACACATATATTATTTGGTATATGTAAAGACAAGATTAAATCAAGAATAGTCTGATGGGTGACAATATTAGCCTATCACTTGTGAATTATATATTATCATTACATTTGGACAGTTCTTCCAATGTCTTCAATATGCACCTCGGAATTGGATAAGGACACGTGCAGTTGCGTCCCCGATGTGTCTGTCTTCACTTGTAGCCTGTGAGAAAGATCTGATCACATGACGGAGAGCCATGTGAGTGAGAGGTGCTTCGGATTGCGCAGCACACTCAGGGAGAAGGGCACAACGCAACACTCCGGGCCGCAAAAGGCATGGATTTTTAGGGTGCATTACTGCCACGAAGGGGATGCTGCCGTGAAATTCGAGGCATTATCAAGTGCTTGTCTAATTGTGAATGAGAGACTATTGCGGAGCTCATGCCTTTCAAGCAAATTTTTTCTAATCGTCATTAGACTCTCATTATGCAGCCTTACAATGTATTAAAAATCTAAACATATACCCCAACGTTTATAGAGCTAAAGTTACATTAATAACTCTAAATTAAGCATATAGAAGTACCTATTTCTTTGTTAACCGCTCAACACAGAATAGCCGCATGTGCGCACTCCCTCAAATTGTTTGGAGAAAATATGTATATTTTATTCAGCTTTGTTCAATTGTATTCTTCATACTATGAAATAATATAAAATAATGCCACGGAATTCTAAGCAAATAGTGTCTGCTAAATTAACTAGTGTAACCCACAGCCATTTGGCGTAGCCACATCAGGACCTAACATAAGGACAACTCAGAGTATGCTATTCTGTTCTTCTGAAATAAACTACATTTTCTTCATATCATGCTTCCTTAGACCTGCCTAAAATAAATAATGGATTTATTGTGAAGGTGATAGCTATATTACATGGATTAATTAGACTTTTTAAAATGTAGATGTTCCAAAGGTCTGCGTCAGTGGCTTGTAGGCTACAGTGGCTTGCGAAAGTATTCACTCCCCTTGGCATTTTTCCTATTTTGTTGCTGTACAACCTGGAATTAAAATATATGTTTTTGGGGTTTGTATCAGTTGATTTACACAGAAATAAGACAAAAAACAGAACTTGAGCGTGCATAACTATTCACCTCCCCAAAGTCAATACTTTGTAGAGCCACCTTTTGCAGCAATTACAGCTGCAAGTCTCTTGGGGTATGTCTCTATAAGCTTGGCACATCTAGCCACTGGGATTTTTGCCCATTCTTCAAGGCAAAACTGCTCCAGCTCCTTCAAGTTGGATGGGTTCCGCTGGTGTACAGCAATCTTTAAGTCATACCACAGATTCTCAATTGGACTGAGGTCTGGGCTTTGACTAGGCCATTCCAAGACATTTAAATGTTTCCCCTTAAACCACTCAAGTGTGGCTTTAGCAGTATGCTTAGGGTCATTGTCCTGCTGGAAGGTGAACCTCCGTCCCAGTCTCAAATCTGTGGAAGACTGAAACAGGTTTCCCTCAAGAATTTCCCTGTATTTTGCGCCATCCATCATTCCTTCCATTCTGACCAGTTTCCCAGTCCCTGTCGATGAAAAACATCCCCACAGCATGATGCTGCCACCACCATGCTTCACTGTGGGGATGGTGTTCTTGGGGTGATGAGAGGTGTTGGGTTTGCGCCAGACATAATGTTTTCCTTGATGGCCAAAAAGCTCAATTTTAGTCTCTTCTGACCAGAGTACCTTCTTCCATATGTTTGGGGAGTCTCCCACATGCCTGTTTGCTTATTTTTTTCTTTAAGCAATGTTTTTTTTCTGGCCACTCTTCCGTAAAGCCCAGCTCTGTGGAGTGTACGGCTTAAAGTGGTCCTATGGACAGATACTCCAATCTCCGCTGTGGAGCTTTGCAGCTCCTTCAGGGTTATCTTTGGTCTCTTTGTTGCCTCTCTGATTAATGCCCTCCTTGCCTGGTCCGTGAGTTTTGGTGGGCGGCCCTCTCTTGGCAGGTTTGTTGTGGTGCCATATTCTTTCAATTTTTTAATAATGGATTTAATGGTGCTCCGTGGGATGTTCAAAGTTTCGGATATTTTTTTATAAACCAACCCTGATCTGTACTTCTCCACAACTTTGTCCCTGACCTGTTTGGAGAGCTCCTTGGTCTTCATGGTGCCGCTTGCTTGGTGGTGCCCCTTGCTTAGTGGTGTTGCAGACTCTGGGGCCTTTCCGAACAGGTGTATATATACTGAGATCATATGACACTTAGATTGCGAACAGGTCGACTTTATTTAACAAATTATGTCACTTCTGAAGGAAATTGGTTGCACCAGATCTTATTTAGGAGCTTCGTAGCAAAGGGGGTGAATACATATGCACGCACCACTTTTCCGTTATTAATTTTTTAGAGTTTTTATAAACATGTATTTTTTTGTCATTTCACTTCACCAATTTGGACTATTTTGTGTATGTCCATTACATGAAATCCAAATAAAAATCTATTTAAATTACAGGTTGTAATGCAACAAAATAGGAAAAATGCCAAGGGGGATGAATACTTTTGCAAGGCACTGTCTGTGTTTATGTTAATTAACGGTCAATTACCGTGAGACCGACAGTTATTTGCTTGACAATCACCGGCTGACAACATTTTGTGACCGCCACAGCCCTAACCTTGACTGCCTCTCCGGCACGCTGATCCCATGAGTGCCCTCTTGTGTGCCTGTAGATGCCCCTAGTGTGTCAGAGGGCAGAGACGTTGGCGTGGCCCTTGGCCAGAGAGGGGTGCTGGAGTGCGAAGTGGATGCGGTGCCTGAGGCAGACTTTGAGTGGTATCGATACGACAGAAGGTAAATTGTTGTGCATGTTTGCAAACATGATGAATCTGTGCTTTTTCCAGGCTTTTAGATTTTTGAGAGAGAGAGAGAGAGAGAGAGAGAGAGAGAGAGAGAGAGAGAGAGAGAGAGAGAGAGAGAGAGAGAGAGAGAGAGAGAGAGAGAGAGAGAGAGAGAGAGAGAGAGAGAGAGAGAGAGAGAGAGAGAGAGAGAGAGAGAGAGAGAGAGAGAGAGAGAGAGAGAGAGAGAGAGAGAGAGAGAGAGAGAGAGAACGAGAACGTGTGGAGTGACCAAATGGTTAGACTCTCAAAGCCTACCGGCCATATAATTTCGTGTAATACCTCTTAACATTATACATGGTCAAGACACAGTCACTGTCATTAACATAACGATGACATATTATATGTAGTCGACATAGCGGTTATCTCAGACTTCCGTTAACTTCTAGCTGCAGTGAGTTTCCCTACAAGGAAGTTTTATGTATTGTTTTACTTGCATGGCTGAGGCAGCTCTATATGCATTTTAAATTGGTCAAATAAATTCATAAATGAATTAATTGACTACAGAGTTGTTTCCTTCTCTCTCCTCAAGGATCTTCAATGGTTTAGACGGCATGGAGATCGAGGACGCCGGGCAGCTCTCCAAGCTGACCTTCTTCAACGTCTCAGAGGCAGACTATGGCAACTACACGTGCATCGCCATCAACAAACTGGGCAGCTCCAACGCAAGCTTTGTCCTTTATGGTGAGTACATGAAACCATGTGTTCAAGGTGCAACGAAATGAAAATGTTGTCTGTTGGTAACACTTTTTAAAAACGTTTATGAATAAGCCATTATACATGTTTCTAAATGCTTCATAAATTATTAAACATGTTATAAAGGTTTATTATGAATGTTTACAAATAGTGAAATTTTTATTTAGTAATAGTTTATAAATAATGTATTAATGCCTATTCATGAAAGTTATGATAAAGTGTACTGAATATTTCTTACTTCTGTTATTTCTACACAGTGCATGACTCACAGTTCACTTTAAATGGACTGTGATTCCTCTTTATTTAATTTGTTTGATATAAATAACTGAGGCAATTTCCATACTTAACATCAACGCCTCAAACTGATTTTGTGTAAGAAGAACTGCATACTAAGTCTAGTAATCTGTGCCTTAATCTAACGCACATCATCATAATGATTTAGGTTAACAGTAACACCTTTCACATCATGTATGCCTTTAATACTGCACCACAAAGCTAAAGACTCATTCACCAGCTTGACTTTTGTGTTGTTCACATTAAGGCAACATTGTTAATGATTGTTTGCTTTTGTTTGTTTTATATATTTTGCTCTGTTCTGTTCTTCTGGTGTAGAGGTTATTGAGCCTACTAGCTCAACATTATTGCAAGGTTAGTACCGGTATTCAGCATGAGCATGTGTTTCGACTCACTCTCACCTCTCTGATGCGCTAACAGAATTCTAACAACGCATCATAAACATTGCCATTTTCACATTGACAACAAACTGATTAGATGCCAATATCACTGGTGTAGCACTCAGTGATAATACTGAGATGACAGGAGGACTATGTTTCTGCCCCTGGAAGGGACCAGATAATGTTTGAGCAGTGCCTGACAAAATGAGATTGTCAGATGGCTACTGGGCTGCTCATAAAAATGTTATTAGCTTCCAATTTAATTTATGAATATTGAGAACAAGTTAAAAATGTATGTCTGACAAGTTACATTTCCTGGGAGAGGGCCGGACGAGGAGAAAGTCAGTCAGTCAAATCACTGTGGAAATGGTCAATGAAGAACTCTGTTTTGTTCTTCCTTTTTCAACTGCCTAACCGCCTCGCTATGTGGCATGGCTTCATTTTGATTTTGCATGTGCTTCATCTGCTGTGTAAGTATCTATCTGTCCTAAAACTATCATTTGTGTTGTGTGTGTTTTAGCTGTTGTGACAATTTGTTAAATAATTTGTCTGTCTGGTTGTGGAATGGTGTCTTTATAGGAATCATATACACACATTCCTAATTCCCGTTTCTTTTTCAATGCCATGTGTTTTTTTTCCATTCCGAACTTCCCTCTAGTTAGTTATAACTAATACTTGTAATGAACGTTACTACTATAGTGTAGCCCGACGACTGACCCCTTAGCAATGTGTTAGCGATGCACATTTTAATGATTGATTTGATGTGTGCTCAACGTCATCATTGTATTAATTAGACTCATGATTGGAATGGAAGTAAAACGGGATCCATTAACTGTGGGGCCCCTCTTCAGAGATGTATTACTTGCTTTGATTTGGATTGTGGGGGGAAAGCGGCACTATTATTGTAAGGTTTAGGAATAATCTACTGTGGCAGCACCGTTGGATAGATGTCCCAAGAAAATCCAAAGGAAATTAGAAATCATTGTGTTACTCAGCTTCAAAGTAAAAAACAGCAATAATCTCGTCCCTCTCTCTCTCTCTCTCTCTCTCTCTCTCAATAATTCCCCATGTGGTCCAATATTATTTTATATGGGATTTCGAAAGCCCTTCTGAACCATAGGACCCCGCAAGGCCAAAGAATGGAAATATGTTTAACTCATATAAGCCTTATTATATAGATCGTCTCATCAGCCTCCTACATACAGTATAAATTCACATTCAATATGAGCTTCGCACAAAGGTCATTACTGAGATTTAAAAATCCATCTTGAAAGGTGACATAACACAACAGTTGTGACAATTGCCTCTAGAATTGTACCACTCTCGCCCTCAAGAAAACTTGTCCCAAATCACATACAATATGATATGTGATCCAAGCACTTGGATGCTTATCTAGGGCATTACTTTATGGAGTTCGAGGATTACTCCGACTTTGGAATGGATTGTTGTTGTCTGGCCTGGATTCAATTGTTAATGTTAAGAGCAAATCAATAATACTACATTTAGTCTCTAAATGAACAAGTCTTGTTCCCACTCTAGGTGAATAAAATCCCAGACCTTATGGGCACCATCATTTTAATACAGTACGTTATGGATACAACATGACATACGGGTGACAAAACAGTACTATACTTTATTGTTATTATATACTGATGACAAACAGTTCTATACACAGTTTATTAGGTACACAAATCTAGTACCGGGTCAGACCACCCTTTGACTCTAGAACAGCCTGAATTCTTCGGGGCATGGATTCTACAAGTCTGAAACGTTTCACAGGGATGGCATCACACAGTTGCTGCAGATTGGATGGTGATACACCACCGCCACCAGCCTGTACCGTTGACAACATGCAGTATGGGTCCAGGGACTCATGCTCTCATGCCAAATCATGTCAAATCTCTGCCATCACAGCATGATGCAACAGGAACCGGGATTCGTCGAACCAGCCATATTTATTTCACTCAATTGTCCAGTGTTGGTGATTGCGTGCCCACTGGTGCCGCTTCTTCTTGTTTTTAGCTGATAGGAGTGGAACCCAGTGTGGTCGTGTGCTGCAATAGCCCTTCTGTGACAAGGATCGACAAGTTTTGCGAAGGATCGACGGCTTGTCCGTTCCGAGATACCGTTCTGCAAACCACTGTTGTACTGTGCCGTTATTTTTCTGATTGCGGCCCGCCTGTTAGCTTGCACAATTCTTGCCATTATCCTTCGACCTCAGTCATCAACAAGTTGTTTTTTCGCCAAACAGGACTGCCGCTGGCTGGATGGTTTTTGTTTGTTGCACCATTCTCAGGAAACCCTAGACATTGTTGTGCGTAAAAAGCCCAGTAGGGCATCCGTTTCTGAGATACTGGATCCGGTGTGCCTGGCACCGATCATACCATGCTCAAAGTTGTTTAGGTCACTTGTTTTGCCTATTCTAATGTTCAATCGAACAGTAACTGAATACCTCGATGCCTGTCTGCTTGCTTAATATAGCAAACCACAGCCACATGACTCACTGTCTGTAGGAGCAATCCATTTTTCGTAAACGGGGTGGTGTACCTAATGAACTGGCCGGTGAGTGTACATTACTGTTGTTATATACTGGTGACAAAACAGTACTAAACATTATTTTACTATATACTGGTGACCAGGGCGTTATGGGTGGGCCTTAGGGGGCCTGGCCGCCCTACCGTACCTCCTTGCCCATCCAAATAAAATATTGAAATATTGTTCATATATTTGACCGAGACGCGCGCCGACAGAAAGACTCATCAATTTCAGTTAAAGCATCCGAGCGAGAAAAACAGCGCCCCTTATGTTTAAACCATGTATCTGATGCTGTCTGGACTAAAAGAGTATGGCATGTCATAATATTTCTGGCCAGACAGCATCAGATACATGGGCTACATATAGAGGGGCGCTGTTTCGCTCGCTCGGATGCTTTCTCCTGTGATGTACACTACCGTTCAAAAGTTTGGGGTCAATTAGAAATGTCCTTGTTTTCGAAAGAAAAGCAATTTTTTGGTCCATTAAAATAACATCAAATTGATCAGAAATACAGTGGAGACATTGTTAATGTTGTAAATGGCTATTGTAGCTGGAAACGACTGATTTTTAATGGAATATCTACATAGGCATACAGAGGCCCATTATCTGCAACCATCAGTCCTGTGTTCCAATGGCACGTTGTGTTTGCTAATCCAAGTTTATCATTTTAAAAGGCTAATTGATCATTAGAAAACCCTTTTGCAATTATATTAGCACAGCTGAAAACTGTTGTGCAGATTAAAGAAGCAATACAACTGGCCTTCTTGAGACTAGTTGAGTATCTGTAGCATCATCAATTGTGGGTTCGATTACAGGCTCAAAATGGCCAGAAACAAAGAACTTTCTTCTGAAACCCGTCAGTCTATTCTTGTTCTGAGAAATGAAGGCTATTCTATGCGAGAAATTGCCAAGAAACTGAAGATCTCGTACAACGCTGTGTACTACTCCCTTCACAGAACAGCGCAAACTGGCTTTAACCAGAATAGAAAGAGGAGTGGGAGGCCACGGTGCACAACTGAGCAAGAGGACAAATACATTAGAGTGTCTAGTTTGAGAAACAGACACCTCACAGGTCCTCAACTGGCAGCTTCATTAAATAGTACCCGCAAAACACCAGTCTCAACGTCAACAGTAAAGAGGCGACTCCGGGATGCTGACCTTCTAGGCAGAGTTGCAAAGAAAAAGCCATATGTCAGACTACCCATCTTAATCTTTTCTTTTTATTGGCCAGTCTGTGACCCCAAACTTTTGAACGGTAGTGTAGCTTCAGCAGAGAGGAATAGGCGACCCGAAAGGGCTCACTCTCCTAATCTGTCCAGAATATGCCCAATGTGTTTATATGGGTATAATATGCAGACCTAAGCTTGTCGCCTGCCTTCCCGCCTTTGGGACAAAGACTCCCATTGTTAAGGTGGAGACATGAGCATCTCATCATTATATAGGCTACAGATCTCTAGCTTCAGCCTCTTGCAAATTGGAAAGGAAAGTTGACGGGTGCACGTTGCACTGTTAGAATGCTGGATTGACCTAAAGTAAATGTATGTTTCGCCAAAATTATACTCCCGTCTAAAAAAAATCTGTCAAAATACTTCACCAGGGAGCATGACTTAGCCACGGAGGATCAATAGCTTCTTTATTTTTTTTGCTGTGGATTGTTTCAAATCACAAGTGTCTAGGCCTATGCCTATTTGGGAAGCCTGCAATTTGGGTAGTGCGCATGGCAATTGTTCTAGTTGATTGAGTTGCGGCTGTCAGTGAAAAGCGTCTAAGATATGTGTGAAGATAATGTCTCTTGAGGATAATTTAAAATGTTGCCTCAAGAAGAAGGGGAGGGGTGTGTGGCGAAGATATGGTGCATCTCTCTCCAGAATGTATGCATATTTAGGAAAGTGCCCATTTGGCAATGTCTGATTTCTGATTGTCTTAACTCACCACGTACACCACTAATAAGCTGAGCTTCTCTGTAATTTCTTCTTCGCCTCACACAAGTCAAAAAGTATTTTTGTTAACACCCATTGCGAATGATAGTTCCTCAATATTTGAAAAAGCTTTCCAACACTCCCAGCCTCTTCCTCAATATTTGAAAAAGCTTTCCAACACTCCCAGCCTCCACGTGGGCGAGGATAATGGAAATGTAATCAAAGCCTATTGGATGATAACTTGTTTTTAACTAGGACAGAATAATTTATAATGGACCTTTTCTGACATAATATAGGTACAGCTGATCCCCTTATTGTATGGGTCACTTTTAAATGTGCCTTCAGAGGCCATGCAATTTAGTACTCATCTCTAAAACAAAAGCAAATTAGGTCAAAAGACTCCAAATTAACAAATGAAATGGAAGGACTAACAGTACAGATAGACGGCAATAAAAACTATACCATAGACGCACAGAAAAAGTTAGTTAGGAACTTATTCAAGAACGATTAAGTGTAATATATTATAAAAATAAAGCGAACTGGATGGAATATTGGGAAAAATGCACCAATTTTTAAAAAAAATTTCAACATAGAAATGCTACCAAATTTTATTTGGAACGGCAAGCCAGACAAAATTAAACGGGCCTATTTATATAATGAATATGAGTTCGGAGGGCAGAAATTATTAAATATTAAAGCATTAGACCTCTCACGAAAGTTGTCAGTCATACAAAAGTTATACTTAAATCCGAACTGGTTCTCTAGCAGATTATTAAGAATGTCTCACTCCATGTTCAAAATTTGCCTTTTTCCCTTTATTCAGATTACAACCTCTCACTTTCGGTTATTTGAAAATGAAATCATCTCCAAAATATCGCTATTTTTAAACAAGCCATAGTAAGTTGGTTGCAATTTCAGTTTAATCCACCAGAAAATACAAAACAAATAATAGAACAAATATTGTGGTTAAACTCAAATATACTAATTGATTAAAAAAAGCATACTTTTTTAATAAAAAAAAAAAGGTATAATCTTTGTAAATGCTATCATAAATAGGACTGGTGGAGTTATGTCACACATGCAGCTTTTTTTTTTCTCCACATTTTGCAACATTACAGCCTTATTCTAAAATGTTTTAAATTGTTTTTTCCCCTCATCAATCTACACACAATACATTTTAGCAATTTATAAAAAATACAAAACTGAAATATTACATTTACATAAGTCTTCAGACCCTTTACTCAGTACTTTGTTGAAGCACCTTAGGCAGCGATTACAGCCTTGAGTCTTCTTGGGTATGACGCTACTAGCTTGGTACACCTGTATTAAGGGCAGCAGGTAGCCTAGTGGTTAAGAGCGTTGGGCCAGCAACCGAAAGGTCGCTGGTTTGAATCCCTGAACCAACTAGGTGAAAAATCTGTCAATGTGCCCTTGAGCAAGGCACTTAACCCTAATTCTCCTGTAAGTCGCTCTGGATAAGAGCGTCTGCTAACTGACTAAAATAAATGTAAATTTGTATTTGGGGAGTTTCTCCCATTCTTCTCTGCAGATCCTCTCAAGCTCTGTCAGGTTGGATGGGGAGTGTCACTGCACAGCTTTTTTCAGGTTTGTCCAGAGATGTTTGATCGGGTTCAAGTCCGGGCTCTGGCTGGACAACTCAAGGACATTCAGAGACTTGTCCCAAAGCCACTCCTGCGTTGTCTTGGCTGTGTGCTTAGGGTGGTTGTCCTGTTGCAAGGCGAACCTTCACCCCAGTCTGAGGTCCTGAGCACTCTGGAGCAGGGTTTCATCAAGGATCTTTCTGTACTTTGCTCCGTTCATCTTTCCCTTGATCCTGACCAGTCTCCCAGTCCTTACCGCTGAAAAACATCCCCACAACAGGATGCTAACACCACCATGCTTCACCGTAGAAATGTTGTCCGTTTTCCTCCAGACGTGACGCTTGGCATTCAGGCCAAAGAGTTCAATCTTGGTTTCATCAGACCAGAGAATCTTGTTTCTCATGGTCTGAGAGTCTTTAGGTGCCTTTTGGCAAACTCCAAGCGGGCTTTCATGTGCCTTTTACTGAGGAGTGGCTTCCGTCTGGCCACACTACCATAAAGGCCAAACTGTTCCACAAAAATATGCAAATAAAAATAATCATAACTGGCACACAGATCGGTAGAAATGGTAGGATAAATTGTAAGCTTCCCCAAACTTGAAACTCACCAACTGTATATGGTCTTTACTATTACACCTATTAAAAAAATTGTGAACACGCAACTGCGTGCCCACATAGGAGGTCCCGCCTATGGAAATAAAAGGCCCGTCCAACTGATTTGTTCTGGCGCTGGCCCTGCTGGTGACAAAACAGCATTTACATTTTTCCCCGGAATGTTATATAATTTGATGATGCATATAATTTACACATTTCTACCTCAACACTGACCAATAATTTGAACCCACAGGGTTAAAATAAAATCTATCAAATTAACAGGAAATTAATCATGCTTGGAATTTAGTAAATGTTTTCGATATCAGCAGCTAATATCCAAATGCTAACTTGAAATGGGTCCAATCTTATTTAACGTCAATGTGTTAAGTAACTAATACCACCATCACTACTATCTTTTAAATAGATGAATAAAAAAACTGCTAATGTGGTAAACGTACTGTAATTTGCAAGAAGATATTATTGTATGCTATAGCATATTTTGAAACTCACAAGAATGTATAAGTGAGTAAGAAAGTTTTAATTGGACCAGCATACAACTCCAGGCCCCACACCATTAGCCCAGCCACTGCTATCGCGCATCAATTTAGACTGAAAAGTCAGACCTTCTTCCAGCCAAGAGAAAAAAGGCCCGGGTCCTGCTCTTTCCTCCGCTGTCTATCAGTGGTTATTGCTTGTCTCCTTTTTCTCAGTTGATTAGCTTGTTTATAGCCAGCCATAATTAAGGCTGACCCGGGCGGGCGGCATGGCTGGTCAAGGTTTCATCATATCATACAGTAAGATGATGATAATAATGGTGGTGATAAGGGGCCAAATAGTTGATAACAGATGCAGTGGTAATAACAGATGCTGTGGCAATGCTTATATGGCCACCAAAATGCCCCCACTTAAACATTCAATCAGCAGGAATCGGGATTGGAATATTCCATAGTCTGGGAATGTCCTGATTAGCATAGCTATTTTAGCTAACCTAGATGTGCCAGGGATACCATGGACATACAGTGCCTTCAGAAGGGATTCACACCCTTTGACTTTTTCCAACTTTTGTTGTGTTATAGCCTGAATATAATTTTTTTATTTTATGTCACTGATCAACACACAATACCCCATAATGTAGCTCAGCTGGTAGAGCATGGCGCTTGCAACGCCAGGGTTGTGGGTTCGATTCCCACGGGGGGCCAGTATGAAAAAATGTAAAATGTAATGTCAATCAAAATATATTAGGGTTTTATTTTCCATTCATATATATATATATATATATTATACTTTTTCTTCCACTTTGACATTAGAGTATTTTGTGTAGATAGTTGACAAAAAAATGACAATTAAATCCACTTTAATCCCACTTTGTAACACAAGGAAATGTGGAAAAAGTCAATGGGTGTGAATACTTTCTGAAGGCACTGTATCTATGCTGGGTAATAAGTAAACAGAACAATAATGTCCTCTTTTGAATTGGGTACCTAATAGATCTGGGTTCAAATCCATGTGTATTTGTTATTTAAATAATATTTTGTATGTGTGAGTATTTTCAAATAATATGGCCCAAATCAACTACTTCTAATGGAAGTGTTTGAAACTTTTTTCATATAATATCCTATAAATATCCTACTGTTTGAAAGTATTTTCAAATACTATTTCCTAATACCTGGGTTAAATGCATGGGAATGTATTTATGTCAGTGTATTTGTATCACGTTTCAGGAGAAGACCCAGATGCAGACAGTGTCGAAGTAACGAAAGTGTATTACAAAAACAGGGGGCAGGCAAACGACAGGTCAGTAATCCAGATCAAGAGTCAAAAAGGTACAGAACGGCAGGCAGTCTCAGGGCAGGCAGAGGACAATAATCCAGGGTGCTCTGACAAGGTACAGAACGGCAGGCAGGCTCGGGGTCAGGGCAGGCAGAATGGTCAAAACAGGAACTTGAAAAAGACAGGAGCAAGGGGGAAAATGCAGGTAGGCTTGACGAAACAAAACGAACTGGCAACATACAAACAGAGAACACAGGTATGAATATACTGGGGTTAATGGGGAAGATGGGTGACACCTGGAGGGGGGTTGGAGACAATCACAAAGACAGATGAAACAGATCAGGGTGTGACAGTACCCCCCCAGGTGGATCGTCTCGCTGTGGTTCCCTGAAACTCGTAGGTTGATGGGGGTGGTATTGTGGGTGACCCGGCCTATAGAGCGCCCGTCCAGCGCTCTAACATCCATGGGAATGGAGAGGGGCTGAGTGGGGATGCCCAGCTCGGACACCAGGGTAGTGTCCATAAAGCTCTCATTGGCCCCAGAGTCGATCAGTACCCGGAGAGATTTTGACTGGTTCCCCCACATCAAGATGGCATGAAAGGGGGTGCGAGTAAGGGGAGAAGAAAAGTTATCCGTATTGCCCACCAGAGTACTCGCTCTTACCGGTGAGCCTGGTCTTTTAGTGGACAGGTAGACAGAAAATTACCAGTAGTCCCGCAATACAGGCAACTCTTCGTGTGAAGCCTGTATTGCTGTTCGGCTGGAGACAGCCTAGCTCTGCCTAGTTGCATCGGCTCGGGATGAGGTGAATCGGCAGACTTCGGAGACTCTCGGGGGAACTCAGGTAGCCTCGGGTTCTTTCGGCAACGGAGCCATCAGGGACTTCCGGGATGCCTCGGAGGCGAGGTGGAATCCTTCCTCTCCTTCCCGTAGCCGGCCATCGTTCCGAATGGTCAAGACGATGAGCGATTCGAGATCCGTCGGTAGTTCCCGGGCTGCAAGCTCGTCCTATACTTCCTCCAATACTCCGTGCAGCAACGTGTCGAACAGCGCTTCCGGATTCCAGGCACACTCAGCTGCCAACGTGCGGAAATCCACTGCATACTCTGCTACACTGCGGCATTCTTGCCGAAGCTGGTGTAACTTCCAGGCAGCCTCTCTCCCGGACAGGAGCATCGAAAACCTTCTTTACCTCTTGCAAGAACTCCTCCAGACTGAAGCATACGGCCGACTGTTGTTCCCAGACTGCCGTAGCCCAGGCAAGAGCCCTCCCGGACATCAGCGTGATGAGGTACACTATCTTAGAATGGTCCAAGGGGAAGGAGGAGGGCTGCAGCTCGATGATGAGTGAACACTGAGCCAGAAATGCCTGACAGGTTCCAGACACTCCAGCGAAGCGTTCCGGGAGAAGTAAGCAGGGTTCTCGGGAAACCGGGGTGGCCGGGGAGGCCACGCTGCTAACAGCCGGGTTACTGAGAAGCTGGGAGGTTACCGTCGTGGTAGGCTGCCTAACAGACAACCCGCGGAATTGCTCCAGCAATGTGTTAAACGCTCGGTCATGGCGTTCAGCCAAGGTCTGGAACACTTCCATGAGACCACGAAGCAACTCCTAGTGCCTTCCAATGGTGGCTCCTTGGGAGGAGATGGCTTTGCAGAGCTGGTCCGAGTCTACTGGGTCAGTCAGGTTCAGTTCTTACTATCACGTTTCAGGAGAAGACCCAGATGCAGACAGTGTTGAAGTAACAAAAGTTTATTACAAAAACAGGGGGCAGGCAAACGACAGGTCAGTAATCCAGATCAGAGTCCAAAAGGTATAGAACAGCAGGCAGTCTCAGGGTCAGGGCAGGCAGAGGTCAATAATCCAGGGTGGTGTGACAAGGTACAGAACGGCAGGCAGGGTCAGGGCAGGCAGAATGGTCAAAACCGGGAAAACTAGAAAACAGGAACTTGAAAAAGACAGGAGCAAGGGGAAAAATGTTGGTAGACTTGACGAAACAAAACAAACTGGCAACAGACAAACAGAGGAAACAGGTATAAATATACTGGAGATAATGGGGAAGATGGGCGACACCTGGAAGGGGAGTGGAGACAATCACAAAGACAGGTGAAACAGATCAGGGTGTGACAATTTGAGTATTTTCAAATACTTTCCAAGTGTATCTCCAAATGCATTCCTATATTTAACTACTTGTCTTTTCAAATAAAACATATATACATTTTTACTTCCAAATGTCTTTGAAAGTCATAGAAATACCCTAAATAGTATTTGAACCCAGGTCTGGTACCTAATGACACTAGCAACCGTTTGGCCCAGGGTAGTTTATTATTGTTATGATTTAACTGGATAAGAACCCAAATGCAGACAAGTACACCAAGCCAGAGAAGTTTTAACAGGTTTATTTACAATGTTCAAAGTCCAGGTTTCCAAATATATGGGAAGAGCAAGTCCAGGTACAGGGAGGGTAACAGATCCAGATCAGGGCAGGTGTGGTACCGTAATGTCCTAGTGTCCGTGGTGAGTCCAAAAGAGAGGTCCGGTAATGGAGAGCAGGGTGGTGGTGGCAGGAGTGAAGCGGAGGCAGGAGTCAGGTTCCAAATATCTGTGGCACAGGAGAAAAAGTAAATAGAATAGACCAAAAACACAAAGAGCAAAAATAACCAGGTTGAGTCGGCAGCGAGACTAACATGGTCGTCTTGACTATGATCTGACGATGAGTGGTAAGTTTGACCGGGTCTTAAAGGCTGAGGTGATATGGTGAATGAGCTGCAGCTGGAACCCTGACTCCCGCACACCAGACTTCACTCCTGCAATCAAGGACAGACAGAGGGGGAGGGAGAGAGCAGAGAGAGCTACCTATCAGCAGTAGGCCTAACAGTACCCCCCTCTACGGACGCCACCTGGCGGCCGACGGGGTTTCTCGGGATGTAACCTATGAAACTCTCGGACCAGATCAGGATCCACAATGAAGCTCCTGGGCACCCAGGAACGTTCCTCGGGACCATAACCCTCCCAATCCACCAGGTACTGGAAACCACGACCTCGGCGGCGAACATCCAGAAGTCGCCGGACAGTGTAGACCGGACCCCCACCCACGATCTTGGGCGGAGGAGGGGACGAGAGGGCGGGCACAAAGGGCTAACCGACACAGGCTTAATCTGGGAAACATGAAAGGTGGAATGAACCCGTAGGGAGGCAGGAAGCTGTAGCTTAACCGCGCAGGGATTAACAATAGACAGTATCTTGAACGGTCCTATAAAACGAGGCGCCATCTTCTTAGACTCCACCTTCAATGGAAGGTCCCGTGACTTCAGCCATACCTCTTGACCAGGAGAGTAACCGGGAGCCTGGGACCGGTGACGGTTGGCTTGCCTCTGCATGTACGCCGAAGCTCGGGACAGAGCTACCCTGGCCTTCCTCCAGACCTTGAAGCAGCGGCGCATGTGGGACTGCACCGAGGGTACCGCAAGTTCCCTCTCTTGGGAAGGGAACAGGGGAGGTTGATAACCCAGAGCACACAGAAAAGGAGACAAACCAGAGGAAGCGTTAGTCAAGGTGTTATGAGCATATTCCACCCAGGGGAGCATGGAGCTCCATGACCCAGGGTTAGACCCAGTGACACAGCGAAGAGCGGTCTCCATCTCCTGGTTCGCTCTCTCGGCTTGCCCGTTGGTCTGGGGGTGATATCCAGAGGACAGGCTGGATGTAATGCCCAAAGCTTTACAGAAAGCTTTCCACACCTGGGAGACAAACTGGGGACCCCTGTCAGAGACAATATCCGTGGGTAGACCATGAGAGCGGAACACATGTTCAACCAAAATATCAGCCGTCTCTCTGGCAGTGGGCAGTTTAGGTAGGGCCAAAAAATTAGCGAACTTAGAAAAACAATCAATCACCGTAAGAATGACAGTCTTACCAGATGAGGGGGGAAGTCCAGTGACAAAATCCATAGCGATATGCGACCAGGGCCGGCTGGGTATAGGTAGAGGTCGTAGATGACCAGCGCTGGCCTGGGTGGAGTTTTTACTTCGTGCACATACCGTACAAGCAGCAATGAAGGCTCGAGTGTCCGCCTCCATCGTGGCCCACCAGAACTTCCGTCGCACAAAATCAAGGGTCCGCGAAACTCCAGGGTGACAGGTAAGGGGAGACGAGTGAGCCCACTGAAGTACCTGGGAGCGAGCAGACTCAGGGACAAACATCCGGTTAGGAGGACCCCTCCCAGGGTCAGCTTGATGATGTTGAGCCTGTCTAACAATCCCCTCGATGTCACATGTGATGACTGCAATACTGCAGGTAGGAGGCAAAATGGGTTCAGGGTTACTACCAGTATCAACAGCCGAATGAACACGAGACAGGGCGTCAGGCTTGACGTTGCGTGACCCAGGACGGTAAGACAGAGAAAAATTGAATCTCCCAAAAAATAGTGCCCACCTGGCTTGACGGGGGTTGAGCTGCTTCGCTGACTGGAGGTAAGCCAGATTCTTATGATCCGTCCAAACGATGAAGGGTTGTTCCGCCCCCTCCAACCAATGTCGCCACTCTCGAGAGCCAGCTTAACGGCGAGCAGTTCACGATTTCCAACATCATAATTCCTCTCTGCCTGAGAAAGTTTCCTTGAGAGAAAAGCACAGGGATGCAGTTTGTTATCTTCAGGAGAACGTTGTGACAACACTGCACCTACCCCAGTGTCGGATGCATCCACCTCCACGACAAACTGGCGGTCGGGGTCCGGCTGCATCAGAATGGGAGCCGAGGCGAAGCGATGTTTCAGTTCTTCGAACGCTGATTCGGCCCCTTCATTCCAAGCGAACGGTCGTGAGATGGAGGTGAGAGCGGTGAGTGGCGCCGCAATGCGGCTGTAGTCCTTGATGAACCTCCTATAGAAGTTCGCAAACCCCAGGAATCGTTGAAGTTGTTTGCGGGTAGAGGGAGCTGGCCAGTCCGTGACAGCAGAGATCTTAGCTGGGTCCATCCGCAGCTCCCCCTGAGCTATGATGTAACCCAAAAAGAGGTCTCAGACACATGAAATTCACATTTCTCCATCTTCACAAACAGTTTGTTCTCCAACAACCTTTGCAACACCTGGCGCACATGCAGTTCATGTTCCTGGGAGGACTCTGAGAAAATCAAGATATCATCCAGATAGACAAAAACAAACCGATTCAACATGTCCCGAAGGACATCATTGACTAGTGCCTGAAAAACAGCAGGGGCATTAGACAACCCAAAAGGCATAACCCGATACTCAAAATGTCCCAAGGGTGTGTTGAAGGCAGTCTTCCATTCATCACCCTTACGAATGCGCACCAGGTGATACGCATTTCGTAGATCCAGTTTCGTAAAGATGGTAGCACCATGAAGGAGGGGAAAAGCAGAATTAATCAAAGGCAGAGAATACTTGTTCTTAATGGTGATGTTGTTAAGTCCACGGTAATCAATACAGGGTCTGAGGGTCTTATCCTTCTTAGCGACAAAAAAGAATCCCGCTCCTACAGGTGACGAGGAAGGACGCATAATACCTGCCGCCAAGGAGTCCCGAATGTAGTTCTCCATAGCCTCCGTCTCCGGCCGGGAGAGATTGTACAGGCGACTGCTGGGGGAGCGGGGCTCCTGGCTGGAGGTCAATGGCGCAGTCGTAACGCGCGGTGAGGAGGAAGAGAAGTAGCTCTGTGTTTGCAGAAAACGGATGCCAGGTCATGATACACGTCAGGAACAGCAGAAAGATCCATGGACTCCAGTGGAGGTTGAGGCACAGTACTGGCAGGAGTCTGAGCAGAACACAAACAATTCACATGACAAAATGTGCTCCATGAAACAATGCTACCTGTCACCCAATCAATGTGTGGATTGTGTTTTATGAGCCAGGGGATACCAAGGACCAGGGGAGTCTGTGGGCAGTCGATAATATGGAATTGAATGTTCTCCTGATGATTTCCCGACACTCTAAGACAAACAGGAACAGTCTGATGGGTAATGCGGGTCAACAATTGTCCATTTAGACCCTTAGCCTGCAGCGGACAGTCCATAGGAACAGTCTCCAAATCCATTTGTTGAGCCCACTCTCTATCCAAAAAGCTTTCGTCGGCACCAGAGTCAATCAGCGCACTAACAGAGAAATTCTGGGACTGCCACTGGAGGGATGCCTGGAGCAGAATGCGGGGAGAAGAGGAAGAATCCGCTGCTCGGCTCACCAAAACTTCTCCCATTAATGATGAGCCGGCCCTTTTCCCCGGACGAACTGGGCAGGAAGGAACGAAATGACCAGCTTCTCCACAATACAGGCAGACCCGAGCCTGAATACGACGTGCACGCTCCTCTGAGGACAACCGCACCCGACCCACCTCCATGGCTTCGGGTTCAGTGCTCCTCGTATCGACTCGGGAAGACACGGCTCTCTCCGTAGGGACGATGCAGGGAGGAGTTTGTTGATGACAGACAGGTTGCTTGGAACTAACACTCCTCTCCCGGCGGCGCTCCCGAATCCGATTATCCAACCTGATAGTGAGTGAAATAAGATTATCCAGCGTAGGCGATTCATCATATGACACCAATTCATCTTTTAAGGTCTCAGACAAAGCATTGATGAACACTCCTTGTAATGCCTCGTCATTCCAACCACTCACTGCTGCTAAAGTCCGAAACTCCACTGCCATCTCCGCCACACTACGAGCCCCCTGTCGAAGAGAAAACAGCCGCTTTCGCAGCCTCCTTGCCTCGTACGGGGTGGTCAAAAACCTTCCTCATCTCCGTGGTGAAGGCAACGTAAAGCGTTGCAAATGTCCGACTGACTCTCCCAGACCGCGGATCCCCAGGCACGAGCGGAACCGCTAGTAGAGTTGATAAGGTAGGCAATACGGGCTCTTTCTGAGGCGTAGGTGAGGGGCTGTTGTTCAAACACTAACGAGCATTGAGTCAAAAAATCGCCACAGGTTCCCATGTTCCCGTCATAGCGCTCTGGAGCAGGAACAAAAGGCTCTCTGATCTGGGCTGAAGGAGTAGTAAGGGCAGATACTTGATTGGAGAGTAATTGAACCTGATTAAGCAGCACCTGACTGTCCTCAGCAATCGTTTTAAACAGGGTATCATGTTGGCCAAGTAAAATGCCCTGATTGGCTATGGCAGTCCAAATTTGAGTGCACTCTGGGGTGGTATCCGAGCTACTGTCTGCTGGGTTCATGTTGGTCAGATCATACTGTTATGATTTAACTGGATAAGAACCCAAATGCAGACAAGTACACCAAGCCAGAGAAGTTTTAACAGGTTTATTTACAATGTTCAAAGTCCAGGTTTCCAAATATATGGGAAGAGCAAGTCCAGGTACAGGGAGGGTAACAGATCCAGATCAGGGCAGGTGTGGTACCGTAATGTCCTAGTGTCCGTGGTGAGTCCAAAAGAGAGGTCCGGTAATGGAGAGCAGGGTGGTGGTGGCAGGAGTGAAGCGGAGGCAGGAGTCAGGTTCCAAATATCTGTGGCACAGGAGAAAAAGTAAATAGAATAGACCAAAAACACAAAGAGCAAAAATAACCAGGTTGAGTCGGCAGCGAGACTAACATGGTCGTCTTGACTATGATCTGACGATGAGTGGTAAGTTTGACCGGGTCTTAAAGGCTGAGGTGATATGGTGAATGAGCTGCAGCTGGAACCCTGACTCCCGCACACCAGACTTCACTCCTGCAATCAAGGACAGACAGAGGGGAGGGAGAGAGCAGAGAGAGCTACCTATCAGCAGTAGGCCTAACAATTATGTGCTCAGTGTCAATTACTCAGATAATTTTACATGTGAGCAGCATTTGCTTTTGAGCTGCTCTGTTGCCATTTTTTGAGTGCCTTCTTTCATATAATCTCTCTTTTTAGAGGGGTCAACCAATGTGTTATTGTTGACTTCATCTGTGTTAGAAAAGACAACCTCTGAAACCTTTGCATTACTGGCAGGTTTGTAATGAATCCACTTTATAACCTAACCTAATACCCGCAAAACTAATTATTAAAAAAACGTGATCAACACATGATAAATCACTAACCCGTAGATGATTAACAGTACTGAAACCTATAGGAGACGTTAGGGGAAAGTAGGAAGTAGTTGTATATTTTATTACTACCACACAAACTTGCGAGTATCGGTGAGACACACCTCTCCTTGAGCAGACAGCGAGTTAAGAGTGCTGGTGAGAAGGTATTAGAGCAGTGAATCACTTGTTATCAGAAGATTTACATAGTCAATATCCATCCGACAGGTTTAGGCAAGAGAAAGTGCAAAACTAATCTTGAATGCCTCAAACTCATCCAAGTGTTTTGTTCCCTCTCCTCCGCCCTCCACCTTCGCAATGACAGGACCCGGAGCAGTGCAGGATGGGAACAGCAGCTCGATGGGGACACACGTACACACCTACACCTGTCTACTTCTGGCCATCCTCCTTCCGTTTCTGCTCAGGTTTTGATGCAGTGGGCTTTCTGGCATCCGAGGGGCAAGGTTGCATGTCTTGTGTGTTTTCTCTCACCTGGAACCACAAACGTGATGCACAGAGTGCATGGGCTACCCTACTACATAATGTCGAACCGCTAAAAATTATTATGTAACATATACTTTTAAAAATTCATTTATGTTGAGTTTTAAGGACGTAACAAATTGCTTTTTTTGTTTTGATTTGTTTCATTTTGCCTCCCATTATGATATGATTCTTAAATGTTTATTCTTGTGGGTCTCAAAAATAGACCTGTCCGATGTGGTTTGTCTGTTATTTACATTTAATTTATCTAAATTTCCACTTACTGACAGTCATCTTAGTCCCGAGAGTCTTAGCCCCAAGAGTTACGTGTATGAGGTGAACTAAACAAACACCTCACACACAGGCAAGGACCAGAAGGACTGAAATCACTCTAGGGCCTAAAAGCCTGTAATCGTGTTTGTTTTTGCTGTAATTATTTCTGATTCTGATACATTGACAAACCACAACGGTTAAGAAGAAATGGTATTCGACAAATGTTCTTCTTCCTCTCATCATTGTAAATGTTGATCTTTTCAGTTGTTTGTGCTATGCTATTTTTTTTGTTTTTAACACATATATTCAAAGGGTTAAATAAAATATAAAAGTTGTATTTAGTTGTGCAAAGACCATGTTTGTCTTCCCTTTTAACTGGCACAAGTCTATACAAGGTGGTGTGAAGAATAATTACTTAACTAGTTATGAATGGAAAGGGAGTTTATTTCCATTTTTGTGGACATCTAACTTCAATTAATGTAATCTCTTGCAAAGTTTATTAATGTCACTACAGCTGGTGTTACCTTAAGGTACTTTGTAACTTATAATGTATTTACATGGGTCACTTGCACACTTTGGGGACAATTCTGAAGTATTCCCGTCTCAACTAACCAGTGTGGGAATCTAAGGAGGAAGATTGTGTCCAATAGCAACTCTATGGATCACTCTAAGGGAAAATCCTAACTTCCACATCAGTCACTTAGTGATGCATTTATGTCAATGGGAGATTAAGTGAAAATTGGACTGAAGTGGAAGATATGATTCACCTCTAAAGGTTCTCAGCTGTTAATATCAGTATTTTTGTATGGTCATTGTTTTGAGTTTGTTCCAAAATACTCTCTCATAACCAATAAGTATTAATTGTTTGGTTGTGTTGAACTGGTACATTTTGACTGGCAATGCAAATAGATTGCTTATATTGTCTCCCAATAGAACGCAGATACATTAATATATTATCATACAGTGTTGTATACTGAGTTAAATAATCAGGATTGAGTTTGGATTTATTTGAAATCGGGTATATCTCCTATTTGACGTCTCTGTGACATTCAGGAGCTACAAGAACACTTTCTATAACCATCCACTTAATTTAACACTATGGAGAAAACATACTTACAAAAGTATGCTCAATTAGGTTTTGTATAACAGGCAAGCACAATCGATGCTATGTGAAATCACTGAACAAAAATATAAACGCAACATGTAAAGTGTTGGTCCCAGTTTCATGAGCTGAAATAAAAGATCCCAGAAATGTTCCATATGCACAACAAGCTTATTTCTCTTAAATGTTGTGCACAAATTTGTTTACATCCCTGTTAGTGAGCATTTCTCATTTGCTAAGATAATCCATCCACCTGACAGGTGTGGCATATCAAGAAGCTGATTAAACAGCATGATCATTACACAGGTGCTCCTTGTGCTGGGGACAATAAAATGCCACTAAAATGTGCAGTTTTGTCACACAACACAATGCCACAGCTGTCTCAAGTTTTGAAGGAGTGTGCAATTGGCATGCTGACTGCAGGAATGTCCACCAGAGCTGTTGCCAGATAATTTAATGTTAATTTCTCTACCATAAGCTGCCTCCAACGTTGTTTTAGAGAATTTGGCAGTACATCCAACCGGCCTCACAACCGCAGACCACATGTATGGCGTTGTGTGGGCGAGCAGTTTGCTAATGTCAACGTTGTGAATAGAGTGCCCCATGGTGGGGTTATGGTATGGGCTGGCATAAGCTACAGACAACGAACACAATTGCATTTTATCTATGGCAATTTGAATGCACAGAGATACCGTGACGAGATCCTGAGGCCCATTGTCGTGCCATTCATCCGCCGCCATCACCTCATGTTTCGCATGATAATGTACATCCCCATGTCCCAGGCCTGCATACTCACCAGACATGTCACCCATTAAGCATGTTTGGGATGCTCTGGATTGACGTGTACGACTGCGTGTTCCAGTTCCTGCTAATATCCAGCAACTTCGCACAGCCATTGAAGAGGAGTGGGACAACATTCCACAGGCCACAGTCAACTGCCTGATCAACTCTATGCGAAAGAGATGTGTCACGATGCATGAGGCAAATGGTGGTCACACCAGATACTGACTGGTTTTCTGATACACACCCCTACCTTTTTCAAGGTATCTGTGACCAACAGATGCATATCTGTATCCCAGTCATGTGAAATCAATAGATTAGGGCCTAATGAATTTATTTCAATTGACTGATTTCCTTATATGAACTGTAACTCAGCAAAATCTTTGAAATTGTTGCATGTTGCATTTATATTTTTGTTCAGTATACAAGGATTTTTTAACTTTATTAAAATATCTGTGCCCATAATCACAAAACGTCTCAGAGAAGGAGTGCTGATCTGGGGTCAGTGTTGCCTTCAAAATGAATGTGTTGACATGGACAGGGGGGAATTGATCCTAGAACAGCACAACTACTCTGAGACCCTTTATGATTGCTGACCCTGGTCTTGATTTAATTCAGTCTGACCTCTAAACACCATGTATTTCAATAGATACATGTACTGTAATGTAAATGTAAGCAAGACCAATGTTCAGAGTAGCGTTGACAGATGTAATAAGAGATGGATTACACACAATGAAATAAGGGATGTATTGCTATTCCACAGCTCTCTGACAGGACATTGCAGACACACCTGAATGTTCATCTCTCATCGCTGTCTCCTAAATGATTAATTCCCGTGTTGGTTTTAACGTTGCCTATATCAGACTAAGCACTTGTGGAGCTCATGACCAACAAATCCTAATTCAGAGGTCTTAAAGGTAGACTCAACATTATGACATTATCATGAACAACGGGGCGACTTCCTGTTTTCTCCCAGAAATCAACAACAAAATCTAATCTGCCAGGACTGCTGGTATTGGCTCTTCCTTAAATGGGAATGGCTCAAGGAAGGGCACAAATTAGGAGTCAATTTTGTCAGTCTTCTGTTGTTGATATCAGCACGCCGTGTACGATGAAGTCTGCCTTTAATATTGTATTCACAAATGTGGAGAAAGGGACACATTTTGATGTTATGAAATATTTGACATTTTAATGGTTCAAACCTGTGGTGCTACCATCAAAATAGGCCATATTATAGCAGATAATAATTTCAAATGGGCTATGTCTGTGTGAGGGTCGCATTGATTTTATAATGATTAGGAATATACATGACTGTAATTCATGATGCACAAGGCATCGGAATTATTGTAAATTGTTATTGAACTTGTTTGAAGTCATTGTCCCAAATGTTAAAGCACTTAGCTAATAAAGTGAGATAGCGCACCTGTTACCCACTCCACACCGGCTTAATTGTTTGAATCCCAAATCCATTAAAAAATAAATACCACATGAGTATTACCCTTGTAAAAGATGTCTTCAGACCTCAATGGGATAAATAAAGGTTAAGTAAGTACCACACAATTAGTAAAGTGTTCTGCTGTGGTGATGTACTGACAAAACAGATCACAATGTCTGTTGAAAGATATGATGGAAATATGGGGTTAACCTCATTCTAGTGACTGCAACTATATAATAATATGGGCTCAATGAAGGCCATGCTAAGGGTAGATTCAATAAAAGTTGTATGACTTTTTTTGTAGTTGTTTTAAAACATATGTACAGAAAGCAACATCTGGGGCTTCTGAGAAGTCCACGGTATAACCATCACAGAAACTTATTTCCAATTATTATTTTTGACTGAGCTTATATTGGACCTACCCTATAGTATAGTGCTGTTTGTGATGTGACATTTAAGTATGCATTGGCATTTGGTATAATTCATTTTTGAAAAGGGACTTTGGAAATAGCAGTGAATTTAAACAAAATTGTTGACATTGGCGGCATACGGATGCACTTTTGTCTCAGTTATCAAGAGAAATGTCTTTGTTGGTGCATGACCAAATCTCATGATCGACTTAATTTGAATCTCTGATGACTGGAACATACATTCCCTCTACCCCAATACAGTCAAGTCATTCACCCGACATAGGTCAGTCACAGTGGTCCCTTTATTCTGGTTGATTCCAAAGTGAATGGAAAATTACATTATATTTGACTCCCTGTAATGTAAAATATTGTTGGTTCATATGTATTTTGTTGTTGAAGATTGTGTGTTCAAATTTCAAACTGACAATAATAATAAAAAATGATCGTAAATGCCCCATGCTTTGACCATCTTTGTTTGAGTGTGCACATTGCTATGCTTTGGAATTGCAAGTCAATCATTCATGTTTGTTTGCTTCATTGGGTAATTGAAATAACCTGGTGTCTCCAGATACTGTGTCACTCCATCATGTCAGCCATACCTGTCTAGAACCCACATGACAGACCTGCATATTGTGTATTTTTCTGTTTGGGAGACATCTCCAATCTGCTAACGTGCGTTAGGTAAATCAATCTGCCTATCATGCCAGTGGTCTGCCAGAAGGTGGAGAGAGTTGGCAGGGTAAATCCGTTTTTGTGATTTCTGGTATATCATCAAAATAAATAAATCAAAGCATGTTTTTGGACTCATTCAGCAGTTTTTTTTACCAGATTAAGTACAATACCATTGGAAATTAATGTTGAAAGTTCAAATTATGTTCCTAAACTTAAATAGAAAATGATACTGTCGCTGATTCCTGTTGACAAGACATTTTGATAAATAGCCGAATGTAAAAACACAGTTTTAACGTGTCCAAATCAATAACTAATATGCAGAAACAGTTCATGCTATATTGAAAACTTAAACATTAAATGTACTATCTACACATACTGTACTGTACATGTGCAACAATAGTAATCATATTACATATTACTGTTGTTTTGACAAATGGCAATAAATCACTCATATTGATTAGGGAGGAAATCAGATTGTATACGCTGTTGAAACTACCACAACTCAAAAAACACTTGGAAACTGGAGATATTTTGACATCACTGGTTAGAGGACAACCTGCAGAAGACGGTCAGCAAAATTGTATAATGTTGCATTTTGATATGTGGGGATCACCAACAAAGAGAAATGCAACACTGTCTTGTCAATCACTCAAATATTGATTATCACGTTGAAATCAATAGCGCAAGAGGTGGGAAATTAGGTTGCATGTCCTGTTAAAACTAACACAGCTAAAAAAACACAATCTGGGAATAATGTGTACATCACTGGTTAGAGGACAACTTGTAGAAGACACTTAGCAAAATGTTTTAAGTGTTGCATTTTGATTGAAGTGGGTGACCAACGTGATAAGTGTAAAATGTTTTTTTTGTCACATGAACATCAATATCACATTGAAATCAATAGAACGGGGCAAATGTTTGGGGAGTATGAGCTGTTTAAAATAATGCTATTCAAAGGCCACATGGAATCAGAGATGTTTTTTTTACATCACTGCTTAGAAGAGAGTTTGTTAAAGACCGTCATCTAATTTCTATAATGTCGGATAGAGATTCTAGGAGGCTGCCGAAACGGGGCAGAAACAAATCAGTTGCTTTGTTATTGACCTTCAACGAATCATGACCCGGCATAGGATATCAACACTGACAACGGTTGGCTGTTATTTAAAGGAAAACAATTATTTTTTTTGCATCATATGATACTGCGAAAGTTATCTATCTTGAAAACTTGATTGCTGACATGCAAGACATTTTGGGACTAAATCAACAATGGACTAATGAAACAAACGTTCCTTTAAGTGATAGTTTGACTCTCAAATCGGTGTATTGGTGTGCGACCATCGACTTTTATACAGAGTGCCCCAAATTTTCTGTGCCAGTTGAGTTTAAAAATAATGGCGTTGTAAGTCCTGCGACAGACAGGCGCAAATACAAAAAATCTATGGTACCAAACCAAATATATTAATCTGTTTAATGCAATCGACTTACTGTATTTGTGATGACTGTTAACTTTTATATTAACATCAACAATCTGAAACAAAAAGTAATTCCACTAAATGTTGTGTTTTTATGAAAATGCGAGGTTGTGTAGTTATGTAGTAACACAAACTGTCCACATTGGGGAAATTGGCGTAATATAAAATACAGGGATTCTTGGAAGATGGGACAATCTCTACTTTTTGTTCATAAATATTTTTCATAATATTTACATTTGAAGTAAATATTTTGATAGACCAAAGTATCAGCTATCACACCATGTAAAGGAACAACCTCGTAATTATATTGTTATTATTTTTATGCAACTGACTGCATTTATGTCAACTTCATCAGAAAACATAAAAGGCGTTTCATTTGTACATTTATTGTCCAACAAGTGTTTAAAGGCCTAGATTGTTTAGTAATTTTTTATAATATACACTATCGGTCAAACGTTTTAGAACTGTGATGAGGTGGTGTTGAAGGAGTCAGGCGCAGGTGGGTAAATCACAGAATAACAGGCTTTAATCCGCAAAATACAGATTTACGCAGAACTGCGTCAAACACACTCCAGGGCACAAAACAGGTGCACTGGAAAATATAAAGCACACAGGAAACTACTCCCGTCTAACAAAATACACGAGCTCCACCAAGCTTCACTAACCTTCACAATAAACAATCACCCACAAGGACAAGGGGGCAGAGGGAACACGTATACACAGACTAATTAGGGGATTAGAACCAGCTATGTGTGATAACGAGACAAGACAATTGTGATGATGATTGGGGCGGCAGTGGTTAGTACTCCGGTGACGACGAACGCCGAAGCCTGCCCGCACCTCAGACTCCTGGAGCGGACCAACCACCACCGGCCTGAGGAGAGACACATGAAACGAGGGGTTAATACGGTAATCAGGGGGAAATAACAACCTATACGTAACCTCGCTGATTCTCCTCAGGACTTTGAATGGTCCCACAAACCGCGGGCTCAGCTTCCGACAGGGCAGGCAGAGGGGCAGATTCCGGGTCGAGAGCCAGACCCGATCCCCCGGTACGAAAATTGGGGCCTCACTGCGGTGACGGTCAGCATTGGCCTTCTGACGACACACGGCGCGCTGGAGGTGAACGTGGGCAGCGTCCCACGTCTCCTCCGCACACCGAAACCAGTCATCCACCGCAGGAGCCTCGGTCGCTCTGGCTCCACAGTTTGCTGAAGGCCAGGTCAGCCTCAGCAGACCAGCGGAGCCGGGACGGCCCACCCTTCAACAGGGAAGTAATGGGAACTGCGACCTTGCCAAAGCCCTGGATAAAAGTAGTTGGCAAAGCCAAGGAAGCGCAGCACCTCCTTAACTGTGGTTGGAGTCTGCCAATTACGCATGGCTGAAATGCGATCTCCCTCCATCTCCACACCTGAGGTGGAAATGCGGTATCCAAGGAAGGAGACGGACTGCTGGAAAAACATACACTTCTCTGCCTTAGCATAAAGGTCATTTTCCAACAGTTGGACCAGCACCTTGCGAACCAGGGACACATGCTCGGCGCGCGTAGCGGAATACACTAGGATGTCATCGATGTAGACCACTACACCGCGACCAAGCATGTCCCGAAACACCTCGTTCACAAAGGACTGGAAAACTGAGGGAGCATTCATCAAACCATAGGGCATCACCAGGTATTCATAATGCCCGTGGTTGTGCTGAATGCTGTCTTCCACTCATCTCCCTCTCGGATACGCACCAGGTTGTACACATTCCTGAGATCTAATTTGGTGAAGAAGCGCGCTCCATGCATTGATTCAATCACCGAAGGAATGAGGGGGAGAGGATAACTAAATCTTATCGTCTCCCTTTTCAGTGGTCGATAATCAATGCACGGGCGCAGACCTCCGTCCTTCTTCTTCACAAAGAAGGAACTCGAGGAGGCGGGTGAAGTGGAGGGACGTATATACCCCTGGCGCAGGGACTCGGTGACAGGTTTCCATAGCCGCCGTTTCAGCCTGTGACGGGGTATATATGACTCCTGGGAGGTACAGCATCTACCCAGAGGTTTATCGCGCAATCCCCCGCCCGATGAGGTGGTAATTTAGTCGCCTGCGTTTTAGAGAACGCTTGCGCCAGATCGAGGTATTCAGGGGGAATGCGCACGGTGGAGGTACTGTCTGGACTTTCCACCGTGGTTGCACCAATGGAAACATCTAGACACCTACCCTGACACTCTCGCGACCACCCCGTGAGATCCCTCTGTGGCCATGAGAAGGTGGGGTTGTGGAGTGCTAGCCAAGGGATACCTAATACCACATGAAAAGCAGGAGATTCAATAATCGAAAAAATTACCTGCTCAAAATGAGTCTCCTGGGTGATCATGGTGACTGGTATCGTGACTTCCGTAACAAACCCGGACCCTATTGGTCGACTATCGAGTGCTCTGATGGGGAGTGGAATGGATAGGGGAACCAATGGTATGCCTTGACGGCGTGCGAATGCCCTGTTCATAAAGTTCCCAGCTGCGCCTGAATCGACTATCGTCTTACACTGGGGAACTACCATGAGATCGGGAAAGTGGATAGGTAGGGTACAGTGCACAGCAGAGGGCTCTGAACAAGTGTGGGTGTTCGATACCTGGGGTGATATGTGAGTGCCCTGCCTGCCGCCTCCCGGCCTAAAATAACGTTGACTACGACGTGTAGTGTATTGTCCCTTCGTCCCACCAGAGTGGCACTGTCGCTGTCCTCCTCCGCTCTCTCGGCCGGCGGCTCCACCCAGCTTCATCGGCTCGGGATCCGAGTCGTCCGGGGTGGAAACGGGCAGACCCCTACCAGGACGTCCTCTGGCTGCCAGCAGATTGTCCAAACGAATGGCCATGTCCACCAGTTTGTTGAAGGACAACATGGTGTCTCGGCAGGCTAGCTCCCGTCGGATGTCCTCCCGCAGATGGCACCGGAAATGGTCGATCAGGGCCCGCTCGTTCCACCCGGACCCCGCTGCCAGCGTCCTAAACTCCTACGCGGTCCTCGTCCCATGCCTCAGATGGACCAGTCAGGCGGGTGATCGAAGACTGCCCGAAAGAGGCGAGCAAACTCCCTGTAGTCCTCCAACGCGGCTCCTCCTTCGTTCCACACCGCGTTGGCCCACTCCAGGGATTTCCCACAGAGGCAGGAAACGAGGACGGACACCTTCTCCCGCTCCGATGGTTCCGGGCCTGATGCTGGCGAAGTAAAGCTCCAATTGGAGGAGGAATCCCTGGCACAGCGCCGTCGTCCCATCAAACGCCCGTGGTCGGGATATCTGGATCCCTCCGGGTGCTGGGGTGTAGGTGGCTGGATCCGGTTGGCCAGCTGGTCTGAAGATCCCGATCCATCGCTTCCCCCAAGCTGGCCAGCATCGTGGAATGCTCCTGGACCCGTGCCACGACTCCAGGCATGCGCTCTTCTCCCGCTGACTCCATATTCAGGTGGGTGATTCTGTGATAAGGTGGTGTTGAAGGAGTCAGGCGCAGGAGGGTAAATCACAGAATAACAGGCTTTAATCTGCTAAATACAGGTTTACGCAGAACTGTGTCAAACATACTCCAGGGCACAAAACAGGCGCACTGGAAAATACAAGGCACACAGGAAAATACTCCCATCGAACAATATACACAAGCTCCACCGAGCTTCACAATAAACAATCACCCACAAGGACAAGGGGGCACTTATACACTGACTAATTAGGGGATTAGAACCAGGTGTGTGTGATAACAATACAAGACAATTGTGATGATGATTGGGGCGGCAGTGGTTAGTACTCCGGTGACAACGAACGCCGAAGCCTGCCCGAACAAGGAGGGGAGGCAGCCTCGGCCGAAGTCGTGACAAGAACAGATTTTACATTACATTTTAGTCATTTATCAGACGCTCTTATCCAGAGCGACTTACAGTTAGTGAGTGCATACATTTTTTCATACTGGTCCCCCAGAGATGGTCGATCGGGTTCAAGTCCGGGCTCTGGCTGGGCCACTCAAGAACATTCAGAGACTTGTCCCGAAGCCACTCCGGCATTGTCTTGGCTGTGTGCTTAAGGTTGTTGTCTTGTTGGAAGGTGAACCTTTGCCCCAGTCTGAGGTTCTGAGCGCTCTGGAGCAGGTTTTCATCAAGGATCTCTTTTTACTTTGCTCCATTCATCTTTCCCTCGATCCTGACTAGTCTCCCAGTCCTTGCCGCTGAAAAACATCCCTCAGCATGATGCTGCTGCCACCACCATGCTTCACCGTAGGGATGGTATTGGCCAGGTGATGAGCAATGCCTGGTTTCCTCCAGACGTGATTCTTGGTATTCAGGCCAAAGGGTTCAATCTTGGTTTCATCAGACCAGATAATCTTGATTCTCATGGTCTGAGAGTCCTTTAGGTGCCTTTTGGCAAACTCCAAGTGGGCTGTCATGTGCCTTTTACTGAGGAGTGGCATCCGTCTGGCCACTATACCATAAAGGCCTGATTGGTGGAGTGCTGCAGAGATGGTTGTCCTTCTGGAAGGTTCCCCCATCTCCACAGAGAAACTCTGGAGCTCTGTCAGAGTGACCATCGGGTACTTGGTCACCTCCCTGACCAAGGCCCTTCTCCCCCGATTGCTCAGTTTGGCCAGGCGGCCAGCTTTAGGAAGAGTCTTGGTGGTTCCAAACTTCTTCCATTTAATAATGATGGAGGACACTGTGTTCTTGGGGACCTTCAATGCTGCAGAAAGGTTTTGGTACTTTTCCCCAGATCTGTTCCTCGACATAATCCTGTCTCAGCTCTCTATGGACAATTCCTTCGACCTCATTGCTTGGTTTTTGCTCTGACATGCTCTGTCAACTGTGGTACCTTATATAGACAGGTGTGTGCCTTTCCAAATCATATCCAATCAATTGAATTTACCACAGGTGAACTCCAATCAAGTTGTAGAAACATCTCAAGGATGATAAATGGAAACAGGAAGCACCTGAGCTCAATTTTGAGTCTCATTGCAAAGGGTCTGAATACTTATGTAAATAAGGTATTTCTGTTTGTTATTTGTAATAAATTAGCAAAACAATTCTAACAATGTTTTCGCTTTGTCATTATGGGGTATTGTGTGTATTGTATTAAATCCATTTTGTAACAAAATGTCGAAAAAAGTGAACGGGTCTGAATACTTTCCAAGTTATAGCCTTGTGTAGCGAGTTGATACATTTCCAAGTCTGGAAGGTTTAAACTACCCTCAGACTTAGGAAGATGTAAACTTTCCTTTTTTTTCTATTAATTTTATTTGCGCTTATAAAGTCTGTTATTACCTAGTATACTTTTTCAGTGGGGTAATTGTTATTACCATTAATAAATACTACAACTTTGGAATCCTTGCCATTCTGAATAGGTTTATTCTACCTGTAAGATTTATGGGAAAATTGTTCCATTTAATTAGATATGCTTTCATATTGTTGATGAAAGTTATCTTTATATGTTTGTTGTTTGTTGTCACTTATTAAGCATCCAAAGTATATAATATTTTTTGGGTCCACTTAATGGATTGCTGTAGATCGTGAGTTATTATTTATATTTTTCCTAATGCCATTATTTTGATTTTTCCACATTAATTTTTATATCCTGAGATTTTAGAGTATTCAGAAAATATTTTAAGCAAAGGGGGCATTGAGTTTTCAATATTGGTCAGGTATATCAGGAGATCATCTGCAAATAAGTTTAGTTTATGTTCATGTTTACCAATACTGATACCTGTTACGTTCAGGTCCTGTCTAATTCTTTCTGCAAGCTGTTCAATTGCCAGTGCAAGCAGGAGTGGTGAGAGAGGACATGATGTCAAGGCATGCTGAAGGTGGGTGTGGTGTAGGAATCATGCGCAGGACGCAGAGGCTCAGTCCAAAGGCTTTAGTGCAATATATATCAAAGACAGAAGCACAATAAGCCGAAGGCGAATACACGGCGCACACAGGCGACAAAACAAACGGCGCACAAACATGTGCAAAATAACCTCTCCAAAACACTGGAGGGAAAATGTAGCTCCAAACACGAAACAGAAGCGCAATCACACACAACGACAAGCACACACAACGAGAACTAAATAGGACACTAACGAGGACTAACAAGACACAGGTGTACAACATCCAGACAAAACCAAACGAACATGAAACATAGATCGGTGGCAGCTAGTACTCCGGGGACGACGACCGCCGAAGCCTGCCCGAACCAGGAGGAGGAGCAGCCTCGGCCGAAACCGTGACAGTACCCCCTTGACGCGCGGCTCCAGCCGTGCGCCGACCCCGGCCTCGGGGACGACCAGGAGGACGCGGAGCAGGGCGCGCGGGATGGTCCCGGTGGAACTCTGACAGGAGAGATGGGTCTAGGATGTCCCTCCGCGGCACCCAGCACCGCTCCTCCGGGCCGTACCCCTCCCACTCCACGAGATACTGGAGACCCCCATCCGGCGTCCTAGAGTCCAAGATGGACCGAACGGTGTACGCCGGAGCCCCTCGATGTCCAGTGGGGGCGGAGGAGTCTCCCCTATCTCACTGTCCTGGAGTGGACCAGCTACCACCAGCCTGAGAAGAGACACATGGAACGAGGGGTTAATATTCTTATACTCAACAGGTAGATGTAACCTATAACACACCTCGTTCAATCTTCTCAGGACTTTAAAGGGGCCCCACAAACCGCCGACCCAGCTTCCCGGCAGGGCAGGCGGAGGGGCAGGTTCCTGGTAGAGAGCCAGACTCGATCTCCGGGTGCGTACACCGGCCCCTCACTGCGATGGAGATCGGCGCCGCCTTGTGACGAAGGGACGGCCCGCTGCAGGTGGACGTGGGCAGCGTTCCACGTCTCTTCCGAGCGCCTCATCCAATCATCCACCGCAGGGGCCTCGATCTGGCTCTGCTGCCAAGGTGCCAGAACCGGCTGGTAACCCAACACACATTGGAAGGGGGGTTAGGTTAGTAGAGGAGTGGCGGAGAGAGTTCTGGGCCATCTCGGCCCAGGGAATGTACCATGCCCACTCCTCCGGCCGGTCCTGGCAATACGACCTCAGAAACCTACCCACATCCTGGTTGACACGTTCTACCTGCCCGTTACTCTCCGGGTGGTACCCTGAGGTAAGGCTAACCGAGACCCCCAAACGCTCCATGAACGCTCTCCAAACACGGGAGGTAAACTGGGGCCTCGATCAGACACTATATCCTCGGGCACCCCGTAATGCCGGAAGACGTGGGTAAATAGGGCCTCAGCGGTCTGTAGGGCAGTAGGAAGACCCGACATAGGGAGAAGACGACAGGCCTTAGAGAACCGGTCCACAACGACCAGGATGGTGGTATTCCCCTGAGAGAGGGGAAGGTCTGTCACAAAATCCACCGATAGGTGGGACCATGGTCGTTGTGGAACGGGCAGGGGTTGTAACTTACCCCTGGGCAGATGTCGGGGCGCCTTACACTGGGCACACACCGAGCAGGAGGAGACATAAACCCTCACATCCCTAGCCAAAGTGGGCCACCAGTATTTAGTGCTAAGGCAATGCACCGTCCGGCCGATACCCGGATGTCCAGAGGAGGGTGACGTGTGAGCCCAGTAAATGAGTCGATCCCGAATCTCGAGCGGAACGTACCTCCGACCCTCAGGACACTGTGGAGGGCTGGGGTCGGCACGCAACGCTCGCTCGATTTCGGCATCGACCTCCCACACCACCGGTGCCACAAGGCAAGACTCCGGTAGTATGGGAGTGGGCTCAACGGACCTCTCCTCCGTGTCATACCGCCGGGACAGCGCATCCGCCTTACCATTCTGGGACCCAGGGATGTACGTGATTTTAAATACGAACCTGGTGAGAAACATACTCCATCGAGCCTGGCGAGGGTTCAGTCTCCTCGCTGCCCGGATGTACTCCAGGTTCCGATGGTCAGTCAAAATGAGGAAAGGGTGTTGAGCCCCCTCCAGCCAATACCTCCACACCTTAAGGGCTTGAACTACAGCTAACAGCTCCCTGTTCCCAACGTCATAGTTACGCTCCGCCGGGCTGAGCTTCTTTGAGTAAAAAGCACAGGGGCGGAGTTTAGGTGGCGTGCCGGACCGTTGAGAGAGAACGGCCCCTATACCAGCCTCAGACGTGTCTACCTCGACCTGAAAGGGTAATGCGGGATCCGGATGCGCCAGCACCGGAGCCGACGTAAACAGGTCCTTCAGTCTCCTAAAGGCCCCGTCCGCATCGGCTGACCACTGCAGGCGCACCGGACCCCCCTTCAGAAGGGACGTGATGGGAGCTGCCACCTGTCCAAAACCCCGGATAAACCTCCGGTAGTAATTCGCAAAGCCCAAAAACTGCTGCACCTCTTTTACAGTAGTTGGGGTTTGCCAATTACGCACAGCGGACACACGATCCACCTCCATTCTCACCCCTGACGCGGACAACCGATAACCCAAAAAGGAGACCGACTCCTGGAAAAACAGACATCTCTCTGCCTTGACATATAGGTCGTGCTCCAACAGCCTCCTCAATACACGACGCACCAGGGTTATATGCTCGGCTCGGGTAGACGAGTACACCAGAATGTCATCAATGTACACGACCACCCCTTGTCCCTGCATATCCCTGAAAATGTCATCTACGAAGGATTGGAAGACTGATGGAGCATTCATCAACCCATATGGCATGACGAGATATTCGAAATGACCTGACGTGGTACTAAACGCTGTCTTCCATTCGTCACCCTCCCTAATGCGCACCAAGTTATACGCGCTCCTGAGATCCAGTTTTGTGAAAAACCGCGCTCCATGCAATGACTCCGTCATGGTCGCAATCAGAGGGAGTGGATAACTGTATTTCACAGTAATCTGATTGAGACCACGGTAATCAATGCACGGGCGCAACCCTCCATCTTTCTTTTTCACAAAAAAGAAGCTCGAGGAGGCGGGAGAAGTGGAGGGCCGAATGTATCCCTGTCTCAAAGATTCGGCTATGTAAGTCTCCATAGCTTTTCTCTCCTCTTGAGACAAAGGATACACATGGCTCCGTGGGAGCGCTGCTCCTGCCTGGAGATCAATCGCACAATCCCCCTGTCTATGAGGAGGCAACTGCGTCGCCCTAGTTTTGCTAAACACGAGAGCTAAATCCCCATATTCAGGCGGAATGTGCAGTGCGGGCACTTGGTTTGGACTTTCCACCGAAGTCGCCCCACGGAAACACCCAGACATCGCCCCTCGCACTGAGCAGACCACCCATCGAGAGCCCTCTGTTGCCACGAAATAGCAGGGTTATGGGTGCTTAACCAGGGAATCCCCAGCACCACTGGGTACGCAGGAGAGTCGATCAGATACAGCTGTATAGTCTCCTCATGACCCCCCTGCGCACACATCCGAAGTGGCGCTGTGATCTCCCTGATCAACCCCGACCCCAACGGGCGGCTATCTAAGGCATGAACGGGAAAAGGTTTGTCAACAGGTAGGAGAGGGATCCCTAACTCAAAACAAAACTTTCGATCAACAAAATTCCCAGCTGCGCCTGAATCTACTAGCGCCTTATGCTGGGAATGAGGTGCAACCTGTGGAAAACAAACAGGTATACAAAAGTGCGCAACAGAAAGCTCTGGGTAAGTGGGACGTCTACTCACCTGGGAGGCCCCCCAGTGCGTGGCCTGTTGTCTTCTCCCCCGGAGAACCCTCCCCAGCACCTGGCCGCAGTGTGCCCTCCACGACCGCACTTGGTGCAGGAGACAGGCCCCCTCGGGCTCCTCCTCCTCCGTTCTCTAGCGCCGGCACCCCCGAGCTCCATAGGGCTCGGCTCGGAGGTGCCGGAGGGCGGAATGGACGGACTCCCCTCGGGACGTCCACGGGTGGCCAGCAGGGTGTCCAGATGGATGGACATATCGACCAACTGGTCAAAGGTAAGATGGGTATCCCTGCAGGCCAACTCACGTTGAACGTCCTCTCGTAGGCTACATCGAAAATGGTCGATGAGAGCCCGTTCATTCCACCCTGCATCCGCCGCTAGAGTCCGGTACTCTAGAGCGAACACCTGAGCGCTCCTCTTCCCCTGTCTCAAATGGACTAGACGCTCCCCCGCCGCTTTGCCCTCAGGTGGATGGTCGAACACGGTCTTGAAGCGGCGGGAGAACTCGGCGTAGGTGATGGTGTTGGCGTCCATCTTCCTCCACTCGGCGTTAGCCCACTCCAACGCCTTGCCCGTGAGACAGGAGATGAGGGCGGAAACGCTCTCGTATCCCGAGGGCACCGGGTGTACAGTGGCCAGGTAGAGCTCCACCTGCAGGAGGAACCCCTGACACCCGGCAGCTGTTCCGTCATACGCCCTCGGGAGCGAGAGCCGAATCCCCCTGGGTTCCGAACCTGGGACTGGTGGACCGACCGATGCCGTGGGCAGGGTAGGTGGAGGTGTGGGTACCCTGCTGGCCTCCCATCGGTGCAAGGTGTTGATTACCTCCTGTAGAGCGGTCTCCAGTTGTCTTATCTGGCCCTCTTGCCCACGGAGATGCTCCTCGAGCGACACAGGTGTCACTGCCGATCCTGCTGATTCCATTGCGGTGTGTGTAGGAATCATGCGCAGGACGCAGAGGCTCAGTCCAAAGGCTTTAGTGCAATATATATCAAAGACAGAAGCACAATAAGCCGAAGGCGAATACACGGCGCACACAGGCGACAAAACAAACGGCGCACAAACATGTGCAAAATAACCTCTCCAAAACACTGGAGGGAAAATGTAGCTCCAAACACGAAACAGAAGCGCAATCACACACAACGACAAGCACACACAACGAGAACTAAATAGGACACTAACGAGGACTAACAAGACACAGGTGTACAACATCCAGACAAAACCAAACGAACATGAAACATAGATCGGTGGCAGCTAGTACTCCGGGGACGACGACCGCCGAAGCCTGCCCGAACCAGGAGGAGGAGCAGCCTCGGCCGAAACCGTGACACATGACTTGCGCCCCTTTCTAAATAAATTTAATCCAATAACATATTATTTGTGTATGTTCTTGTTTTAGGACATTTACACTACCGTTCAAAAGTTTGGGGTCACTTAGAAATTTCCTTGAGGAGTGGGAGGCCCCGGTGCACAACTGAGCAAGAGGACAAATACATTAGAGTGTCTAGTTTGAGAAACAGGTGCCTCACAGGTCCTCAACTGGGAGCTTTATTAAATAGTACCCGCAAAACACCAGTCTCAACATCAACAGTGAAGTGGCAACTCCGGGATGCTGACCACCTAGGCAGAGTTGCAAAGAAAAAGCCATATCTCAGACTGGCCAATAAAAAGAAAAGGTTAAGATGGGCAGTCTGAGATATGGCTTTTTCTTTGCAACTCTGCCTAGAAGGTCAGCATCCCGGAGTCGCCTCTTCACTGTTGATGTTGAGACTGGTGTTACACTCTAATGTATTTGTCCTCTTGCTCAGTTGTGAACCGGGGCCTCCCACTCGTCTTTCTATTCTGGTTAGAGCCAGTTTGTGCTGTTCTGTGAAGAGAGTAATACACACCGTTGTACGAGATCTTCAGATTCTTGGCAATTTCTCATATGGAATAGCCTTAATTTCTCAGAACAAGAATAGACTGATGAGTTTCAGAAGAAAGTTATTTGTTTCTGGCCATTTTGAGCCTGTAATCGAACCCACAATTGCTGATGCTCCAGATACTCAACTAGTCTCAAGAAGGCCAGTTTTATTGCTTCTTTAATCAGCACAACAGTTTTCAGCTGTGCTAACATAATTCAAAAGGGTTTTCTAATGATCAATTAGCCTTTAAAAATGATAAACTTGGATTAGCAAACACAACGTGCCATTGGAACACAGGACTGATGGTTGCTGATAATGGGCCTCTGTACGCCTATGTAGATATTCCATTATAAACCAGGTGTTTCCAGCTACAATAGCCATTTACAACATTAACAATGTCTACACTGTATTTCTGATCAATTTGATGTTATTTTAATGGACAAAAAATTTGCTTTTCTTTCGAAAATAAGGACATTTCTAAGTGACCCCAAACTTTTGAACGGTAGTGTATATAATATTTTTATTACATGTATTATTTCAGCTGGAAAGTTTAAAGCTTCCAAAGTTTTGAATAGAAAAGGCAATTCAAGACGGTCAAAAGCCTTTTCGGCATCAATAGCCATTTAGAGATCTATATCTTGTTTTTTTTGCATATTGTATTAAACTGAAACATGTTCTTGTATTCTTATATTTATTTTCCTGGTTTTAATATAACTGAAATAACTTTTTGATACATGGAACTAGGAAGTACTGAATTGAGTGACGTGTGTTTTCATTTGTGTAAATAGCGGCGTTACTTTGTCCCAACATTTCTAATACAATTCTATGGGAAAGCCATCCATTCCTGGTGCTTTTCTCCATGCAAATGTTTTAACAGTATTAACATTTAACATTTAAGTAATTTAGCAGACGCTCTTATCCAGAGCGACTTACAAATTGGTGCATTCAACTTAGGATAGCCAGTGGGACAACCACCCTTTTTTTATGGAGGGGTGGGGGAGGGGTGGGGTGGGGGGGTAGAAAGACTAGTATCTAATATTTATTTTTGGGTGATATCCGATTTTAGTTATTATTTTTTGTCTGCTGATAATTGCTTCAGGGTTGTTGAGTCTAAGAAGGCTATAGGTGTCAAGGTGATGTGTATGCGGGAAACGAAGTCAAGCGCAGGACACCGAACTACTGGCAGAACGTACTTTACTTAACACAGTAAAGAAAGTACAAAACAAACCTCCAAACAGGGAGGAACAAATAACGCATACAACCAGCACTGCCGACCTAACGGAAAACAATCACACACAATAACCAGTGAGAGACAGGGGTTTATAAAGGGAATACAATATAACATAATGGGAAACAGGTGCAAACAATCAGGACAAACTAGACAAACACCGAAACATAGATCGGTGGCAGCTAGTACTCCGGGGACGACGAACGCCGAAGCCTGCCCGAGCAAGGAGGAGGGGCAGCCTCGGCTGATTCCGTGACAGTACCCCCCCCCTTTGACGCGCGGCTCCAGCCGTGCGCCGACCCCGGCCTCGGGGACGGCCAGGAGGACGCGGAGCAGGGCGAGTCGGATGACTCCGGTGGAAGTCCCTCAACATGGAGGGATCTAGGATGTCCCTCCTAGGGACCCAGCACCGTTCCACCGGACCGTACCCCTCCCACTCCACGAGGTACTGCAGACCCCCCATCCGACGCCTCGAATCCAAGATGGAACGGACTGAGTACGCCGGAGCCCCTCGATGTCCAACGGGGGCGGAGGAGCCTCTCATATCTCATTCTCCTGGAGTAGACCAGCCACCACCGGCCTGAGGAGAGACACATGGAACGAGGGGTTAATGCGGTAATTAATGGGCAGTTGTAACCTATAGCATACCTCGTTCAATCTCCTCAGGACTTTAAATGGCCCCACAAACCGCCGACCCAGCTTCCGGCAGGGCAGGCGAAGGGGCAGGTTTCGGGTCGAGAGCCAGACCCGATCTCCCGGTGCATACACCGGAGCCTCACTGCGGTGGCGATCGGCGCTCGCCTTTTGCCGCCTGATAGCCCGCTGCAGATGGACATGCTTAGTGTTCCAGGTTTCTTCCGAGTGCCGAAACCACTCGTCCACCGCAGGGGCTTCGATCTGGCTCTGATGCCAAGGTGCCAGGACCGGCTGATAACCTAGCACACACTGGAAAGGCGTAAGGTTAGTGGAGGAGTGGCGGAGTGAGTTTTGGGCTATCTCTGCCCAGGGAATATATCCTGACCACTCCTCCTGCCGGTCCTGGCAATAGGACCTCAGAAACCTACCCACATCCTGGTTCACTCTCTCCACCTGCCCGTTACTCTCGGGGTGAAAACCTGAGGTAAGGCTAATCGAGACCCCCAGACGTTCCATAAACGACCTCCAGACTCTAGAGGTGAACTGGGGACCCCGATCAGACACTATATCCTCAGGCACCCCGTAGTGCCGGAAAACGTGTGTGAACAGGGCGTCAGCAGTTTGTAGGGAGACCTGGCATAGGAATGAGACGGCAGGCCTTCGAAAACCGATCCACAACGACCAAGATTGTCGTGTTCCCCTGGGAGGGGGGAAGGTCGTGACAAAATCCACCGATAAGTGAGACCACGGCCGTTGTGGAACGGGTAGGGGTTGTAACTTCCCTCTGGGCAGGTGTCTAGGCGCCTTACACTGGGCGCACACCGAGCAGGAGGAAACGTAAACCCTCACGTCCTTAGTTAAAGTGGGCCACCAGTACTTCCCACTAAGGCAGTGCACTGTCCGACCAATACCAGGATGACCAGAGGAGGGTGACATGTGAGCCCAATATATCAATCGATCGCGAACCTCGAGCGGCACGTACCTCCGACCCTCTGGACACTGTGGGGGAGTAGGATCGAGCACGAACGCCCGCTCGATGTCCGCATCAACCTCCCACACCACCGGTGCCACCAGACAAGACTCCGGGAGTATGGGAGTGGGCTCAATGGACCTCTCCTCTGTGTCATATAGTCGGGACAGGGCGTCTGCCTTAGCGTTCTGTGACCCTGGTCTATAGGTGAGCTTAAATACAAATCGGGAGAGAAACATAGACCACCTTGCCTGGCGAGGGTTCAGCCTCCTCGCTGCCCGGATGTACTCCAGGTTACGATGGTCAGTCAGAATGAGAAAAGGGTGTTTAGCCCCCTCAAGCCAATGCCTCCACAGCTTCAGGGCCTGAACCACAGCCAATGGCTCCCTGTCCCCCATGTCATAATTGCACTCCACCGGACTGAGCTTCTTAGAATAGAAAGCACAGGGGCGGAGTTTTGGTGGCGTACCCGAGCGCTGAGACAGCACAGCGCCGATCCCAGCCTCGGACGCATCCACCTCAACTTGGAACGCCAAAGAGGGATCCGGATGTGCCAGCACCAGAGCCGAGGTAAACAGGTCCTTCAGATGTCTAAACGCCCTGTCCGCCTCAGCCGACCACTGCAGACGCACCGGACCCCCCTTTAGCAGGGAGGTAATGGGAGCTGCTACCTGTCCAAAGCCCCGGATAAACCTCCGGTAGTAATTGGCAAAACCCAAGAACCGCTGCACTTCCTTCACCGTGGTGGGAGTCTGCCAATTACGCACGGCAGAAACGCGGTCAATCTCCATCTCCACCCCTGACGCGGACAACCGATGTCCCAGGAAGGAGATGGACTCCTGGAAGAACAGACATTTCTCTGCCTTCGCATACAGGTCGTGCTCTAACAGTCTACCAAGCACTCGACGCACCAGGGACACATGCTCGGCTCGTGTAGCGGAGTATATTAGAATGTCATCAATATACACCACTACACCCTGTCCATGCAAGTCCCGGAAAATCTCGTTCCACAAATGATTGGAAGACTGAAGGAGCATTCATTAAACCGTATGGCATGACGAGGTACTCATAGTGACCCGAGGTGGTACTGAATGCTGTCTTCCACTCATCTCCCTCCCTAATGCGCACCAGGTTGTACGCGCTCCTGAGATCCAATTTTGTGAAGAATCGCGCCCGTGAATGACTCCGTCATACTAGCAATCAGAGGGAGAGGATAGCTGTATTTGATTGTGACCTGATTGAGACCACGGTAATCAATACACGGGCGTAAACCCCCATCCTTCTTCTTCACAAAAAAGAAACTCGAGGACGCAGGGGAAGTGGACGGCCGTATGTATCCCTGTCTCAGAGATTCTGTGACGTATGTCTCCATAGCCGCCGTCTCCTCCTGAGACAGAGGATACACATGACAACGTGGAAGCGCAGCGCCTACTTGGAGGTCTATCGCACAATCCCCCTGTCGATGAGGTGGTAATTGAGTCACCTTCATTTTACAGAAGGCGAGTGCCAAATCGGCATACTCAGGTGGAATGTGCATGGTGGGAACTTGGTTCAGGCTTTCCACCGTCGTTGCCCCTACGGAAACATCTACACACCGCCCGAAACACTGATCAGACCATCCCTTGAGAGCCCTCTGTTGCCATGAAATGTTGGGGTCATGAGACGTTAACCAGGGAAGCCCCAACACCACGGGAAACGCAGGACAAGCAATCAAATACAAACGTAGTATCTCCTCATGACCCTCCTGCGTTTTCATCCTGAGCGGCGCTGTGACTTCCCTAATCAATCCTGACCCCAAAGGGCGGCTATCTAGGGCATGGATGGGGAAGGGCACATCAACAGGTACAATCGGAATCCCTAACTTATAGGTGTTGGCGATCGATAAAATTCCCAGCTGCGCCTGAATCTACTAGCGCCTTATGCTGGGAGTGAGGAGAAACCTCGGGAAACACAACTTTAATACACATATGCGCAACAGAGAGCTCTGGGTGAGTTGGGTGCCTACTCACCTGGAATGACTCATCAGTGCGCTGCCTACCGCCTCGATTCCTAGGAGACCCTCCCCAGCACCGACCAGCAGTGTGTCCTCTGCGGCCACAGTTGGTGCAGGGGACGGCCTCCCTCCTGGTCTCTCTCCTGGTCTCCCTAGCACCAGCACCTCCGAGCTCCATAGGGGTCGGCTCGGAAGTGATGGGGGATGGAATGGACGGCCCTGAATCCGGACGTCCGCAGGTAGCCAACAGGGTATCCAGGCGAATTGACATGTCCACCAGTTGGTCGAAGCTGAGGTTGGTGTCCCTGCAGGCCAATTCCCGACGCACATCCTCCCTCAGGCTGCATCTGTAGTGGTTGATGAGGACCCTGTCATTCCATCCCGCGTTGGCAGCCAGCGTCCGGAAGTCCAGCGCGAACTCCTGTGCGCTCCTCCTCCCCTGTCTAAGGTGGAATAGACGCTCACCCGCCGCTTTACCCTCTGGTGGATGATCGAATACTGCCCTGAAGCGGCGGGTGAACTCCGCATAGTTGACAGTAGCGGCGTCTATTCCCCCCCACTCGGCATTGGCCCACTCCAGCGCCTTGCCGGACAGACAGGAGATGAGGGCGGACACGCTCTCGTATCCCGAGGGCACCGGGTGGATGGTTGCTAGGTAGAGTTCAACCTGGAGCAGGAAACCCTGACACCCGGCCGCTGTGCCATCATAAGTCCTCGGGAGCGAGAGCCGAATCCAACTGGACCCCGGAGGTGAAGCGATGGGCATCGCCGATGGTGGGGGTATCGTTGGAGAAGGCGTAGGCAGACCCTCTCTTTCCCATTGCCCAATAGTGCTCACCACCTGTTCCATGGCGGTGCCGAGAGCCTGGATCATGGCTGCTTGGTATTCAACGCGTTCCTCCATTGATCCAGCTGGCACCGCCGCTCCTGCTGACTCCATGAGTGGTGTGTGATTCTGTCAAGGTGATGTGTATGCGGGAAACGAAGTCAAGCGCAGGACACCGAACTACTGGCAGAACGTACTTTACTTAACACAGTAAAGAAAGTACAAAACAAACCTCCAAACAGGGAGGAACAAATAACGCATACAACCAGCACTGTGACCTAACAGAAAACAATCACACACAATAACCAATGAGAGACAGGGGTTTATAAAGGGAATACAATATAACATAATGGGAAACAGGTGCAAACAATCAGGACAAACTAGACAAACACCGAAACATAGATCGGTGGCAGCTAGTACTCCGGGGACGACGAACGCCGAAGCCTTCCCGAGCAAGGAGGAGGGGCAGCCTCGGCTGATTCCGTGACAGTAGGATCCGTCCAACTGTTGTTTATTTCTGATTTATATACCATTTCATAGAAGCTTTTAATATTGTCTTTAATTGCATTGTTGTTTCTAATTACCGTATCTTTATCTTTTAGAATTATAACTGGTTTAGCGTGTATAATTTTTTTGAGAGCTCAGAGATATTTACCATGTTTATTTGCCATTAAGTAGTATGCTATATTGGAGTTTAATCTATAGTTGTAGGCTCTCTTCAAACGTGAAATATTGTATTCCTGCTTAAGTTCAGAAGTTGTATTTTCTTCTTTACCTTGTAAATACTTTTTAAGGGCTTTTTGTAAGATATTGATTTATTTGTCTTAAATTTCTAAATCAGATTTAACTTTTCGGAATATGAGATTATCATTCCCCTAATGTACGCCTTAAAGGCATCCTAAATTGTATCTGGGGTCGGCTTTTCTCTGTCCTCTTTGTCTACATTTGTAATGGTAAACATTTTTTAAAACTTGTATTTTACGTATTTAATACATTTCGGGTCCAGAAGATGTGCTCTGTTCATTCTCCAAATTCTCCAGTGTTTTTTCTATTGGTGTAATCAAGCATTATACAGGAGAATTTCACTATATCATGAATTTTTGAATCCAGTAAATTGTTGAGTGCATTTTTGGAAATAACAATGTGGTCAATTCTTGAAAAACTTTTCTTACCTTGAGAAAAAATGAATATTATTTTGTAGTTGGGAAGAGTAATCTCCAGGTGTCCTCTAAATTATTTGTAGAGATGAACATTTTCAGCCACTTTGGAGGCTCCCTAAATTTGCCTTTAATATTACAAATCAAATCAAATCAAATAGTATTGGTCGCATACACATATTTAGCAGATGTTATTGCGGGTGTAGTGAATGCTTGTGTTCCTAGTGTCAAGGCGTGCTGTAGGTGCAGTGGCGGAATCAAACGCAGGACGCAGACGGATAATCCAACAGACTTGTATTAAGCCGAAACACGGCAAACGGACAACACTTGCCCGAAGGCGAAATACGCACGAAGAAGAAAAAGAAACAAAACAGCGCACAAACAGGTGCGTAAACTCCAGCGCAGTGGAGAGAAGCTCAACCGAGCGAAAACACGTCTGACACAATCAATAATACACAACACCTGACAAACACAACGGGAACTAAATAGGACACTAATGACACTAAATGAAAACAGGTGTGACAACACTCAGACAAAAGCAAACGAACATGAAACATACAACGGTGGCAGCTAGTATTCCGGAGACAACGAACGCCGAAGCCTGCCCGAACAAGGGAGAGAGGCAGCCTCGGCCGAAACCGTGACAGTACCCCCCCCTTGATGTGCGGCTCCAGACGTGCGCTGACTCCGGCCTCGGGGACGACCCGGAGGACGCGGAGCCGGGCGCGTCGGGTGCCCACGATGGAATTCCGTCAGGAGAGACGGGTCCAAAATGTCTCTCCTCGGCACCCAGCACCGCTCCTCCGGACCGTACCCCTCCCACTCCACTAGATACTGGAGACCCCCCATCCGACGTCTCGAATCCAAGATGGACCTCACGGAGTACGCCGGTGCCCCCTCGATGTCCAATGGGGGCGGAGGAGTCTCCCCTGATCTCACTGTCTTGGAGTGGGCCAGCTACCACCCGGCCTGAGAAGGGACACATGGAACGAGGGGTTAATACTTTTATATTCAACAGGTAGCTGTAATTTATAACACACCTCGTTCAACCTTCCCAGGACTTTAAATGGCCCTACAAACCGCCGACCCAGTTTCCGACAGGGCAGGCGGAGGGGCAGGTTCCTGGTAGAGAGCCAGACTCGATCACCAGGTGCGTACACCGGTCCCTCACTGCGGTGGAGATCAGCGCTCGCCTTATGACGTCGGAGGGCCCGCTGCAGGTGGACGTGTGCAGCGTTCCATGTCTCCTCCGAGCGCCTCGCCCACTCATCCACCGCAGGGAGCCTCGATCTGGCTCTGCTGCCAGGGTGCCAGAACCGGCTGGTAACCTAACACACATTGGAAAGGGGTTAGGTTAGTGGAGGAATGGCGTAGGGAATTCTGGGCCATTTCGGCCCAGGGAACGTACCTTGCCCACTCCTCCGGCCGGTCCTGGCAGTATGTTCTAAGAAACCTGCCCACATCCTGGTTTACACGTTCCACCTGCCCATTACTCTCCGGGTGGTAACCCGAGGTGAGGCTCACCGAGACCCCCAACCGCTCCATAAAGGCCCTCCAGACTCTGGAGGTAAATTGGGGACCCCGATCAGACACAATATCCTCGGGTACCCCGTAGTGCCGGAACACATGGGTGAATAGGGCTTCGGCAGTTTGCAGGGCGGTAGGAAGGCCCGGCATGGGGAGCAACCGACAGGCCTTAGAAAATCGGTCCACAACGACCAGTATAGTGGTATTCCCCTGTGAAGGAGGAAGGTCAGTAAGGAAATCCACCGAGAGGTGGGACCATGGTCGTTGTGGCACGGGCAGGGGTAGTAACTTACCCCTAGGCAGTAGGCGCCTTACACTGGGCGCACACCGAGCAGGAGGAAACATAAACCCTCACATCCCTTGCCAACGTGGGCCACCAGTACTTGGCACTAAGACAGTGCACTGTCCGGCCGATACCCGGATGTCCAGAGGAGGGTGACGTGTGAGCCCAATAGATCAATCGATCCCGAACCTCGAGCGGAACGTACTTCCGACCCTCCGGGCACTGTGGTGGACTAGGGTCGGTGCGTAACGCCCGCTCGAGTTCAGCATCGACCTCCCACACTACCGGTGCCACCAGACACGACTCCGGCAGTATGGGAGTGGGCTCCACGGACCTCTCCTCCGTGTCATACCGCCGAGACAGCGCATCTGCCTTACCATTCTGTGACCCAGGGATGTACGTGATCTTAAAAGTAAACCTGGTCAAGAACATATTCCATCTTGCCTGGCGAGGGTTCAACCTCCTCGCTGCCCGGATGTACTCCAGGTTACGGTGGGCCGTCAAAATGAGGAAAGGGTGTTGAGCCCCCTCAAGCCAGTGCCTCCACACCTTTAGGGCCTGTACCACGGCTAACAGCTCCCTGTCCCCTACGTCATAGTTCCGCTCCCGCCGGACTGAGCTTCTTAGAATAAAAGGCACAGGGGCGGAGTTTAGGTGGCGCGCCAGACCGTTGTGAAAGCACGGCTCCTAGACCGGCCTCTGACGCGTCCACCTCTACCTGGAACGGCAAAGAGGGATCCGTATGCGCCAGCACCGGGGCCGAGGTAAACAGGTCCTTCAGCCTCCCAAACGCCCTGTCCGCCTCGGCCGACCACTGCAGACGCACCGGACCCCCTTCAAAAGAGACGTGATGGGAGCTGCCACCTGTCCAAAACCCCGGATAAACCTCCGGTAGTAATTCGCAAACCCCAAAAACTGCTGCACCTCCTTCACAGTGGTTGGTGTTTGCCAATTACGCACGGCCGACACCCGGTCTACCTCCATCTTCACCCCTGACGCAGACAACTGATACCCCAAAAAGGGAGACCGACTCCTGGAAAAACAGACACTTCTCTGCCTTCACATACAGGTCGTGCTCCACCAGCCTCCGCAACACTCTACGCACCAGGGCCACATGCTCGACACGGGTAGGCGAGTACACGAGAATGTCATCAATGTACACAACCACCCCCTGCCCCTGCATGTCCCTGAAGATCTCATCCACGAATGATTGGAAAACTGACGGAGCGTTCATCAAACCGTATGGCATGACCAGATACTCGTAATGGCCCGAGGTGGTACTAAAGGCTGTCTTCCATTCATCGCCCCCCCTGATGCGCACCAAGTTGTACGCGCTCCTGAGATCTAATTTAGTGAAGAAACACGCCCCATGCAACGACTCAGTCATGGTCGCAATCAGCGGGAGTGGATAACTGTACTTCACCGTAATCTGATTGAGACCACGGTAATCGATGCACGGGCGCAAACCACCATCCCTTTTCTTCACAAAAAAGAAACTCGAGGACGCAGGGGAAGTGGAAGGCCGTATGTATCCTTGTCTCAGAGATTCTTCTATGTAAGTCTCCATAGCTTTCTTCTCCTCTTGAGACAGAGGATACACATGGCTCCGTGGGAGCGCAGCTCCTGCCTGGAGGTCTATCGCACAATCTCCCTGCCTATGGGGCGGCAACTGCGTCGCCCTCGCCTTACTAAACGCAATAGCCAAATCCCCATACTCAGGGGGAACGTGCAATGCGGGCACCTGGTTTGGACTCTCCACCGAGGTAGGCCCTACGGAAACACCCAAACATCTACCCACACACTGAGCAGACCACTCCATCAGAGCCCTCTCCTGCCACGAAATGGATGGGTTATGGGTACTCAACCAGGGCATGCCCAGCACCACCGGATACGCAGGAGAGTCAATCAGAAATAGCTGAATCATCTCCTGATGACCCCCCTGCGCACACATCCTAAGTGGCGCCGTGACCTCCCTGATCAAGCCCGTACCCAACGGACGGCTATCTAGGGCATCTAAAGGAACATCAACAGGAAGAAGGGGAATCCCTAACGCTAAACAAAACTTTTTATCAATAAAATTCCCAGCCGCGCCTGAATCTACCTGTGGAAAACGCACAGGCATACAAAAATGTGCAACAGAGAGCTCTGGGTGAGTGGGGCGCCTACTCACCTGGAGGGAATCCCCAGTGCGGGACCTGTCGTCCTCTCCCCTAGGAGGCCATCCCCAGCACCTAGCCGCGGTGTGTCCTCCCCGACCACAGTTGGTGCAAGGGATGGACCCCCTAGTAAGCCGACCCCTCCTCTCTCTAGCGCCAGCGCCCCCGAGCTCCATGGGGCACGGCTCGGAAGCGCTGGAGGGTGAAATGGACGGACCCCCTCGGAACGCCCGCGGGTAGCTAGCAGGTTATCCAGCCTGATGGACATGTCGACCAACTGGTCGAACGTGAGGCTGGTGTCCCTACAGGCCAGCTCCCGACGGACGTCCTCTCGTAGACTACACCTGTAGTGATCGACGAGGGCCCGATCATTCCACCCTGCATCTGCCGCTAGAGTACGGAATTCGAGGGCGAACTCCTGAGCACTCCTCCTCCCCTGCCGGAGGAAGACCAGACGCTCCCCGCCGCTTTCCCTCGGGGATGAGTCAAACACCGCCTTGAAGCGGCGGGAGAACTTCGTTGTACGTTATGGTGTCCGCGTCAATCCTCCTCCACTCCGCGTTGGCCCATTCCAACGCCTTCCCGGACAGGCAGGAGATCAGGGCGGACACGCTCTCATGTCCCGAGGGCGCCGGATGCACGGTGGCCAGGTACAGCTCCACCTGGAGAAGGAAACCCTGGCACCCGGCCGCGGTCCCATCGTAAGCCCTCGGGAGCGAGAGTCGGACTCCTCGGGGTTCTGGTGCGGGAATAGGCTGACTGGCCGATGGTGCTGGCACGGAGGGTGGCGGTGGAGGCGTCCCCCAGCCTCGGATGGTGGTGATCACCTCCTGCAGTGCGGTCCCCATCTGCAGGATCTGGTCCCCTTGCTCCCGGACCCTGTCCTCCAGAGTCGCCTGGGCTGCTGCGGCTCCTGCTGATTCCATTGTGGTGTATTATTCTGTCAAGGCGTGCTGTAGGTGCAGTGGCGGAATCAAACGCAGGACGCAGACGGATAATCCAACAGACTTGTATTAAGCTGAAACACGGCAAACGGACAACACTTGCCCGAAGGCGAAATACGCACGAAGGCGAAAAAGAAACAAAACAGCGCACAAACAGGTGCGTAAACTCCAGCGCAGTGGAGAGAAGCTCAACCGAGCGAAAACACGTCTGACACAATCAATAATACACAACACCTGACAAACACAACGGGAACTAAATAGGACACTAATGACACTAAATGAAAACAGGTGTGACAACACTCAGACAAAAGCAAACGAACATGAAACATACAACGGTGGCAGCTAGTATTCCGGAGACAACGAACGCCGAAGCCTGCCCGAACAAGGGAGGGAGGCAGCCTCGGCCGAAACCGTGACACCTAGCTCCAACAGTGCAGTAATATCTAACAATACACAACAATACACACAAATCTAAAAGTAAAATAATGGAATGAATATGTAGTATGTCTGAAGAGTACGTAGGATAGAATAGTATATGTACAGAAATAGTTGAATAGGATGGCCTTGACTATAATACAGTATATACAGTTGAAGTTGGAAGTTTACATACGCTCCACACCACACATTTCTTGTTAACAAACTATAGTTTTGGCAAGTCGGTTAGGACATCTACTTTGTGCATGACACAAGTAATATTTCCAACAATTGTTTACAGACAGATTATTTCACTTATAATTCACTGTATCACAATGCCAGTGGGTCAGAAGGTTACATGTACTAAGTTGACGGTGCCTTTAAACAGCTTGGAAAATTCCAGAAAATGATGTCATGGCTTTAGAAGCTTCTGATAGGCTAATTGACATATTTTGAGTCAATTGGAGGTGTACCTGTGGATGTATTTCAAGGCCTACCTTCAAACTCAGTTCCTCTTTGCTTGACATCATGAGAAAATCAAAAGAAATCAGCCAAGACCTAAAAAAAAAAATTGTAGACCTCCACAAGTCTGGTTCATCCTTGGGAGCAATTTCCAAACGCCTGAAGGTACCACGTTCATCTTTACAAACAATAGTATGCGAGTATAAACACCATGGGACCACGCAGCCGTCATACCGCTCAGGAAGGAGACGCGTTCTGTCTCCTAGAGATGAACGTACTTTGATGCGAAAAGTGTAAATCAAATCCAGAACAACAGCAAAGGACCTTGTGAAAATGCTGGAGGAAATAGGTACAAAAGTATCTATATCCACAGTAAAACGAGTCCTATATAGACATAACCTGAAAGGCCGCTCAGCAAGGAAGAAGCCACTGCTCCAAATCCGCCATAAAAAAGCCAGACTACGGTTTGCAACTGCACATGGGGTCAAAGATCGTACTTTTTGGAGAAATGTCCTCTGGTCTGATGAAACAAAAATAGAACTGTTTGGCCATAATGACCATCGTCATGTTTGGAGGAAAAAGGGGGTCGCTTGCAAGCCAAAGAACACCATCCCAACTGTGAAGCATGGGGGTGGCAGCATCATGCTGTGGGGGTGCTTTGCTGCAGGAGGGAATGGTGCACTTCACAAAATAGATGGCATCATGAGGAAGGAAAATTATCTGGATATTTTGAAACAACATCTCAAGACATCAGTCAGGAAGTTAAAGCTTGGTCGCAAATGGGTCTTCCAAATGGACCCCAAGCATACTTCTAAAGTTGTGGCAAAATGGCTTAAGGACAACAAAGTCAAGGTATTGGAGTGGCCATCACAAAGCCTTGACCTCAATCCTATAGAAAATGTGTGGGCAGAACTGAAAAAGCGTGTGCGAGCAAGGAGGCCTACAAACCTGACTCAGTTGCACTAGCTCTGTCAGGAGGAATGGGCCACAATTCACCCAACTTATTGTGGGAAGCTTGTGGAAGGCTACCCGAAACATTTGACCCAATTTAAACAATTTAAAGGCAATGCTACCAAATACCAATTGAGTGTATGTAAACTTCTGACCCCACTGGGAATGTGATGAAAGAAATAAAAGCTGAAATAAATCATTCTCTCTACTATTATTCTGACATTTCACATTCTTAAAATAAAGTGGTGATACTAAATTACCTAAGACAGGGAATTTTTACTAGGATTAAATGTCAGGAATTGTGAAAAACTGAGTTTAAATGTATTTGGCTAAGGTGTATATAAACTTCCGACTTCAACTGTACATATGAAATGGGTAAAACAGTATGTAAACGTTATTAAAGTGACCAGTATTCCATGTCTATGTACTTAGGGCAGCAGCTTCTAAGGTGCAGGGTTGAGTAACCGGGTGGTAGCCGGCTAGTGACAGTGACAAAGTTCAGGGCAGGGTACTGGGTACTGGGTGGAGGTCAGCTAGTTATGGCTATTTAACAGTCTGATGGCCTTGAGATAGAAGCTGTTTTTCAGTCTCTCAGTCCCAGCTTTGATGCACCTGTACTGACCTCGCCTTCTGAATGATAGCGGGGTGAACAGGCCGTGGCTTTGATGGCTGAGGTCCTTGATGATCTACTTGGCCTTCCTGTGACACTGGGTGCTGTAGATGTCCTGGAGGGCAGGCAGTGTGCCCCCGGTGATGCGTTGGGCAGACTGCACCACCTTCTAGAGAGCCCTGCTGTTGCGGACGGTGCAGTTGCCATACCAAGCAGTGATACAGCCTGACAGGATGCTCTCAATGGTGCATCTGTAAACGTTTGTGAGGGACTTAGGTGCCAAGCCAAATGTCTTCAGCGTCCTGAGGTCGAAGAGGCGCTGTTGCGCGTTCTTCACCACACTGACTGTGTGGGTGGACCATTTCAGATTGTCAGTGATGTGTACGCCGAGGAACTTTAAGCTTTTTCACTTTCTCCACTGCGGCCCCGTCGATGTGGATGGGGGCGTGCTCCCTCTGCTGTCTCCTGAAGTCCACGATCAGCTCCTTCATTTGGTTGACGTTGAGGGAGAGGTTATTTTCCTGGTACCACTCCAATCAGGCCTAGCACTGTTGTGTCTTCTGCAAACTTGATGATTGAGTCCTGCATGGCCACGCAGCCATGGGTGAACATGGAGTACAGGAGGGGGCTGAGCACACACCCTTGTGGGTCCTCTGTGTTGAGGATCAGAATAGTGGAGGTGTTGTTGCCTACGTTCACCACCTGGGGGCGGCCCTTCAGGAAGTCCAGGACCGAGTTGCACAGGGCGGGGTTCAGACCCAGGGCCCGAGCTTAATAATGAGCTTGGAAGATACTATGGTGTTGAAGGCTGATCTGTAGTCAATGACATCATTCTTACATAGGTATTCCTCTTGTCCAGATGGGATAGGGCAGTGTGCAGTGCGATGTCGATTGCATAATCCATGGATCTATTGGGGCAGTATGCAAATTGCAGTGGGTCGAGGGTGTCGGGTAAGGTGGAGGTGATATGATCCTTTGTTTGTTTTTTTGTGTGTTTTTTATACACATTTTTCTGCCCAATTTTCGTGATATCCAATTGGTAGTTAATAGTCTTGTCCCATCGCTGCAACTCCCGTACGGACTCGGGAGAGGCGAAGATCGAGAGCCATGCATCCTCCGAAACACGACCCTGCCAGGCCACACTGCTTCTTCACACACTGCTCGCTTAACCTGGAAGCCAGCCGCACCAATGTGTCAGAGGAAACACCGTACAGCTGACGACCGAAGTCAGCATGCATGTGCCCGGCCGCCACGAGGAGTCGCTATAGCGTGACGGGACAAGGACATCCCAGCCAGCCAAACCCTCCCCTAACCCGGACTACGCTGGTCCAATTGTGCACCGCCTCATTGGTCTCCCGGTCGCGGCCGGCTGCGACAAAGCCCGGGATCAAACCCGGATCTGTAGTGACACCTCTAGCACTGCGATGCAGTGCCTTAGACCGCTGCGCTACTCGGGAGGCCCCAGGTGATATGATCCTTAACTAGCCTCTCAAAGCACTTCATGATGACAGACGTGAGTGCTACGGGACAATAGTCATTTAGTTCAGTTACCTGCGCTTTCTGGGGTACAGGAACAATGGTGGACATCTTGAAGCAAATGAGGGACAGCAGACTGGGATAGGGAAACACTCCAGCCAGCTGGTCTGTGCATGCTCTGAGGACGCGGCTAGGGATGCCGTCTGGGCCGGCAGCCTTGCGAGGGTTAACACTCTTAAATGTCTTACTCACGTCGGCGGCATTGTGTTATCCTCAAAGTGGGCAAAGAAGGTGTTTAGCTTGTCTGGGAGCAAGAAGTCGGTGTCCGCGATGTGGCTGGTTTTCCCTTTATAAGCCACATACAGTACGTCTCGTGTCTGAGCCGTTGAATTGCGACTCTCTCTTTCTCTAAACTAACGTTTTGCCTGTTTGATTGCCTTATGGAGGGCATAACTGGACTGTTTGTATTCTACTATATTCCCAATCACCTTGCCGTGGTTAAATGCGTTGGTTTGCGCTTTCAGTTTTGTGCGAATGCTGCCATCTATCCACGGTTTTTGGTTTGGATAGGTTTTAATCATCACAGTGGGAGCAACATCCCCTATACACTTCATTATCAACTCAGTCAGTGTGTATGTCAATGTTATTCTCAGAGGCAACCCGGAACATTCCCAGTCTGCGTGATCACAACAATCTGGAAAAATGGATTCCGATTGGTCAGACCAGCGTTGAATAGACCTTAGCACGGGTACTTACTGTTTGAGTTTCTGCCTATAGGAAGGGAGGAGCAGAATAGAGTTGTGATCTGATTTGGTGAAGGGAGGGCGGTGGAGGCCATCCCGGAAGGGAGAGTACCAATGGTTGGGAGTTTTTTACGTGTGAGTACTGCAGGCAATGTGTTGATAAAACTTTAGTAGCTTTTTCCTCAGATTTACTATATTAAAGTTGCCAGCTACAATAAATGCGGCCTCAGGATATGAAGAACCAAATAAAACATTTTAGCAGACATGACATACAGTGGCTTGCGAAAGTATTCACCCCCCTTGGCATTTTTCCTATTTTGTTGCCTTACAACTTGGAATTAAAATTGAATTTTTTTTTTTGGGGGGGGTTGTATCATTTAATTTACACAACATGCCTACCACTTTGAAGTTGCAAAATATTTTGGGGGGTGAAACAAACAAGAAATAAGACAAAAAAACTGAAAACTTGAGCGTGCATAACTATTCACCCCCCCCCCCCAAAGTCAATACTTTGTAGAGGCACCTTTTGCAGCAATTACAGCTGCAAGACACTTGGGGTATGTCTCTATAAGCTTAGCACATCTAGCCACCCATTCTTCAAGGCAAAACTGCTCCAGCTCCTTCAAGTTGGATGGGTTCTGCTGGTGTACAGCAATCTTTAAGTCATACCACAGATTCTCAATTGTATTGAGGTCTGGGCTTTGACTAGGCCATTCCAAGACATTTAAATGTTTCCCCTTAAACCACTCAAGTGTTGTCCTGCTGGAAGGTGAACCTCCGTCCCAGTCTCAAATCTCTGGAAGTCTGAAACAGGTTTCCCTCAAGAATTGCACTGTATTTAGCGCCATCCATCATTCCTTCAATTCTGACCAGTTTCCCAGTCCCTGCTGATGAAAAACATCCCCACAGCATGTTGTTGCCACCACCATGCTTCACTGTGGGGATGGTGTTCTCGGGGTGATGAGAGGTGTTGGGTTTGGTGCCAGACATAGCGTTTTCCTTGATGGCCAAAAAGCTCAATTTTAGTCTCATCTGACCAGAGTACCTTCTTCCATATGTTTGGGGAGACTCCCACATGCCTTTTGGTGAACACCAAACGTGTTTGCTTATTTTTTTCTTTAAGCAATAGCTTTTTTCTGGCCACTCTTCCGTAAAGCCCAGCTCTGTTGAGTGGACGGCTTAAAGCAGTGCTATGGACAGATACTCCAATCTCCGCTGTGGAGCTTTAGAGCTCCTTCAGGGTTATCTTTGGTCTCTTTGTTGCCTCTCTGATTAATGCCCTCCTTACGTGGTCTGTGAGTTTTGGTTCGGCGGCCCTCTCTTGGCAGGTTTGTTGTGGTGCCATATTATTTCAATTTTTTAATTAAGGATTTAATGGTGCTCCGTGGGATGTTCAAAGTTTCAGATATTTTTTTAGAACCCAACCCTGATCTGTACTTCTCCACAACTATGTCCCTGACCTGTTTGGAGAGCTCCTTGCTCTTCATGGTGTCGCTTGCTTAGTGGTGCCCCTTGCTTAGTGGTGTTGCATACTCTGTGGCCTTTCAGAACATGTGTATATATACTGAGATCATGTGACAGATCATGTGACACTTAGATTGCACACAGGTGGACTTTATTTTACTATTTATGTGATTTCTGAAGGTAGTAATTGGTTGCACCAGATCTTATTTATGGGCTTCATAGCAAAGGGGGTGAATACTTATGCACGCACCACTTTTCCGTTATTTATGTTTTAGAATTTTTTGAAACAAGTAATTTTTTTAATTTCACTTAACCAATTTGGACTGGTTTGTGTATGTCCTTTACATGAAATCCAAATAAAAATCTATTTAAATTACAGGTTGTAATGCAACAAAATAGGAAAAATGCCAAGGGGGATGAATACTTTTGCAAGGCACTGTAGCTGTGCAGCGACACTCCCTATCCAGCCTGACAGAGCTTGAGAAGATCTGCAGAGAAGAATGGGAGAAACTCCCCAAATACAGGTGTGCCAAGCTTGTAGCGTCATACCCAAGAAGACTCGAGGCTGTAATCGCTGCCAAAGGTGCTTCAACTAAGTACTGAGTAAAGGGTCTTAATAATTATGTAAATGTAACATTACATTTTTATATTTCTTATAGATTTGCAAAAAAATCAATGTTATGATGAGTTTCTTGTGTATCAAGTAATTCAGGATGCAAGAATATATTTAACACTTAGATGGAGAGTTGATACAAATATTTAATAGACACTGTACTGTGGTTCGTCTAACAAACGGCACGTGCTTTGCCTCTTGTCATCCGAACTACTGGACAAAGAAAATATCTCTCTTCTTATAGTCCCTGTTACATATTGCTAACACAACATCTGTTAACCATCAGTGGGCACTCCCTTCTTTCATGGTATTACCCTGTACCCAAGTCAGTATATTATATCTATCAATCATTCTAAGATAAACCACCAGTAAGCTCCCTTGACATACAGGAATCCTTGTTATTCAGACTCTGCGGCACCAAGAGTCACCTATCTAATAAATGTAACCTTGTTCCCACAACACCATGAAAAGACATCATAACAATCGAGAAACCTGTTTTTGCATTGTCATTATGGGGTATTGTGTGTAGATTGATGAGGGGGGGGGCTGTAACGTAACAAAATGTGGAAAAGGTAAAGGGGTCTGAATACTTTCCGAATGCACTGTATATACCATGAAATAATCCACAGTTCTTTGGAGGTACATTAGGAGAGGAGTTGGAGTTTAAAAGCTCTAAAATGCCATTGCGCCTCAAGTACAAAGGCATACTTTGCTTTGTTATTATTTTTTTGTTTTTTTGTTAAATGTCTGCTCAGCCCACATGCTCTATATATGTAATATATACATTAACTATGATCCTTCCCTTGTATGGAATGCCCAACACCCTCATACAGTGCCTTGCAAAATTATTCATACCCCTTGGCATTTTTCCTATTTTGTTGCATTACAACCTGTAATTTAAATTGATTTTTATTTGGATTTCATGTAATGGACATACACAAACTAGTCCAAATTGGTTAAGTGAAATGAAAAAAATTACTTGGTTTCAAAAAATTCTAAAACTTAAATAACGGAAAAGTGGTGTGTGCATATGTATTCACCCCCTTTGCTATGAAGCCCCTAAATAAGATCTGGTGCAACCAATTACTACCTTCAGAAGTCACATAAATAGTTCAATAAAGTCCACCTGTGTGCAATCTAAGTGTCACATGATCTCAGTATATATACACCTGTTCTGAAAGGCCCCAGAGTATGCAACACCACTAAGCAAGGGGCACCACTAAGCAAGCGGCACCAAGAAGACCAAGGAGCTCTCCAAACAGGTCAGGGACAAAGTTGTGGAGAAGTACAGATCAGGGTTGGGTTATAAAAAAATATCTGAAACTTTGAACATCCCACGGAGCACCATTAAATCCATTATTAAAAAATGGAAAGAATATGTCACCACAACAAACCTGCCAAGAGAGGGCCGCCCACCAACATTAATGGACCAGGTAAGGAGAGCATTAATCAGAGCGGCAACAAAGAGACCAAAGATAACCCTGAAGGAGCTCTGAAGCTCCACAGCGGAGATTGGAGTATCTGTCCATAGGACCACTTTAAGCCGTACACTCCACAGAGCTGGGCTTTACGGAAGAGTGGCCAGAAGAAAGCCATTGCTTAAAGAAAAAAAATAAGCTTTTTGGCCATCAAGGAAAACACTATGTCTGGCGCAAACCCAACACCTCTCATCACCCCGAGAACACCATCCCCACAGTGAAGCATGGTGGTGGCAGCATCATGCTGTGGGGATGTTTTTCATCGACAGGGACTGGGAAACTGGTCAGAATTGAAGGAATGATGGATGGTGCTAAATACAGGGCAATTCTTGAGGGAAACCTGTTTCAGACTTCCAGAGATTTGAGACTGGGACGGAGGTTCACCTTCCTGCAGGACAATGACCCTAAGCATAAAGCAACACTTGAGTGGTTTAAGGGGAAACATTTAAATGTCTTGGAATGGCCTAGTCAAAGCCCAGACCTCAATCCAATTGAGAATCTGTGGTATGACTTAAAGATTGCTGTACACCAGCGGAACCCATCCAACTTGAAGGAGCTGGAGCAGTTTTGCCTTGAAGAATGGGTGGCTAGATGTGCCAAGCTTATAGAGACATACCCCAAGAGACGTGCAGCTGTAATTGCTGCAAAAGGTGGCTCTACAAAGTATTGACTTTTGGGGGGTGGGGGGGGTGAATAGTTATGCACGCTCATGTTTTCAGTTTTTGTTTCTTATTTCTTGTTTGTTTCACAAACATTTTTTATTCCAGGTTGAAAGGCAACAAAATAGGAAAAATGCCATGGGGGGTGAATAATTTCGCAAGCCACTGTATTTTCAGGTCTATCCAGAGATGTTTAATCGGGTTCATGTCCGGGTCCTGACTAGGCCACTCAAGGACATTCAGAGACTTGTCCCGAAGCCACTCCGGTGTTGTCTTGGCTGTGTGCTTAGGGTCGTTGTCCTGTTGGAAGGTGAACCTTCGGCCCAGTCTGAGGTCCTGAGCGCTCTGGATCAGGTTTTCATCAAGGATGTCTCTGTACTTTGCTCCGTTCATTCTTCCCTCGATCCTGACTAGACTCCCAGTCCCTGCTGCTGAAAAATATCCCCACATCATGATGCTGCCACTGCCATGCTTCACCGTAGGGATGGTGCCAGGTTTCCTCCAGATGTGACGCTTGGCATTCAGGCCAAAGAGTTCAATCTTGGTTTCATCAGACCAGAGAATCTTGTTTCTCATGGTCTGAGAGTCCTTTAGGTGACTTTTGGCAAACTCCAAGCAGGCGGTCATGTGCTTTTTACTGAGGAGTGGCTTCTGTCTGGCCACTCTACCATAAAGGCCTGATTGGTGGAATGCAGCAGAGATGGTTGTCCTTCTGGAAGGTTCTTCCATCTCTACAGAGAGACCATCTGGTTCTTGGTCACCTCCCTGACCAAGGCCCTTCTCCCCCGATTGCTCAGTTTGGATGAGTCTTGGTGGTTTCAAACTTCTTCAATTTAAGAATGATGGAGGCCACTGTGTTCTTGGGGACCTTCAATGCTGCAGACATTTTTTGGTACCGTTCCCCAGATCTGTGCCTCATCACTGTCTCTGAGCTCTATGGACAATTCCTTCGACCTCATAGCTTGGTTTTTGCTCTGACATGCACTGTCAACTGTGGGACCTTATATAGACAGGTGTGTGCCTTTCCATATCATGTCCAATCAATTGAATTTACCACAGGTGGACTCCAATCAAGTTGTAGAAACATCTCAAGGATGATCAATGGAAACAGGATGCACCTGAGCTCAATTTCGAGTCTCATAGCAAAGGGCCTGAATACTTATGTAAATAAGGTATTTCTGTTTGTTATTTTTAATAAATGTGCAAAGATTTCTAAAAACCTGTTTTCACTTTGTCATTATGGAGTATTGTTTGTAGATTGATGAAGAAACATTTAATTTAATCCATTTTAGAATAAGGCTGTAACGTAACAAATGGAAAACGTCAAAGGGTCTGAATACTTTCCGAATGGACTGTACATTGGACAAAGACTGCCACTTAAGTACTGTGGTCATTTTGCATCACCTTATAAATTAAAGTATAGCGGCTGGTGGGGTCTACTTGGGGAGTGTGGGTCCACTGAGAGACTGAAATGGGATGAGTGGAGGCCCCACACACACCTCAGAGGAGTGTCTGATGCCCTCCCAGTCACCCCATCCCAATTCCCCGGATAAAGCCCCTCACCATTCTCCCCAATAACCACCATAGAATCTTACTTATAATGACAAACAACGAATAATAATAATTTGACATCCTTTCCTAACCTGTCCAGAACTCTTGTTCATTTTTCAGCGGGTTTACAAGTCACAAATGAATAAATAAAATTACACTGTAGTATAATTAAGTCCTTCCTTCTCTCTCTCCCAAACCAAATCCATCCCTCTCCACCAGACCCTCCCAGTCCTCGCCCCGTTATCCCACCCAAGGCAAGCTTATCCCAACCTTCAATCTCTACTCACCTTTGCCCACCCAAGCCAAGCTTGTCCCACCCTCCCATCCTTGCCCTCTCTTACCCACCCAGGACAAGTTTATCCCAACCTCCCATCTTTTCCCCCTCTATTTACACCCCTCTATACATCTACTTACTCATCTATTCTTATTCATTCATACACAACATATACCTATGCCTCCGCACACCCATTCTCTCCCGACCTACTACACATATTCATATTCATACCATCCTTCACTCTCTCATTCATATGCACAGACACATACACACACATGCACACACTCACACCCTCTCGCCTACACACACACACACACATCCTTAGAACAATTATTGACAATTATTGACATACATGCTATATTTCCCCTTTTATATTGTCTTTTCAGTGTCCATGTATCTCATTGGCATAGGCTAATTGTATTGTTACTTCCTAGAGAAGAACAGTTACTTGGGGACAATAGAGTCTAGATTGTATTGGGGAGAGGGGGAAAGAATGTCTCAACTTACGATAAACTGGTCTTGGGCATCACTGTATGTAGCCAAGTGTGCTTCTCTCTTTTTTTCCGCTTCTTCCTCTCCTCAGGGCATTGGGCTCTCTTTCAACTGGAAAGATTTCCTGCAGCCTGTTCAGGGCTTCATCAGCACTTGTGAACTCTATCCTCTGTGTTCCCTTCCATACCCACAGCACTGCCGGGAATCGGAGTTGAGACTTGATTCCTTTTTCCTCCAGTGACTATGTGATCAGAATTAATTGCTTGCATTTTTTCCTCAGCTTAGTAGAAAGGTCCTGGACAACTCAAATGGACTGGCCATGGATTTTGATCTCCTTTCCCCCCTGTGCCTTCAGAATGTTGACTTTGGTCTGATAGTTCCACAGCTTAAAGATTACAGTGCGAGGATATTTAGCGTTCTTCTGTTTCACGCCGATCCGATGGCATCACTCCAGATCCTCCGGTGATACATCCATGCCAAGCTCCTCCGATATCAGCTTGATGACATAGCTGGAAAGGTCTCCTTTTTCCTCATCTTCTGGTAGGGACAATATCCTCATGTTGTTTTGTCTCATTCTGTTTTCTTGCTGGCCCAGTTCATCTTCTAAAGTTTGCCCCTTTGTTTCCAGAAGGCCAATTTTCTTGTCCTGTTCGTCCACGCGCCCACCCTGTATATGCATATCTGACACAATAGACTCTACTTTCCTTTCAAGGAAATCTACTTTTTAACAACATATTAAATTGGGGTTTTGGTGAGCATTGAGAGCCTTTTAGCTATGTTTTCCTGGATATTTTTTAGCTGTTCATTGCTCTCATTTGCATCTCCAAGTTGTTCTTTGTCTTTTCCTCTAAGGGAATCCATGACTTACCCACATATTGGTTTGTTGTTCTATATAACTGACCATTCACTCTCTCCCGGTTGCTTGTGAATATATTGATCTATAGATTATAGAGGCTTAATTTAAACTATGTTGTCTGTCTTCTACATATAATCACAGTTTTGACGGTACAAAATGGAGCTACTCACTCCCCATCGGTACGTGCATGTGCCTCTCTTGATTGTTTAATTCTAATATTAGGTTATTCAAATACTGTATGTAATACAAATCTCCAAAATTATTTTAGTTTTATTTTATAGCGCTATATAATACTCCAGGGTTAATTTGGTTAGCATTTTGGCATGTTTTTCAGTTATAAAGCAAACATTATCCCTTAGATCTAACATAGCAAATAAGTCAATAGTTTAAGCATATGTTGCAGAACAGTGATTAAAATATTATTTCATAATATTGACCAAAAATAATAATCTTAAGGTAGTCAGCCATCAGTGACGGAGTGACAAGCCACTGATTGAGTTGACAGCAAATACTCAAAACATACATATTTGTACCTCTAAAAATACAAATGCAATATAAAATGATTCATTTGAAAATCCCCAATAAAAGAAACCATTCTATCAGATCTTTCAGCAATCTGACAGAGTTTATGTTTTACGGTGTTGACAAGAATTGCATTCTTCTTCTTCTTCATTCAAGTGGTATACAAAGTAACAATTGTCTTTTTCCTCAGTTGTGTCATGACTGGAACCTAATTAAAATAAACATATTTTAACCAAAATTCATATCCTATCTTAATCTATCAGGGAGATGGAATTGACAGTTTATGGTTGTGACCGTGGTGATTTCAATATTGTTTGTTTAAATCTATCAAAAGTAGAGAACTGTACAGACCATGAGCGGTCTTGTTGTACTACATGAAATGAGAACATGAAATAGGGGTGCTTATGGTGTAGCTGACCCTGCTCGTTCCTGATTAATTTTAGACAAATCTGACGGAGTTCACCAAATCTCCGGACACATTTTTTAGGAATCACAGTTTTGAGAGAAGACAAAGAGAGGGCTATTGCAAGAGACTACTACATAATATCATTTTTCAGTTAATATTAATTATTGCCCCCAAAAAAACAAAAAACTTTTTGGGTTTGAAATTGGGATCCTTTGCTCCGGACAAGGGCATTTCCAGGCATAGAGCCGACATGGAAATGAATAATATTGAAAATATGTGGACAATTCCAAAAGCAAATTGTTTCCCTCATAAAATCCCCCTAAATGTATTTTTTAGGCTCAAATAATGCAAAGTTTCTTTGCTGGAAAAGGATTGTCCCGACTTTCAAGAAAATAATTAAATGTTTTAATTTAGGATGATACTATTTCTTACTGCTTTAGCCATTGAGAGAGTTTAAAAGTGCTCCTAAGCAAAAATGAAATGTGTGCTATAGACCAGAGCTTCCATAGTGCACTAGCCTGAACATTTGCTGTCCCTAGAGAGGGTGTGTGGTGACTGTCACAATAACCGGAGAGCCCCATTGATTTCTCACTGACCCTGGCCACGACTGACTGTGGCCTGATCCAAACACAGTGCCAACTCCCGCTAATGGCCATGCCCCAAAGAATGGCCTCTTGATTCTGAGTACAAACTGTAGTGGTCTGTTTCAAGTGCTCTCCTCTCACCTATCAATTATGTACCATTACAGCATGGGGGCTTCCTTAATAGGTTGAATCTTGTTTCTCTACCCTGCCGTACCACCACGAAACCGGATGTTAATTGCACGGAGCACATTTCCCCATAGATAATACATGTGAAAAGAGGCGCAGAGCTCCTAGTGTTCTCCTCCAAGACATCACTTAGAGAATAGGTCATTACCAGGAGGAATGCTTTGCAGACAGATTATTATTTAAAGCCATATTTTTCCATTGGGTGTACAGTTAAGTGTGTAGCACATCTTTAGGTTTGTGTTGTGTATTGCTGTCTTTTTCCCCCAAAATGCTTCCAAATTGGGCTCCTCTGCTTCTCTGCACTCGCTACCCTGCTGTTCTACTTCATCCTCAACCGATATTTAATTCATGCAAACATCTGCTTGCTGCAATTGTGAGAAAGCACAAAACGGCACCGTTAAAAAGAAAATGGACCCATCGATAAGATTACATCTTTAACTGTACGGTACTTTCTTTATTTTGTAAAGGGGGATCACTTTTCTTTAACAGGCAATTTTCTAGGAAAAGTACAGAATAAGGATAAATTGGGGAGAAGTTCAGTAAATACAATAGAAGTCAATGCATGTCTGTCTGCAGCCATATTGACTGATAATGAAAGGAGTCTCCACGCTGTAACTTACTTCATGATCAATGCAAACAGTCTATCCTCAGTTGACAGTCAGCACAGCTGGTTGCCATCAATAGCAGATAGCTAGGCAGCCACTTCCCTGCTTTTATAGGCATTGAAGCACTTGTTGGTTCTAAATTTAAGGAGTTCATCAATTAGGCAGACAAAAACAAAACGGCAATGTTACACTTCTGAAACTGTAATGACTGAATGTTTGTCAGTAATTTGACCCGTTTTTGAAAGTTAAACGTACAACATGTCGAATGTGAAACTTAACATGCATAACTCCAAAAGGGATCCACTGAATTCTGTATATACTTCCTAATCCATATAAGTAGATTTACTCACATACTGCATACTGGCAAGCTAAACTCAAGTTGTGCCAAATTCAGGCTAACATGTTTGATGTGTATTGGGTCTTGTAAATAACAATACATGTATAGTCAAGTGTTTACCACTTTACATTTAGCTGGAAATGGTTTTCCCACAGCTTACATTAGTAGTTGGCTCTTCAGAAGCCGAATATGAATGTTAATGTTAATAGAGTGAACAGGCTGATTGGTTATGCTCAACTCTGCACCCAAGCCCATGATAGACATGTAAACACGGGAGAAAGGTCACAGCTGTTTGCCTCCTGGCTCCCCGCAGACACCATATCTCCCCTCACTTTCTCCCAGTGTTATTTCCCCTCCTAATTAGTGTCAAAATGGAGTCACAAAGTTAGCAATCCTTCCTTACCAATTGTTTATTTCTCTCACCACCTTCCCCCCCAATTGTATCACTCTTCAAGGCAGCAGATGATCTTAATGGAGGCTAAATATCTTTGATCGGCCCGATAAATATTGCCTTACAGGCCCGTGCAGTGCCGACTGAGGAACAGAGTATCACAGTCCGGCTATTTGGTGCTTATCAGAACCAAAGTGAATACCATCTGTACTGAAATGTACCGGGGTGCGGCTCCTTCCACGTGGGATCTCACTCAGATGGAACAGGATTTTTTATACTCGCACTTTCTTTTTTGTTTTATTGTTGTTGTTTTTTTGCAAAAAGGTCTGCTTGACTGATTTTGGAGTGCTAATGATGGTTGGGAATCTGTGTTTCACACCAGCCACCTTTTGCTCCCCAAAGCAACACGGAAAATACAGTATTAAAGACCCGACTGGACCAGAATGCATTAGTCAAATCAATGCTACATATATGTTTAACTAGGTTAGCCTTGTGAAATGTCTTATTTTGTCTGCATGCTGAATGCTCATTTGTACATCTAATTTCATGGCTTGCAGCAAATCTCGTTAGTTAATCTCATCCATAAAAATGATTTACATCTTTGATTGTTCATTGTGTGGCTTCAATACAGTCTTGTTTTAGCATACTTATTCTCTCACATTATGAATTATGAGAGTCCCGTTTAGCTCAGTTGGTAGAGCATGGCGTTTGCAACGCCAGGGTTGTGGGTTCGTTTCCCACGGGGGACCAGTATGAAAATAAAACATACATGTATGCACTCACTAACTGTAAGTCGCTCTGGATAAGAGCGTCTGCTAAATGACTAAAATGTAAAAATGTAAAATGTATGCTATGAAGTTTAAAATAACTTCTGTATATGTGTATGGCCTTTATTAGAGCCTATGTGTATAGTTCACTTGAGGCCATTAACCATCTGGGGTGTGACATACACTCACACAACCAGCCACACTGAATCAACCATTAATCATATGTAGGAGTCATCTACATACAGTGCCTTCAGAAATGATTCACACCCCTTGACTTTTTCCACATTTTGTTGTGTTACAGTCTGAATGTGTTGTGTCACTGGCCTACAAACAATAACCCATAATGTCAAAGTGGAATTATGTTTTTAGAAAGTTTTACAAATTAATTAAAAATGAAAATATGAAAGGTAATGACTTAATAAGTAGTCAACCCCTTTGTTATGGCAAGCCTAAATAAGTAACATAAAAGTTGCATGGACTCACTCTGTGTGCAATAATAGCGTTTAACATTATTTTTGAATGACTACCTCAACCCTTTACACCCGACATACAATTGTCTGTAAGGTGCCTCAGTCGAGCAGTGAATTTCAAACACAGATTCAACCACAAAGACCATGGAGGTTTTCCAATGCCTCACAAAGGGCACTTATTGGTAGATGGGTAAAAAAAAAAAAAAAAGCAGACACTGAATATCCTTTTGAGCATTGTGAAGTTATTAATTACACTTTGGATTCTGTATGAATACACCCAGTCTCTACAAAGATACAGGTGTCCTTCCTAACTAATTTGCCGGAGAGGAAAGAAACTTCTCAGGGATTTCGCCATGAGACCAACAGTGATTTTAAAACAGATAGAGAGTAAAACTGCAAAAAAAAATGGCATAGAAATGAACTTCATGTTCTGAATACAAAGTGTTATGTTCTCATTTACAACTGCGACCTGGCGAAGATAAAGCAAAGCAGTGCGATAAAAACAACAACACAGAGTTACATATGGGGTAAACAAAACATAAAGTAAAAAATACAACAGAAAATATATATACAGTGTGTTCAAATGTAGCAAGTTATGGAGGTAAGGCAATAAATAGGCCATAGTGCAAAATAATTACAATTAGTATTAACACTGGAATGATAGATGTGCAAGAGATGATGTGCAAATAGAGATACTGGGGTGCAAATTAGCAAAATAAATAACAATATGGGGATGAGGTAGTTGGGTGGGCTAATTTCAAAAGGGCTGTGTACAGGTGCAGTGATCGGTAAGGTGCTCTGACAACTGATGCTTAAAGTTAGTGAGGGAGATAAGAGTCTCCAGCTTCAGAGATTTTTGCAATTCGTTCGAGTCATTGGCAGCAGAGAACTGGAAGGAATGGAAGCCAAAGGAGGTGTTGGCTTTGGGGATGACCAGTGAGATATACCTGCTGGAGCGCATACTACGGGTGGGTGTTGCTATGGTGACCAATGAGCTAAGATAAGGCAGGGATTTGCCTAGCAGTGATTTATACAGTGGGGAAAACAAGTATTTAGTCAGCCACCAATTGTGCAAGTTCTCCCACTTAAAAAGATGAGAGAGGCCTGTAATTTTCATCATAGGTACACGTCAACTATGACAGACAAAATGAGATTTTTTTTTCTCCAGAAAATCACATTGTAGGATTTTTAATGAATTTATTTGCAAATTATGGTGGAAAATAAGTATTTGGTCAATAACAAAAGTTTCTCAATACTTTGTTATATACCCTTTGTTGGCAATGACACAGGTCAAACGTTTTCTGTAAGTCTTCACAAGGTTTTCACACACTGTTGCTGGTATTTTGGCCCATTCCTCCATGCAGATCTCCTCTAGAGCAGTGATGTTTTGGGGCTGTCGCTGGGCAACACGGACTTTCAACTCCCTCCAAAGATTTTCTATGGGGTTGAGATCTGGAGACTGGCTAGGCCACTCCAGGACCTTGAAATGCTTCTTACGAAGCCACTCCTTCGTTGCCCGGGCGGTGTGTTTGGGATCATTGTCATGCTGAAAGACCCAGCCACGTTTCATCTTCAATGCCCTTGCTGATGGAAGGAGGTTTTCACTCAAAATCTCACGATACATGGCCCCATTCATTCTTTCCTTTACACGGATCAGTCGTCCTGGTCCCTTTGCAGAAAAACAGCCCCAAAGCATGATGTTTCCACCCCCATGCTTCACAGTAGGTATGGTGTTCTTTGGATGCAACTCAGCATTCTTTGTCCTCCAAACACGACGAGTTGAGTTTTTACCAAAAAGTTCTATTTTGGTTTCATCTGACCATATGACATTCTCCCAATCCTCTTCTGGATCATCCAAATGCACTCTAGCAAACTTCAGATGGGCCTGGACAGGCAGGGGGACACGTCTGGCACTGCAGGATTTGAGTCCCTGGCGGCGTAGTGTGTTACTGATGGTAGGCTTTGTTACTTTGGTCCCAGCTCTCTGCAGGTCATTCACTAGGTCCCCCCGTGTGGTTCTGGGATTTTTGCTCACCGTTCTTGTGATCATTTTGACCCCACGGGGTGAGATCTTGCGTGGAGCCCCAGATCGAGGGAGATTATCAGTGGTCTTGTATGTCTTCCATTTCCTAATAATTGCTCCCACAGTTGATTTCTTCAAACCAAGCTGCTTACCTATTGCAGATTCAGTCTTCCCAGCCTGGTGCAGGTCTACAATTTTGTTTCTGGTTTCCATTGACAGCTCTTTGGTCTTGGCCATAGTGGAGTTTGGAGTGTGACTGTTTGAGGTTGTGGACAGGTATCTTTTATACTGATAACAAGTTCAAACAGGTGCCATTAATACAGGTAACGAGTGGAGGACTGAGGAGCCTCTTAAAAAAGAAGTTACAGGTCTGTGAGAGCCAGAAATCTTGCTTGTTTGTAGGTGACCAAATACTTATTTTCCATCATAATTTGCAAATAAATTCATAAAAAATCCTACAATGTGATTTTCTGGAGAAAAAAAATCTCAATTTGTCTGTCATAGTTGACGTGTACCTATGATGAAAATTACAGGCCTCTCTCATCTTTTTAAGTGGGAGAACTTGCACAATTGGTGGCTGACTAAATACTTTTTTCCCCCACTGTAGATGGCCTGGAGCCAGTGGGTTTGGCGACGTATATGTAGTGAGGACCAGCCAACAAGAGCGTACAGGTCACAGTGGTGGGTAGTATATGGGGCTTTGGTGATAAAACGGATGGCACTGTGATAGACTACATCCAATTTGCTGAGTAGAGTGTTGGAGGCTATTTTGTAAATGACATCGCCGAAGTCAAGGATCGGTAGGATAGTCAGTTTTACGAGGGCATGTTTGGCAGCATGAGTGAAGGAGGCTTTGTTGCGAAATAAGAAGCCGATTCTAGATTTCACTTTGGATTGGAGATGCTTAATGTGAGTCTGGAAGGAGAGTTTACAGTCTAACCAGACACCTAGGTATTTGTAGTTATCCACATACTCTAGGTCAGACCCGTCGAGAGTAGTGATTCTAGTCGGGTGGGCGGGTGCCAGCAGCGTTCGACTGAAGAGCATGCATTTAGTTTTACTAGTGTTTAAGAGCAGTTGGAGGCTACTGAAGGAGTGTTGTATGGCATTGAAGCTCGTTTGGAGGTTTGTTAACACAGTGTCCAATGAAGGGCCAGATGTATACAAAATGGTGTCGTCTGCGTAGAGGTGGATCTGAGAGTCACCAGCAGCAAGAGCGACATCATTGATATACACGGAGAAAAGAGTCGGCCCAATATTTGAACCCTGTGGCACCCCCATAGAGACTGCCATAGGTCCAGACAACAGGCCCTCCGATTTGACACATTGAACTCTATCTGAGAAGTAGTTGGTGAACCAGGCGAGGCGGTCATTTGAGAAACCAAGGCTATTTAGTCTGCCAATAAGAATGCGGTGGTTGACAGAGTCGAAAGCCTTGGCCAGGTCGATGAAGACGGCTGCACAGTACTGTCTAATATCGATTGCGGTTATAATATCGTTTAGCACCTTGAGCGTGGCTGAGGTGCACCCATGACCAGCTTGGAAACCGGATTGCCTAGCGGAGAAGGTACGGTGGGATTCGAAATGGTCGGTGATCTGTTTGTTAACTTGGCTTTCAAAAACTTTCGAAAGGCAGGGCAGGATGGATATAGGTCTGTAACAGTTTGGATCTAGAGTGTCACCCCCTTTGAAGAGGGGGATGACCACGGCAGCTTTCCAATCTCTGGGGATCTCAGACGTTACGAAAGAGAGGTTGAACAGGCTAGTATCAGGGGTTGCGACAATTTCGGCGGCTAGTTTTAGAAAGAAAGGGTCCAGTTTGTCTAGCCCAGATGATTTGTAGGGGTCCAGATTTTGCAGCTCTTTCAGAACATCAGCTGTCTGAATTTGTGTGAAGGAGAAGCGGGGGGGGGCATCGGCAAGTTGCAGCAGAGGGTGCAGAGCTGGTGGCCGGGGTAGTGGTAGGCAGGTGGAAAGCATGGCCAGCCGTAGCAAAAACATCACTGAGTACGACTCTTCACATTTTCAAGCATGGTGTTGGCTGCATCATGTTATGGGTATGCTTGTCATCGGCAAGGACTAGGAAGTTTTGTAGGATTAAAAGAAACGGAATAGAGCTAAGCACAGGCAAAATCCTAGTGGAAAACCTGGTTCAGTCTGCTTTGCAACAGACACAGAGACAAATTCACCTTTCAGCAGGACAATAACCTAAAACACAAGCCAAATATACAATGGAGTAGCTTACGAAGATGACATTGAATGTTCCTGAGTGGCCTAGTTACAGTTTTGACTTAAATCGGCCTGAAAATCTATGGCATGACTTGAAAATGGCTGTCTAGCAATGATCAACAACCCAACTTGACAGAGCTTGAAGAATTGCAAAAATAATAATGTGCAAATATTGTACAATCCAGGTGTGCAAAGCTCTTAGAGACTTACCCAGAAAGACTCACAGCTGTAATCTCTGCCAAAGGTGTTTCTAACATGTTTTGACTCAGGAGTGTGAATACTTATGTAAATAGAATATTTCTGTGTTTGATTTCCAATAAATGTGCAAACATTTCTAAAAACATGTTTTCACTGTCATTATGGGGTATTGTGTGTAGATGGGTGAGAAAAAATATATATTTAATACATTTTGAATTCAGGCTTTAGCACAACAAAATGTAGAATAAATCAAGGGGTATGAATACTTTCTGAAGGAACTGTAGGTACAATATTCAGCCCTGACATTTGCATGAACCCGACCTTTCACGTCGAATATTTATCTTCAATAGACCTGGATCTAAAACCAACTGTGGTGGATTCCCTGACCTCACTTGTCCATGCTACAGCCATTTGTTTTTTCAAATGATCCACTTGTTTGATTGTCTACTAATATTCATCCTCAATATTCAATAGCTATCTGGAATAGGAATAGTGTTCAATAGCTCATAGGCCAAATTTCCTGAAGCTTCCTATTTGCATGGGGTGCAGCTCTAAAAAAGAACTGTAGAAAGTTCCCTGACCACTTTTGTCCATGCTACAGCAATTTGTTTCTTAAATGTCCAATTGTTTCATTGTCTACGTAAACAATGTGTACATACCAAAGGAATAACTACACAAAAATCTGAATCACGTCTACAATTCCCTAGCAAGGATTTGTCCCTTTATTACTGCCATAGGCCTATTCACCCACCATCACAGTAGGTGAGGACCTTGATTATATCAATTTACACATTTGATCTATTTCCTGGAGTAAAAAAAGGCAGACTTGGTATATTGGACTTGTGAGGTTCTCTTGATATTTTGTGTGATTATCCCATGCTTTAATCACATCTATACAGAGCACTGACAATTTTCCTGTGATATCAGGAGTGGAGTGTTAAACGGTAAAATAATTAGCAGGCATGGATAGGCATAATTAACTAGCACAGATCACATGAAAACGCATATAGACAAGAAAATTAATTTTGTAGAGGTGAGTTCATTAACTCTTTCAAACAAGACAATAAGTTGTACAACTTAAAATTGAAATTATACAGATGAGATTTACTGTATGGACTAGATTGTAAGAAAATCCCTTTAGTATTCATGCCTTCATACAAATTTGATGAAATTACATTTACATTTTACATTTTAGTCATTTAGCAGACACTCTTATCCAGAGCGACTTACAGTTAGTGAGTGCATACATTATTTTATTTTTTTCATACTGGCCCCCCATGGGAATCGAACCCACAACCCTGGCGTTGCAAACGCCATGCTCTACCAACTGAGCTACATCCCTGCCGGCCATTCCCTCCCCTACCCTGGATGACGCTGGGCCAATTGTGCGCCGCCCCATGGGCCTCCCGGTCGCGGCCGGCTACGACAGAGCCTGGATTCGAACCAGGATCTCTAGTGGCACAGCTAGCACTGCGATGCAGTTCCTTAGACCACTGCGCCACTCGGGAAATAAAATGTTTATGTTAAACTAGTTATATTCATACATTCATTATATTAAAGTTTGTGATGTCACATATCAAAAAAGGATGGTACTGAACATACTGATACTAAATTAACATAAGAAAGTTAATTAAATGATCAAAGGGTATGAGAACACATTTATTAAAGACGTATCTTCATACAGTACCACAAAGTCATGATAATCGAGTATCAATACAATTGAGATACATTTCAAGGTGATTTGTTGTAAGGATGTTTTGTGGTTGAAGTTGCAGGAATGGCTAATGTACTTTGGTGTTCATCCTTAAAATATGACACATCTTCTGTGTTGCAAAGTCAAGGAGCAAAACAATTACAGTGAAGGCTGGGCATAATTTGGTTTTGCATGATTCATTGTCTACATAGGCCAACACTGCTTCAAAACGAAAGGTGATATGAGCAAAGAAATACACCAGTGCTGAGGCATCCGGAAAATAGTCCCTCTTTGGGGAGGAAACCAAAACATGATTAATGAGGTGACAGTCATCTATCTACCTCCTCATCCCTTTTGTCAAGGGCCAATGAATGTGCTGTCTGACCACAAAAGACAGAATCCAGGGAATGATCGCCCTATGTGCTCCTTATGCATTCCAAATTTAAACTAAAACAAAATCCCAACCAAACAACTGTTTGTTTTACCTGTTTCCTGGATGATATTCCATATGGAGTTCTTTATCTAATGCCACAGGAGTGACCTATTGGGCCAACTAATGCCTGAGGGTGAGATTGACGAAGCCAAATGCATGCAGAAATCCAGATAAACAAACAAACAAGCATTTAATTATCTGTTTAGTACATGACATTTATTTGTTTGGCAGTGGCAGTCATGAGCCATGACCGCAGTAAAATTCCATGTAATCTCCGCTAATGCACTCTGGACATGAGTTGGTAGTACCCAACTCACTAATGATCATCAGGTCACTAATGGCCTGGTACTCAGGGCTCTATTGTCCCTCTAACCACTCTGACATCAATGCAAATGCAATCGAAATCACATCAAACACTTATCATGAAAACAGTATGTGCTTTTAAAACTCACCTCACTGTGATTGATCAATTTGAAGAAAGAAGTTCAACCACAGGTTGAAACTGAGCGGAAAACATGGTCATTGTGGATTTTGTTTCAAACCCTAATGCAATTAAATGGACAGCGCTTTCTAAGGTGATGATTGATTCAAAACACAGATATGCATATTAGTGCTTATGCATATGCATAGGCCTATATCCTGTATGAGCCCAAGCCTGAAAAAAATTAATGAATTACATTAATAATTGTGCCTCTATACAATACATAGACTACCTCATATTATGCATGGCAGAAAAACATAAACAAAAAACTGATTTAAGATGTCTTTGGTACATATTTGGTCTGGCCTATACTCCAAAATTAAACAAATTCAGAGTTAGCCTACAATTATAGTACATTTGTATTTGATTTTGAATAGCCTAGTAATGGGGCATTTTTTATATTTTCATAATTAATAGGCTGACATTACCTTCAGCTACAGAATATCTCACCTCCGTGCGTTTCCATCTCCTCTCCTCTCTCCTTCATACCTTTCTTGAGCGCGCAGAGAGAGGGGCTGTCATCAGTTGAAATTAATATTTTTCTCTGTGAAACCAATCAATCTTCCTGAACAGATTTCACTTGGTTTCCGAAATTAAGCACTGGGTAGATGCAGAAACAGGGTTGGAGAGCCCATGGCATACAGAGTTTGGGCGGAATATCACCTGTCATGCAGCGAGAGGCTGCATGCTCCACAAACAGTGGTTGATGTGCGGAGTGAAATAACCGGAGTAGCCTACCCAGCATGAGTGAAAAACAAACCAGCGAAAAAGTGGCCTCCATTCGCTATTAGAATGCATATGGATGAAATGTCATTTTTTCCCCTGTTCCTGCCCATTTGATAATGGGCCATTCTAAATTGAAACTCATTTTACATATTAGTAAAGACACGATTACATTGAGAATAGACTAATGGGTGAAAATATGATCACTTGATTAGAGAACAGCATGTGCAGCCTGAGGCAAGGAACAGACCGTAAGCTTTTTTTGCGACTTTCTCAAATCATTAATAGCCTACAGTAACATCATGCAGCCCATATATGTTTTGATTTGTAAGACATTCTAAGGTTTGTGTCATTCACAACTAAAGTTGCCAAATAACTCTAAATCTAGCATATAGGGCCTGTTTCAGATGATCACTTTTACGCTGAACATAGCCACTTCATATGCGCACTCGCTCCAGAATGGGAAAAATATCATTTCTATTTTATTCAGCTAAGTTCAATTATATTCTTCTTACTATAAAATCAATAAATATAAAATAAGCATATCTTGTCTGCTAAATGAACAAGCCTACAGCCTATGGCATGGTGCATAGCCAGATAACATACAGTAGGCCAACTTGTATTCTGTTCTGAAATACATTTTCTTCATATCATAATGTTTCTTTAGACATGCCTAAAATAAATAATGTATTTATTGTGATGGTGTATGTTCAATTGATTTATTATACTTTTTTAAATGTAGATGTTCCAAAGGCGCGCATCAGCGGCTTGTATGCCACTTGTATGCATGGAGGCCTGGAGATGCTAAACATGTTTATGTTAATTAACAGTCAATTACTGTGAGACCGGCAGTCTTTTGCATGACAATAACCAGCTGACAAAATTTCATGAACACCACAGCCATAATTCTGAATACTGGTTTATCGGCATTGGTTTCATATGATAATTGTAAGTGGCCTGTAAAGTCACAAATACAGTGTACAATACAAACCATTGTTTCTGTGTATTTAAAAGTTGAAAAGGGATATTCAAAGTATAAATACAGTAGTAAAGCACACACTTAATTGGGTAATCTCCAATTGCTAAATCCATTTTTGGACATTTAAATTCATGACATATACCCATTGATTCTTGAAGAATATAACTTATAAATCCCTCATGAGCTTAGTTAAATTTTCTAACCCCATCCGAACCAAAATGTAAAATGTAAATTTAATTGAGGGGTTGACGATGCTGACGGTTGGCCATGCATGTGCATTTTTAAAGAGATGGGTGGGTGTGAACGATGCTGAATGGGCATAAACACAATCTTTCAAGATTATTTTCTCCTACTTGTCTCGTAAGTGGGATAACACGTTTATCAACTTTCAGTATAACTTTCCCGTGTTTTGTTTTTTTGAAGCTCTGAGTGTATTTTTATAAAATGCAAAAAAAAAACAAATACCTTTAATTTGACTTAAGCCACCATAGAGAAATCTGGACACATATTTATATGCTGCAATATTTCAACAAACGAAAAAAAGCTTTTAAACATTACACATTAAGATGGAACAAAAGGCCTACAACAGCTCATTAATTGACTATTTCAACACAGCCATTGCTTTTTGTTAGTTGTCAAGTTTAAGGCGCAAGACACATTCTGTTATCATTTAACAGATTCCCATCAAATGTGTACACATTCTTTCTTGTCTAAGGAATTGGATGAAAAACAATTTGACATCTGTAAATTTAATTAGGCTTCTGCTTGTTGCTGTAAATACACAACGGGTCTGTCTTTGATGACATTGTTGTTTTGTGAGATGTTCTAGCTTGTGACAGCTGTCATCAGGCCTGTGGTGGATGGAGACAGTGCTGTGAAACCATTGTCTTCTAAAAAAAAACTAATCTGTAAAATACTCTAGAGTCATTTGAGTGTTTACAAAGGAAGCACACAGAGAATGACAAATACAAGATTCAGAACGATAAAGGACGTTCCATTGTGACACCGATGCTTGAGTTATTGGTCAGATTGTGAGCAAAGACACTTCCCTTAGCATCTGTACTGTAGATAAGAGGTGTTTACATTATGTATACAGTTGAAAACAGAAGTTTACATGCACTTAGGTTGGAGTTTTTACAACTTGTTTTTCAACCACTCCACACATTTATTTTTAACAAACTATAGTTTTGGCAAGTCGGTTAAGACATCTACTTTGTGCATGACACAAGTAATTTTTCCAACAATTGTTTACAGACAGATTATTTCACTTATAATTCACTATATCACAATTACAGTGGGTCAGAAGTTTACATATACTAAGTTGACTGTGCCTTTAAACAGCTTGGAAAATTCCAGTAAATGATGTCATGGCATTAGAAGCTTCTGATATGCTAATTGACATCATTTGAGTCAATTAGAGATGTACCTGTGGATGTATTTCAAGGCCTACCTTCAAACTCAGTGCCTCTTCGCTTGACATCATGGGAAAATCTAAAGAAATCAGCCAAGACCTCAGAATTTTTTTTTAGACCTCCACAAGTCTGGTTCATCCTTGGGAGCAATTTCCAAACGCCTGAAGGTACCATGTTCATCTGTACAAACAATAGTACGCAAGAATAAACACCATGGGACCACGCAGCCGTCATACTGCTCAGGAAGGAGACGCGTTCTGTCTCCTGGAGATGAACGTACTTTGGTGCGGAAAGTGCAAATCAATCCCAGAACAACAGCAAAGGACCTTGTGAAGATGCTGGTGGAAACAGGTACAAAAGTATCTATATCCACAGTAAAACGAGTCCTATATCGACATAACCTGAAAGGCCGCTCAGCAAGGAAGAAGCCACTGCTCCAAAACCGCCATAAAAAAAGCCAGACTACGGTTTGCAACTGCACATGGGGACAAAGATTGTACTTTTTGGAGAAATGTTCTCTGGTCTGATGAAACAAAAATGGAACTGTTTGGCCATAATGACCATCGTTATGTTTGGAGGAAAAAGGGAGAAAGGTTGCAAGCCGAAGAACACCATCCCAACCGTGAAGCACGGGGGTGGCAGCATCATGCTGTGGGGGTGCTTTGCTGCAGGAGGGACTGGTGCACTTCACAAAATAGATGGCATCATGAGGAAGGAAAACTATGTGGATATATTGAAACAACATCTCAAGACATCAGTCAGGAAGTTAAAGCTTGGTCGCAAATGGGTCTTCGAAATGGACAATGACCCCAAGCATACTTCCAAAGTTGTGGCAAAAAGCCATGACCTCAATCCTATAGAACAATTGTGGGCAGAACTGAAAAAGCGTGTGCGAATAAGGAGGTCTGACTCAGTTACACCAGCTCTGTCAGGAGGAATGGGCCAAAATTCACCCAACTTATTGTGGGAAGCTTGTGGAAGGCTACCCGAAACGTTTGACCCAAGTTAAACAAAATAAAGGCAATGCTACCAAATACTAATTGAGTGTATGTAAACTTTTGACCTACTGGGAATGTGATGAAATAAATAAAAGCTGAAATAATTAATTCTCTCTACTATTATTATGACATTTCACATTCTTAAAATAAAGTGGTGATCCTAACTGACCTAAGACAGTGATTTTTTACTAGGATTAAATGTCAGGAATTGTTAAAAACTGAGTTTAAATGTATTTGACTAAGGTGTATGTAAACTTCCGACTTCAACTGTACTATTTCAGTTTTCACTATTTCATATTTTTAAATATAGAAATTATGTTGAAGGCAGTTCTCTAACTTGGCAGCCAGTTTCTATTTGAAGAATGCAATGGAATCATTTACACAGAAAAAAGGGTTCCAAAATGGTTCTTCGGCCGTCCCCATAGAACCCTTTTTGGTTCCAGGTAGAACCAAAAAGGGTTTTTCAAAGGGTTTCTTCTATGGGGACAGATGAAGAACCGTTTTAGGTTCCAGATAGCATTTTTTAAAATAAGAATGTATATGAAAACCTGATAGATGGACCCAACAGATGGTTTATGAAATATGTTTGACAGGCATCTTGCAAAAGACTACAGTATGAGGTACATTTTAGGACACCCTCATCCTCAAACCTCGCTATCAGCCAGCACTGAAGATTAGTGGTGAAGAATATAATCTGTTCATTCTCAATTTCTTAGTAAAAGCCCAAAGCAAGTTCCTATGAGAGTGCACATTGCTATATATAAACAGTACCAGTCAAAAGTTTGGACACACCTACTCATTCAAGGTTTTTCTTTATTTTTACTATTTTCTACATTGTGAAATGATAGTGAAGACATCAAAACGATGAAATAACACACATGGAATCATGTAGTAACCAAAAAAGTGTTAAACAAACCAAAATATATGTTATATTTGAGATTTTTCAAATAGCCACCCTTTGCCTTGATGACAGCTTTGCACACTCTTGGCATTTTCTCAACCAGCTTCACCTGGAAGGCTTTTCCAACAGTCTTGAAGGAGTTCCCACATATGCTGAGCACTTGTTGGGTGCTTTTCCTTCACTCTGCCGTCCGACTCATCCCAAACCATCTCAATTGGGTTGAGGTCGGGTGATTGTGGAGGCCAGGTCATCTGATGCAGCACTCCATCACTCTCCATTGTCCTGTTGAAAAACAAATGATAGTCCCACTAAGCCCAAACCAGATGGGATGGCGTATTGCTGCAGAATGCTGTGGTAGCCATGCTGGTTAAGTGTGCCTTGAATTCTAAATAAATCACAGACAGTGTCACCAGCAAAGTACCCCCACACCATTACATTTTACATTTTTACATTTTAGTCATTTAGCAGACGCTCTTATCCAGAGCGACTTACAGGAGCAATTAGGGTTAAGTGCCTTGCTCAAGGGCACATTTACGTCATTTAGCAGACGCTCTTATCCAGAACGACTCACAAATTGGTGCATTCACCCTATAGCCAGTGGGAAAACCACTTTACAATTTATAACACCTCCTCCTCCATGCTTTACGTTGGGAACCACACATGCGGAGATCATCCATTCAGCCACACCGTGTCTCACAAAGACACAGCGATTTGAATCAAAAATCTCAAATTTGGACTCCAGACCAAAGGACACATTTCCACCGGTCTAAAGTCCATTGCTCCTGTTTTTTGGCCCAAGCAGGTCTTTTCTTCTTATTGGTGTCCTTTAGTAGTGGTTTCTTTGCAGCAATTTGATCATGAAGGCCTGATTCACACAGTCTCCTCTGAACAGTTGATGTTGAGATGTGTCTGTTACTTGAACTCCGTGAAGCATTTGTTTGGGCTGCAATATCTGAGGCTGTAAATCTAATGAAATTATCCTCTGCAGCAGAGGTAACTCTGGGTCTTCCATTCCTGTGGCGGTCCTCATGAGAGCCAGTTTTACCATAGCGCTTGATGGTTTTTGCGACTGCACATGAAGAAACTTTCAAAGTTCTTGAAAGTTTCCGTATTGACTGACCTTCATGTCTTAAAGTAATGATGGACTGTCACGGATGCCGCCGAGGCTGCTCCTCCTCCTTGCTCGGGCAGGCTTCGGCGTTCGTCGAAGGACTTCACGTATCGTTCGTTTTGTTGTTTTGTTCGTGTGTTGTGTATCAATAAAATGTATGCTTATCACGCTGCGCCTTGGTTCCATGAGTTATCAGTCAACGTGCGAGACATGGACTGTCGTTTCTCTTTGGTTATTTGAGCTGTTCTTGTCATAATATGGACTTTTATTTTACCAAATAGGGCAATCTTCTGTATAGCACCCCTATCTTGTCACAACACAACTGATTGGCACAAACGCATTAAGAAGGAAATAAAATTCCACAAATTAACTTTAACAAGGCACACTTGTTAATTGAAATGCATTCTAGGTGACTACCTCATGAATCTGGTTGAGAGAAAGCCAAGAGTGTCCAAAGCTTTCATCAAGGCAAAGGGTGGCTACTTTGAAGAATCTCAAATATAAAATATACACTGCTCAAAAAAATAAAGGGAACACTTAAACAACACAATGTAACTCCAAGTCAATCACACTTCTGTGAAATCAAACTGTCCACTTAGGGAGCAACACTGATTGACAATACATTTCACATGCTGTTGTGCAAATGGAATAGACAACAGGTGGAAATTATAGGCAATTAGCAAGACACCCCCAATAAAGAAGTGGTTCTGCAGGTGGTGACCACAGACCACTTCTCAGTTCCTATGCTTCCTGGCTGATGTTTTGGTCACTTTTGAATGCTGGCGGTGCTTTCACTCTAGTGGTAGCATGAGACGGAGTCTACAACCCACACAAGTGGCTCAGGTAGTGCAGCTCATCCAGGATGGCACATCAATGCGAGCTGTGGCAAGAAGGTTTGCTGTGTCTGTCAGCATAGTGCCCAGAGCATGGAGGCACTACCAGGAGACAGGCCAGTACATCAGGAGACGTGGAGGAGGCCGTAGGAGGGCAACAACCCAGCAGCAGGACCGCTACCTCCGCCTTTGTGCAAGGAGGAGCAGGAGGAGCACTGCCAGAGCCCTGCAAAATGACCTCCAGCAGGCCACAAATGTGCATGTGTCTGCTCAAATGGTCAGAAACAGACTCCATAAGGGTGGTATGAGGGCCCGACGTCCACAGGTGGGGGTTGTGCTTACAGCCCAACACCGTGCAGGATGTTTGGCATTTGCCAGAGAACACCAAGATTTGCAAATTTGCCACTGGCGCCCTGTGCTCTTCACAGACAAAAGCAGGTTCACACTGAGCACGTGACAGACGTGACAGAGTCTGGAGACGCCGTTGAGAACGTTCTGCTGACTGCAACATCCTCCAGCATGACCGGTTTGGCGGTGGGTCAGTCATGGTGTGGGGTGGCATTTCTTTGGGGGGCCGCACAGCCCTCCATGTGCTCGCCAGAGGTAGCCTGACTGCCATTAGGTACCGAGATGAGATCCTCAGACCCCTTGTGAGACCATATGCTGGTGCGGTTGGCCCTGGGTTCCTCCTAATGCAAGACAATGCTAGACCTCATGTGGCTGGAGTGTGTCAGCAGTTCCTGCAAGAAGAAGGCATTGATGCTATGGACTGGCCCACCCGTTCCCCAGACCTGAATCCAATTGAGCACATCTGGGACATCATGTCTCGCTCCATCCACCAACGCCACGTTGCACCACAGACTGTCCAGGAGTTGGTGGATGCTTTAGTCCAGGTCTGGGAGGAGATCCCTCAGGAGACCATCCGCCACCTCTTTAGGAGCATGCCCAGGCGTTGTAGGGAGGTCATACAGGCACGTGGAGGCCACACACACTAATGAGCCTCATTTTGACTTGTTTTAAGGACATTACATCAAAGTTGGATCAGCCTGTAGTGTGGTTTCCACTTTAATTTTGAGGGTGACTCCAAATCCAGACCTCCATGGGTTGATAAATTTGATTTCCATTGATAATTTTTGTGTGATTGTGTTGTCAGCACATTCAACTATGTAAAGAAAAAAATATTTAATAAGATTATTTCATTCATTCAGATCTAGGATGTGTTGTTTAAGTGTTCCCTTAATTTTTTCGGGCAGTGTATTTTGATTTGTTTAACACTTTTTTTGGTTACTACATGATTCCATATGTGTTATTTCATAGTTTTGATGTCTTCATTATTATTCTACAATGTAGAAAATAGTACAAATTAAGAAAACCCCTTGAATGAGTAGGTGTGTCCAAACCTTTGACTGGTACTGTATATATATAAGTTATGCGTTATAAACAAGGGATAAAACACTTATTTAGAGGAAAATATCATTAAGCTTTATTACACTGAACAGGTACAACCATCTCTTACTCATTCTCAAATAGAAAAGATACAACTACGCCTTAACATGCACAAATAGTTCAATACTGTTACGTTCATTTTGTTTCTTACCAAAAGTCATTGACATACAGTTTTTGTTAATACTTTTGACAGAACAGAAGGGAAAAATAGAAAAAGGAAATGTACAATACCATTTCATTTACAGATAACGAATAACTTGACAAGTTACGCTGAAAAAAATTATCTCCTGTAGTCAATAAACGAGTCCACTGTATCTGCACATTTGCATGTTAATAAAGTCGATCACTTATACATTCCTGTTCCCAGTTTGAATGAATGGGATGAAGATCATAATTTAGGGTAGAACACTATTTTGAGATTAGTGCTCATATCTCACACTTTGGTGCAAATCTTTCATTGACATCATTGCATTGTTTACGCAAAAATTTGATTAATGTGCATATCTCAAATAATGATTTGTCCTATGTGCAACTGCAAAATAGTTATTTGAATTCTGCAGTAATTGCTCCCAAAACCCCTCACTCTCGTCACTGGTTTTGGGGCAGTTACAATATAATTCAAATAACTATATGGCAGTTACATTTGCCAAGACCCACAAATGTTTACAAACATACATGTTAGGGGCTCACTGTGGGTGGAAACTGAGATTGAGTAGCGTTCCTTTAAAGTGCAAATAATAATGTGTCAGATGTTTTCTTATTCTAGCATGACATTTGCATGTGGTTGATTAATTGTATGCTGTTATTCAGATGTGTAATAATCATAGCAGAATGTATGTACATTATGTATCTGTTTTATGCACTGAAGCCGGTTAACGTTACATTTATTTAATCTGAGAATGCAAGTTACAGTGATGCAGTCAACTGTATCATGCGGAGACACTGATAGTGTCTAGCTCTTCTTTACAGTTTGATACATTACTGTACTTTATGTTTGAATAAACTTTACTGACGTAGCACACACCCCACAGACCCCGCAAGGCGGGGGGGCCCACAAGCTTTGGTGGGTCCCCCCGGGGGTCGGGCCCCTTAGATAGCAAATGAACACGTCATAAGCCATGAAATAAATGTTTAGAATTACAGAAATTATCTTTAAAACTGCAAAATGTACTTTCAGCATCATGGCAAAATGTGTAGAATAGTAGAAAATTAGCTCAGAGATTATTGAAAGTCGGGACAATCCTTGTCCAGCAGGGAACATTTTTTTTACAGTAGATTTTTGTGTGTGATTTTGCTGCATTATTTCAGCTTAAAATGTACATTTAGGGGAATTTTATAAGGGAAAAGATCGGACCTTGCGGGGGGCCCTGTGAAACTGTGCCATGCCACTGATCAACATGATGCCGATAAGTGCAATTGGCATCAGTTGTTTTCTACTGTATGAATTGTAAAATAATTGTAGAAGTTGTCATGTTTATCGTAAGAATATTGTAACCTGAAATAAAAAAATTGACATCAAGTGTCGGCAAACTCCAAAACAATTGATATTGGAAATTGAAACATTCACAATATGCATATCTGATGGAATTGCACCCACTGTTTCCAGATAATACTGTTGTTGTTGAGTGTGGTATACTTAACCTGTGGACTGTGGTACCAACTACATTAATAATTTCAACAACAAAAAAGCAAACAAGGCACACTACTAGCATGATATAGATCAGGGAAGGGCAACTTTGATGGGGTGGGGGCCACAAAAAAATTGAACTCATCATTACGTGGGTCTGCTGTAACTCTACACATTTTGCCATAGGGTGGAGGCAAATGCTTGCTGTTTTTAATATTGTAACTGATGACTATTAGACTAACGTAGACTAACTTACCAATCGAAAAAAAATATGCTGACATGGGCTAATTGAGTGACTGCTGATGCGCAACCAATTTTGAAATTGCACCAGGTGTATTGTGTTATTATAACTCTCAACATTAAGTTGAGACCCCGACTGAGTAAAAAAATAAATAATAATAATATATATTATTATAGATTTTTTGGGGGTGAAATTTGTCCTCGGACCTACAAAACCGGGGGCCGCGGCCCCCAGTTGCCCAATTTGATGCCAAATGTGTGTGTTAAAACTAATTGAAAGTGGATTCCCATGGTAACTCTGACCCTCATTTTGCTTTTGGTTTATTTACAAACCCAAATCATGGATTGCTATCTGTGAAACCCTACTTTTTAGAAAATGAAACCTTTTATTAGGTATGTAACTTTGATAAACTATCCCTTTAAAATAATGGTGCAGGAAAAACTGAGAACTGTTTCAGATTACTTATTAGTTGTGTTGTATTATGTTGGTTCTGAGTGGTATTATGTTCATACCGTTAGCAGGACATCATCGTTTTTTCGCACCCAGACATACTACTTGGTAACACTTCCTATCTGTGTGCCATTTGCTAAAGGAATCATTAACAAACATGAATTAAGTCATGTAAAACAATGAGAAAACATGTATAGATACTTATTACTTGCCAAACGCTGAGCCTTGTTACAAAAGGCTTATCATTTGACAATTAGTAAAAGGTTTCCTACGCAATTTATGTTTGTTGTTTATAGTTTTTTACATAATAAATGAATGCATATTGGTTCATTAACAATTAATAGACCATTAATAAAGCTGTTATTGACAGCATATGTACAGTGTTGTCCAGTACCTAGTATGGTTAAAGATTTGACACTTTTGTACTGTAAACTGGATGGGATTTGATCCAAAAGAGAAAACAACAGCTCCCTATCTAGTTATCATTTGCATATGTGCTGCCGCTTAGTTTAGTTTAGTAATGTATTTTGACTCCAGGCATGAAACAATTTAAGTAGATTTGCAATTTTTTCCCCCGGGATCGAAATCTATGTTTTGATCCTCTCTTTGTCATAACTGCAAGGTTACAGTTTTGACTAATACACCGTTCATGATCATTTATACACATATTCACATTTAACTTAAGGTTTATGACGGTGTGACTGCACTTGTGTAGGCTAAAAAAAGCTTTCCTTTGAGTTTTCCTCAATTGACAGACATTTGTTTTGTGGATGAGTTCTTCATAAATAAAAGTGCAGAAATTGGAGGACTTTGAAGAAATACTAATTTCTGTTTTTAACTATGGATCAAAGGTTTCAAGCTACTTTGCCCCGTAGGGCCACTGTACATGGGTGGGAGAGTGGCAAGAAAAACAAAACAGTTTATCCTTCTGACCTAGGGGACACCAGTCTCAGTGCTAGAGGCGTCACTACAGACCCTGGTTCGATTCCAGGCTGTATCACAATCTGGCCGTGATTGGGAGTCCCATAGGCCGGCGCACAATTGGCCCAGCGTCGTCCGGGGTAGGCCGTCATTGTAAATAAGAGTTTGTTCTTAACTGACCTGCCTAGTTAAATAAAGGTTAAATAAATAAAAATAAATACATATAAACATAAAGTTCAAAACCAAACCATAAGACTGATGTGTTTGTGTATTGACAACATTTCATTTGATCCGTATTCATCCAGTAACAGTAAATCATTGAATGTTCTCTTTAAAAAAAATACAATGCACTACATAACCTTAGTTTGTCTTCTCTTACTTTGCATGGTTAGGGCTCTATTCAATCACATCCACATAGCAGTTGTTTTGATGGCGTCAGAGGTGGAACTGCATTAGAGCTGTCAAATCCACAAGCGGCTCCTGGCATTACACCTAAAGCGGACATTGCCATTGGCTGCACGGAGTCGCATTAAGAGAAATCCCATCCAGCCTTCTTTACAAGTTCTAACACTGGAATGTGAGATGTAATCTACACCTCGATTAGGATGATAGAAATCCTCATTATTTCAGCTAATGATTTCTCTATTTGAACGTAATTATTTCTATATACCCTACACTTCTCATACACTACATTGAGTACTGTAGTATTTACAGTTAACTAGAGTATAAATACTGTGGAAATGAATTCCCAAGACAGGGGGCCAAATTTTAACCCTTTATAGTCTTCAAAATGGCATCGTCTGAAGTGTGTCTGTGTGTGTTTACGTATGCATGCACATGTGTCTGCCTCTGTGTGTCTGCCTCTCTGCCTCTGTGTGTGTGTGTGTGTGTGTGTGTGTGTGTGTGTGTGTGTGTGTGTGTGTGTGTGTATATACACACTGCTCTCTGCTGTTGCCTGATAACCAGGCAGTTTTGGGACGAGCCCAACATTGCATTGTAGGGTGGCTGTGCGAAGGCTGATCAGAAGTGACAGCTGTGACATTGAATGGTTCTTATTCATCTGAAAGAAAAGGAGAAGATGGAACAGCTTGAGCCCCCCAAATAGATAGAGTTGATAGAGATACAGGGGACAGACCTATTCTCACCCTTTATTATTCAACCCTCTGATTGATAGAACACTGGGGTCAGGGCTTCTGTCGTTTTGAGTGCCTCAAGCTTCTGTCAAATATTAAAAAGTCACTTGAGGTATTCAAAATTAGTCTCCTTGTAAAACATTGAATACTTACTTTTACAGTGTAGTGTTTTTGTTTTTTTGTTTTTTTACAGATGCGTGTCAAACCTTGTAATGTTACATAATTATACATATACTTATTAAGAACTGTATCCAGCCATGTAACAATTAATGATATAATGTTACCATCATATTTTTGTTCAAGTTCAGGTTGTTGATCAAATTCACTTAAAGTAGATTTCTCAACGATATTTACTTGGGAAAAAATTGTATGGCAAATTAATTGTTTTTCACTGGACATTTTATATTGAAAGAACTTCAGAGCCTGCTTTTGATACGCATGTGATCTTAATTGGATTCAAAGCCTACACCTACACTTCACTGCACAGACTCAATCTAGACATGACTCACATACTGTATGTTGTTGTCTCATTTTGTGTGGGCTATCATGGGAAGTAATGTGTCACATACTCAAAAGGACTGAGAACTTTGTTTTTACAGTTCATCATTTATGGACAATGTAAAACCTTATCTTCAGCTGACATGTTGATTACTCACCATAATGGTTACATCATTGCGATTCATGGACTCACTTGTATGTATGCATTTCCTGCAATTCTACACATTTTGCCATGGGGCAGAGAGAATTTTTTTTCTCAGTTTTACAGCGAATTTCCTGCAGGTCTACACAATTTGCCATAACTTATGCCATGTTAATGATATCTGAGTGAGAGTGACTAATAAAATCAATGGGGGCTCCCTTGAGGTCAGGGCCCCTGGGCATGTGCCCTGAATGCCTGGTCGGTGTTCGGCCATGATTACTACAAGCTTAGATAGCTGGCTAGACTAACTTAAAAATTGTTAGCTGACATGGCTAATTGAGAGAAATTGCTGATGCACAACCAAATTTCGAACTTGCACCTTGTGTATTCTACTATTCTAACTCTCAACAGTAAGTTGAGACCCCCGAGGTCCTTAAATAAAATGTGTTTTGTTGTTGCTGTTCTGGGGGCCCCTAGCAGCCTGGGGTCCTAAGCGACCGCTTATGCCTGGAGCTGGCCATGGCTATATCAAACAGTTAACCATGCAGGTAAAGTACATGAGAAATACATTCTAAACTAGAGGAAATAAATAACGTGGTTCAGTGAATTTCTGCTAGGCTCTTTGCAGAATTTTTATAATAATAATTGTGACAGTAATTTAGGTAATCGGGCAACGTAATTAGGAAACTGTTCCTAAATCAGAAACCTTTGTGTCTGTTCAATAGATATGCAGATATACACATCCAATATACACACCAGTTTCATTGTTTATTTGAATAGGGCCTGAAACAGTGGAAGGACACAAACCGACTGACATTCACAGCGTTTCAATCTCTGGTCAATGCAGAGGGCTGGAATAACTTCTGGGTTTATACTCTCTGGTTTTCCGCAAAGGTTTTACCATTTAAAGAGATAGATCAGAACATTTGATCAATGACTCTCAATGACTCATTTCTCTTCACTTCTTGTAGTGGGGAGCGCAGTATGCATTTCTACATGTATCCGGTTGGAATCATGTTGTTTTTACTTTAACACTTGCGGTTTGTTCATAAACACCCACATTAGCTAAATGGGATTGTGGGATATCACTATAGTCAGTGAGAGAACAAATCACTTGTGCAGTGAATAAACTGTTTTCATTGGACATTTCTGCCTGTGTATATCAGCCATGTCTGCCTCAAAACTTCATTTCAAAAAGGCGTTAGCCAATTTCAGACAACTTAAAAAGCACTGTCGTCATTTGTCTTTGACTATGCAGTTCTTCTCAGTGACAACCCAAAAAACTGGTCAGGTCTATTTATGCTTTAACAGTGCTTTTTTTGCTGTGTATGGACTTCATTTGTAACAAATAATCCTTAAATATTTGATATTGTGTTGTTCTGCCACTGAAGTTGACATTGTTTATATTGAATGGTCTGTTTTTGTTATTATTCTGTTGCATACAACTGTAAAAATACAGTAAATTCAACAATCACATTGCATGTTTTCATTTTTTTTGTCATTTACTTTAAAAAAGCTAATGTTATTGTACAGAGATCAAACAGGACAGGACACACCAGTAATCTGAATGTACACCTCAATATTTGGGCAAAACCAGTCAACTATCAACACTTACATTAACTTTTTGAGTGACACAAACTTGGTAGTACTACCATCACCTCAGATCAGCTTCCAGGTCGACCCTCTCCCTCCCCACCTTCCTAGACATGTCCCGTCTTCTGGTTTTTGTCCAAAAGAAGACATACCGCCAATGCAAACCAAAAAAAAAGAAGAGCGAACCAACGATGTTATTGGTGGTTCCTTTTGTTCAATTTCTTCTTCTGGGACCAAGAGTCTTGTTGTTTTTCAGTGCTGAGAGAAGCTGAGGATGGCCTGTGTTGCATCAAAACTTGAGTAGGAACAAAAAGAAAACAGTCAGCAGTAGGCAGAAGGAGCAGTGGGGCGACAGGGCTGCCCTGTTCACATCGTGCATCATGGTCCCGGGGCCTGTTGGGGAAAAGATTTTGATATTAACTTCACAGTAAGGCATCTAAAGAGGCAGTGCTTCCCCCACTTAGCTCTCTTGCTGCGCCTATCTCCCCCTCCACAGCTAAAAAAGTGTGGGTTCTATTGGCTTTAACTGACAACTTTGGTGCAAAACAAAACTGGATGTTGGCATTAGGGCCTTTTCCTGGAAAGTAATCTAGGGGAAGGAGGACTGCAAAGAGGTCATCATCAGCAGTTCCGTTAGGCAAAGAACCAACAAGATGGATTCCTCCTGCACATTGAATAGGACAGGTTGCTTTGAAAACTGAGCATATGCTCCATCAGACACTGACCATCTTAACAAAACATAGCCATGATCTCAAATAGCTTTTTAAACACAAATCCATCATTCATATCAGAGATGACATGGTATTCTATCCCCTTTGATGATCAAAAAGAAACATGCAGTACAAAACAAACAACATTCCCCAAATACCTTGGCATGTGAAGTGAGGAGCACAACTGAGGCTAGAGAAAATATTCATGATTATAACGTTGAGAACAGAATAGTGTAGGATGGCTAAAATGGCTTCTTAATATGTGTTTATACATTTTTACATTTTAGTCATTTTAGCAGACGCTCTTATCCAGAGCGACTTACAGTTAGTGAGTGCATACATTTTCATACTGGCCCCCTGTGGGAATCGAACCCACAACCCTGCTCTACCAACTGAGCTTTTTGTTGCAGTTTGTTAGTCTCTATAAACTGCTGGAACTGCAGTCAAAGGAAAAGTTGACAATGCATTGTGGATTAACTGTAATGCTATCCTAAGAGTTTTCTATGACTCAACAAATGTGTATACTGAGCTATTGTACTCGCTCAATAGCTATTGTATCCAAAGAGGCTCAGCTGTTTCGCATGATATGCCTCTAGAGATAATCAAGAAGTTGGTGCTTTCTGTCCTATTTATAGCAACAATGTTGCAATTAATTGATTAATGGCTTTATTCTACATTACATAACGGCAAGTTTGGTTCACTGTGGATTATTCCCCCACAACTATGAATAAGACCAGAATGTATGTGTCTGCTTTATATCCCAGCATACAGACACATCTACATTTAGGCCAGGATTCAATCAGATCAGCTTTAACCCACGGTTACCAACAACTGCATAGTATATCATTGCTTTTGTTTAGGCGATGTCGGAGGTGAAACTGCGTTGTAATTGTGGCTCCCGCCGTTATACCTATCGCAGACATTGCCATTGGATGCATTAGTAGAAATCCCATGCAGCTGTCTTGGAAGATCAAACACTGGAATATGTGATGTAATCTAAACCTAGGCTGATATAAATCCTTATTATTTTTGTTTAATGATTTTACATTTCAGTGTCATTATTTCTATATAGCCTACACATTCTCATTCTGAACTTCTAACACGGGTGGGATTTAAGGACGGGAGTGGTTTCGTGACAATGACCATGTAAAATAGGGACTTTTAGCAGTCGTAGGGACAAAGATTCAGCAGGTGGCAGGCAGGTATAGGTGCAATAGGTGGTTGAATTTATTTACACAGCGCTGATGTTCAAGATGAAGTTAATACATTTACAAATATATATATACAAACTTCTGACTTCAAACTGTCAGTATTTAGTCTTCAAAAGGAAAAGCATATAAGCAGGCAAAACCTGCTTTCAAAAAGACCATGTTAGGGTGTAGCAGGCTCTCAACAGACTGATTCTACCCAGAAGCCCAAAAACAGGCGCATATATTCTCTAAGCCTGGGACATAACCATGTCCAATGACAATACAAATGTAAAAGGCATATTCCAAAATCCTTCATTACACTGTAAACATTACTCTAAAGCAGACATACAGTGGGGAGAACAAGTATTTGATACACTGACGATTTTGCAGGTTTTCCTACTTACAAAGCTTGTAGAGGTCTGTAATTTTTATCATAGGTACACTTCAACTGTTAGCGACGGAATCTAAAACAAAAATCCAGAAAATCACATTGTATGATTTTTAAGTAATTAATTTGCATTTTATTGCATGACATAAGTATTTGATACATCAGAAAAGCAGAACTTTAATATTTGGTACAGAAAACTTTGTTTGCAATTACAGAGATCATAAGTTTCCTGTAGGTCTTGACCAGGTTTGCACACACTGCAGCAGGGATTTTGGCCCACTCCTCCATACAGACCTTCTCCAGATCCTTCAGGTTTCAGGGCTGTTGCTGGGAAATACGGACTTTCAGCTCCCTCCAAAGATTTTCTATTGGGTTCAGGTCTGGAGACTGGCTAGGCCACTCCAGGACCTTGAGATGCTTCTTACGGAGCCACTCCTTAGTTGCCCTGGCTGTGTGTTTCGGGTCGTTGTCATGCTGGAAGACCCAGCCACGACCCATCTTCAATGCTCTTACTGAGGGAAGGAGGTTGTTGGCCAAGATCTCGCAATACATGGCCCCATCCATTCTCCCCTCAATACGGTGCAGTCGTCCTGTCCCCTTTGCAGAAAAAAATCCCCAAAGAATGATGTTTCCACCTCCATGCTTCACGGTTGGGATGGTGTTCTTGGGGTTGTACTCATCCTTCTTCTTCCTCCAAACACGGCGAGTGGAGTTTAGACCAAAAAGCTCTATTTTTGTCTCATCAGACCACATGACCTTCTCCCATTCCTCCTCTGGATCATCCAGATGGTCATTGGCAAACTTCAGACGGGCCTGGACATGTGCTGGCTTGAGCAGGGGGACCTTGCGTGCGCTGCAGGATTTTAATCCATGACGGCGTAGTGTGTTACTAATGGTTTTCTTTGAGACTGTGGTCCCAGCTCTCTTCAGGTCATTGACCAGGTCCTGCCGTGTAGTTCTGGCCTGATCCCTCACCTTCCTCATGATCATTGATGCCCCACGAGGTGAGATCTTGCATGGAGCCCCAGACTGAGGGTGATTGACCGTCATCTTGAACTTCTTCCATTTTCTAATAATTGCGCCAACAGTTGTTGCCTTCTCACCAAGCTGCTTGCCTATTGTCCTGTAGCCCATCCCAGCCTTGTGCAGGTCTACAATTTTATCCCTGATGTCCTTACACAGCTCTCAGGTCTTGGCCATTGTGGAGAGGTTGGAGTCTGTTTGATTGAGTGTGTGGACAGGTGTCTTTTATACAGGTAACGAGTTCAAACAGGTGCCGTTAATACAGGTAATGAGTGGAGAACAGGAGGGCTTCTTAAAGAAAAACTAACAGGTCTGTGAGAGCCGGAATTTTTAGTGGTTGGTAGGTGATCAAATACTTACAAATAAAATATATAATGCAAATTAATTACTTAAAAATCATACAATGTGATTTTCTGGATTTTTGTTTTAGATTCCGTCTCTAACAGTTGAAGTGTACCTATAATAAAAATTTACAGACCTCTACATGCTTTGTAAATAGGAAAACCTGCAATATCGGCAGTGTATCAAATACTTGTTCTCCCCACTGTACATATTATCAGAACCAAACAGAACCTATTCATAAAGAAAAAAATAATTGTTCACAGTTCATAGTAACCTCATTCACAATATTGGCTTCCTCGCAGGAAGGCCGTATACTCCGCAGGAAGGCTTGTGCACATACCCAACTTTGACAAGTACTGGACATTTAACAGATGGAAGAGCTCCAAAGACTAACATACAAATACATTTGCTGGAAATAAAATTATAATATCAACCTTGAGAATTTTTCTGAATGTCTATGTGCACTATAAACATCGCTGCCACTCAGAGGGTAAGAAATGGTGAAGGAAAATGTAACTATGTACAGTTGAAGTCGGAAGTTTACATACACTTAGGTTGGAGTCATTAAAACTTGTTTTTCAACCACTCCACACATTTCTTGTTAACAAACTATAGTTTTGGCAAGTCTACTTTGTGCATGACACAAGTAATTTTTCCAACAATTGTTTACAGACAGATTATTTCACTTATAATTCACTGTATCACGATTCCAGTGGGTCAGAAGTTTACATACACTAAGTTGACTGTGCCTTTAAACAGCTTGGAAAATTCCAGAAAATGATGTCATGGCTTTAGAAGCTTCTGATAGGCTAATTGACATCATTTGAGTCAATTGGAGGTGTACCTGTGGATGTATTTCAAGGCCTACCTTCAAACTCAGTGCCTCTTTGCTTGACATCATGGAAAAATCAAAAGAAATCAGCCAAGACCTCAGAAAAACAATTGTAGACCTCCACAAGTCTGGTTCATCCTTGGGAGCAATTTCCAAATGCCTGAAGGTACCACGTTCATCTGTACAAACAATAGTACGCAAGTATAAACACCATGGGACCACGCAGCCGTCATACTGCTCAGGAAGGAGACGCGTTCTGTCTCCTAGAGATGAATGTACTTTGATGCGAAAAGTGTAAATCAATCCCAGAACAACAGCAAAGGACCTTGTGAAGATGCTGGAGGAAACAGGTACAAAAGTATCTATATCCACAGTAAAACAAGTCCTATATTGACATAACCTGAAAGGCCGCTCAGCAAGGAAGAAGCCACTGCTCCAAAACCGCCATAAAAAAGCCAGACTACGGTTTGCAACTGCACATGGGGACAAAGATTGTACTTTTTGGAGAAATGTCCCCCCCCATCAAAAAGAGAACTGTTTGGCCATAATGACCATCGTTATGTTTGGAGGAAAAATGTGAAAGCTTGCAAGCCGAAGAACACCATCCCAACCGTGAAGCACGTGGGTGGCAGCATCATGCTGTGGGGGTGCTTTGCTGCAGGAGGGACTGGTGCACTTCACAAAATAGATGGCATCATGAGGAAGGAAAATTATGTGGATATATTGAAGCAACATCTCAAGTTATCAGTCCGGAAGTTAAATCTTGGTCGCAAATGGGTCTTCCAAATGGACAAGGACCCCAAGCATACTTCCAAAGTAATCCAAGATGGCGTAGTAGTGCGGTCATGTATTGTGTTGTGTCCTCGTGTAAATAGCCTGTTTTTTTTTGGGTCTTTTATTCATATATATTTCTCTATCTCACTTTCCATCCTCTAACTAAATATACTTTCCTCTAACCCACCTCACCCAATGTGGAACAGATTCTGTTATTTCTTTATTTTTATCAAGAACCTACAGCTAACTAGCTACTTACTATTAGCCACCGTTAGCGGTCTTCACCACTGTCCATGGCCTGCACTACCTACCAGCCAGCTCTAGCCTGGACAATTATCGGCCAGTCTGCACAGCGTGCTATCGCCCAGAGCATATCAGATTTTCTGCCGGAATCACTGGACCTTAACATCGGACCATCGCAACTAGCTAGCTGCAACCAAATGGCTGTTGTTGGCTAATATCCACTTTCCGACGTACCAGTTAGCCTTGAGCTAGCCTCGAGCCAGGCCCATCTCCCGGCTATCTACCTCTCTGTCAACCGGACGGGACCTCCTAGTGTCGACATGGAGCCCCGCCGATCCATCACGTCTGGTCTGCCGACGAAATCATCTGATGTGGTTTCAACAGGCTTCCCGTTGCGACGACCATGAAGATCCATCTGCTAGCCCCGGCCCGCTAGCACGCGCAATCAACAGCTGTGCCTCCTGCTCGCCTGTGCTTTAGCAGCCTACGAGCTGCTCCCGGACATACTTAGTGCTGTTCACTAGACCTTATGATCACTCAGCTACACAGCTAATGCCTGCTGCACTGTTCCTTTACACGGTACCCCATCCTGTTATCTGTTTAGCCTCAGACCAAACTTACGTTGAATAACACCTGTGATTGCGTTATGCCTCTCTCACATGTCAATATGCCTAGCCTATTGCTGTTTGGGTTAGTTCTTAGTATACAATTTCACCAAGTTCAGCTCAACCAGCCTCAGAGAGCTCCTTTGTCCCACCCCCCATACACGCGAAGACCGACTCAATCGGTACCTCCAGTGATGCTATCTCTTTCATAGTTACCCAATGCTTAGGTGTACCTCCACTGTACTCATTTCCTTCCATATCCTTGTCTGTACATAATGCCCTGAATCTATTCTACAACGCCCGGAAATCTGCCCCCTTTCTCTGTACCCAACGCACTAGAAGACCAGTTCTTAAAGCCTTTAGCTGTATCCTCATTCTATTCCTCCTCTGTTCCTCTGGTGATGTAGAGGTTAACCCATGCCCTGTAGCCCCTAGTATCACTCCTACTCCCCAGGCACTATCATTTGTTGACTTCTGTAACCGTAAAAGCCTTGGTTTCTTGCATATTAACATCAGAAGTCTCCTCCCCAAGTTTGAGTTATTCACTGCGTTAGCACACTCTGCCAACCCTGATGTTCTAGCAGTGTCTGAATCTTGGCTTAGGAAGGCCACCAAAAATTCAGAAATGTCCATTCCGAACTACAATATTTTCCATCTAGATAGAACTGCCAAAGGGGGCGGAGTTGCAATCTACTGTAGAAATAGCCTGCAGAGCTCTATCATACTATCCAGGTCTGTGCCCAAACAGTTTGCGCTTCTACTTCTAAAAATCCACCTTTCCAGAAATAAGTCTCTCACTGTTGCCGCTTGCTACAGACCCCCCTCAGCCCCCAGTTGTGCCCTGGACACCATATGTGAATTGCTTGCCCCCCATCTATCCTCAGAGTTCGTACTGCTTGGTGACCTAAACTGGGATATGCTTAAAACCCCGGCCGTCCTACAATCTAAACTAGATGCCCTCAATCTCACACAAATTATCAAGGAACCTACCAGGTACAACCCTAAATCCGTAAACATGGTCACCCTCAAAGATATCATACTGACTAATTTACCCTTTAAATACACCTCCGCTGTCTTCAACCAGGATCTCAGTGATCACTGCCTCATTGCCTGCATCCGTAATGGGTCCGCGGTCAAATGTCCACCCCTCATCACTGTCAAATCGAGAATTTCAATAAGCATTTTGCTACGGCTGGCCATATTCAAATAGCTGATGTCCTGAAAGAGCTGCTAAATCTGGACCCCTACAAATCAGCTGGGCTAGACAATCTGGACCCTTTCTTTCTCAAATTAGCCGCCGAAATTGTCGCAACCCCTGATACTAGCCTGTTCAACCTCTCTTTCGTATCGTCTGAGATCCCCAGAGATTGGAAAGCTGCCGCGGTCATCCCCCTCTTCAAAGGGGGTGACACTCTAGATCCAAATTGTTACAGACCTATATCCATCCTAACCTGCCTTTCAAAAGTATTTGAAAGCCTAGTTAACAAACAGATCACTGACCATTTCGAATCCCACTGTTCCTGCTCCACTATGCAATCTGGTTTCCGAGCTGGTCATGGGTGCACCTCAGCCACGCTCAAGGTCCTAAACGATATAATAACAGTACTGTGCAGCCTTCTTCATCGACTTGGCCAAGGCTTTGATTGTCAATCACTGCATTCTTATTGGCAGACTAAATAGCCTTGGTTTCTCAAATGACTGCCTCGCCTGGTTCACCAACTACGTCTCATATAGAGTTCAATGTGTCAAATCGGAGGGCCTGTTGTCTGGACCTCTGGCAGTCTCTATGGGGGTGCCAGAGGGTTCAATTCTCGGGCCGACTCTATTCTCTGTGTATATCAATGATGTCGCTCTTGCTGCTGGTGACTCTCAGATCCACCTCTATGCAGACGACACCATTTTGTATACATCTGGCCCTTCATTGGACACGGTGTTAACAAACCTCGAAACGAGCTTCAATGCCATACAACACTCCTTCCGTGGCCTACAACTGCTCTTAAACGCTAGTAAAACTAAATGCATGCTCTTCAATCGAACGCTGCTTGCACCTGCCCGACTGACTAGAATCACTACTCTCGACGGGTCTGACTTAGAATATGTGGATAACTACAAATACCTAGGTGTCTGGTTAGACCGTAAACTCTCCTTCCAGACTCACATTAAGCATCTCCAATCCAAAGTTAAATCTAGAATCGGCTTCCTATTTCGCAACAAAGCCTCCTTCACTCATGCTGCTAAACATGCCCTCGTAAAACTGACTATCCTACTGATCCTTGACTTCGGCGATGTCATTTACAAAATAGCTTCCAACACTCTACTCAGCAAATTGGATGTAGTCTATCACAGTGCCATCCGTTTTGTCACCAAAGCCCCATATACTACCCACCATTGTGACCTGTACGCTCTCGTTGGCTGGCCCTCACTACATATTCGTCGCCAAACCACTGGCTCCAGGTCATCTATAAATCACTTCTAGGCAAATCCCCGCCTTATCTTAGATCATTGGTCACCATAGCAACACCCACCCGTAGTATGCGTTCCAGCAGGTATATCTCACTGGTCATCCCCAAAGCCAACACCTCCTTGGGCCCCCATTCCTTCCAGTTCTCTGCTGCAAATGACTGGAACGAACTGCAAAAATCTCTGAAGCTGGAGACACTTATCTCCCTCACTAACTTTAAGCATCAGTTGTCAGATCAGCTTACCGATCACTGCACCTGTACACAGCCCATCTGTAATTAGCCCACCCAACTACCTCATCCCCATATTGTTATTTACATTGTTATTTATTTTGCTCATTTGCACCCCAGTATCTCTATTTGCACATCATCTGCACATCTATCACTCCAGTGTTAATACTAAATTGTAATTATTTTGCACAATGGCCTATTTATTGCCTTACCTCTATAACTTACTACATTTGCACACACTGTATATAGATTTTCTATTGTGTTATTGACTGTACGTTTTGTTTTTCTTTATTCCATATGTAACTCTGTGTTGTTGTTTTTAATCGCACTGCTTTGCTTTATCTTGGCCAGGTCGCAGTTGTAAATGAGAACTTGTTCTCAACTGGCTTACCTGGTTAAATAAAGGTGAAATAAAAAATATTAATAAAAAAAGTTGTGGCAAAATGGTTTAAGGACAACAAAGTCAAGGTATTGGAGTGGCCATCACAAAGCCCTGACCTCAATCCTATAGAACATTTGTGGGCAGAACTGAAAAAGTGTGTGCGAGCAAGGAGGCCTACAAACCTGACTCAGTTACACCAGCTCTGTCAGGAGGAATGGGCCAAAATTCACCCAACTTATTGTGGGAAGCTTGTAGAAGGCTACCCGAAACGTTTGACCCAAGTTAAACAAATACTAATTGAGTGTATGTAAACTTCTGACCCACTGGGAATGTGATGAAATAAATAAAAGCTGAAATAAATAATTCTCTCTACTATTATTCTGACATTTCACATTCTTAAAATGTGGCTACCCGGACTATTTGCACTGCCCCACCACCCCATCCTTTTTACGCTGCTGCTACTCTGTTAATTATTTATGCATAGTCACTTTAACTCTACCCACATGTACATATTACCTCAACTACCTCAACTAGCCGGTGCCCCCGCACATTGACTCTGCAACGGTACCCCCTGTATATATAGCCTCCCTACTGTCACTTTATTTTACTTCTGCTCTTTTTTTCTCAACACTTTTTTTTGTTGTTGTTTTATTTTTACTTTTTTTTGTTTAAAATAAATGCACTGTTGGTTAAGGGCTGTAAGTAAGCATTTCACTGTCATGTCTGCACCTGTTGTATTCGGCGCATGTGACCAATAAAATTTGATTTGATTTAACTGACCTAAAACAGGGGATTTTTACTAGGATTAAATGTCAGGAATCGTAAAAAATTGAGTTTAAATGTATTTGGCTAAGGTGTATGTAATCTTCCGACTTCAACTGTAGCTGTATCACACATGAATCAGAAATATCTTAAATGTGGTAATAAACAGTAAAGGAATGGAATGGTGAAACGCTAGCAACTATTGTAGTATAATATGGAATATGGATTTAACTAATATCCTTTTTAACTTGTGAAAGCAACAACAAACATTTCAACAAGGGAACAAAGTGCTCTCCACTGGCGGGAGTTTGGAGAGCACAAGGGGAGAGACCTATGGTGCATCTTTGCAACAGATCACAAGAGCAGCCGCGGCTGCAGTTACACCTCCAACATCGCCTAAACAAAAGCAATGACATGCTATGCAGTTGTCGGTTACCGTGGGTTAAAGCTGATCTGATTTAATCCATATACTAAACAGGTATGATTTCTCATTATCTACACTGAACAAAAATAGAAACGCAAGACGTAAAATGTTAGTCACATGTTTCATGAGCTGAAATAAAAGATCCCAGAAATGTTTCATATACACAAAAACCTTATTTCTCTCAAATTTTGTGCACAAATTTGTTTACATCCCTTTTAACCGGCCTCACAACTGCAGACCATGTACAGTGGGGGAAAAAAAGTATTTAGTCAGCCACCAATTGTGCAAGTTCTCCCACTTAAAAAGATGAGAGAGGCCTGTAATTTTCATCATAGGTACACGTCAACTATGACAGACAAATTGAGAATATTTTGTCCAGAAAATCACATTGTAGGATTTTTTATGAATTTATTTGCAAATGATGGTGGAAAATAAGTATTTGGTCACCTACAAACAAGCAAGACTTCTGGCTCTCACAGACCTGTAACTTCTTCTTTAAGAGGCTCCTCTGTCCTCCACTCGTTACCTGTATTAATGGCACCTGTTTGAACTTGTTATCAGTATAAAAGACACCAGTCCACAACCTCAAACAGTCACACTCCAAACTCCACTATGGCCAAGACCAAAGAGCTGTCAAAGGACACCAGAAACAAAATTGTAGAACTGCACCAGGCTGGGAAGACTGAATCTGCAATAGGTAAGCAGCTTGGTTTGAAGAAATCAACAGTGGGAGCAATTATTAGGAAATGGAAGACATACAAGACCACTGATAATCTCCCTCGATCTGGGGCTCCACGCAAGATCTCACCCCGTGGGGTCAAAATGATCACAAGAACGGTGAGCAAAAATCCCAGAACCACACGGGGGGACCTAGTGAATGACCTGCAGAGAGCTGGGACCAAAGTAACAAAGCCTATCATCAGTAACACACTACGCCGCCAGGGACTCAAATCCTGCAGTACCAGACGTGTCCCCCTGCTTAAGCCAGTACATGTCCAGGCCTGTCTGAAGTTTGCTAGAGTGCATTTGGATGATCCAGAACAGGATTGGGAGAATGTCATATGGTCAGATGAAACCAAAATAGAACTTTTTGGTAAAAACTCAACTCGTCGTGTTTGGAGGACAAAGAATGCTGAGTTGCATCCAAAGAACACCATACCTACTGTGAAGCATGGGGGTGGAAACATCATGCTTTGGGGCTGTTTTTCTGCAAAGGGACCAGGACGACTGATCCGTGTAAAGGAAAGAATGAATGGGGCCATGTATAATGGGTCCTCTGTAGCTCAGCTGGTAGAGCACGGCGCTTGTAACGCCAAGGTAGTGGGTTCGATCCCCGGGACCACCCATACACAAAATGTGTATGCACGCATGACTGTAAGTCGCTTTGGATAAAAGTGTCTGTTAAATGGCATATTATTATTATCGTGAGATTTTGAGTGAAAACCTCCTTCCATCAGCAAGGGCATTGAAGATGAAACGTGGCTGGGTCTTTCAGCATGACAATGATCCCAAACACACCGCCTGGGCAACGAAGGAGTGGCTTCGTAAGAAGCATTTCAAGGTCCTGGAGTGGCCTAGCCAGTCTCCAGATCTCAACCCCATAGAAAATCTTTGGAGGGAGTTGAAAGTCCGTGTTGCCCAGCGACAGCCCCAAAACATCACTGCTCTAGAGGAGATCTGCATGGAGGAATGGGCCAAAATACCAGCAACAGTGTGTGAAAACCTTGTGAAGACTTACAGAAAACGTTTGACCTGTGTCATTGCCAACAAAGGGTATATGACAAAGTATTGAGAAACTTTTGTTATTGACCAAATACTTATTTTCCACCATAATTTGCAAATAAATTCATAAAAAATCCTACAATGTGATTTTCTGGATTTTTTTTTCTCATTTTGTCTGTCGTAGTTGACATGTACCTATGATGAAAAGTACAGGCCTCTCTCATCTTTTTAAGTGGGAGAACTTGCACAATTGGTGGCTGACTAAATACTTTTTTCCCCCACTGTATACAGTATAGGTATACTATGTACATGGCAAAAGTTAGTGGATTCGGCTATTTCAGCCACACCCTGAGAGGTGTATAAATTCGAGCACACAGCCATGCAATCTCCATAGACAAACATTGGCAGTAGAATGACCCGTACTGAAGAGCTCAGTGGCTTTCAACGTAGCACCGTCATACAGTGAGGGAAAAAACTATTTGATTCCCTGGTGATTTTGTACGTTTGCCCACTGACAAAGAAATGATCAGTCTATAATTTTAATGGTAGGTTTATTTGAACAGTGAGAGACAGAATAACAACAAAAAAATCCAGAAAAACGCATGTCAAAAATGTTATAAATTGATTTGCATTTTAATGAGGGAAATAAGTATTTGACTCCCTCTCAATCAGAAAGATTTCTGGCTCCCAGGTGTCTTTTATACAGGTAACGAGCTGAGATTAGGAGCACACTCTTAAAGGGAGTGCTCCTAATCTCAGCTTGTTACCTGTATAAAAGACACCTGTCCACAGAAGCAATCAATCAATCATATTCCAAACTCTCCACCATGGCCAAGACCAAAGAGCTCTCCAAGGATGTCAGGGACAAGATTGTAGACCTACATAAGGCTGGAATAGGCTACAAGACCATCGCCAAGCAGCTTGGTGAGAAGGTGACAACAGTTGGTGCGATTATTCGCAAATGGAAGAAACACAAAATAACTGTCAATCTCCCTTGGCCTGGGGCTCCATGCAAGATGTCACCTTGCAATGATCATGAGAACGGTGAGGAATCAGCCCAGAACTACACGGGAGGATCTTGTCAATTATCTCAAGGCAGCTGGGACCATAGTCACCAAGAAAACAATTGGTAACACACTACGCCGTGAAGCACTGAAATCCTGCAGCGCCCGCAAGGTCCCCCTGCTCAAGAAAGCACATATACATGCCCGTCTGAAGTTTGCCAATGAACATCTGAATGATTCAGAGGAAAACTGGGTGAAAGTGTTGTGGTCAGATGAGACCAAAATCGAGCTCTTTGGCATCAACTCAACTCGCTGTGTTTGGAGGAGGAGGAATGCTGCCTATGACCCCAAGAACACCATCCCCACCGTCAAACATGGAGGTGGAAACATTATGCTTTGGGGGTGTTTTTCTGCTAAGGGGACAGGACAACTTCACCGCATCAAAGGGACGATGGACGGGGCCATGTACCGTCAAATCTTGGGTGAGAACCTCCTTCCCTCAGCCAGGGCATTGAAAATGGGTCGTAGATGGGTATTCCAGCATGACAATGACCCAAAACACATGGCCAAGGCAACAAAGGAGTGGCTCAAGAAGAAGCACATTAAGGTCCTGGAGTGGCCTAGCCAGTCTCCAGACCTTAATCCCATAGAAAATATGTGGAGGGAGCTGAAGGTTCGAGTTGCCAAACATCAGCCTCGAAACCTTAATGACTTGGAGAAGATCTGCAAAGAGGAGTGGGACAAAATCCCTCCTGAGATGTGTGCAAACCTGGTGGCCAACTACAAGAAACGTCTGACCTCTGTGATTGCCAACAAGGGTTTTGCCACCAAGTACTAAGTCATGTTTTGCAGAGGGGTCAAATACTTATTTCCCTCATTAAAATGCAAATCAATTTATAAAATTTTTGACATGCATTTTTCTGGATTTTTTTGTTGTTATTCTGTCTCTCACTGTTCAAACAAACCTACCATAAAAATTATAGACTGATAATTGTTTTGTCAGTGGGCAAGCATACAAAATCAGCAGGGGATCAAATACTTTTTTTCCCTCACTGTAGGATGCCAACTTTGCAACAAGTCAGTTCATCAAATTTCTGCCCTGCTAGAGCTGCCCTGGTCAACTTTAAGTGCTGTTATTGTGAAGTGGAAACTTCTAGGAGCAACAATGGCTCAGCCACGAAGTGGTAGGCCACACAAGCTCACAGAACGGGACCGCTGAGTGCTTAAGTGCGTAGTGCGTAAAAATCATCTGTCTTCGGTTGCAACACACACTACTGAGTTCCAAACTGCCTCTGGAAGCAATGTCTGCACAAAAACTGTTAGTCGGGAGCTTCATGAAATGGGTTTCCATGGCCGAGCATAGTGCCAACTGTAAAGTTTGGTGGGGGAGGAATAATGGTCTGGGGCTGTTTGTCATGGTTCGAGCTTGGCCCCTTAGTTCCAGTGAAGGGAAATCTGAACGCTACAGCATACAAAACGATTCTGTGGCAACAGTTTGGGTAAGGCCCTTTCCTGTTTCAGCATGACAATGCCCACGTGCACAAAGGTCCATACAGAAATGGTTTGTTGAGACCAGTGTGGAAGAACTTGACTGGCCTGCACAAAGCCCTGACCTCAATCGCATCAAACACCTTTGGGATTAATTCGAATGCCGACTGCGAGCCATGCCTTTTGGAATGAGATGTTCGACGAGCACGTGTCCACATACTTTTAGCCATTGCGTATAAACTATTGCATCTTCAATTGCTATAATTGCATCCCCAGTGCACACAATAACACAATAACATTTACAGTATTAAACCGATATTGTACTTCAACAGTAACAGTAAGGCAGTCTTACCGTAGAGGATTATACTTGCATTGGTGATCCCCATGGTGTTCAGGGCCACACACGTGTAGTTTCCGTAGTCCTCTTCAGAAACATTCAAAAACATAAGCATGGATTGTTTACCTTGGTTCTCTATCTTAACCCCATTCAGTCCATTGAAGAGTCTGTAAAGAAGAAAATGCATTCTTAAAATGTTGGTACTGGAATCCCATATCTAATGTATATGTTTATCCGTAACAAATCCCTATAGCCGTGAAGTTAAAAGCTACATCTTATCTCAATCAAATTTGGCCGATTGGGGGATATGGTTTGAAGGTGTAGTCCAGGGGTGTCTAACTACTTTTGCCTCGGGGGCCGCATCCGGTCTTCAACAATGTCCGGAGGGCCGCACTAATTTCTAAAAATATTTCCTATTTACTCTGTGAACAATGTCAGTATAATCCAGTCAAGTTTGATTGAACAAGGCCCATTGAGTGCATTGCTGTGTAGGTATTTGTGTATGTCACAGGAGGTTGGTGGCACCTTAATTGGGGAGGACGGGCTCATGGTAATGGCTGGAGCGGAATAGGTGGAATGTTATCAAATACTTCAAACACATGGTTTCCATGTGTTTAATGCCATTCCATTTGTGCCGTTCCAGACACTATTATGTGCCATTCTCCCCTCAGCAGCCTCCACTGGTGTATGTGTATGTAATTGAGAAGGGTTTAGCACAAGCATGGCTGCTAGGTAAAGACTATTAGTCTCGGGAACTTACATCGACAAAAATACTTCTGAAATAAGTCTCTAGAGCCCTAATACTGGGTCGTGCTGAGACGACAGCTCTGCATCGCTGTACAACAATCTGCATTGTGTAACATTTTCTCTTTGACTGCACCGCTAATATTCCCCACTCTTCACTGGCTTGTGCCGGTTCGTTTCGAAACAAGATTTATTTGTGAAGTGTAGTTATTCATTATAAAAACCCATCTACTTTCTCAGAGGTTGTGCAGGCAAAGCAGCCCCATTGACAGATACTAATTATGCAAAAACAAATACAACTCGACCTTATTGGCCATGATGGTTCTCCTCCAAAGAAAGCAATGTAATTTGAATAGTAAGTTATAATGATACAAAATTAAATGTTGCCTGTGGAAAATAAAAAAAACTGGGGGATAGAAATCTCCTAACAACCAACAAAAGGCTGAGACCCTTAAAGGCCCAGTGCAGTCAAAATTGTGAAAATGATGACAATGCCCTTTTAGTGTAAGAGCTGTTTGAAAAACAGAGTTTTGGCCTGTCTAATGACCACCAGGCGGAAGAGTGGTATATGGCCTAAATACAATGGTGGGAAAAGTACCCAATTGTCATACTTGAGTAAAAGTAAAGATACCTTAATAGAAAATGACTCAAGTAAAACTGAAAGTCACCCAATAAAATACTATTGAGTAAAAGTTTAAAAGTATTTGGTTTTAAATATACTTAAGTATCAAAAGTCAATGTAATTGCAAAAAATACTGAAGTATCAAAAGTAAAAGTAAAAGTATAAATCATTTCAAATTGCCTATATTAAGCAGACCAGACGGCACAATTTTTTATTTATTTTTTATTTATTTACGGATAGGCAGGGGCACACTCCAACACTCAGACATCATTTACAAACAAAGCTTTTGTGTTTAGTGAGTCCGCCAGATCAGAGGCAGTAGGGATGACCAGGGATGTTCTCTTGATAAGTGTGTGAATTGGACCATTTTCCTGTCCTGCTAAGCATTCAAAATGTAACAAGTACTTTTGGGTGTCAGGGAGTTATTTTCTTTAGGAATGTAGTGAAATAAAAGTAAAAGTTGTTAAAAATATCAATATTAAAGTAAAGTACAGATAGCCCCAAAAAAAGTAGTACTTTAAAGTATTTTTACTTAAGTACATTACACCGCTTTCTTTATACCATGGCTAAAGGATGTTCTTAACACGACGCAACGTGGAGTGCCTGGATACAGCCCTTAGCCGTGGTGTATAGGCTATATATCACTAACCCCTGAGGTGCCTTATTGCTTTTATAAACCGTTTGCCAACACAGTAAGGCAAAGAACGACACATCTATATTGAAAATATAGTTTTAATAAATAAATTCATAATAAATACATTCTGCCAGAAAAAGCAGTCCAAACAAAAGTATCGTTGCTAGACTTGTTGCTATGCAACATAACCACAGGCTAGCTAGCAAGCTTACATTACATGTATGCAAAAACAGAGCATTAGTGCCACTTCTAGAATGACTAACACATGGCAATTATTTATTAATGTTGATCTGAATAATGCCATTTATTGTGCACGAATGAAAAAATGGTCCCATGTTATTGTTTGTTGTTGGCTTGCCTATGTTGTCGTTTGTTGGATCCATGCTGCTGGATATGGATGCCATTATTTTTGCTGGGGGAGTTGCTGCTTTGTTGTCAGAGAGAATAGTGCTCCTCGCTTCCAGATTTGGCCTCCAGTAACTTTGAAGAGAGGTTTCGGATCTGTGTCCACTGACAGACATTATTTCTCGTGCCTCTAGTCCGGCATCCAACTGTTTCTGGATCATGGTGGTTCGGAGGCAGTTGTTTGTGTAAATCTGCGACGTGCCAGCTATTTTGCAGATCTTTGGCAACATTGTTGCGAGGGTGTTCATTCCCATCGGCTCTTTTGTGTACCTGAAACATATAAAAGACAATAACGTTAGCTAATAGTTAGGCCTACATAGCTACCAGTTATATTGTAAATTTGATTTAGCTAGCTAGCTAACAGTTACATACCATATGTATCCGTTCACTGCTTTCCATTTCGGGAGGAGGTATAAAGCCGGGGCGTTGGAGGGAATGAGGGATCGATGCTACTTAAGCGAAGCTACCGAGCAGAGGGGATCACCCGGCAGTTCAAACATGAATCCCCTTCCACTCTCCCTGTTCTTCTCCTGCGAGTCCTTGTGGTTTTTTGTGGGTTTGTTGAATGAGAGAGTCGCATACTGTAGGCCATTCTCGTCTGTACATATATTAAATGAATCAGGTTTCAGCAGACGGTTTCCCTCATTCCCCCTTCGACCAAAATGAAGTTGAACATCAAACCATACTTTGTTCACCAAACCATCAGGTGTTTCAGTGTCCAGAGCCTTAGATTGTTTGATGAGCTGCTGAGTGTAGGCAGCTTTGTCGCGCCCCTCTTTCCTCAACTTTTTAATTACGCCGACAAACACATTGTTGCTTGTTGTGAATTCGGTGTCCTTCTGTATATTCCATGAGAAACTGTCCAGTGTAGCTGCTAATCCCATATTCTTCGCCATTCTTGTTACTTACTGAACCATAAAAGTCCTATAGTATGTCGTTCAGCTCCGTTTTTGTTGTATTCCCAAACTCACAATGTATCATTTTTCCACACACCAGTCAGTGAAGCAGGTAAGTGCCCACTTTGTTTGTTTCACATTGTTCTTGTTTGTCTCAAGTTCATTTAAACACTTATTTTCTACATGGGCATGTCAAACTATTGTTGATGTAGCCATTTTATCAAGTTGAAAAGGTGCAATGATATCAAGGTGAAAAGGCAAAACGTGGTATACGATCTCACATACACACGGCTGAATGCTGCTTTAGCCAATCAGCATCCAGTATCCAAACTACCCGGTTTATAATAGTTACTAGACAAATAAGAAATGCAGTTCCAAACCTCTCTGCCAATAACAGCTACTTTTCAGTTTTCCCCTCCCCACTCAGACCACTCCCAGACAGTCCTAACAAAATTCTTGCTTGAGAAATTGCTCTTTGCTAAGAAGCTATTTATGTTTCTTTTTTTACAATTTTAATCGAAAACAATCACAGTAAGGTACATAATTGTTACCCAGAAATGATTTGATATTGAGATTTAAATGGCTGCATTGGACATTTAAAACATAGACTATATTAAAAAAATAAAACATGTAAGGACTTACCTGCGGTCCTCTTTGTACCACTCAAAATCTGCACCAGGAACAGCAGAGGCCTCACATTGGAGCACCCCTTTTTGGCCCACTGGGGTACCTGTACTCCTGGCCTTCGAAATGAAGGGAGCGTCTGTAGGATGCATGACATTGAGGTTATTAAATTAGTTTTATAGCGGTACATATCCATTTTTATCATTAAAGGTAGACTCAGCAATATGACATCATCACACACCGCTGGGCAACTTCCTGCTTAAAGAAATCAACACCAACATTCTGATCTACCAAGACTGACACTATTGGGTATTCCTAGTGTGGGTATACCTCACGGGAGGGTGCACATTGGAAACAGACTGTTTTTGCTGTCTTGAAAGATTGAAATGATGCTTTTGTGAATGATGTCATATTGCTGTGTCTACCTACCTCATAACCATTAATTTGATGTCCTTTAAACTGAACTGTTTCAAACAGGTGAAGTATCTGTTATTCTGAATAATCTGAAAAGTCCTTCAGTATGTTTTCTGTTGATACCAATGTACATTCGAGCTAGCATGCTAAACTAACAAAAGGCTTCTTAAATGAACTTAATAACCCCAGTAAGCTCTTAAAACAAGCTTGGATCAACAACAGCCTTGAAAAACCATGCAGCTGATAAAAGAGCCAAATTAGCGGACTATTTATTTGTTTGAGTGTTGAGGTGTTTGGCGTCATTGTTTGTTTTTATGCTTACAATTGACTGTGACTTTCACCGTCCTCACATCTGGGGCTGAGATGTCATTGGAGGAGATGCATTCATACGATCCCGACTGTTCTTTAGTGATCGCTGTCATATCAACATATTCCCCTTCAGTGACAAATTTGTGGCCTGAAAAAGAACACAAAAACATCCGTTTTTAAAAGTAGAAAGCATACAGAGGTGCACAAGGTATTCCCAAAAACCCCACATGATTAAAGTGCAGTTTCATTACCTGACTAATAATTTCAATTTGATCTAAAATGGCTCCCCAAAAGCCACATAACAACTCAAACCTAGTTAATTACATAAAAATTCACAGAACCATAACAAATTCCTAGCAGCAGCTCTTGAATTTGACACACACATATGCATGTAAACATACTTCCATTTTCTAATGGTCTACTGAGCATGAAACAGTACTTGCAACCAGGTTAAACAGGTGTGATATCCAAGATGCATGGAAATCAACCTTTCAAGGAGTCTGCCACATTGACTAAGGTAGCGTGTAGGCTATACAACCTTATGATTTATTATTGCAAGTGAGTGCAGACCATACCTTTCATCTATACATCAGACACTACAACGTAACATTGCTCAACATCCGATCATTTTCATGATGTCCATCCGGTTTGCTTCTATATGCCATATCTTTCTAACTGTGCTCCTTCACAAAAGCTCCCAACCTACAACACATACACTTATTATGGACACAGTGTGCCTACATTATTAGTTATCTTGTTATTGTTTGTTGTTAGTTGTTATTAGTCCCATCCTTCAATTCCATTCAACACCTCCCATCTATCTTTTAACACCATCCATATAGGATTTCTATTTGCCATATATATTTCAACTGTACTGTGATGTCTTACAAAAGTTCTGAACCTTTTTATTCTCATTGTTTCTACAGATTTTTGCTAATAGTATTATTATGTTATTGATCGATTGACTATGACTTTTCAGATCACCCAATAGTGCTATCTGCAGGGTTAGCTCCAGGTAAATATTGCAATCCTTTAGCCATTCCTGGACCTGTATCCAAAAACAAGCTACAAATGGACAGTACCAAAACAAATGATCTAATGATTCTGTCTCTTTGCAGCAAAATCTGCAGAGCTGGGAAGATTGTATCCCCCATATACAGTGGGGAAAAAAGTATTTAGTCAGCCACCAATTGTGCAAGTTCTCCCACTTAAAAAGATGAGAGAGGCCTGTAATTTTCATCATAGGTACACGTCAACTATGACAGACAAAATGAGGAAAAAAAATCCAGAAAATCACACTGTAGGATTTTTAATGAATTTATTTGCAAATTATGGTGGAAAATAAGTATTTGGTCAATAACAAAAGTTTCTCAATACTTTGTTATATACCCTTTGTTGGCAATGACACAGGTCAAACGTTCTTCACAAGGTTTTCACACACTGTTGCTGGTATTTTGGCCCATTCCTCCATGCAGATCTCCTCTAGAGCAGTGATGTTTTGGGGCTGTCGCTGGGCAACACAGACTTTCAACTCCCTCCAAAGATTTTCTATGGGGTTGAGATCTGGAAACTGGCTAGGCCACTCCAGGACCTTGAAATGCTTCTTACGAAGCCACTCCTTCGTTGCCCGGGCGGTGTGTTTGGGATCATTGTCATGCTGAAAGCCCCAGCCACGTTTCATCTTCAATGCCCTTGCTGATGGAAGGAGGTTTTCACTCAAAATCTCACGATACATGGCCCCATTCATTCTTTCCTTTACACGGATCAGTCGTCCTGGTCCCTTTGCATAAAAACAGCCTCAAAGCATGATGTTTCCACCCCCATGCTTCACAGTAGGTATGGTGTTCTTTGGATGCAACTCGGCATTCTTTGTCCTCCAAACACGACGAGTTGAGTTTTTACCAAAAAGTTATATTTTGGTTTCATCTGACCATATGACATTCTCCCAATCCTCTTGTGGATCATCCAAATGCACTCTAGCAAACTTCAGACGGGCCTGGACATGTACTGGCTTAAGCAGGGGGACACGTCTGGCACTGCAGGATTTGAGTCCCTGGCGGCGTAGTGTGTTACTGATGGTAGGCTTTGTTACTTTGGTCCCAGCTCTCTGCAGGTCATTCACTAGGTCCCCCCGTGTGGTTCTGGGATTTTTGCTCACCGTTCTTGTGATCATTTTGACCCCACAGGGTGAGATCTTGCGTGGAGCCCCAGATCGAGGGAGATTATCAGTGGTCTTGTATGTCTTCCATTTCATAATAATTGCTCCCACAGTTGATTTCTTCAAACCAAGCTGCTTACCTATTGCAGATTCAGTCTTCCCAGCCTGGTGCAGGTCTACAATTGTGTTTCTGGTGTCCTTTGACAGCTCTTTGGTCTTGGCCATAGTGGAGTTTGGAGTGTGACTGTTTGAGGTTGTGGACAGGTGTCTTTTATACTGATAACAAGTTCAAACAGGTGCCATTAATACAGGTAACGAGTGGAGGACAGAGGAGCCTCTTAAAGAAGAAGTTACAGGTCTGTGAGAGACAGAAATCTTGCTTGTTTGTAGGTGACCAAATACTTATTTTCCACCATAATTTGCAAATAAATTCATTAAAAATCCTACAATGTGATTTTCTGGATTTTTTTTCTTCTCAATTTGTCTGTCATAGTTGACGTGTTCCTATGATGAAAATTACAGGCCTCTCTCATCTTTTTAAGTGGGAGAACTTGAAAATTGGTGGCTGTCTAAATACTTTTTTTCCCCACTGTAAATAACATTCTATTGGTAGCAAGAATTTTATATAATAATTTAAATTGAAAGATTCTAAGTTTTGAATCCGGTGTCGTTTTGCGTATCAGTTCATAAACACTATGCCATGGGATCGGTACATCAAAAATCTCTTCCCAACTATTTTGCAATCTATATGGGACGGCTGTCAATCCTTTGGTCCTTAAATGAAACTGATATACCTTTTTATTTATCACAGTTTTCCTTAACCAATTATGTTCTTTAATGTAAGGCCGACAGATAAGTTCCTTACTTTCTCCTCCTTCCACTTTCCTCTTCCATTTTTGCGGTAAGGCTGCAATTATTTGGTTGTAATTTTGGGTAGAGCAGACATTTCCATATGTTTTTGTTAGCTGCATGTGCGACATAACTCCACCAGTCCTACCAATGATATCATTTACAAAGATTATACCTTTTTTTAAACATTTTGTCAAAAAAAAGGTTTTTTGTCAATTAGTATATTTGAGTTTGACCACAATATTTGTGGCATTATTTGTTCTGTCGTTTCTGGAGGATTAAATTGAAATTGCAACCAACTTTCTATGGCTTGTTTTAGAAATAGTGATATCTGGGAGATGATTTCCTTTTCAAATAACTGAAGGTGAGTGGTTGTAATCTGAATAAAGGGAAAAAGGCCATTCTTGAACATTGGGTGAGACAATCTTACTAATTTGCTAGAGAACCAGTTCGGATTTAAGTATAACTTTTGTGTGACTGAAGCTTTTAGTGATAGGTCTAATGCTTTAATATTTAATAATTTCTGTCCTCCAAATTCATATTAATTATATAAATAGGCCCGTTTAATTTTGTCTGGCTTGCCGTTCCAAATAACATTGAATATTTTTTTCTCATATAATTTTAAAAACTGTTCGCTAGGCGTAGGCAAGACCATAAGCAAATAGGTAAACTGGGATAATACTAAAGAGTTAATCAGGGTGATTTTTCCAAAAATTGACAGGCACCCACCTTTCCATGGTAGCAAGATCTTATCTATTTTTGCTAACTTTCTATTATAATTTATTGAAGTGAGATCATTTATTTCCTTTGGGATATGTATTCCGAGTATATCCACATCACCATCAGACCATTGTATTGGTAAACTACATGGCAATGTAAAAATTGTATATTTTATTGATCCAATACGTAATATAGTACATTTGTCATAATTTGGTTGTAATCCAGAGAGGTTAGAAAATGTATCTAGATAATAATCTAGATCCTCTATGAGGCTGTGGAGTGATTCTAGTTGTGGATTTAAAAGAAAACATGAATCATCAGCGTACAATGACACCTTTGTTTTTAAGCCCTGGATTTCTAATCCCCTGATATTATTGTTGGATCTGATTTTAATAGTTAACATCTCGATGGCCACAATAAATAGATATGCCGACAGTGGACAACCTTGTTTCACTCCTCTTGACAGTTTAAAACTTTCGGAGAAATAGCCATTATTTACTATTTTACACCTAGGTTTACTATACATGATTTTGACCCATTTTATAAGAGATTCACCAAAATTGAAATGCTCCAGGCATTTATATATAAACCCCAGTCGTACTTTATCAAATGCCTTTTCGAAGTCTGCTATGAATAGCAGGCCTGGTTTCTCCAATTTTCAATAATGTTCTATTGTTTCCAATACTTGCCTTATATTATCTCCAATGTATCTTCCTTGTAAAAAAACCTGTCGGATTAGAATTAATAATATCCGACAATACCTTTTTAATTCTATGCGCTATACATTTTGCTAGAATTTTTGCATCACAACACTGAAGTGTAAGGGGCTCTTTATATTTTCCACTTGTATCCTGTTTCAGTAATAATGAGATCAGACCTTCTTCTTGAGTGTCAGATAATCTACCATTTACATAGGAGTGGTTAAAACATGCTAATAGCGGTCATCTTAGTATATCAAAAAAGGTTTGGTATTCTTCGACTGGTATGCCATCCAACCCTGGAGTTTTCCCAGACTTAAAGTCTTGAATTGCATCCATCAATACAAATTGTTGATTTTTTTCAGAAGACAGGACATTGTGCCTCAAAAAGTGCCTCAACATTTCTAAACTGAAAAACAGATTTGCCTTGAATACTTTGACACAAACAACAATGGAACTGGAAGTGACTGGAAATTGTCAACAGCAGCGCGATTTCTCCAAAGTCCCTGCTAAATTCAAGACAAGAACACAAAACCTCAATCTTTATAGATCAAACTATTTTCAACCTACAATGATACTCACTTCCCTTCCTCTTCTATTGTGCATGGTTCTACAACAAAGTGATTGCATTGACAAGGGAGACAGATCATCTGTGCATTAGAAAAGTAAACGAGAACCGTATAAATAAACACCTAACGGGAGAATGCAGCTTTTGATTGACTCCGATGCGAGACCGATCGCTGATTTGAGTTAGGGAGATGTAAGCGTAAACAAAGCCAGAGGCACATTGCAATTACAGCCAACAACCTCCCTAATAATCCCGCAGCCATTATGGAATTGTCTGTCCACAGTGAGAGAAGGCTTATTAGATTGTTAAAGGGCGAGAGTGACTGGGACTGCATGAGGAGAAATTAATAATAGAGCCATCCCATCTCTTCCACCTCTGGTTTAAAGCCCCAGAGATAAGCTAGGCCCCGGCTACATTATTGAGATTAGCATCGAAAACAACAGGCTCTCCACGTACACTTCACGTGGACTTCTTTGCATCAATCACTGAGTTCTCAAAGGATGATGGAGTAGCTTGATGAGAGTGGAGAGTGAGTGCACATTTGCCATAGGCAAGTCTCTTGGTTGTAACAACCACACCTTTGGGGTTTGGCACACTTTTATGAGGGAAAACAACACGCACGCATGCATACACACACACAGCATCAACATAGACAGACACTGACCTGTGGTAATTGAACCCTTCAACCAAAGAACCACATACACTGAGTGTACAAAACATTAGGAACACCTTCCTAATATTGAGTTGCACCCCCTATTGCCCTCAGAACAGCCTCAATGTCTTTGGGGCATGGACTCTACAAGGTGTCGAAAGCGTTCCACAGAGATGCTGGCCCATGTTAACTCCAATGCTTCCCACAGTTGTGTCAAGTTGGCTTGATGTCCATTGGGTGGTGGACCATTCTTGATACACACGGGAAACTGTTGGGCGTGAAAAACCCAGCAGCATTACAGTTCTCGACACACTCAAACCAGTGTGCCTGGCACACCCCATTCAAAGGCACTTAAATATTTTGTCTTGCCCATTCACCCTCGGAATGGCACACATACACAATCCATGTCTCAATTGTCTTAAGGCTTAAAAATCCTTCTTTAACCTATCTCCTCACCTTCATCTATACTAATTTAAGTGGATTTAACAAGTGACATCAATAAGGGATCATAGCTTTCACCTGGATTCACCTGGTCAGTCTGTCATGGAAAGAGTAGGTGTTCTTAATGTTTTGTACACTCAGTGTATGTTGGTGTTTCCTTTATTTTGGCAATTACCTGTATATCTTATTCAATCAGTTAAAATAGGCCGTTGGATACTGTTACACTAATCTGATATGAAGTCTGTCCTATGATTGAAGCCATGTTCTGTCTTGTATTCTCCGTATTTCCCCAGTTTGAGCTGGCTAAGGGGAGCAGGGTTGTCTGTAGCTTTAGCTCCTACCTTTCTGGTTTGCAATAAATTAATATGAACGCATTATGGGAAGACGTTCCACTTATAATGAGATATTAGAGTGCTAATGATTTTATAATAAACCATTGACCATTATTAATGTTTGTCAACACATCGAATTGCAATATGCAATCATCGCCGGATGGAATGGCCCCTAATAGGTCTTCAAAGCGTTGATTATGACTTTTGTATGCGTAAACCAATTAGGAGACTGCTGAGAAACTTGATAAGGGGTGGTTATATTGAAAATAATGGGAGTGTACCGGGGACTTAGCTACTACTGTATAGCAGAGAGAAGAGGACAAAACAATCTCTTAGCAGGATAGAGGCACATTCACACACAGGCACACAGTAGGCTCACTTCAAGTGATTTACACCCTGGTTCATTTATAATGTCGCTATTTAGATCTTTAATCTTTTTGCAGGGCAGATTAGGGCACTTGAGAATTTGTGCAGTTAACAGTTGTGTAAGTGTAGTGCTGTAATGTATGTAAACACTTAGGTACATTACCTGGAAATTAAACAGGTAACTCTGAATCCACTTTGAATCCACAATGCAGCACTATTACATCACAAGTTGCTGTTTCACATAACCTCTGATGAACAAAGTCAAACATGTTAGCCAAACAGTATAGTTGTTTTTTAACCAACATATGTACAGTAAAATCCAAAGTGTTTCTCAAAAGATTCCTCTCATTGAGCACTCTGACCTCTCCTCAATGCTCTGGGCATCAATCCAACACACTAAAAATAATAGCACATGCAAGTGAATAGGAAATGTGATTCCAAGACATAACCATGTTCATTGGAAACGTATACATGTATAGCTGTATTCTTTCAAAACCTGTCAAAGGAGTTATTAATATTTGTTGGCTTAATATTGGCTAATATAAAGCTTAATGATGTAAGTAAATTCTGCGTACAGTATAGATGGAAGATAATCATGGATCGTGAATCAATTATGTCCATCACAGATTTTCATCAAGAGTTACTGTGTGGATCTCTGTTGTCAATCATATTGTTACAGCCAGTGGACAATCAAAGGGATGTGGTAAAGACAGGTTTCTGATCCAAATTTGTTTTAAATTGTTATGTTATCAACTGGCACAGCTTCACACAGCTACAGTGAATAAGTAGGCTAAATTGTATAGAAAAACCAATTCAGTAACCAGATGGTGTTCAGTAGGGCACACCGTTTATGTGCCCTATCCAACAGCTGTTTTTTGTTACTGGACAAGTTCAAGTTTTAAATCCCCATTTCACTCCTCGTATCAAAACGTTTTCTCCCGTCTAGTGCCTACTGAATAGAACCCAGGTCTCCAATTGTCCACTGGCTGTAACAATATGATTTCCCTCACAATATTTGCCTCTGACCTCTATGCAAAAGGTTTGGTGATTAAGATATAATAAAAGTAATTGAACTGGTGAGCAGTTCTCACAATGTAGGCCTATTATTAATGAAATAAGGAGGAGGATAATTGAGAGAGCGTAATTGAGAAAAAATATCCCACAAATTGGACAGGAGGGGGAATTACATGCCTATCAAAATGCATTAGGATGAGACTAGTAAAATAATTTAACAAGAGCTGACAAATAATTAAATAGCTTGTAGGTATTCTAAATATGGACACTCTTTTCTATGTCATTTGAAAAAAAGTATTATTATTTATATTTTGACAGCAGATCCCAGATTTTACTTGGATGAGATTGACATAACAGTAAGTGTTGAGGTATGAGTATTGGGTAGGCTTCCACAAATGACAACAGAGATCCATACAACAACATCTACTTTCGTTTTTTTTTTCAATATAAATAACACTATTCTCCATGTACTGTAATTTACAAATTGTTAAGAGCTATTGATAAGAGCTAGGAAAATGAGTAAGCCGTTTGGATAAGGGGATTGTAAATATAAATTACAATTGTTTTAGATCTATTTTACCTTATGAGCATTGGAGACAAATGTGAAACCAGTCATAAGGCAGCAAACTAAAGCATATCAACATATCAGCTTTTCCACAGTTTGTAAAGTTTAAGAAATGCTGGCCTTATAACTTGCAGGGATGACATTTGGAGACCCAAGCTATAGGCTTCTGTAGCCATGTGTATATAGTATAGCGCCAAACCTACCAAGCTGATTTGTGATTTCTAGAAAGTTTTAATTATATGCCTGGACTTTTCATTGTATTTTTTAAAAACAATTTGTATCGTGTTAAATATTAGACACTATCAGTAGCCACCGTCAGTCATACCCACATACATTTATAACTGTCACTTTAGTGTTAGTTTCCTTACATTTTGCATCATGCCATTACATTGTTACCTTTCTTTCTTCTGTCACATTCAAGTGGTTGTTCCTGAGGATCGCTAGCAAACGAGGATCATATTAGGCTAACGTATTACAAGTTGTGCAATAATTTGGTACATCATGATGTAACACAGACAATATGTAGCAGTTTATACCTGAAGCATGGCCCTCGGTTCATGATGACTGGACCGTTGTCATCACAGTTCCACGATTAGTGAGGATTATTAGGGTAGATTGATAGGACTACTGTTTCAATCAAATAACATTTTATTTGTCATATTCTTCGTAAATAACCGGTGTAGACTAAGTGAAATGCTTACTTACAGGAACATTCACTGTCTTCTTGGTAAGCAACTCCAGTGTAGATTTGGCCTTGTGTTTTAGGTTATTGTCCCGCTGAAAGGTGAATTCATCTCCCAGTGTGTCACGCCCTGACTTATGGAAACTCTAGTATGTTGAGTCAGGGTGTGGAGTTCTATGTTGTATTTTCTATGTTCTCTTTCTAGGTTGTGTATTTCTATGTTTGGCCGGGTGTGATTCCCAATCAAAGGCAGCTGTCGCTCGTTGTCTCTGATTGGGGATCATACTTAAGTAGCCTGTTGGCACTCATTTGTTGTGGGATCTTGTTCCATGTTAGAGGCTTGTATTGTGATTAGCCATAGGACTTCACGTTTCGTTGGTTTGTTCTTGTGTTTATCGTTGAAATAAACATGTATGCATTTCACGCTGTGCCTTGGTCTGACCTGTCCTTCAATGAACGTGACAGAAGATCCCACCAAACACGGACCAAGCAGCGTGCCCAGGAGCAGCAGACACCCTGGACACAGGTAGTGGAGCAGAGATCATGGACTTGGGGGGAGATAAGAGAGGATCTGGCCAAGCAGATGGAGGCCCTGAAAGGGATGAGGGTGGAGAAGGAGAGAGTAGCCGGTAGAGGATCCTGGGCGAAGGAGGAAGCCCAGGCAGGAGAGGAGAAATGGCGACCCAAGAGGACGCGGTCATGACGAAAGCCTGAGAAGCAGCCCCAAGAACATTTTTTGGGGGGGCACACGGGGTGGTTGGCGGAGCCTGGGTTCAGAGCAGAGCCAACTCCCCGTACTCACGCTAGGAAGCGTGTGACCGTGCAGGATCCGTGTTATGCGGAGCTACGCACTGTGTCGCCAGTGCGCCGGCACAGTCCAGTGCGTCCTGTGCTAGCACCACGCACGTGCCGTGCAAAAGTGGGCATCCAGCCAGGACGGGTTGTGCCAGCTCTCCGCTCCAGACCTCCAGTCTGCCTCTACAGTCCGGTACGGCCCGTGCCTGCTCCCCGCACCAAGCCAGTGGTGCGTGTGGCCAGTCCGGCCCGGCCCATTCCTGTTCCTCGCACCAGGCCAGTGGTGCGTGTGGCCAGTCCGGCCCGGCCCGTTCCTGTTCCTCGCACCAGGCCAGTGGTGCGTTTTCCCAGTCCGATACGGCCCGTGCCTGCTCCCCGCACCAAGCCAGTGGTGCGTGTCGCCAGTCCGGCCCGGCCCGTTCCTGTTCCTCGCACCAAGCCAGTAGTGCGTGTTCCCAGTCCAGCCCGGCCCGTTCCTGCTCCCCGCACCAAGCCAGTGGTGCGTGTTGCCAGTCCGGCCCGGCCTGTTCCTGTGCCTCGCACCAAGCCAGTGGTGCGTGTCGCCAGTCCGGCCCGGCCCGTTCCTGCTCCTCGCACCAGACAAGTGGTGCGTGTTCCCAGTCCGGTACGACCCGTGCCTGCTCCCCGCACCAAGGCAGTGGTGCGTGTCGCCAGTCCGGCCCGGCCCGTTCCTGCTCCTTGCACCAAGCCAGTGGTGTGTGTTCCTAGTCCGGACCGGCCCGTGCCTGCTCCTCGCACCAGACCAGTGGTGCATGTGTCCAGTCCGGCACGGCCCGTGCCCGTTCCACCAGTGCCTGGTCCGGCACCGGTCAGCTGTTCCACTCCGGAGCCAGAGCAGTCTGCTCCACCGGTGCCTAGTCCAGCTCCGGTCAATGGATCCACTCCGGAACCAGAGTAGTCCGCTCCACCAGGGTTTAGTCCAGCTCCAGTCAGCAGCTCCACTCCAGAGCCAGAGCAGTCCGCTCCACCGGTGCACAGTCCAGCTCCGGTCAGCAGCTTCACTCCGGAGCCAGAGCAGTCCGCTCCACCGGTGCCCGGTCCAGCTCCGGTCTGCGGCTCCGATCCAGACCCAGACGTCAGCCCCTCTCCAGGTTCGGGGTCTCCCACACCAGGGTCCAGACAGGGCTTGGTGTATCGTGGGAGGAAGGAGAGGGGAAGCAGCGCGCCGAGGTCCAGACCAGACCAGGGGTGCAACGGGGAGGCTGAGAGAATGTGGTCGTCACGCCCGAAGCCGGATCCGCCTCCGAGGCGGAATGCCCACCCGGACCCTACCCTGTTATGTAAGGTTTGTGCGGTCGGAGTCCGCACCTTTGGGGGGGGGTACTGTCACGCCCTGACTTATGGGACTCTAGTATGTTGAGTCAGGGTGTGGAGTTCTATGTTGTATTTTCTATGTTCTCTTTCTAGGTTGTGTATTTCTATGTTTGGCCGGGTGTGATTCCCAATCAGAGGCAGCTGTCGCTCGTTGTCTCTGATTGGGGATCATACTTAAGTAGCCTGTTGGCACTCATTTGTTGTGGGATCTTGTTCCGTGTTAGAGGCTTGTATTGTGTTTAGCCTTAGGACTTCACGGTTTGTTGGTTTGTTCTTTTGTTTATCGTTGAAATAAACATGTATGCATTTCACGTTGCGCCTTGGTCTGACCCGTCCTTAAACGAACGTGACACAGTGTCTGGTGGAAAGCAGACTGAACCAGGTTTTCCTCTAGGATTTTGCCTGTGCTTAGCTCCATTCCATTTATTGTTTATCCTGAAAAACTCCCCAGTCCATAATGATTACAAGCATACCCATAACATGATACAGCCACCGCTATGCTTTAAAATATGGAGAGTGGTACTCAGTAATGTGTTGTATTGTATTTTCCCCCAAAATAACATTTTGTATTCAGGACAAAAAGTTATTTGCTTTGCCACATTTTTTGCAGAATTACTTTAGTGACTTGTGGCAAACATGATGCATGTTTTGGATTATTTGTATTCTATACAGGCTTCCTTCTTTTCACTCTGTCAATTAGGTTAGTATTGTGGAGTAACTACAATGTTGATGATCCATCCTCAGTTTTCTATCACAGCCTTGAAACTCTATAAATGTTTTAAAGTCACCATTGCCCTCATGGTGAAATCCCTAAGTGTTTTCCTTCTTCTCCGGCAACTGAGTTAGGAAGGGTGCCTGTATCTTTGTAGTGACTGGGTGTTTTGATATACCATCCAAAGTGTAATTAATAACTTCACCATGCTCAAAGGGATATTCAATGTCTTCTTTTTTAATTTTTACCCATCTACTAATTGGTGACCTTCTTTGAGAGGCATTGGAAAACCTCCCTGGTCTTTGTGGTTGAATCTGTGTTAGAAATTCACTGCTCGACTGAAGGACCTTACAGATAATTGTATGTGTTGGGTACAGAGATGAGGCAGTCAATAAAAAAATCATGTTAAATAGTATTATTGCACACAGAATGAGTTCATGCAACTTATTATGTGACTTGTTAAGCACATTTTTTCTCCTGAACTTATTTAGACTTGCCATAACAAAGGGGTTGAATACTTACTGCCTAAAGACATTTCAGCTTTTCATATTTAATTAATTTGTAAAAATTTCTAAAAACATAATTCACTTCGACATTGTGGGGTGTTGTGTGTAGGCCAGTGACACAAAATCTCAATTTAATCAATTTAAAATTCAGGCTGTAACACAACAAAATGTGGAGAAAGTCAAGGGGAAAAAGTCAATACTTTCTGAAGGCACTGCATGTACATATGGGTAGGGGTAAAGTGACTAGGCAACAGGATATATAATAAACAGCAGCAGCAGCGTATGTGATGAGTCAAAAGAGTAAGTGCAAAGGGGGGTCAATGCAGATAGTCCGGGTAACTATTTGGTTAACTATTTAGCAGTCTTATGGCTTGGGGGTAGAAGCTGTTCAGGGTCCTGTTGGTTCCAGACTTGGTGCATCGGTACTGCTTGTTGTGCGGTAGCAGAGAGAACAGTCTATGACTTAGGTGGCTGGAGTCTTTGAAAAAAATATTTCAACCCCTACACTTTTCTCACTTTCAATATTTTATGGATTGAACAATTGAATATGGCAACTTTCAGGATTAATCTTTTTTGATTCACCAATATAGTTTGGGCATAAAAGCTCTCCAAACCAGTTTTTTAAAACTATTCATAAATAACCCTAAATAATATATAAGTTCAGAGTATTTTAAAATCTACCAATTGGTGCTGAAAATGAATATGCGTGTATTTACATGGCTTTCATTCATCGATCCCTAATATTCTGAACCGTTTTCTCCATATATTCTAGTGAGTCTGTCGAGAATGTTTTTATTAAAGGTACACCAAATTTTAAGGGATGGCTTTAGATAAATGTACTGAAAACCCTATTGAATGAAAACTCCACGAGAATATATTTTTGCCAGCAAGTGGGAGGGTTTTCAGCTATTTAATTAAATGTATTCAGCGCACGCAAGTGAACCAGGCCTGCAAAGCCTGTTACGCACCTGCATAAGGTACTGTAAGTCTGAATACCAACTTCTTAGAAGTGCGTAGGAAAGGTGTGCTTAGGAAAGGCATACATTTCCTGTCTGAATCGGGCCCTAAGTAGGACATTACTCTTCAAAAGGAATTATTCCTTGTAGATTCAGAATGTATTCTGATATTTCTTTGAACAGCGGTATGACAGAGAAATTCACATATTCAAGTAATATCATATTTGCCTTTCAAAAGAAGGAAATTACTGATCAAGAGCCAATTTAGGGAATGACATCCGAATATCAAGGACATTACTGCGCATAGAGAGAAAACGGAATAATTTTGATTGCGTATAGCACAACCTTTGAAAATACTAATTTAAAGCAGCTAAGTTCTACACTCCAAAAGGGTTCTTTGCTGAGGGATATGGTACTACCACTTGACTGTCTATTGTATCCCCCTGTCACAGGCCCTCCTAGTCAACACCACCTCATAAGATGAGGAAGTACATTGTTTATGAGGATTGCCTGCTGCAGTTGTTCAAGAGATGTCCAGTTTGCAGTCGAATATGCAACATAGAGAAGACCAGCAAGAGGACCCTGAGAAACATGCAGACATGCCCTCGCTGTGAGCATTCCAATAAATGGAACAGGCAGGACACTTGAATCAGGTTGGTGACATTTGACCTGGTCAAAGGACAAAACAGTTTCGAATTTTGTTCCAATTCACCTCCATAACCTAGCCTAGTGGAACCACCCTGATCGCTGCATTTATCATTCTATTTCACTTCACATATCATGATATCTAAAGTGAAATAGAAAGGTGAACGCAGCGATCAGGTTGGTTCCACCATGCTAATCATAACCACCATTGATAATGTAATCAGTGCTCTGTGTGTGTGTTGGTCGCAGTTGTAAATGAGAACTTGTTCTCAACTGGCTTACCTGGTTAAATAAAGGTGAAATAAAAAAATAAAAATTAGAAATGTGTGAACGACCAGTATCGTTGATGAGGGGCCAGGAGCTGATCTATGTTGCCATGCCCATCAATGGGGTGCTGGGGAAGACCTTACCTCCAGCCTCACCTCTTGCCTGCTCACCAATGGTCGTCAATGGGGAGACCAAAATTAGGTAGGTTTAGTCTGACTGACCTGTTCAAACTTCAACATAGTATATGTATTTTTTTAGTGTTTTTTAGTGTGTTTTGTTTGTGTTTCGTTTTTGTTGGGGGGGTAGATCAGCTTAATATTGCAGATAGATTGTAACTTCCATCAATGTAATTGTCTGCATCACTTCCAATCCCCCATGTTTTTTATACACTGCTCAAAAAAAATTAAGGGAACACAATGTAACTCCAAGTCAATCACACTTCTGTGAAATCAAACTGTCCACTTAGGAAGCAACACTGATTGACAATACATTTCACATGCTGTTGTGCAAATGGAATAGACAACAGGTGGAAATTATAGGCAATTAGCAAGACACCCCCAATAAGGGACTGGTTTTGCAGGTGGTGACCACAGACCACTTCTCAGTTCCTATGCTTCCTGGCAGATGTTTTGGTCACTTTTGAATGCTGGCGGTGCTTTCACTCTAGTGGTAGCATGAGACGGAGTCTACAACCCACACAAGTGGCTCAGGTAGTGCAGCTCATCCAGGATGGCACATCAATGCGAGCTGTGGCAAGAAGGTTTGCTGTGTCTGTCAGCGTAGTGTCCAGAGCATGGAGGCGCTACCAGGAGACAGGCCAGTACATCAGGAGACATGGAGGAGGCCGTAGGAGGGCAACAACCCAGCAACAGGACTGCTACCTCCGCCTTTGTGCAAGGAGGAGCAGGAGGAGCACTGCCAGAGCCCTGCAAAATGACCTCCAGCAGGCCACAAATGTGCATGTGTCTGCTCAAACGGTCAGAAACAGACTCCATGAGGGTGGTATGAGGGCCCGACGTCCACAGGTGGGGGTTGTGCTTACAGCCCAACACTGTGCAGGTCGTTTGGCATTTGCCAGAGAACACCAAGATTGGCAAATTCGCCACTGGCGCCTTGTGCTCTTCACAGATGAAAGCAGGTTCACACTGAGCACATGTGAAAGACGTGACAGAGTCTGGAGACGCCGTGGAGAACGTTCTGCTGACTGCAACATCCTCCAGCATGACCGGTTTGGCGGTGGGTCAGTCATGGTGTGGGGTGGCATTTCTTTGGGGGGCTGCACAGCCCTCCATGTGCTCGCCAGAGGTAGCCTGACTGCCATTAGGTACCGAGATGAGATCCTCAGACCCCTTGTGAGACCATATGCTGGTGCGGTTGGCCCTGGGTTCCTCCTAATGCAAGACAATGCTAGACCTCATGTGGCTGGAGTGTGTCAGCAGTTCCTGCAAGAGGAAGGCATTGATGCTATGGACTGGCCCGCCCGTTCCCCAGACCTGTATCCAATTGAGCACATCTGGGACATCATGTCTCGCTCCATCCACCAACGCCCTTTATTCAGATTCTTTAGTCCAGGTCTGGGAGGAGATCCCTCAGGAGACCATCCGCCACCTCATCAGGAGCATGCCCAGGCGTTGTAGGGAGGTCATACAGGCACGTGGAGGCCACACACACTACTGAGCCTCATTTTGACTTGTTTTAAGGACATTACATCAAAGTTGGATCAGCCTGTAGTGTGGTTTTCCACTTTAATTTTGAGGGTGACTCCAAATCCAGACCTCCATGGGTTGATAAATTTGATTTCCATTGATAATTTTTGTGTGATTTTGTTGTCAGCACATTCAACTATGTAAAGAAAAAAGTATTTAATAAGATTATTTCATTCATTCAGATCTAGGATGTGTTATTTTAGTGTTCCCTTTATTTTTTTGAGCAGTGTATATATACTCCCCTTTATTACTTTTCAACCCCGCCATCATTTCCCTACTTGGGGTAAATTAGTGAACAACAATGCCCAGGCCTCTACTTCCAGCCTACACTTACTATCTACACCTTATGGACACAGTCAATTTTACAATCATTCTATTTTATTTGTTTTTGCTCCTGAACTTCTTCTACTCTTAACCTCTCCGATCATTTTCATGATGTCCATCCGGTTTGCTTCTATATGCCATATCTTTCTAACTGTGCTCTTTTCCAAAAGCTCCCAACATACAACCTATATACTTATTATGGACACAGTATGCTTACATTATTAGTTATCTTGTTATTATTTGTTGTTATTTGTTATTAGTCCCATCCTTCAACTCCATTCAACACCTCCCATCTATCTCTTAACACCATCCATATAGGATTTCTATTTGCCATATATATATTTCAACCGTACTGTGATGTTTTTCAAAAGTTCTGAACCTTTCTATCCTCATTGCTTCTACAGATTGTGAATTAAAAATAAACATTTTTGCTAAAAGTATTATTATATTATTGATCGATTGACTATGATTTTTCAGATCACCCAGTAATGCTATCTGCAAGGTTAGCTCCAGGTAAATATTGCAATCCTTTAGCAATTCCTGGACCTGTGTCCAAAAACAAGCTACAAATGGACAGAACCAAAACAAATGATCAAATGATTCTGTCTCTTCACAGCAAAATCTGCAGAGCTGGGAAGATTGTATCCCCCATATAAATAACATTCTATTGGTAGCAAGAATTTTATATAATAATTTAAATTGAAAGATTCTAATTTTTGAATCCGGTGTGGTTTTGCGTATCAGTTCATAAACACTATGCCATGGGATCAGTACGTCATAAATCTCTTCCCAACTATTTTGCAATCTATATGGGATGGCTGTCAATCCTTTGGTCCTTAAGTGAAACTGATATACTTTTTTATTTATCACAGTTTTCCTTAACCAATTATGTTCTTTAATGCAAGGCCGACAGACAAGTTCCTTACTTTCTCCCCCTTCCACTTTCCTCTTCCACTTTTGCGGTAAGGCTGCAATTATTTGGTTGTAATTTTGGGTAGAGCAGACATTTCCATATGTTTTTGTTAGCTGCATGTGCGACATAACTCCACCAGTCGTACCGATGATGTCATTTACGAAGATTATACATTTTTTAAACATTCTGTCAAAAAATAAAGGTTTTTTGTCACTTAGTATATTTGAATTTAACCACAATATTTGTGGCATTATTTGTTCTGTTGTTTCTGGAGGATTAAATTGAAATTGCAACCAACCTTCTATGGCTTGTTTTAGAAATAGTGATATTTGGGAGATGATTTCCTTTTCAAATAACTGAAAGTGAGTGGTTGTAATCTGAATAAAGGGAAAAAGGCCATTCTTGTACATTGGGTGAGATAATCTTACTAATTTGCTAGAGAACCAGTTCGGATTTAAGTATAACTTTTGTATGACTGAAGCGTTTAGTGATAGGTCTAATGCTTTGATATTTAATAATTTCTGTCCTCCGAATTCATATTCATTATATAAATAGGCCCTTTTAATTTTGTCTGGCTTGCCGTTCCAAATATAATGGAAAACATTTTTCTCATATAATTTAAAAAACTGTTCGCTAGGTGTAGGCAAGACCATAAACAAATAGGTAAACTGGGATAATACTAAATAATTAATCAGGGTGATTTTTCCACAAATTGACAGGTATTTACCTTTCCATGGTAGCAAGATCTTATCTATTTTTGTTATCTTTCTATTAAAATGTATTGAAGTGAGATCATTTATTTCCTTTGGGATATGTATTCCGAGTATATCCACATCACCATCAGACCATTTTATTGGTAAACTACATGGTAATGTAAAAATTGTATTTTTTAGTGATCCAATACGTAATATAGTATATTTGTCATAATTTGGTTGTAATCCAGAGAGGATAGAAAATGTATCTAGATCCTCTATGAGGCTGTGGAGGGATTCTAGTTGTGGATTTAAAAGAAAACATGAATCATCAGCGTACAATGACACCTTGGTTTTTAAGCCATGGATTTCTAATCCTCTGATATTATTTTTGGATCTGATTTTAATAGCTAACATTTTGATGGCCACAATAAATAGATATGCCGATAGTGGACAACCTTGTTTCACTCCTCTTGACAGTTTAAAACTTTCTGAGAAATAGCCATTATTTACTATTTTACACCTAGGGTTACTATACATGATTTTGACCCATTTTATAAGCGATTCTCCTAAATTGAAATGCTCCAGGCATTTATATATAAACCCCAGTCGACCTTTATCAAATGCCTTTTCGAAGTCTGCTATGAATAGCAGGCCTGGTTTCCATAGTATATGTTTGTATGTCAGATATCAGCTATCCTAACTGCCATTGGTAATAGAACAATGACTGTGTATGTGTTCACAGATGCATCTATGGAGCCAGCACTTGGAGACTTGCAAGATGATGTGATGGAGTCCAGACTGACAGATGTCTCTGAATGGAAAGGGTTGTCTATTCTATGGACCTGTTACTACATTTGAAAGATGTCAAAACACTTATTTTAGAATATCTACATCAATTCAGGAATTACATTCTTCTCATTTTACTCTGTAGGCTACTGAACTATTCAAAGCTTCCTCCGGCATCTCACCATACCTGCAGGACATTTATTTGTTGTGATTGGCTGGAAACAACTGCAGGCAAGGTTCTGACAGATGGGTGTGTCTTGGTAGTGGCAAGGACACACACAAGGAACACCCACATCAAACCACACCCCCAAGCCAACTCACGTTTGGCTTCTGTCATTGCCGCCAGCATTTCTTGAGGAGCAAAAAACGAGGCCAAATCAGCAGGTGCAGTTCCCCTTTAATAACCAGAGTTGAGTGTGATTGTGTCATTTTTACTCTGTGTGGAGTAAAACACTCAAAACCTCACCCATCATTATCATATTTCCCAGCATGCTCTAATGCAGGTTGATTTTCAGATTTTGTTTTTGTTTCAATGCTTGTGTTTTTGCATATACATTGATTGGTTGATTAATCTTATGCTACGCAAAGATAAATACTTTTTTTATAAACAAATCCAATCTGTTAGGATTTGTACTTATTGCACCCGTTACTAAGGTGGTTGTCCTAGTTTAGATAATTTAGCTAGTCCCATGAATCAATCTTCCCTACCCTGGCAGTCATTCTGAATGCAGGTTGTGGGTGATTAAAAGTTCAAATTGTTGGATATCCTCACTCTAGCAATAGGAATTTCACATCACTTTGCAAGCCAGCATAAGGTGAACTGCAAGCCTGATGTGGCCTGTAAACCAGGAGTTTCCTAAAAACACTGTGTTAGGGTATAACTAGGCCCTCAAAGGAAGGCCTTATGATATATGTCATGTCTTGTCATAAAGCGTTTAATTTTAAAGGCTAATAAGGCTGGTGGAACCGTTCATAGAGGGTTCTAGGAAGCACCCTTCAAATTTAAAAGGGTTATATTTTGAACACTTCATAGAGGGTTCTAGGAAGATCCTTTAGAAGATGAAAGAGTTGTTGGTAGAACCTTTAATATATGGTTCTAGGCAGAACCCTTCATAGACAGTTCTAGGTAGAACCATTTACAGGGGGTTCTATGAAGAACCCTACATAGAGGGTTCTAAGTAGAACACTGTGCAAAGGGTTCTACCTATACCAAAAAGGGTTCCCCTATGGGGACAAACCAAAGAACCCTACATGGTTCTACTTAGCACTTTTCTTCTAACAATGTAGTGTTGCTCGCTCACTGTCACCTCTCACTGGGATGGGGCGGAATCCCCCCCCAATCAGCTTGCGGATAAGTAATGGGTCACCATGGTTTTGCGGTTCAGCCTGACCTATCCTCAAACGCCTCCCTGAACCCCCTTGATTCTGCATCCTGATCTTTAACAAGGCGCTGGGAGATGAATCGCCTCTGCTCTTTACAGTACAAATATATCTTCATTAGGACAGTCATCGCCCAGACAGGCTCTAATTACTGAGAGGTTTTGATTACTGACTGCAAATCAATTACTCTGATATTATTCCTCACCCCTGAGATGGGCTGGAGTGATTACCGCTTCATTGGGTCTCTGTCTTTCTGTCCGTCTGGAGTTGTTGTCTGGGGGTTTTGTCTTGGAGGCTAAGAGGTCGGAGGCACAGAGAGACAAAGAGACCTGTCAGAGCTAAAGATTAGTGCCAGAGCCGATCCATTCCCTGCCTGGCTTTTCTTTCTCTTCCATGTCTGGTCAGAGCGTTTGAAATCATGCTTGGTACCAGAACTAAAAAATGTCAATAAGATTTACACACATTTGTTGCCAGACTGGCTGGCTGGCCCTTGAGAATTAGTTAAGAATAGAGTGTCAGCACTGAGGAAGAATGCCTCAGGTACATTGCTTTACCTGGCATAAGCTATAGCTACAGATATAGTAGGGAATATTACTTTAACAGCCTGTTCAATTTACAAGTTGTTGATTACAATCAATAGGTTGTCCAGCAACGTTTCTTCATGTGTATTATCAAATCACATAACTACCAAACCTTTTCAATAATCAGATAATCAAGCCATTACCTCTGTAAAAAATAAATATAACTATTTTGCATATCATTGTGCCTATCAAAACGTATTGTTTAACTACAGTCTCACTTTTCAAACATCAAGGTGGAAAACACTTGACATCTTTGGCACTGCTGTCACGCTTGTCACGTAACAAGGCACACTCGATGGCATCACTTGTGGCAATAGCATTTTCTTCTTGTAAAAAACATGCCCACCAATCAACTACAGATTCGAGCAGGACACATCACAGACGAGAGATACACAACAGGATGTGAATTTCCTGGGGTGGTGTTGCATCAGCCCATTCATTGTAGCTGATTATAATTAATAATGATCCTACCAGTGAGGCATTCATGCGGTCCCTTTCGACGGGAACCGTGACAATGCTTCGTGCGGAGATGGGAAGGCACACATCAGAGTTTGGAAAGGAGAAGATAAGAGGGAACAGGGAAGCAATATGAACTGGGAAACATGTCCCGTTCAGGCTTCATCGGGTATGCGACTGGTTTAATAACATGTGAGAATAGAGTGATTGTGCATGAAACACAATTGCTAGCGTAGCATTGGTCACTAATAATGTGGGAGGCTGATGTGGGATAGGAGAGGTAGGTTATGTCGGAGAAGTTAGGCAGATATAGTGCTCTGGAGAGACCACAAGCCATTAGCCATTGTATTGGGGACCAAAGAGAGACAGCGTATTGAACTGTTCATTATTGTTAGCTTCCAATGTAGCTACTCCTGAGGGATTTCTGTGAGGGTGGCCATTAGGAAAGAAACACAGGATACTGTTATTGAACTAAACTACAGGGCGGAAAGTCAGGTTGATGGTAAAACCCAGGCACAAGTATTACTGAACAAAAATATAAATGCAACATGCAACAATTTCAACAATTATAGTGAGTTACAGTTCATATAAGGAAATCAGTCAATTGAAATGACATTGAATTATCTGGCAACAGCTCTTGTGGACATTCCTGCAGTCAGCATTCCAATTGCACGCTCCCTCAAAACTTGAGACATCTGTGGAGTTGTGTTGCGTGACTAAACGGCACATTTTAGAGTGGCCTTTTATTGTTCCCAGCACAAGATGTACCTGTGTAATGATCATGCTGTTTAATCACCTTCTTGATATGCCACACCTGTGTGGATGGATTATCTTGGCAAAGGAAAAATGCTCACTAACAGGGATGTAAAACATTTGTGCACAACATTTGAAAGAAATAAGCTTTTTGTGCGTATGGAACTTTTCTGGGAGATTTTATTTCAGCTCATGAAACATGGGACCAACACTTTACATTTTGTGTTCAGTATATAATGACTGATTCACACAATAGGGCTGACCTGAACCTCTACGCTTGAAGTCTGAAGTTTACATAAACCTTAGCCAAATACATTTCAACTCAGTTTTTCACAATTCCTGACATTTAATCTTAGTAAAAATCCCCTGTCTTAGGTCAGTTAGGATCACCACTTTATTTTAAGAATGTGAAATGTCAGAATAATAGTAGAGAGAATGATTTATTTCAGCTTTTATTTCTTTCATCACATTCCCAGTGGTCAGAAGTTTAGATACACTCAATTAGTATTTGGTAGCATTGCCTTTAAATTCTTTAACTTGGGTAAAACGTTTTGGGTAGCCTTCCATAGGCTTCCCACAATAAGTTGGGTGAATTTTGGCACATTCCTCCTGACATAGCTGGTGTAACTGAGTCAGGTTTGTAGGCCTCCTTGCTCGCACACGCTTTTTCCGTTTTGCCCACAAAATTTCTATAGGGTTGAGGTCAGGGCTTTGTGATGGCCACTACAATACCTTGACTTTGTTGTCCTTAAGCCATTTTGCCACAACTTTGGAAGTATGCTTGGGGTCATTGTCCATTTGGAAGACCCATTTGCGACCAAGCTTTAACTTCCTGACTGATGTCTTGAGATGCTGCTTCAATATATCCACATAATTTTCCTTCCTCATGATGCCATCTATTTTGTGAAGTGCACCATTCCCTCCTGCAGCAAAGCACCCCCACAGCATGATGCTGCCACCCCTGTGCTTCACGGTTGGGATGGTGCTCTTCGGCTTGCAAGTTTATCCCCTTTTTCCTCCAAACATGACGATGGTCATTATGGCCAAACACTTCTATTTTTGTTTCATCAGACCAGAGGACATTTCTCCAAAAAGTATGATCTTTGTCCCAATGTGCAGTTGCAAACCGTAGTCTGGCTTTTTATGGCAGTTTTGGAGCAGTGGCTTCTTCCTTGCTGAGCAGCCTTTCAGGTTATGTTGATATAGGACTCGTTTTACTGTGGATATAGATACTTTTGTACCCGTTTCCTCCAGCATCTTCACAAGGTCCTTTGCTGTTGTTCTGGGATTGATTTGCACCAAAGTACGTTAATCTCTAGCAGACAGAATGCGTCTCCTTCCTGAGCGGTATGACAGCTGTGTGGTCCCATGGTGTTTATACTTGCGTACTATTGTTTGTACAGATGAACGTGGTACCTTCAGGTGTTTGGAAATTGCTCCCAAGGATGAACCAAACTTGTGGAGGTCTACAATTTTTCTGAGGTCTTGGCTGATTTCTTTTGATTTTCCCATGATGTCAAGCAAAGAGGCAATTAGTTTGAAGGTAGGCCTTGAAATACATCCACAGGTACACCTCCAATTGACTCAAATGATGTCAATTAGCCTATCAGAAGCTTCTAAAGCCATGACATCAATTTCTGGAATTTTCCAAGCTGTTTAAAGGCACAGTCAACTTGGTGTATGTAAACTTCTGACCCACTGGAATTGTGATACAGTGAATTATAAGTGAAATAATATGTCTGTAAACAATTGTTGGAAAACTTACTTGTGTCATGCACAAAGTATATGTCCTAACCAACTTGCCAAACTATAGTTTGTTAACAAGAAATTTGTGGAGCGGTGGAAAAACTAGTTTTACTGACTCCAACCTAAGTGTATGTAAACTTCCGACTTCAACTGTATTTTTCTTTAAACATTGTTCTTTATTTGGACATAGAGTGAATCAGGCACAATAGTAATGTTCTCAAAACATGTCAGTATGATGTATACTCTCAGTGAGAGATTAAGCCACGGGATTCCCGCAGCCCCGAAAGAGATCATTGCTGTGGGGTCGGTATTTTTCATGCTGATGGCGGGAGCAGGCGGTCAGACAGACAACTTTGGGATGAAAATATGTTTTAGTCCCACACATTAGGCTACTTAGAAACTGCCATCTTTCTGTTTTGTAGGCTATGAATTAGTCAATCTATTGTATTAAAAGCACCTCTTTGTCGCACTATTCACACACTCATAATTCGCTGCTTCAAATACAGTAGCACCTCTCCTCTCCTAGTTGGGCGTGCGAGATCAAGTGCGCCTATAGGCTATATGTGTGGTCTCAATTAAATGCATGGGCGGAGAAGCACGGCACAGTTATCTTTCCAAGGACATTAACTTAAATATGATTAGGCTACAGTTTACTACAGTTTTTCTAAATAAATATTGATAATGGAAAGAAGTGGAGGGCGCTCAACCAAAAGGCGCAATATTGATAACCCATTTATTTGTTTCTGCCTGCAAATCGTCCCGCTCCCAAAGGGCAGGCTATAGCTATGCAAAATGTAAGAGAAAGTGCAAGTGTCAGCTCTCATCATTCTTGCTGCTTCAAGTTCAGTAGCCATACCTCGCCTCTCCTAGTTGGGCGTGCGAGATCATGTGCGCATATGGTCGCTATTAAATCGAGTGGGCTTTAGCCTATGCATGGGCAGAGAAGCACGGGGCAGTTATCTTTCCAAGGAAATTAACTTCCTAAATATGATTAAGCTATACTTTAGGCCTACTACATTGTCTGGAAATAAATATTGATCACCCATATTTGTCTCCGCCTGCAAATCGTCCCGCTCTTATTAAGGTAGGCTATATTTTGCAAAACGTAGCTCAAGAGAAAGAGAAAGTGCAAGTGTTCGTTCTCGCTCCAACGCTATTTTTATTTTATTTCACCTTTATTTAACCAGGTAAGCCAGTTGAGAACAGGTTCTCATTTACAACTGCGACCTGGCCAAGATAAAGCAAAGCAGTGCAATAAAAACAACACAGAGTTACATATGGGGTAAAAAACATAAAGTCAAAAATACAGCAGAAAATATATATACAGTGTGTGCAAATGTAGCAAGTTATGGAGGTAAGGCAATAAATAGGCTATAGTGCAAAATAATTACAATAGTATTAACACTGGAATGCTAGATGTGCAAGAGATTATGTGCAAATAGAGATACTGGGGTGCAAAAGAGCAAAATAAATAACAATATAGGGATGAGGTAGTTGGGTGGGCTAATTTCAGATGGGCTGTGTACAGGTGCAGTGATCGGTAAGGTGCTCTGACAACTGATGCTTAAAGTTATTGAGGGAGATAAGAGTCTCCAGCTTCAGAGATTTTTGCAATTCGTTCCAGTCATTGGCAGCAGAGAACTGGAAGGAATGGCGGCCAAAGGAGGTGTTGGCTTTGGGAATGACCAGTGAGATATACCTGCTGGAGCGCAGACTACGGGTGGGTGCTGCTATGGTGACCAATGAGCTAAGATAAGGCGGGGATTTGCCTAGCAGTGATTTATAGATGGCCTGGAGCCAGTGGGTTTGACGACGAACATGTAGTGAGGACCAGCCAACAAGAGCGTACAGGTCACAGTGGTGGGTAGTGTATGGGGCTTTGGAGACAAAACGGATGGCACTGTGATAGACTACATCCAATTTGCTGAGTAGAGTGTTGGAGGCTATTTTGTAAATGACATCGCCGAAGTCAAGGATCGGTAGGATAGTCAGTTTTACGAGGGCATGTTTGGCAGCATGTGTGAAGGAGGCTTTGTTGCGAAATAGGAAGCCGATTCTAGATTTAACTTTGGATTGGAGATTCTTTATGTGAGTCTGGAAGTTGAGTTTACAGTCTAACCAGACACCTAGGTATTTGTCCACATACTCTAGGTCAGACCCGTCGAGAGTGGTGATTCTAGTCGGGTGGGCGGGTGCCAGCAGCGTTCGATTGAAAAGCATGCATTTAGTTTTACTAGTGTTTAAGAGCAGTTGGAGGCTACTGAAGGAGTGTTGTATGGCATTGAAGCTCGTTTGGAGGTTTGTTAACACAGTGTCCAATGAAGGGCCAGATGTATACAAAATGGTGTCGTCTGCGTAGAGGTGGATCTGAGAGTCACCAGCAGCAAGAGCGACATCATTGATATACACGGAGAAAAGTGTCGGCCCAAGAATTGAACCCTGTGGCACCCCCATAGAGACTGCCATAGATCCAGACAACAGGCCCTCCGATTTGACACACTGAACTCTATCTGAGAAGTAGTTGTTGAACCAGGCGAGGCAGTCATTTGAGAAACCAAGGCTATTTAGTCTGCCAATAAGAATGCGGTGGTTGACAGAGTCGAAAGCCTTGGCCAGGTCGATGAAGACGGCTGCACAGTACTGTCTATTATCATTCGCGGTTATAATATCGTTTAGGACCTTGAGCGTGGCTGAAGTGCACCCATGACCAGCTCGGAAACCGGATTGCATAGCAGAGAAGGTACGGTGGTATTCGAAATGGTCGGTGATCTGTTTGTTAACTTGGCTTTCAAATACTTTCGAAAGGCAGGGCAGGATGGATATAGGTCTGTAGCAGTTTGGATCTAGAGTGTCACCCCCTTTGAAGAGGGGGATGACCGCGGCAGCTTTCCAATCTCTGGGGATCTCAGACGTTATGAAAGAGAGGTTGAACAGACTAGTAATAGGGGTTGCGACAATTTCGGCGGCTAGTTTTAGAAAGAAAGGGTCCAGATTGTCTAGCCCAGCTGATTTGTAGGGGTCCAGATTTTGCAGCGCTTTCAAAACATCAGCTGTCTGAGAAGCGGGGGGGGCATGGGCAAGTTGCAGCGGAGGGTGCAGAGTTGGTGGCCGGGGTAGTGGTAGCCAGATGGAAAGCATGGCTAGCTGTACCAAAATGCTTGTTGAAATTCTCGATTATTGTAGATTTATCGGTGGTGATAGTGTTTCCTAGCCTCAGTGCAGTGGGCAGCTGGGAGGAAGTGCTCTTATTCTCCATGGACTTTACAGTGTCCCAAAACTTTTTGGAGTTAGTGCTACAGGATGCAAATTTCTGTTTGAAAAAGTTAGCCTTTGCTTTCCTGACTGCTTGTGTATATTGGTTCCTAACTTCCCTGAAAAGTTGCATATCGCGGGGGCTATTTGTTGCTAATGCTGTACGCCACAGGATGTTTTTGTGCTGGTCAACGGTAGTCAAGTCTGAGGAGAACCAGGGGCTATATCGGTTCTTAGTTCTGTATTTTTTGAATGGGGCATGTTTATTTAAGATTGAGAGGAAATTACTTTTAAGGAACAACCAGGCATCCTCTACTGACGGAATGAGATCTATATCCATCCAGGATACCTGGGCCAGGTCAATTAGGAAGGCCTGCTCGCTAAAGTGTTTTAGGGAGCGTTTGACAGTGATGAGGGGTGGTCGTTTGACCGCGGACCCGTTACGGACGCAGGCAATAAGGCAGTGATCGCTGAGATCCTGGTTGAAGACAGCTGAGGTGTATTTAGAGGGTATGTTAGTCAGGATGATATCTATGAGGGTACCCATGTTTACGGATTTAGGGTTGTACCTGGTAGGTTCGTTGATAATTTGCGTGAGGTTGAGGGCATCTAGTTTGGATTGTAGGATGGCTGGGGTATTAAGCATATCCCAATTTAGGTCACTAAGCAGTACGAACTCTGAGGATAAATGGGGGGCAATCAATTCACATATGGTGTCCAGGGCACAGCTGGGGGCTGAGGGGGGTCTGTAGCAAGCGGCAACAGTGAGAGACTTATTTCTGGAAAGGTGGATTTTTAGAAGTAGAAGCTCAAACTGTTTGGGCACAGACCTGGATAGTATGATAGAGCTCTGCAGGCTATCTCTACAGTAGATTGCAACTCCACCCCCTTTGGCAGTTCTATCTAGACGGAAAATGTTATAGTTGGGGATGGAAATTTCAGAATTTTTGGTGGCCTTCCTGAGCCAGGATTCAGACACTGCTAGAACATCAGGGTTGGCGGAGTGTGCTAACACAGTGAATAACTCAAACTTAGGAAGTAGACTTCTGATATTTATGTGCAAGAAACCAAGACTTATGCGATTACAGAAGTCAGCAAATGATAGCGCCTGGGGAGTAGGAGTGATACTGAGGGCTGCAGGGCCTGGGTTAGCCTCTACATCACCAGAGGAACAGAGGAGGACTAGAATAAGGATACGGCTAAAGGCTTTAAGAACTGGTCTTCTAGTGCGTTGGGTACATAGAATAAAGGGGGCAGATTTCCGGGTGTTATAGAAAAGATTCAGGGCATTATGTACAGACAAGGATATGGAAGGATATGAGTACAGTGGAGGTAAACCTAAGCGTTGGGTAACAATGAAAGAGATAGCATCGCTGGAGGCATCAATTGAGTCGGTCTCCGCGTGTATTGGGGGTGGGACAAAGGAGCTATCTAAGGCAGGTTTAGCTGGGCTGGGGGGTCTACAGTGAAATAGTACAATTAGAAATAACCGAAACAACAATAAGCTAACCATGTTTGGGCTGAGGCTAAACATAAACAGGATGTAGTACCGTAAAAAGGAACAGTCCAGCAGACATCAGCTGTATAGCTGAGTTATCATAAGGTCCGGTGAACAGCAATAGGATAGTTCGGAGGCTGCTAAAGCACTAGCGAGTAAGAGGCCACGGCTAGCGTGTGCTAGCGGGCCGGGGCTAGCAGATTGAATCTTCGTGGTTAACGTCGTAACCACATCAGACGATTTCGTCGGCAGACCAGTCGTGTAAGATCGGCGGGGCTCCGTGTCAACACTAGGTGGTCCCGTCCGGTTGACAGAGAGGTAGATAGCCGGGAGATGGGCCTAGCTCAGGATGATTAGCCAGACCACAGCGTCCATTTTGTTGCAGCTAGCTGGTAGCGATGAATCCGGAGTTAAAGGTCCAGTGGTTCAGTGATTCCGGCGGAAAAACTGATATGTTCTGGGTCGATAACGCGCTGTGCAGACTGGCCGAATATCCGGTGATTAATGTCCAGTGATTAAGTTAATCCCGCAGAAAAAAAATCAAATGTTCTGGGTGAAATACCGCTAGCTGTGGCTAATAGCAAGTAGCTAGTTAGCTGGCTAGCTAGTTTCAACTGGAGATTCTAGATAAAGGTAAGTCAATAATAGAATCCGTTCCACATTGAGTGAGGCGGGTTGCAGGAAAGTATATTTTGTAGAAGGATGAAAAGTCTGATAGGGAAATATGTACGAAAAATACAAAAAAACAGGGTATTTACAGGCTATTTACAGACACACGACAAAAACAGAACTGCACTACTACGCCATCTTGGAACAAGTCTAGCCTATTGGCTGATATAACCCAGTAATACCGATAGTAGTGCTGAGCGATTCACCGAAATGTCGGTTATTTTTCGTTTTGTAAACAACTAATTGACTGACATCGGTTCAATTACTTGAAATCCATTACGTTATTATTTTTTCTGTGAGCTCGATAAATCAGATCAAGCCTGAACTGTGCAATGTAGTAGGGAGTTGTAGTTTCCAACAGGACAATATTCTACATAGTTTAGCACAGAAAACATGGTAATTAACTACAAAGACCATAATCCATTGCGCTTAAATTTGCCCGGTCTATCCGGAGCAGACAAGGAGATTGAGAGAAGAGAGAACCACGATCAAGAGGGATAGAAAGCAGTTGCTTCGCGAGCCTGAAAATACATAATCTAAATCAGGGGTCTCCAACAGGTCGATCGCGAGCTACCAGTAGCTCGCAGCCCACCTTTGAGTAGCTCGCCAAACAATTCTGAAAGTACATGCAATTTTCATGTGTTCCACCGCAATCTGTCCTAAATAAATCTCACAAGTATCAGACACCGCAAGCTCCCAGCCTAATCAACGCAACATAGACATTATCCCATAGTTAGCCCCTATTGGCTTAAAAAGCCAAACCTTACACAATATCTTCCTATTTATTTCCAGCAATATTGCCTGTCTGTCTGTGTGGTGCGCATGTTTGTCTATCACTCCGTGTGTAGCCAGTTGATGTGATAACCGTCTTGTGGGTTGACAGAAATACTTTCCCCAAAAACGTCTCAATTAAATGTTAACTGCAAAGTAGGGTTACCTGGCAGAAGTATATCATGAGTAAGTATATCATTTGTATGTATAATTTGTTATTTGCAAACTTTGCCATGAAATGAGCAGCAACAGTACAGAACTATCGCTAGACCTGCACGTTGGCACATTCCTCACTCGATAGATACGCAATTAATGGGCCAGATGCGCAATTAAGGGGGGATAAAAATGTGATTTAAGCATTGACATGGACTCAGAACATCCAATTTCGTTGTTTCTCTATGAACAATTGTAATTTTGAGAGTGAATAATCTAAAACCAGGAAAACTAAAACAGAGAAAACATAATTTGGGGGAAGAAATCACAGATTTAAAGGGGTCCACTTATAGTGGTATATTAACCATTATTTTAACAGGTATATTGACAGAAGACAGAACACAGTGCACTACTTTCTCTTGTACACTAAAGACCTAGGGAAGAGTTGCAGGAGAGAGGAGAAGAGAAGAATGTTCCTATTTGAAAGCTATAAAAAAGCTCTCATGCTAGGAAAGGTTGGAGACCCCTGATCTAAGTGATTGATTGCCTTATTTACTTTGAATAACTACTAAAATAGTGATTTTGTCAGACAGCATCCGCAGCAGATCTATAGAGATGAGATGATGACTTGGAATGAAATAATAAAGTAATCAAATAAAAAAATAAAAAGTAAGTAATGTGAATAAATGGTGGTTAATAAGTGATAAGCAGTAATGGCAGTCACTACCATTATGGGACTTCTATTAATTGTTTTATTCTGTGTTGTTACAGCATTCAACCCACATAATGCATTGTGCATTTCATGTCATAAAAAAAAAATCTAAACCGAAATCCGCAATTAATTTGTAATAATCGGACCGAAACCGACCTCAAAAAGCACTAATCGCTCAGCACTAACCGATAGCCTAATATAATGGGCCATGTGAGAATCTCTGGTAATTTAACCTATTTCATGGGTTATTTTTGCGCATTTTGATATTTCATTTTATATATGTGCATTTTACCAGTACGCATTTGGTCTCAAGAGTCTTCTCAAGTACTCCCTGTGGATAGGCCAAGTACACCCAGTTGGGAACCACTAGCATATAGGGCGCAAAATTGCTGGGACCATGGCTGCCAAGCAAGCAGCGACACATACGCCTAAAATAACATTTGCGGGACTGCGGTCGGCTTCGGGACCCGTTCTTGCGTGAGCGAGTAGAAGTCGGAAAAAAAGCCAGTGGGAGTGGGATGAAAAAATCAGTCCATGAATACCTCTAGATCAAAGCATCATTGATGTCAGGATCCATAACTGATGATAGACGACTGGGCTCTATTCAATCTGTATCGCAGAAGTTCAGCATTACAGTGTGATTGAAATTTAAAGGCAATGTTTCTGCGTTAGCGGAGACTGCATTCAAGGTAAACGCTTTATATGTCAGCTCAATCGGAAATGACTGTATATGTCAGCTCAATCGGAAAATTTATATAGAGCAATCTGTAATACTTCAGCGATACAGATTCAATAGAGCCCTAAATCCTTTTAAAGCGAATATCTGAATGATACATTTATTCAGACTGGGGTTATTTTATTTGCCTGGTACATAAATCAAATAACTGATTGAAGTGGTTATCCCTTAAAAAAAAGTAATAGGCCTAAAAAAAAGAGACATACTTCTGAAGTCAGTTGACAGACTAAATTGCTCTCGAAACACCAGACGTGCTGATTCGCTGCTTTAATCACAATTTCCCTATTTAGTGCCAGCCTTGACATGGGAAAGAAACATAAAAAAATTCCACTGGCAGTAATTCCCCCAGCGTAGAAGACCACGGTGTCCCACCTAAGTGACTGTATCCTGGGCTTTTTACAAAAGTATGACAGCCACTCAGCATGTTCCCTTTTCACCTGTCTCTCCGGCGGCCCTGGGAAGCCCTGTCTTCCATGAAGGGGGATGAGGACACCTGTCAGAGGGGCCACAGCCATAAAGAAAGCTTTCACTTAGCGGGAACACTGCAAAAGGAAAATGCCACGGCTACTGACGAACACCGCAGCGCACCACACAACACCCATTCTTAAAATAAAGGTGCAAGTTGGAACCAAATAAGGTTCTTGAGAGCAATGCCATAGGTGAACCATTTTAGGGTCTCTGAAGAATCATAAATGGGATGGTTCTTTGAAGAACCATACAAACCAAAATGTTTTGGCCCTCCAGGACCAGAATTGAATAACCCTGCTGTACGGTTTTAAGCCTTATTTGCATATTTCCCAGGGTGCCTTTCAAGTGAATTTTAGAGTTACAGGTACCACCCATGACTGTGTTTGCTAGTGACCGAGACATGGTTTTTGCATTCATTCATTTTCAGTCCTGTGGCCTTCATCAAGTGAGATCCTAAGTGAATATGTTTTGTGGGAAGACTATACAATACATATTTCATAAGGTCTTCTTTTGAGGGCCTAGTTTTACCCGAATACAGTGGCCAGAAACTCAGTATACATGCCACATCAGGCCTGCAAGTCACATTATGCTGGCTTGCAAAGTGATGTGTAATTCCTATTGGAATGCAATTTTACTCACCCGTAACCTGCATTCAGAATGACTATTTGGGAAGACTAAGATATTTCTGGAATTTTCCAAGCTGTTTAAAGGCACAGTCAATTTAGAGTATGTAAACTTCTTGTCACGATCGTCTAATGAGGAGGACCAAGGCGCAGCGTGTGAAACGAACATAACTTTATTTAATTAAAGTACTAAATACAAACAAAACACGACTCGTGAAGTCCACGGTTACACTGACCGAATAAGGAACCAAAACCCACAAACCCAAAGTGAAACACAGACAGTTAAATATGGCTCCCAATCAGAGACAACCAGCAAACAGCTGACACTCGTTGCCTCTGATTGGGAGTCACACAGACCAACCTAGAAATAAACACAACAGAACTACCAACATAGAAACAGAAAACATAGAATGAACACACCCTGGCTCAACATAATGAGTCCCAGAGCCAGGGTGTGACAGTACCCCCCCCTAAAGGCGCGGACTGCGACCGCGCCTCAATTAAACAAACCAGGGGAGGGCTGGGCGGGCATACCACCTCGGCGGTGGTTCTGGCTCCGGCCTTGACCACCACCCTTCAATACACCCCCCAATGCGCCCCTGGTCCAGTCTGGCCCCGCCGGCTGGAGCAGGACTGGACTTAACAGGAGCGGTCCTTACCAGGCTGTCGACTCGCACCCCTGGCTTGGTGCGTGGAGGAGGAACGGGCCTTACCAGGCTGACGACGCGCACCCCTGGCTTGGTGCGTGGAGGAGGAATGGGCCTTACCAGGCTGACGACTCGCACCCCTGGCTTGGTGCGTGGAGGAGGAATGGGCCTTACCAGGCTGACTTCTCGCACCCCTGGCTTAGTGCGAGTGGCAGGAACAGGCCGGACCGGGCTGGCGACGCGCACCGTAGGTTTGGTGCGAGTGGCAGGAACAGGCCGGGTCGGGCTGGCGACGCGCACCGTAGGTTTGGTGCGAGTGGCAGGAACAGGCCGGACCGGGCTGGCGACGCGCACCGTAGGTTTGGTGCGAGTGGCAGGAACAGGCCGGGTCGGGCTGTCGACGCACACCGTAGGCTTGGTGCGTGGAGCAGGGACAGGCCGGACTGGGCTGGCGACGCACACCGTAGGCTTGGTGCGTGGAGCAGGGACAGGCCGGGCTGTCGACGCACACCGTAGGCTTGGTGCGTGGAGCAGGGACAGGCCGGACTGGGCTGTCGACGCACACCGTAGGCTTGGTGCGTGGAGCAGGGACAGGCCGGACTGGACTGTCGACGCACACCGTAGGCTTGGTGCGTGGAGCAGGGACAGGCCGGGCTGGGCTGTCGACGCACACCGTAGGCTTGGTGCGTGGAGCAGGGACAGGCCGGACTGGGCTGGCGACGCACACCGTAGGCTTGGTGCGTGGAGCAGGAACAGGCCGGGCAGGGCTGTCGACGCACACCGTAGGCTTGGTGCGTGGAGCAGGGACAGGCCGGGCCGGGCAGGGCTGGCGACGCACACCGTAGATTTGATGCGTGGAGCAGGGACAGGCCGGGCTGGGCTGGCGACGCACACCGTAGGTTTGGTGCGTGGAGCAGGGACAGGCCGGACCGTACTGGGAAAACACACCACTGGCTTTAAACGGGGATCAGGAACGGGCCGGACCGGACTGGCAATACACCTCAGTCCCTCTCGCCGTGCCTCTACGACTTCCTTCCCTCCTCTCGCCAATGGCTCCCGTAACCCGGTGGCCTTCTCTCCTCTTCTCCTATTTCGCCCTGTGGCAGCCTCCTGCTGCCCAGTCGCCCATGCCGTGTGCCCCCCCCTAAAAAATTATTGGGGGTGCCTCTCGTCCGTCCGACGATGGCACTGCTGACGCCGCTGCTCCTCTCTCGCCAGGGCCTTGATCCTACCCCAAGGTCCCTTGCCCCCGAGCATGTCCTCCCAGGACCACACTTTGCCCACCTGGGCCATCGCCAGCCTCTCCATCTCCTTTCCTGGTGCTTCCTCCCATGACCAGGCTGCCTGCTCCTGGACACGCTGCTTGGTCCTTGTACGGTGGGTTTTTCTGTCACGCTCGTCGTAGTAAGGAGCAGACCAAGGCGCAGCGTGAGAAACAAACATGACTTTAATTAGTTAAAGTTTCTAAATACAAACAAAACACGACTCGTGAAGTCCACGGTGACACTGACCGAACACGGAACAAAAACCCACAAACCCAAAGTGAAACACAGACAGTTAAATATGGCTCCCAATCAGAGACAACCAGCAAACAGCTGACACTCGTTGCCTCTGATTGGGAGTCACTCAGTCCAACCTAGAAATAAACACAACAGAACTACCAACATAGAAATAATCACATAGAATGAACACACCCTGGCTCAACATAATGAGTCCCAGAGCCAGGGTGTGACACTTCTGACCCACTGGAATTGTGATACAGTGAATTATAAGTGAAATAATCTGTCTGTAAACAACTGTTGGAAAAATTACTTGTGTCATGCACAAAGTAGATGTCCTAACCGACTTCACAAACTATAGTTTGTTAACAAGAAATTTGTGGAGTGGTTGAAAAACAAGTTTTAATGACTCCAACCTAAGTGTATGTAAACTTCCGACTTCAACTGTAGGCCTAGCTATCATTGCTAATCACATTCTGAGCAGAAAAGTTTAGCAGACGGTCGGACGCTACACATTTCACAGTAGCAGTGCTGTTAGTCATGTGCTGGAGGATTAATCATCGTCTGCTGACAGTCCTGCATTGATCTCTACAACCCATATGACACAGTCCTGACACACAGACTTCCCTTGACTCTCTAGGTCACTCTGCTACAAAGACCCACGCAAGCATGAGCACACACATACGTAAGCAGGGACATACACAAGCAAGCACACACACACACAAGCAAGTACACTAGCATGGACACACACAAACTCAACCGCCCCCCACCCCTAAATACACATAGGCAGTGTTCACTGTAGATAACGCAGACAATAATGTTGATCAGCATATATTTTTGACATAATATGTGCATAATGTTGATCTACATGAAGTTGCTCCCTAGTTTTAAATATCTTTGTAGAAAGAGATAGTGTGCTCTAAGTAATAGCGGGGGTATTGGATAGGAAAATTTGAAACTTCATTTTACAAGAAAGGAATTTATTTGTGAATATTTGTTATTATACATATTTAACCTTCATCATTAGGCAATATTCAATTTCATGTTAAGGTTAGTATACATACCAGAGCAAACTATAGACAGCGCATTACTTATGGTTCAATGTGTTGAAAAAATTGAACTGGGTGAATATTCTGATGTTCACAGACTAAACCCACAACCAATGCTAATATGGATTTCCATAACAAACATACTTGCCAGAGGCAAGTATAAGAATCTAGGCATTGAGGCACAACAAATAGGAACTGCCTCAGTACTCTTATGCAAAACATCTCCACTGAAAATAAAAATACTGCAATTGCTTTTTATGGCTGGTCTCCTTAAGCCAAAATTGAACAGAATGTCTCCTGAAGGGGAGAAATGTTGAAGTATAAAGAGTTTCGGTGAAATCTAACCCCAAGGTGATATATTTCTTAATTAGGCAATAAGAACAATAAAGACAGAAAAAGCTGTCCTACTGAACACGAGTTAAACCTTTTCTGAATAAAATTATTTCCCTAAAGTTTCCACCTCCCAATATACACATACAAACCCCAAATAACAACCTCCTCGCAGGCACAGGGAGGAGAACGAGAGATAAACAAATATTGTCTGTTCGTTTGGACGCATCTAGTTTAAAGAATACATCTGCTTGGTCTCGCACTTGCTTTTGACCCACATCCTCCCTGAGAAAAAAAAAAAGGAAAGAAAAATCCATTCGCAGCCAAGAAAGTACTTCCACTTTCTTGGCTTTGAAGACATTGACAGAATGGGGACAGTTTCAATTTGATTTAATACAAATATTGCTTTCTCAGCAGAGCATAACAGTAAACTATTGAAAAATGTTCACACTTTTATTTCCACAATGCCCTAATTACGTGGAGATAACAGCATAGTTATGTGAAAAACGTTTGTGACTTTGCAGTTAAGTAGGTTATTTTAAGGTTTGATAAATAACACAAGGAGAAAGAAAAGCAGTCAGAATGTGGCAAGTCCTGGAATACCCCAGAAAACATAACGACACTGTCTTGCAACCTTGCAGAGCAGGAAAAAAAGAAGAGAGCTTTTACTTTCCTATTTGCTTGCTGAGAGAACTGAATACACTATAATCATCACATTGTAGAACAAATTATTTTCACACCTGACTCCGCAGGTTCCGCAGGCTTTTTATGACTAAAATACACATACAGTCGAAGAGATGATCAATCGAGTTACTTCAGTCCTGTACACATTGTAAAAGCAATATCATCATCGTATTTCTGATTGCTCCTGCTATATACAAAGAATAAAAAGCACCTCCCTTGCCCTATAAGTCTCCCTCTTGAAGACATGAGTTAGATGACATATTTATGTTCACAAACATCCTCACTAATACCATTTTAATTATATACTGTACCTGAGAATCAATATCGGCCTGGCATAATGCCACTTAATGAGCACTGAGATTACCATATTCATGAGTGACCACAGAGGACTTCTAATATAACAGTAAATGTCATATTTCAATAAAGATCCTTCTTGCAATAAGAACCACTGCTGAACAGACTCAGTTGCATCAAAGCTGGGACAGAGAGACTGAAAGACAGCTTCTATATCAAGGCCATCAGACTGTTAAATAGCCATCACTAGCCGGCCTCCAGCCAGTACCCTGACCTGAACTTAGTCACTAGCCGACTACCGCCCAGTTACTCTACCGTGCACCTTAAGAGGCTGCTGCCCTATGTACATAGACATGGAACACTGGTCACTTTAATAATGTTTACATACTGTCATATGTATATACTGTATTCTAGTCAAGGCCATCCTATTCAACTATTGCTATATATATATATAAAAAAAAGTATTTAGTCAGCCACCAATTGTGCAAGTTCTCCCACTTAAAAAGATGAGAGAGGCCTGTAATTTTCATCATAGGTACACGTCAACTATGACAGACAAATTGAGAAGAAAAAAAATCCAGAAAATCACATTGTAGGATTTTTTATGAATTTATTTGCAAATTATGGTGGAAAATAAGTATTTGGTCACCTACAAACAAGCAAGATTTCTGGCTCTCACAGACCTGTAACTTCTTCTTTAAGAGGCTCCTCTGTCCTCCACTTGTTACCTGTATTAATGGCACCTGTTTGAACTTGTTATCAGTATAAAAGACACCTGTCCACAACCTCAAACAGTCACACTCCAAACTCCACTATGGCCAAGACCAAAGAGCTGTCAAAGGACACCAGAAACAAAATTGTAGACCTGCACCAGGCTGGGAAGACTGAATCTGCAACAGGTAAGCAGCTTGGTTTGAAGAAATCAACTGTGGGAGACATACAAGACCACTGATAATCTCCCTTGATCTGGGGCTCCACGCAACATCTCACCCCGTGGGGTCAAAATGATCACAAGAACGGTGAGCAAAAATCCCAGAACCACACGGGGGGACCTAGTGAATGACCTGCAGAGAGCTGGGACCAAAGTAACAAACCCTACCATCAGTAACACACTACGCCGCCAGGGACTCAAATCCTGCAGTGCCAGACGTGTCCCCCTGCTTAAGCCAGTACATGTCCAGGCCCGTCTGAAGTTTGCTAGAGTGCATTTGGATGATCCAGAAGAGGATTGGGAGAATGTCATATGGTCAGATGAAACCAAAATAGAACTTTTTGGTAAAAACTCAACTCGTCGTGTTTGGAGGACAAAGAATGCTGAGTTGCATCCAAAGAACACCATACCTACTGTGAAGCATGGGGGTGGAAACATCATGCTTTGGGGCTGTTTTTCTGCAAAGGGACCAGGACGACTGATCCGTGTAAATGAAAGAATGAATGGGGCCATGTATCGTGACATTTTGAGTGAAAACCTCCTTCCATCTGCAAGGGCATTGAAGATGAAACGTGGCTGGGTCTTTCAGCATGACAATGATCCCAAACACACCGTCCTGGCAACGATGGAGTGGCTTCGTAAGAAGCATTTCAAGGTCCTGGAGTGGCCTAGCCAGTCTCCAGATCTCAACCCTATAGAAAATCTTTGGAGGGAGTTGAAAGTCTGTGTTGCCCAGCGACAGCCCCAAAACATCACTGCTCTAGAGGAGATCTGCATGGAGGAATGGGCCAAAATACCAGCAACAGTGTGTGAAAACCTTGTGAAGACTTACAGAAAACGTTTGACCTGTGTCATTGCCAACAAAGGGTATATAACAAAGTATTGATAAACTTTTGTTATTGACCAAATACATATTTTCCACGATAATTTGCAAATAAATTCATTAAAAATCCTACAATGTGATTTTCTGGATTTTCTTTCCTCATTTTGTCTGTCATAGTTGACGTGTACCTATGATGAAAATTACAGGCCTCTCTCATATTTTTAAGTGGGAGAACTTGCACAATTGGTGGCTGACTAAATACTTTTTTCCCCACTGTATATACACTGCTCAAAAAAAGAAAGGGAACACTTAAACAACACAATGTAACTCCAAGTCAATCACACTTTTGTGAAATCAAACTGTCCACTTAGGAAGCAACACTGATTGACAATAAATGTCACATGCTGTTGTGCAAATGGAATAGACAACAGGTGGAAATTATAGGCAATTAGCAAGACACCCCCAATAAAGAAGTGGTTCTGCAGGTGGTGACCACAGACCACTTCTCAGTTCCTATGCTTCCTGGCTGATGTTTTGGTCACTTTTGAATGCTGGCGGTGCTTTCACTCTAGTGGTAGCATGAGACGGAGTCTACAACCCACACAAGTGGCTCAGGTAGTGCAGCTCATCCAGGATGGCACATCAATGCGAGCTGTGGCAAGAAGGTTTGCTGTGTCTGTCAGCGTAGTGTCCAGAGCATGGAGGCGCTACCAGGAGACAGGCCAGTACATCAGGAGACGTGGAGGAGGCCGTAGGAGGGCAACAACCCAGCAGCAGGACCGCTACCTCCGCCTTTGTGCAAGGAGGAGCAGGAGGAGCAATGCCAGAGCCCTGCAAAATGACCTCCAGCAGGCCACAAATGTGCATGTGTCTGCTCAAACAATCAGAAACAGACTCCATGAGGGTGGTATGAGGGCCCAACGTCCACGTGCAGGACGTTTGGCATTTGCCAGAGAACACCAAGATAGGCAAATTCGCCACTGGCACCCTGTGCTCTTCACAGATGAAAGCAGGTTCACACTGAGCACATGTGGCAGACGTCACAGAGTCTGGAGACGCCGTGGAGAACATTCTGCTGCCTGCAACATCCTCCAGCATGACCGGTTTGGCGGTGGGTCAGTCATGGTGTGGGGTCGCATTTCTTTGGGGGGCCGCACAGCCCTCCATGTGCTCGCCAGAGGTAGCCTGACTGCCATTAGGTACCGAGATGAGATCCTCAGACCCCTTGTGAGACCATATGCTGGTGCGGTTGGCCCTGGGTTCCTCCTATTACAAGACAATGCTAGACCTCATGTGGCTGGAGTGTGTCAGCAGTTCCTGCAAGAGGAAGGCATTGATGCTATGGACTGGCCCGCCCGTTCCCCAGACCTGAATCTAATTGAGCACATCTGGGACATCATGTCTCGCTCCATCCACCAACTCCACGTTGCACCACAGACTGTCCAGGAGTTGGCGGATGCTTTAGTCCAGGTCTGGGAGGAGATCCATCAGGAGACCATCCGCCACCTCATCAGGAGCATGCCCAGGCATTGTAGGAAGGTCATACAGGCACGTGGAGGCCACACACACTACTGAGCCTCATTTTGACTTGTTTTAAGGACATTACATCAAAGTTGGATCAGCCTGTAGTGTGGTTTTCCACTTTAATTTTGAGGGTGAATCCAAATCCAGACCTCCATGGGTTGATACATTTGATTTCCATTGATAATTTTTGTGTGATTTTGTTGTCAGCACATTCAACTATGTAAAGAAAAAAGTATTTAATAAGATTATTTCATTCATTCAGATCTAGGATGTGTTGTTTAAGTGTTCCCTTTATTTTTTTGAGCAGTGTATATATATATATATACAGTTGAAGTCGGAAGTTAACAAACACCTTAGCCAAATACATTTAAACTCAGTTTTTCACAATTCCTGACATTTAATCCTAGTAGAAATTCCCTGTCTTAGGTCAGTTAGGATCACCACTTTATTTTAAGAATGTGAAATGTCAGAATAATAGTAGAGAGAATGATTTATTTCAGCTTTTATTTATTTCATCACATTCCCAGTGGGGTCAGAAGTTTACATACACTCAATTAGTATTTGGTAGCATTGCCTTTAAATTGTTTAACTTGAGTCAAACGTTTTGGGTAGCCTTCCACAAGCTTCCCACAATAAGTTGGGTGAATTTTGGCACATTCCTCCTGACAGAGCTGGTGTAACTGAGTCAGGTTTGTAGGCCTCTTTGCTCGCACACGCTTTTTCAGTTCTGCCCACAAATTATCTATAGGATTGAGGTCAGGGCTTTGTGATGGCCACTCCAATACCTTGACTTTGTTGTCCTTAAACCATTTTGCCACAACTTTGGAAGTATGCTTGGGGTCATTGTCCATTTGGAAGACCCATTTGTGACCAACCTTTAACTTCCTGACTGATGTCTTGAGATGTTGCTTCAATATATCCACATAATTTTCCTTCCTCATGATGCCATCTATTTTGTGAAGTGCACCAGTCCCTCCTGAAGCAAAGCACCCCCACAGCATGATGCTGCCACCCCCGTGCTTCACGATTGGGATGGTGTTCTTCGGCTTGGAAGCATCCCCCCTTTTTCCTCCAAACATAACGATGGTCATTATGGCCAAACAGTTCTATTTTTGTTTCATCAGGCCAGAGGACATTTCTCCAAAAAGTACAATCTTTGTCCCCATGTGCAGTTGCAAACCGTAGTCTGGCTTTTTTATGGCGGTTTTGGAGCAGTGGCTTCTTCCTTGCTGAGCGGCCTTTCAGGTTATGTCGATATAGGACTCGTTTTACTGTGGATATAGATACTTTTGTACCCGTTTCCTCCAGCATCTTCACAAGGTCCTTTGCTGTTGTTCTGGGATTGATTTGCACTTTTTGCACCAAAGTACGTTCATCTCTAGGAGACAGAACACATCTCCTTCCTGAGCGCTATGATGGCTGCGTGGTCCCATGGTGTTTATACTTGCGTACTATTGTTTGTACAGATGAACGTGGTACCTTCAGGCGTTTGGAAATTGCTCCCACGGATGACCAGACTTGTGGAGTTCTACAATTCTTTTTTTGATTTTCCCATGATGTCAAGCAAAGAGGCACTGAGTTTGAAGGTAGGCCTTGAAATACATCCACAGGTACACCTCCAATTGACTCAAATGATGTCAATTAGCCTACCAGAAGCTTCTAAAGCCATGACATCATTTTCTGGAATTTTCCAAGCTGTTTAAAGGCACAGTCAACTTAGTGTATGTAAACTTCTGACCCACTGGAATTGTGATACAGTGAATTATGAGTGAAATAATCTGTCTGTAAACAATTGTTGGAAAAATTACTTGTGTCATGCACAACATAGATGACCTAACTGACTTGCCAAAACTATAGTTTGTTAACAAGAAATTTGTGGAGTGGTTGAAAAAATTAGTTTTAATGATTCCAACCTAAGTGTATGTAAACCTCCGACTTCAACTGTATATACACATATACACAAAATACCCCATAATGTCAAAGTGGAATTACGTTTATAGAAATGTTTAGAAATTAATTAAAAATGAAAAGCTGAAAGGTCTTGCATCAATAAGTATTCAACCCCTTTGTTATGGCAAGCCTAAATAAGTTAAGTCAGATAATAAGTTGCAAGGACTTACTCTGTGTGCAGTAATAGTGTTTAACATGATTTTTGAATGACTACCTCATTTCTGTACCCCAAACATACAATTATCTGTAAGGTACCTTAGTCGAGCAGTGGATTTCAAACACAGATTCAACCACAAAGACCAAGGATATTTTTCAATCCCTCACAAAGAAGGGCACCTATTGGTAGATGGATATAAATAAAAAAGCAGGCATTTATATATCCCTTTGAGCATGATGAAGATATTAATTACACTTTGGAAGGTGTATCAATACACCCAGTCATTACAAAGATACAGGCGTCTTTCCTAACTCAGTTGCCGGAGAGGACGGAAACCACTCAGGGATTTCACCATGAGGCCAATGGTGACTTTAAAACAGTTACAGAGTTTAATAGCTGAAATAGGAGAAAACTGAGGATGGATCAACAATATTGTAGTTACTCTACAATACTAACCTAATTGACAGAGGGAAAAGGAGGAAACCTGAACAGAACAAAAAATATTCCAAAATATGCATCCTGTTTGCAACAAGGCACTAATGTAATACTGCAAAAATATGGCAAAGCAATTCACTTTTTGTCCTGAATACAAAGTGTTATGTTTAAGGCAAATCCAATACAACACATTACTGAGTACCACTCTCCATATTTTCAAGCATAGTGATGGCTGCATCATGTTATGGGTATGATTGGGGCGGCAGGTAGCTCAGTGGTTAAGAGCGTTGTGCCAGTAACCGAGAGGTCGCTGGTTCTAATCCCCGAGCCGACTAGGTGAAAAATCTGTCGATGTGCCCTTGAGCAAGGCACTTAACCCTAATTGCTCCTGTAAGTCGCTCTGGATAAGAGCGTCTGCTAAATGACTTAAATGTAATTGTAATCTTTAAGGACTGGGGGATTTTTCAGGATAAAAATGAAATGGAATGGAGCTAAGCACAAGCAAAATCTTAGAGGAAAACCTGGTTCAGTCTGCTTTCCACCATACACTGGGAGATTAATTCACGTTTCAGCGGGAAAATAACCTGAAACACAAGGCCAAATCTACACTGGAGTTGCTTACCAAGAAGACAGTGAATGTTCCTGAGTGGCCGAGTTAAAGTTTTGACTTAAATCTACTTGAAAATCTATGGCAAGACATGAAAATGGTTGTCTAGCAATTATCAACAACCAATTTGACAGAGCTTGAATAATTCTGAAAAGCATAATGGACAAATGTTGCACAATCCAGGTGTGGAAAGCTCTTAGAGACTTACCCAGAAACACTCACAGCTGTAATCGCTGCCAAAGGTGCTTCTACAAAGTATTGACTATATATTTCTGTACTTCATTTTCAAATAATCTGCAAAAATGTCAAAAAACATGTTTTCACTTTGTCATTATGGGGTATTGTGTGTAGATGGGTGAGAAAAAAAAGCTATTTAATCCATTTTGAATTCAGGCTGTAACACAACAAAATGTGGAATAAGTCAAGGGGTACTTTCTGAAGGCACTGTATATATATATATATACAGTGAGAGAAAAAGTATTTGATCCCCTGCTGATTTTGTAAGTTTGCCCACTGACAAAGAAATGATCAGTCTATAATTTTAATGGTAGGTTTATTTGAACAGTGAGAGACAGAAAAACAACAACAAAATCCAGAAAAACACATGACAAAAATGTTATAAATTGATTTGCATTTTAATGAGGGAAATAAGTGTTTGACCCCCTCTCAATCAGAAAGATTTCTGGCTCCCAGGTGTCTTTTATACAGGTAACGAGCTGAGATTAGATGCACACTCTTAAAGGGAGTGCTTCTAATCTCAGCTTGTTACCTGTATAAAAGACACCTGTCCAAAGAAGCAATCAATCAATCAGATTCCAAACTCTCCACCATGGCCAAGACCAAAGAGCTCTCCAAGGATGTAAGGGACAAGATTGTAGACCTACACAAGGCTGGAATGGGCTACAAGACCATCGCCAAGCAGCTTGGTGAGAAGGTGACAACAGTTGGTGTGATTATTCGCAAATGGAAGAAACACAAAATAACTGTCAATCTCCTTCGGCCTGGGGCTCCATGCAAGATCTCACCTCGTTGCAATGATCATGAGAACGGTGAGGAATCAGCCCAGAACTACACGGGAGGATCTTGTCAATGATCTCAAGGCAGCTGGGACCATAGTCACCAAGAAAACAATTGGTAACACACTACCCCGTGAAGGACTGAAATCCTGCAGCGCCCGCAAGGTCCCCCTGCTCAATAAAGCACATATACAGGGCCGTCTGAAGTTTGCCAATGAACATCTGAATGATTCAGAGGAGAACTGGGTGAAAGTGTTGTGGTCAGATGAGACCAAAATCGAGCTCTTTGGCATCAACTCAACTCGTCGTGTTTGGAGGAGGAGGAATGCTGCCTATGACCCCAAGAACACCATCCCCACCGTCAAACATGGAGGTGGAAACATTATGCTGTGGGGGTGTTTTTCTGCTAAGGGGACAGGACAACTTCACTGCATCATAGGGACGATGGATGGGGCCATGTACCGTCAAATCTTGGGTGAGAACCTCCTTCCCTCAGCCAGGGCATTGAAAATGGGTCATGGATGGGTATTCCAGCATGACAATGACCCAAAACACACGGCCAAGGCAACAAAGGAGTGGCTCAAGAAGAAGCACATTAAGGTCCTGGAGTGGCCTAGCCAGTCTCCAGACCTTAATCCCATAGAAAATCTGTGGAGGGAGCTGAATGTTCGAGTTGCCAAACGTCAGCCTCGAAACCTTAATGACTTGGAGAAGATCTGCAAAGAGGAGTGGGACAAAATCCCTCCTGAGATGTGTGCAAAGCTGGTGGCCAACTACAAGAAACGTCTGACCTCTGTGATTGCCAACAAGGGTTTTGCCACCAAGTACTAAGTCATGTTTTGCAGTGGGGTCAAATACTTATTTCCCTCATTAAAATGCAGATCAATTTATGACATGTGTTTTTCTGGATTTTTTTGTTGTTATTCTGTCTCTTACTGTTCAAATAAACCTACCATTAAAATTATAGACTGATAATGTCTTTGTCAGTGGGCAAACGTACAAAATCAGCAGGGGATCAAATACTTTTTTTTCCCTCTCTGTATATATAAAGTACCAGTCAAAAGTTTGGACACACCTACTCATTCCAGGGTTTTTCTTCATTTTTACTATGTCCTACATTGTAGAATAATAGTGAAGATGTCAAAACTATGAAATAACACATATGGAATCATGTAGAAACCAAAAAAGTGTTAAACAAATCAAAATATATTTTATATTTGAGATTCTTCAAAGTAGCCACCCTTTGCCTTGATGACAGCTTTGCACACTCTTGAGGTAGTGACCTGGAATGCATTTCAATTAACAGGTCTGCCTTGTTAAGTTAATTTGGGGAATTGCTTTCCTTCTTAATGCGTTTGAGACAATCAGTTGTGTTGTGACAAGGTAGGGGTGGTATACAGAAGATAGCCCTATTTGGTAAAAGACCAAGTCCATATTATGGCAAGAACAGCTCAAATAAGCAAAGAGAAATGACAGTCCATCAATTACTTTAAGACATGAAGGTCAGTCAATACGGAACATTTCAAGATCTTTGAAAGTTTCTTCAATTGCAGTCGCAAAAACCATCAAGCGCTATGATGAAACTGGCTCTCATGCGGACCACCACAGGAAAGGAAGACCCAGAGTTATCTCTGCTGCAGAGGATAAGTTCATTAGAGTTAACTGCACCTCAGATTGCAGCCCAAATAAATGCTTCACAGAGTTCAAGTAACACACATCTCAACATCAACTGTTCAGGGGAGACTGAGTGAATCAGGCCTTCATGGTTGAATTGCTGCAAAGAAACAGTTATGATGAGTTTCTCGGGTATCAAGTATTTCAGGATGCAAGAATATACTTAACACTTAGATGGAGTGTTCATACAAATATTTAATAGATTCCGTACCGGTTTCGTCTAACAAAAGGCGCGTGCTTTGCCTCTTGTCATCCGAACTACTGAACAAAGAAAATATCTCCGTTTATATACCTCATGTTACACGTTTCTTCAACAACATCTGTCAACCCTCAGTGGGCACTCCCTTCTTTGATGTTATTACCTTGTACCCCAAGTCAGTATATCATGTCCATCAATCATTCTAAGATAAACCTCAGTAAGCTCCCTCGACAAACTGGAATCATTGGTATTCAGACTGTGCGGCACCCAGAGTAACCTATCTACTAGATTTAACCTTGTTCCCACCACACCATGAAAAGACATCATAACAGAAACCACTACTAAAGGACACCAATAAGAAGAAGAGACTTGCTTGGGCCAAGAAACATGAGCAATGGACATTAGACTGGTGGAAATCTGTCCTTTGGTCTAATGAGTCAAAATTTGAGATTTTTGGTTCCAACCGCTGTGTCTTTGTGAGACGCAGAGTAGCTGAACGGATGATCTCCGCATGTGTGGTTCCCACCATGAAGCATGGAGGAGGAGGTGTGATGTTGTGTGGGTGCTTTGCTGGTGACACTGTTGGTGATTTATTTAGAATTCAAGGCACACTTAACCAGCATGGCTACCACAGCATTCTGCAGCGATATGCCATCCCATCTGGTTTGCACTTAGTGGGACTATAATTTGTTTTTCAACAGGACAATGACCCAAAACACACCTCCAGGCTGTGTAAGGGTTACTTGACCAAGAAGGAGAGTGATGGAGTGCTGCATCAGATGACCTGACCTCCACAATCACCTGACCTCAAACCAAATGAGATGGTTTGGGATGAGTTGGACCGCAGAGTGAAGGAAAAGCAGCCAACAAGTGCTCAGCATATGTGGGAACTCCTTCAAGACTGTTGGAAAATAATTCCTCATGAATCTGGTTGAGAGAATGCCAAAAGTGTGCAAAGCTGTCATCAAGGCAAATGGTGGCTACTTTGAAGAATCTAAAATCTAAAATATATTTTGATTTGTTTAACACTTTTTTGGTTACTATATGATTCCATATGTGTTATTTCATAGTTTTGATGTCTTCACTATTATTCTACAATGTAGAAAATAGTAAAAATAAAGAAAAACCCTGGAATGAGTAGATGTGTCCAAACTTTTGACTGGTACTGTATACAGTTGAAGTCGGAAGTTTACATACACTTAGGTTGGAGTCATTAAAACTCGTTTTTCAACCAATCCAAATATTTCTTGTTAACAAACTATTGTTTTGGCAAGTCGGTTAGAACGTCTACTTTGTGCATGACACAAGTAATTTTTCCAACTATTGTTTACAGACTATTATTTCACTTATAATTCACTGTTTCACAATTCCAGTGGGTCAGAAGTTTACATACACTAAGTTGACTGTGCCTTTAAACAGCTTGGAAAATTCCAGAATATGATGTCATGGCTTTAGAAGCTTCTGATAGGCTAATTGACATCATTTGAGTCAATTGGAGGTGTACCTGTGGATGTATTTCAAGGCCTACCTTCAAACTCAGTGCCTCTTTGCTTGACATCATGGGAAAATCAAAAGAAATCAGCCAATAACTCAGAAAAAAAATTGTAGACCTCCACAAGTTTGGTTCATCCTTGGGAGCAATTTCCAAACGACTGAAGGTACCACGTTCATCTGTACAAACAATAGTACGCAAGTATAAACACCATGGGACCACGCAGCTGTCATACCGCTCAGGAAGGAGATGCATTCTGTCTCCTAGAGATGAATGTACTTTGGTGCAAATGAATCCCAGAACAACAGCTAAGGACCTTGTGAAGATGCTGGAGGAAACAGGTACAAAAGTATCTATATCCACAGTAAAATGAGTCATATATCGACATAACCTGAAAGATATATGTGGATATATTGAAGCAACATCTCAAGACATCAGTCAGGAAGATAAAGCTTCGTCGCAAATGGGTCTTCCAAATGAACAACGACCCCAAGCATACTTCCAAAGTTGTGGCAAAATGGCTTAAGGACAACAAAGTCAAGGTATTGGAGTGGCCATCACAAAGCCAAAGCTCAATCCTATAGAACATTTGTGTGCAGAACTGAAAAAGTGTGTGCGAGCAAGGAGGCCTACAAACCTGACTCTGTTACACCAGCTCTGTCAGGAGGAATGGGCCAAAATTCACCCAACTTATTGTGGGAAGCTTGTGGAAGGCTACCCGAAATGTTTGACCGAAGTTAAAGAATTGAAAGGCAATGCTACCAAATACTTATTGAGTGTACGTAAACCTCTGACCCACTGGGAATGTGATGAAAGAAATAAAAGCTGAAATAAATCATTCTCTCTACTATTATTCTGACATTTCACATTCTTAAAATAAAGTGGTGATCCTAACTGACCTAAGACAGGGAATTTTTACTAGGATTAAAAGTCAGGAATTGTGAAAAACTGAGTTTAAATATATTTGGCTAAGGTGTATGTAAACTTCCGACTTCAACTGTATATACACTGTATTTATACTCCGGACTCCAACATTGCTTGTCCTTATATTATATATTTCTTATACTTAAAAATTTGTGTGTATTGTTGTGGATTGTTAGATATTACTGCACTGTTGGAGCTAGGAACACAAGCATTTCACTACACCCGCAATAACATCTGCTAAATATGTGTATGCGACCAATAACATTTAATTTGATACTGTTCAAAGATTATCTTTAAGCCAAATGAATACAATTTCTATAGGAAGCTCTCCATTTTGGTTCTCGGCTGCTATAATGTCTGCCACAATCTACCATCTCATCTCACCTCTCCTCAATATTTGACTTTCCTGACACTTCAAATATAAGATAGATTTAGCATTTTCAGTACTCACACATTGTCACACAACACTTGCCAGGCAATGTTTGCAGATGGGCATTATGAGCCCCTCTGTGGTGCTTAATAAATATAAGGCAGACAAGGCCGATACCTTTTCATATCTTCAGCTGCAAATGTATTCATTATTCAGTGTAAATCTACATCCCGTTCCATCCAAAAAAGAAGAAACAATAATATATTTAACACTTAAAAACACTTTATCACTTGAACATTTAAATAATATGAATGTTACCCTACCAGTATGCCGGCTGAAACAGTGAACTGTGCCTGTATTGTAAGTGAGTGAGAGCTGTGTGATTAGCAGTGAACCACAGCAGCGGTGGCTCGGGGTGATAATGACTACAGGCCCCAGATTGCCCTCCCTCTTCCCTTGCAGCCTCAGACGGCCAGAGTAATTTCTCCTTGGCTCCTCAGACCTCTGATGATTGGGTTCAATCTGGGCCACGTTGATCACACTGTTTGTTCCACTTGAGGCCCACATGAGTAACCCCCTGCCTGAACGTCATCATTTCATCGGAGACTTGCCGGTGACTGTCCCTGCCTCATTCATTTGAAATGCATGACCTTTGTGGAAAACAATGACCAATCAATATGTGCTTTCCCTCATCAGACCCCAGTCAAATTAATACCCCAGTGTGAATTAAAACGCTTTCCTGACTACCGCAGATGTAGGAGCAGGTGAAAATATCAGTAAAATGGGAAAATACTGTGTAATTTTTCATAATATTGAAGATTTGTTTATGAATATGATTTAAACTAGGACTGGGACGTTTTATCACAGGCAAACTATCACAGAAGTCAGTAAGTTATGGGCGAAATGACTATAACAGGGGTTCAATAAAGTTATTTTGGTAATAGTATTGGTATTGATAGTCATGTTGGCTTCATGGACTACTAGTGTGTAAAAGCATTTATGTCAGTTCAATGGAGCTGTTATATGAATGCCTACAATACCCACCATGCAATAACTCACTATGCAATATACCACCTGTGTGTAATGCATTCGAAATACACAGGCATTTTATGCATTAATACAGGTTATACCACAGCATTATTGAACACTAGTTTCTGATTGGCTATAAGGGCATTCTAGAATGGACATTAAAACCAGATAACGGGACAGTTGGAAAAGATATCGGGACAACTTACAATCATGACTCAATAAGCGCCTACACATGCAGACCGTATTTGCTACAAAGTTACAGAAAGCTAAACCAACAACCACACAACCCGAAATTGGATACATTGTAAACGCAGGTCCAACTAGGAAAAAACGTATCTAGCTAGCTAACTAGCATTGATTTGTTTTTGCAGATAAATATTTTTGTGGAGCATCTGATGACCAAACGTGGTGAGTGATGAACATGAATTTCTCTGGTCCCTACTGTTGCACACATGACGCAAGTGGCACTATGCTGTCAAATCCTCCCATGTTTCTAGTTTGACCAGCTGTTTTCATTAACTGATATTTTTACATTTGGTTGTCATATCAGCAACAAACTATTTAGCTAGCTTCTAGCCTAGAGTTTGATATGCAATGCGATCTCCTCGTAATGAACAGTGTCGAGTGTCCTGACCAGAAGGCAAACTTTTCTAGCTATGCCAGGCAAAATCGGGCATTATCAGCTCATTGTTATGGATGTATCCAAATGAATGTCAATAGAACAGCTACTTTGCTGTCATTCTGGCTGCAGAGGTCGTGACTGTGTAGCCGTAGCTAGTTGGCTAGCTAGCCGCAAGCAATGAATAAGAACGTTGCCACTGAGCATGGCAACGGAACATAAAGAACAAACGACTGGGTCGCGTCCATAAATATTGAACTAATCGAACGAATGACTGGGTCGCGTCTCTAGAAACCAATAGATGAGAAAGTATGAATGTGCTTATAAAAATGAAAATGTCAACGGGAAAAAAAATTTTCTACCAGTAAATTTGTGCTTTCATATTGTTTTCTTATTGGCAACTGTGGTTTAAGTGGGATAAACGCCTCTGTTCTGTACATTACCTGGGAAAAATGAACCCTGCAAAGGGTTGTCCATTATTTCCAAGGTAATGTCCAGAACGTTGGCGTTTATCCCTTACTTATATTAAGGAGCCATGATGCATTATGAATGGTTATGTGGTTCATAACACTACCAATAGTGTTAGTTTAAGAAATTATCTTAACACGGTGGGTGTTAAAATTGTAGTGAAAATGTGTTGTGCAGTAAAGTTTCACCATCACAGCAACAGACAGACAGACAGACAGACATCTTGTAGGAGGCCTGGAGATCCTTCAAGGAGTGATGCATTATTAATCACTGCCGTTAAAAACACAGATGTGTCTGCATCTGGGCCCTGTTGAGAAGTTTCCTAGAGGTCTGTTGATAGTGCCACCTTGCCTTCTGTGTTTTAGGATGAGGCATCTGCAAGCTGCACCACAGGTACAGCTTTATCACTGCAGTGCAATCTGGGAGATTCATGAAGGAGAAAGTTAGTTTTCTTCTCCAAATATTCAGTTTCAAACTTAATGTCCCCACATTTGACTTCATTGTTGTCAATCTTTCATCAGTAGCACTCAAGTTTGTATGGAGATCATTTGTATTCATTATTGAAGGCCACTGGGTGGTTTTTAGTTGTGTCACGGTTTCGGCCGAGGCTGCCTCTCTTCCTTGCTCGGGCAGGCTTCGGCGGTCGTCGTCCCCGGAGTACTAGCTGCCACCGTTGTATGTTTCGATGTTCGTTTGGTTTTGTCTTTATGTTGTACACCTGTTATCATTTAGTGTTCATTAGTGTGTCCTATAAGTTCTCGTTTTGTTTGTCATGTGGCATGTGTGATTTCGCTTACTGTCTCTTTGACTGTGTTTCGTTCCTCCTATGTTTTGGAGAAGTTTTCGCACTTGTTGTGCGCGTTATTATTTCGTGTGTGGTTTACGCCTGTGTGCGTAATCGCTGGCCTCTTGGCTCTTTTTGGATCATTTTGGAGTGTTTGTTCACTAAAGTCTGTTGGACTGAGCTTCTGCGTCCTGCGCTTGATTTCCTGCACCACATCTACACACAGCACCTTCTGACAAGTTGACCATTAAATCATTAGTATCAAAACATTTATTGGTAGTGGGTGAGGGTTACCACTGTTATTTCACCATGTAGTACTGTATCTTCAACCTAACAATTTTTAAAGAAGAAATTAGTATGACCTATGCAGCAAACCTTAAAGGTAACCATTCACCTAGTACAGTACTTTTACCAACACAAGCTGTTATTGTGGAATGTTTTACTTCTTATGCCAGAAAAGCTATTGCTATAACCCCATTAAAGAAATATCTCTGAATTTAAATCCATTACCGTAATTTTACTGCAGTGGGCTAAATCAGGTTCACACATAGTGATTCTTGGTAGTCTTAAACAAATCTACTTTGAAACAAAAGAATACACCTTACACACATGGTTGTCGGCTTAAAAAAGAGCACACCTGTGCCATGTAAGATATAGAGTTGAAATCTATTCAATTTGGAGTTTGCATCCCAATATTACACTTTATATACATCACAGAAGACTGAAATATAACAAAACTGACATAGAAACAGCGTATTGTTATTAATTATGTAATTATGAAAAATATTAATAACATTCCACCCATGAGGCCAAAGAGGGCGCTTTTGGTCATTGACTGCAGGAAAGGGCTACAGTGTTTACTTACTGCTCAAGGTTAAACATAAAATGAATAGTTTCGCCATAAATGTGTTCCCTATAAATATTTCCGTATTTTCTTTACTGGTTCTGTTTCCATAACAATTCCACTGTGTAGTGTTTAGGGCTGAAGTACTTGACTGATGTGATATTGCCAGAACAATGCTCAAGAGCCTCATAGAATTAGAATCTCCAAACAACAACCCAACACAAATTACAACAAAAGCGACTAAGCCTAACAATGCAGACATTCGGAAAGTATTCAGACCACTTGACTTTTTCCACATTTGTGACCGACCGCCTTGATTCGGTCTTGTGTAGCAACATTTGAAATTGTGTTTTTTACATTGGATAAAAGCAGAGACACAGAGCTACAAAATGGTATATCATACACTGCATTTAAGGGAACAATAGGAAAGTAATTCTGCTTTGAAAGTTGATAAACTTGTAATCTCACTTTTGTGAAAATGGCCTTTGAATGTTTTGGTACCTACTGAAGAGCTCTTCTTTGTCTACACCCATTCAGCATCGTTCCCACCCTCTTAAGCTTTAGCCCCACCCATCTCGTTTCGCTCTCGGAGCGTTCAGAGCGCACTTGAGTAGGGTTGATCCGAGCGTTCTGACCTCACAACTGCAGTCTAGCACCCAAGCTAACTGGCTAACATTGGCTAGCTTGCTAGCTACTTCCAGACACAAACTTGGGATTATGGTTAATTGTTTACCTCTGGATAATATGAAAACATCCTAACCAGCTCTGCTTTTTTGCCGATGTTTACTGACACCGGCCATATTCAACTGGTGTTGTGCGTTCGTAAGTTGATCAGTTATTCTGCGCTCTGGCATACTCAGACTGAATTTACGAAATGGTTACTTGCATAGTGGAGTCTTTTGTTAAAACATGTAGCTAGCTAGCTAGGTAAACAATTAACCATAATCCCAACTCATGACGTTACTACCCTGCATGAATCTGCAGGTAGCTAACCAACCAGGTTCAATGTTAGCTAGCTAACATTAGGCTATGACTAGCCAAACAAATTGCTCTGAGATACGAATAATAAGATCATACATGTAACATTAGCTATCGAGCCAGCCAGCTAACTTTAGCTAGCTAGTTAAACAATTAACCATCCCAACTCATGATTTTACTACGCTGCAATAATCTGCAGGTAGCTAACCAACCAGGTTCAATGTTAGCAAGCAAATGGCTCTGAGATACGAATAATAAGATCATACACGTAACGTTAGCTAGCGAGCCAGCTAATTCCACTGATTTAAAAGGACACGATCCTCCAGAAAGTGGAGAGCAACACTTATGGCGCTCCACTACACAATACATTTTTTTTAAAGCCGCGTTAGATAGGATTACCTACACATACTGAGTTCACATATTCCAGAAGGCATTTCTGCAAAAAAGAAAAAGAAAAATGTTCAAATGGCTCTCCTGTGAAGTAGTTTCCTCAAACAGGTCACATTTTGTTACCTTACAGCCTTATTCTAAAATTGATTCAATAGTTTTTTTCCCCTCATCAATCTCCACACAGTACCCAATAATGACAAAGCAAAAACAGGTTTTTATACAATTCTGCAAATATATGTATATGTAATACATATATATACACACACACATATATATATATATATATAAAAGGTAATATCACATTTACATAAGTATTCAGACCTTTTACTCAGTACTTTGTTGAAACACCTTTGGCAGCGATTACAGCCTGGAGTCTTCTTGGGTATGATGCTACAAGCTTGGCACACCTGTATTTGGGGAGTTTCTCCCATTCTTCTCTACTGATCCTCTCAAGCTCTGCACAGCTATTATCAGGTCTCTCCGGAGATGTTTGATCGGGTTCAAGTCCGGGCTCTGGCTGGGCCACTCAAGGACATAAAGAGACTTGTCCCGAAGCCACTCCTGCGCTGTCTTGGCTGTGTGCTTAGGGTCATTGTCCTGTTAGAAGGTGAACCTTCACCCCAGTCTGAGGTCCTGAATGCTCTGGAGTAGGTTTTCATCAAGGATCTCTCTGTACTTTGCTCCATTCATCTTTGCCTCGATCCTGACTAGTCTCCCAGTCCCTGCCGCTGAAAAACATCCCCATAGCATGATGCTGCCACCACCATGCTTCATCGTAGGGATGGTGCCAGGTTTCCTCCAGACGTGACGCTTAGCATTCAGGCCAAATAGTTAAATATTGGTTTCATCAGACCAGAGAATCTTGTCCTTTAGGTGACTTTTGGCAAACTCCAAGCGGGATGTCATGTGCCTTTTACTGAGGAGTGGCTTCCGTCTGGCCACTCTTCCTTAAAGGCCTGATTGGTGGAGTGCTGCAGAGATGGTTGTCCTTCTGGAAGGTTCTCCCATCTCCACAGAGGAACATAGGAGCTCTGTCAGACTGACCATCGGGTTCTTGGTCACCTCCCTGACCAAGGCCCTTCTCCCCCGATTGCTCAGTTTGGCTGGGCGGCCAGCTCTAGGAAGAGTCTTGGTGGTTCCAAACTTGTTCCATTTAAGAATGATGGAGGCCACTGTGTTCTTGGGGACCTTCAATGCTGCAGAAATGTTTTGGTACCCTTCCCCAGATCTGTTCCTTGACACAATCCTGTCTCGGAGCTCTACGGACAATTCCTTCCACCTTATGGCTTGGTTTTTACTCTGATATGCACTGTCAACTGTGGGACCTTATATAGACAGGTGTGTGCCTTTCCAAATCATGTCCAATCAATTGAATTTACCACAGGTGGACTCCAATCAAGTTGTAGAAACATCTCAAGGATGATTAATGGAAACAGGATGCACCTGAACTCAATTTTGTGTCTCTTAGCAAAGGGTCTGAAATCGTATGTAAATAAGACATTTCTAAAAACATGTTTTCGCTTTGTCATTATGGGGTATTGTGTGTAGATTGCTGAGGATTTGTATTTAATTAACCTTTTCACACGTACCAACAAACGGGTGTGATCATTCTACAGTGGTCCCTGGAGTGTACGCTCAAACCGGTGTGATTTATAACACTTATTTAGAACATCCAGTTTCGATTGATGCAACAGTCAGCATTTGAGCTAGCCACACTGTTTTTTCACAGAAACATTTTGCACAAACACAGTCCTTACAAAGTTATGTCCTGAATGTGACCAGTTTATTTTTTTATGCAATGTTCAGACATTCACAGAAGTAGCGACAGCATACACAATCATCCAAACAGGAAAATGTAGGCTACATTAGTCCTAGCCCTAACTGAGGAAAGATTCACGTAACACAAGCGGTCATATTTAGATACAGTGGGGAAAAAAAGTATTTAGTCAGCCACCAATTGTGCAAGTTCTCCCACTTAAAAAGATGAGAGAGGCCTGTAATTTCCATCATAGGTACACGTCAACTATGACAGACAAATTCAGAAGAAAAAAATCCAGAAAATCACATTGTAGGATTTTTAATGAATTTATTTGCAAATTATGGTGGAAAATAAGTATTTGGTCACCTACAAACAAGCAAGATTTCTGGCTCTCACAGACCTGTAACTTCTTCTTTAAGAGGCTCCTCTGTCCTCCACTCGTTACCTGTATTAATGGCACCTGTTTGAACTTGTTATCAATATAAAAGACACCTGTCCACAACCTCAAACAGTCACACTCCAAACTCCACTATGGCCAAGACCAAAGAGCTGTCAAAGGACACCAGAAACAAAATTGTAGACCTGCACCAGGCTGGGAAGACTGAATCTGCAATAGGTAAGCAGCTTGGTTTGAAGAAATCAACTGTGGGAGCAATTATTAGGAAATGGAAGACATACAAGACCACTGATAATCTCTGTAATTTTCATCATAGGTACACGTCAACTATGACAGACAAAATGAGATTTATTTTCTCCAGAAAATCACATTGTAGGATTTTTAATGAATTTATTTGCAAATTATGGTGGAAAATAAGTATTTGGTCAATAACAAAAGTTTATCAATCCTTTGTTATATACCCTTTGTTGGCAATGACACAGGTCAAACGTTTTCTGTAAGTCTTCACAAGGTTTTCACACACTGTTGCTGGTATTTTGGCCCATTCCTCCATGCAGATCTCCTCTAGAGCAGTGATGTTTTGGGGCTGTCGCTGGGCAACACGGACTTTCAACTCCCCTCCAAAGATTTTCTATGGGGTTGAGATCTGGAGACTGGCTAGGCCACTCCAGGACCTTGAAATGCTTCTTACGAAGCCACTCCATCGTTGCCCGGGCGGTGTGTTTGGGATCATTGTCATGCTGAAAGACCCAGCCACGTTTCATCTTCAATGCCCTTGCTGATGGAAGGAGGTTTTCACTCAAAATCTCACGATACATGGCCCCATTCATTCTTTCATTTACACGGATCAGTCGTCCTGGTCCCTTTGCAGAAAAACAGCCCCAAAGCATGATGTTTCCACCCCCATGCTTCACAGTAGGTATGGTGTTCTTTGGATTGAGTTTTTACCAAAAAGTTCTATTTTGGTTTCATCTGACCATATGACATTCTCCCAATCCTCTTCTGGATCATCCAAATGCACTCTTGCAAACTTCAGACGGGCCTGGACATGTACTGGCTTAAGCAGGGGGACACGTCTGGCACTGCAGGATTTGAGTCCCTGGCGGCGTAGTGTGTTACTGATGGTAGGCTTTGTTACTTTGGTCCCAGCTCTCTGCAGGTCATTCACTAGGCCCCCACGTGTGGTTCTGGGAATCATTTTGCCCCTCATTTTGCCCCCACGGGGTGAGATCTTGTGTGGAGCCCCAGATCGAGGGAGATTGTCAGTGGTCTTGTATGTCTTCCATTTCCTAATAATTGCTCCCACAGTTGATTTCTTCAAACCAATCTGCTTACCTATTGCAGATTCAGTCTTCCCAGCCTGGTGCAGGTCTACAATTTTGTTTCTGGTGTCCTTTGACAACTCTTTGGTCTTGGCCATAGTGGAGTTTGGAGTGTGACTGTTTGAGGTTGTGGACAGGTGTCTTTTATACTGATAACAAGTTCAAACAGGTGCCATTAATACAGGTAACGAGTGGAGGACAGAGGAGCCTCTTAAAGAAGAAGTTACAGGTCTGTGAGAGCCAGAAATCTTGCTTGTTTGTAGGTGACCAAATACTTATTTTCCACCATAATTTGCAAATAAATTCATTAAAAATCCTACAATGTGATTTTCTGGATTTATTTCTTCTCAATTTGTCTGTCATAGTTGACGTGTACCTATGATGAAAATTACAGGCCTCTCTCATCTTTTTAAGTGGGAGAACTTGCACAATTGGTGGCTGACTAAATACTTTTTTCCCCACTGTAGGAGGAAATTGGCTCCAATCGAGCACCGTCAACAGGGTATGGCATGGCGTTGCAAAATGGAGTGATAGCCTTCCCTCTTCAAGATCCCTTTTACCCTGTACAAATCTCCCACTTTACCACCATCAAAGCACCCCCAGACCATCACATTGCCTCCACCATGCTTGACAGATGGCATCAAGCACTCCTCCAGCATCTTTTCATTTGGTCTGCATATCACAAATGTTCTTCTTTGTGATCCGAACACCTCAAACTTTGATTCGTCTCTCCATAACACTTATTTCCAATCTTCCTCTGTCCAGTGTCTGTATTCTTTTGCCCATCTTAATCTTTTATTTTTATTGGCCTGTCTGAGATATGGCTTTTTCTTTGCAACTCTGCCTAGAAGGTCAGCATACCGGAGTCCCGGAGTCCCTCTTCACTGTTGACGTTGAGACTGGTGTTTTGTGGGTACTTTTTAATTAAGCTGCCCGTTGAGGACCTGTGAGGCGTCTGTGGACACTCTAATTTATTTGTCCTCTTGCTCAGTTGGGCACCAGGGCCTCCCACTCCTCTTTCTATTCTGGTTAGAGCCAGTTTGCGCTGTTCTGTGAAGGGAGTAGTACACAGCGTTGTACGAGATCTTCGGTTTCATGGCAATTTCTCGTATGGAAAAGCCTTCATTTCTCTGAACAAGAATAGACTGACGAGTTTCGTAAAAATGTTATCTGTTTCTGGCCATTTTGAGCCTGTAATCGAACCCATAATTGCTGACGCTCCAGATACTCAACTAGTCTCAAGAAGGCCAGTTTTATTGCTTCTTTAATCAGCACAACAGTTTTCAGCTGTGCTAACATAATTGCAAAAGGATTTTCTAATGATCAATTAGCCTTTTAAAATGATAACGTGAAAATGGAACACAGGACTGATGGTTGCTGATAATGGGCCTCTGTACGCCTATATAGATATTCCTTTAAAAATCAGTCGTTACCAGCTACAATAGCCATTTACAACATTAACAATGTATACACTGAATTTCTGATTCATTTGATGTTATTTTAATGGACAAAAAGGAAATTTCTAAGTGACCCCAAACTTTTGAACGGTAGTGTACATACCTTGCAAAAGTATTCATCCCCCTTGGTATTCTTCCTATTTTGTTGCATTACAACCTGTAATTACATTTTTATTTGGATTTAATGTAATGGACATACACAAAATAGTCCAATATAGTCCAAATCTATTTCAGTCTTCCAGAGATTTGAGACTAGGATGGAGGTTGTCCAGCAGGACAATGACCCTAAGCATACTGCTAAAGCAACACTCGAGTGTTTTAAGGGGAAACATTTAAATGTCTTGAAATTGCCTAGTCAAAGCCCAGACCTCAATCCAATTGAGAATCTGTGGTATGACTCAAAGATTGCTGGACACAAGCGGAACCCATCCAACTTGAAGGAGCAGGAGCAGTTTTGCCTTGAAGAATGGGCAAAAGTCCAAGTGGCTAGATGTGCCAAGTTTAGAGAGACATACCCCAAGAGGTGGCTCTACAAAGTATTGACTTTGGGGGGGGTGAATAGTTATGCATGCTCAAGTTTTCTGTTTTGTTGTCTTATTTCTTGTTTGTTTCACCCAAACAAAATGTTTTACCATCTTCAAAGTGGTAGGCATGTTGTGTAAATCAAATGATACAAACCCCCCCAAAAATCAATTTTAATTCCAGGTTGTAAGGCAACAAAATAGGAAAAATGCCAAGGGGGGTGAATACTTTCGCAAGCCACATATTGTATGCTACAGTAGAAACGACAAAAAAACTTACTTTGATAGGAACTCACACATGTCCAAAGTTATTATTTGTAAGGAAAACAACAAGGAAGGCAATGCGAGTGCCAGCCCGAAAATGTGCCAATTCGTGAAAGAATGTCTGCATACTTGATCTGCGGAAACATTGGTGAAGTGCTTGGGCTCTCCTCGAAGAGAGAAGTTTGTCCGGCTCAGTAATGCCTCAAACATAAATTGTCCGCAACACTGAAATGACTACTTCTATGTGAATGAATGAGGCTGAACACACTTAAATTCAAACTGTTGTTAGAAAATACAACTTGTTAGAAAATAATTTGAAATTGACAAGTTGAAACAAGCAGCGCGTGTTAACTGTCCTGTTGCGGAACTATCACATTTTGGAACAGTGAGTGCATTCTGACATCACGTGCATAAAATATATCATGCTGGGGCGACCATTAGAGATATTTGGAACTCATGTGAAAAGGTTAAGCCATTTTAGAATAAGGCTGTAACATAACAAAATGTGGAAAAAGTCAAAGGGTCTGAATACTTTCCGAAGGCACTGTATGCCATGAGAGGAAAATCAACCTTGATTTGTCTACGCATTTCTTTAAAAAGACAAAGCCTTCACACACAAAAAAAAGGTTTAGGAGAACCGATGGCAGAGGAGGAATACAAGGCTACCCGTTGAATCCTAAGCAGAACTCTGTTTATGCCGAGTAACACGCCTTTATAATACAACACACCGTGGGCAATATTGTATCAGATTTAGGTTTCATCTTAAATGTCATGTCCTTTCTCGCCTAAGTCACTTCTAATATTTCTCAGCAAGTGTCTTCTGAGAGTGTCTTCAGTTTTTCTTACTGCTGGGAAGATGGCAAGTGGTGGATTAAAATATTGACATGTAACTAGATAAAGGGAAGCCTTAATGGATTTACACCCCACGTTATTGCACAGGCCATGTTACTCAGCTGACTCCGGGGACCATGGGGGATGTAGGATGGATTGCAGCCTTCCGTAGGCCTTAAATGAAAAGAAAATGTGTGCTGGTTTACCTACAGGAGCCACATGTACTGTAGTTTTGTCTGTATAGTTCACTTCCCTTACAAGTATCACATCCATCACGGACCATTTGATTGAACTACATCGTTAGTGTTGTTTGACCACTATGAGAGGATGGTGATTCTTAGTGGAGTTGAGTGCACTGAACTGAGGGGTGTTTAAGACAAAGGACTAGTTTCCCCCCAAAAAAATTTTGCTCATTCTCCACATATCCAACAGCAGAGGAAGTCATTTCTTTGATTCAAGAATAATTGAGAATGTGAATTCGTTTTTTTACCAAACATCAACTATCCTAATCTAAGACACATTACAAAGAACAGTTCTTCAGGCGTATTAAGTGTGTGTGTTATCTTCCTCAAGGAACTCCTTAATTGTATTTCAGTGTCTTTAAAATCAAAGGGGGCTTGGACGGCGTGGCTCTGAGCGCCGTGAAGGACGGACACGCAGTGATGAATAAGCCACGTTTAAAGATTAGCCCGAGCCTCACTCGGAGGAATAAGGTTAGATAACATGTTATTAAGCAGTAATGAAGAGCATCTTGAAGCATTGAGATGCCTGGGTGCTCCAGGGGGACTGGGCAACTGCCTACGCTGTTGATGTGAGGGTGGGGGTAGTTGGGGTGGTGGAGAAAGGTGGGGGCGGGTGTCACCACCACATGGCTAATCATGTCAAGAGATTAAATTATGAACCCCCATCACCTCATCTCCCCTTCCCCTAATCCCCCCACCCTCTCCCCTTGAATGAAAGAGCGGGAAAAAGCAAACAGATGCAGACTGCGGTCTCGTCTTCTCCTCTCTTCATTATTCATGATAAAAGTTCAGGCAGAATTAGCCGAGTTTGTCAATGATTTATGGCTTTGGGGAATCCTATCCTGCTGACCAACAGTTTCTCCCACCTGCTTCAAGATTCCTGCTCCTTCATCCTCTACCACGTCTCCTGAGGGTCCAACTCAGGGGGTTTCTACCACAGGCCAGTACCCCTCGGGCTCCCTCTCACATCAGGCCTTGAGGGTGTCTGAAGCTCCCCCCCACCCTGCTCAGATGTGGGTCGTCGGTCCTCAAGGAGGCTCAGAAAAGGCCGGACGTCCACGGTCACTCACCTTTCTCCAGCCATGATCATTGGTAGCTCCATGGTGAGGCACATCTTGATTCCTGGAGCGAAAACCCTGTGCTACCCGGGGGCTACAGTTTAGGATATCACAGGATTTCTTCTGTTCGTCCTACATCAGCAGCCAAGGGCTACTGCTGTCGTAGTGCATGTGGGATCAAATCATATCAAAAAGGGTAGATCAGAGCTAATTTAACAGGATTTTATTGGGCTGACCAACACCTTGAAAGGCTCTGAAAAGCAGCCGATTATCTCTGGTCCCGTGCTGTCGCTGGGTCGCGGCTGTGAATGGTTCAGCAGGCTCTTAGCGCTTCATATCTAGCTTAAAGACTACTGCCACTCTGTTGGCATAACTTTTATTGACAATTTCGACACTTTTTGGAAACAAAAGATGCTCTACAGAGATGATGGACTCCACCCAAACCATCTAGGAGCCTGGACCCGCTCTTCACATTTCAAGATATTGACTCAGAGACAGACCAACCCCCGCTTAGGTAATACCTCCCATCCTTTCTAGGCGTTATCAGCATACAGTTGTCGATACTGCCAGGAGTGTTGTCAGTTGTAATATTGTACCCATTCGTTTGAACTCCACACTTAGATCTGCTCTTGTTAGCTCAAAAGAGAAGCCCACTGTGGTCTGCTCACCCAGTGCTTTTAGTTCAAATGTGAATTCCATAAACTTGAAACCCCTCGGTTTTCAAATCATGTATAGGGCTTGGGCTGTTGCACGATAGCAACCAAAGCCCATGTAAATCAGTTTATAAGATTCCATCATTGGTTACTCTGAGAGTTCCCCATATTGACATCGCCTACGGCCTCAGGCCCTATGGTGCTAACCTTGGAAAAGTAATTCCTTTCTCTATTACTAATAGGGATAGACCAAATGGTGCAGTTCTATGCAATCTTATAGCCATACCAACTATATCAATATCAACCATCAGACAGGGCCTACAACCGTCTATTGAACGTAGCTTGTTTGAGTTGGAGATTTCATGTGACTTAAAAAATCGTAAAGGACTTGGGTTGAACATTAGGAGCTTACTTCCTAAACTGGATTACATCAAGAGCTGGGCTATGCAGACGAATCCAGACATTCTGGTATTGACTGAAACTTGGATCTCAGGGTACATTCTGGACTCTGATATTAATATTGAGGGTTATAATGTGTTCAGAGCTGATAGACAGGGTAGAGGTGGTGGAGTGACCATTCTTATTAAAAATCATTTTTCAGTCTCCTTACTGAAATCCATTTCCCTTGCCAAAATATTTGAGCTACTATCTTTAAGCCTTTGTCAGATACATTTGTTTTTACTGGTGTCTTCACCCAATACATTAGTTACCATTGCCCAGTTGTTTGTGTTAAAGATATGAGAATAAAACAAAATGTAAGCCACGTGTCATCACAAAGAGGAACTTTAAAAACGTCAGTAAACAGGCTTTTTTACATGATCTTTTTTTTTGTGACCTTGTGTATTTAGTGTATTTCAGCTATCCCTGAACCTGATTTAGCTTTGAGCCTTTTTGCAAATGGTTTCAATACTATTGTGGATAATCATGCTCCCTTCAAAAAATTAAGGGTTTAAGGTACACTCGAATGCCTGGTACACTTGGGTCAAGGCCAGGAACACAGGCTTGGCCCGGACTGGCACGTTTTTATGCAACTGGGGAATTGTGTAAGACAAATCAGAAAGGCTAAATCGGATTATTATGTAACCGCTCATTCGGATTGTAATGGGAACCCGGCAAAATTCTGGAAAACTGTCAAATCCCTGAATGGTTTTACTTCCTCCTCTCTGTCACAACAAAGTAATTTAAACACTGGCCTCATTACGGAAAAAATGCCATCATTGATGCACTTAATCACCATTTTATTTCAGCAGGCTGTTTCTTTGAAATAACTTCTAAGCCTATTCACAATGATATTGGTCTGGATGCTGATAGGGGAAACTTGCTGAATGATCAGAGAATTTATAGGCAAAGCTTTTCTTTTAGGCTATTTACAGAAGAAGTCCTGGATGCTTTGCTAGCAATAGACAACAAAAAATCCATAGGGGCCGACCAATTGGATCCCGGTCTGCTTAAGGGTGCAGCGCCCATCATTGTTGGCTCAATAACCCACATTTTTATTTAACATTATTATCAGGAAATATTCAAAAAGTATGGAAATCAGCTCTTGTGCTGCCACTCCATAAGGGCGGGGATAGTAGTGATCTTAATAATTATCACCCCATTTCAAGGCTTCCTTGCCTAGCTAAGATTCTTGAATCCTTGGTAAATGTACAACGTTGCTCTTTTTGATCAGTTCTTGATACAAACCGGTGCACCTAGCACCTACTACCATACCCTGTTCAAAGGCACTTAAATGTTTTGTCTTGCCCATTCACCCTCTGAATGGCACACATACACAATCCATATAGGAATTACACATCACTTTGCAAGCCAGCATACAGTGACTTGCAGATAGGGTTGCAAAATGTGGGTAAATTTCCCAGGTTTTCCAGAAATCCCGGTTGGAAGGTTCCTGGAAATCATTCAACCAGGATTTATTTTAAATCTGTGAATTTTGGGAAAGGTACCGTAATTTAGCTAGGCCTCAAAAGAAGGCCTTATGAGATATGCAATATATTGTCATAAAGAGTTTAATTACATTTATAACATTTGCCTAGGTACTCACTTGGTGAAGGCCACAGGACTGAAAATCAATGAATTCAACCACCATGTTTCTGTCACTTACAAATACAGTCATGGGTGGTAACTCTACAATTCACTCGAAAATGCAAGGCACACTGGGAAATTATATTGGAGGTGTGGCTTAGTTGGGGTGTTACACAAAATGTTCACGCTGATACAACTCAAATCTGGACCCCCTACAGGGTCACAGTGACTCTATCGGTTTGAGTAACGACTACAAAATCACTTTGTGAGTGTACACTCAGATATATTAAGTGCAACGGGTTTCCCCAAAAGTTTTTAGTAATGACAGCACATTGGGGTTTACAGTGTAGCACCATTCTACTATACTGAACAGCTACCACTAAATGGCAGTCATTAAGCTTTATAGGCAATTGAGTTATCTCGTTTCTTCAAGATCAAATCACTAAGTTTTAGAGGCATTACCTAGCAGATGTTTTGGATATTGAGTGCAGAATTTGTTTTCCCATCCCCTTGGCCATTTTTGAGGCACGGCCAAGCAGATATAAATGTGTGGGATATTGCCTGCCACAAAGCCACTGTTTTCTACCATCATTGAAAAAAGCTCTGTCTAAGGCAGCATTCACTGGCCCTTCTAATGGCAAGCTAATCATACTGTATATTACCTTGTTTGTTACCACCTAATCGGATAACAATAGTTGCTATTGATGCTGAAGGAGTGGAACACGTATTCTGATTCCATTGGAGAACAAAATAGTTATCAGGTTAGGTATAAGGTGTTTGGTATTAGGACACACATCAATGGAAGTTGTCATAGAATCACTTGGAATTTATGTCAGAGACACTTGGAGTTGGATGTGTGACTGTGCTATATGGACACCGTATACATTGATTCTTGATGTCATACCCGTCCTGATGTCAGCCTCCGACGAAAACCATGAACAAGTTTACTTGAAGAAATAAACAGAAGGTGTCACAACTGGGTGAGGTTGTCACCAGCTGTAATAATTGCATAAATGTCTGTCACAGTATGCAATCATCATAACAGCTTGGATCATATGGTGGATGTGTCACGTAAAGATCAGACACACACCCACTCCAAACAATCAACAAGTCATGGGAGCATTTAAAACCTTGTATTACAGACATTTAAAATAGTTTTAGACAATGGTTATGACTGTACTTCACAATGAGTTTTATTGTGTCCTGTTTTTCACTGCAGATGATAACTGTAAAAACAGATAATACCATGTGGCAGATGCACACAATGGAAAGTGGAGCACCAGGCATTTGGTTTCAAACGCATCCAATTTTACACCTGGGATAATGGCATAGAAGTTACTTCAAGCAATATGTGAATCTCATTTTGAGAATGAATGGGCCTAGCATAGTTCAAAATCATTAAAGGGACATTTTAAACTGGGGAAGAATTCTCTGTATTTAGCACAGAATAATTGTTACATGGTAATCCTATTAAAAGCCCAGTGCAGTCAAAAACGTGATTTTCCTGTGTTTTATATATATTTATAAACTACAAGGTTGGAATAATACTGTGAAATTGTGAAAATTATGATAATGCCCTTTTAGTGTAAGAGCTGTTTGAAAAGACCGCCTGAAATGTCTGTGCATTTTGGTGGGATGGAGTTTTGGCCTGCCTGGTGAGAACACCAGGCGGTAAATTAGTTAATAGACCATTAAGAAAGAAAGTTCCAAACCACTCAGCCAATAACAGCTAGTTTTCAATTTTTCCCTCCCCACTCAGACCACTCCCAGACAGTCCTAGCAAAATGATTGCTTGAGAAATTGCTCTTTGCTAAGAAACTATTTTGTTTCTTTTTGACCATTTTGATTAAAAACAATATTTCAACCCTACTAATGATCTTATCTTGTTTTAAACCTAATGATAAGACGGTAATGGTGATGTCAGAGTGTTGCCAGTATTCATCATTCTCTGTCCAATGGACAATCCCACATGAAAAAATACTACAGTTTAATATAGAATACTACAGTACTTACTATATAATTCTGTAGTAAACTGTAATATACTGTAGAATACTATAGTAAATACTACAGTATTAGCCCCCACAAAAAAACACTGTAGTAACAGTAATGTTCGCAAAACTACTAAAGTCCGCAAAAACTCGACAGTTTTTGAACTATAGTAACACTGCAGTATCAGTTTGCATATACCCTTCCCATTCCCCTACCCCATATCTCAATTTTTGCCGCCAAATAAGTGAGAAACCTACATGCCAAGTATAGACCATATATTGTGTTCCATACAGGTTATAGAAAAGAGCAGAAGTGCTGAACCTATCCATTCAGACTCCAGTCCTACCTACAGTACCTACCCTGAGCAAGGCAGTTAACCCACTGTTCCCCGGGCGCCGATGACATGGATTCAGAGGGGTTGGGTTAAATGTGGAAGACACATTTCAGTTGAATGCATTTAGTTGTACAACTGACTAGGTATCCCCTTTCCCTTTCCCTTACAGGTTACGGAAAATGTGCTCTTTTAGTATTTCTCCAGTAGGTTTCCTCAAGGAGAAAGACCCCACTTTACATTTACATTTCTGACCCCACTTCTATGTCAAAGATAATAAAACACTATAGTAAATACTACAGTATGCTACAGTCCGCAAAAACACTACAATATTTACTATAGTATATACTACATATTTTTCCTACTACAGTATTTCTACTATAGCAAGTCCGCAAAAACACTACAGTGAATTGGAGCTGTAATCCCCGACCCGAGCTCGATGGGCCCCGACATTATACATTGGGTTAGGGCCGGATAGGGCTTGTTTTTTCTTCAATAATTAGAGTATGGGTAGGGCTCGGGCATCACTAAATTGATAATTAACATTTTGAAGCTGAGACATTTGCTCGTGCTCTGCTGCGCAACACATATCATGGTGTCAGAAGTGCTTCAACCTCGTCAAATATAAGAACAGAACATTGTCCACAGGAGAGATTATTTGACCGAAAACAATAATGTTCCTTGAGTTTTTGCAGAGTTTAGAGATATAAAAAGTAGCTAGTTTACAGCTAACTGCTCTCTGTCTCGTCATTGAGCAGAACAGCAAGCAGAGGCGTTGCTATGGATACTCACACAAGCAGAGTCATGCACAGAGAGCATGCAGTGCAGGGAGCGAGGGACAGACGAGCAGCTAATGGATACTAACGGAGGAAGTTATTTCTGATTTTGGGCAGGGCCGGGCCGGGCCGGGCCTTAAATTTGGCAGAAGCAATTTGGCATGGGTAGGGCCTGAACTTCGGGGACATGGTTAGGGATTAAAATTCATGCCCGTGCAGGGCACTACAGAGAATACTACGGTAAAGTCTGCAAAAACACTACAGTGAATACTGTAGTATTTATACCATAGTATACTATAGTATTTTTTTATGAGGGATACTGCAGAGAGAGCCAGCAGAGAGGAACCAGTGTATTAAATCCTACAACAGCATGATTTTCAGAATATAATTTTATGCAGCACTGCAACTTCAACTCACCAGAAATGAATATGTCTCTCTGCTTATGTATCCTGTGGGCACTCACAAATTGCACATTAATTGTCGAGTGCCATTTTGTAAAGTGCCAAATGCTTCAATGTCAAAGGAAAAGGGACAAATCAAATTCTCTGCCATATGCTGCGAATGAGGAGGTCTGCAAACAAATTACAACAGCTGGCTTCTTGCAAAATAGTGTTTTCACTGAGGCTTTGGATCACTTTGGCTCTGCCTAATTCAATGGTCATTACGGACAATGAGTTTACAGTAATGCCTGTTAACAAATACACGCGTACATAGATGCAGGGACACACACATACAGTGTTAGTAATTACATGTCTAAGTGTTCGACAAATATGTCAAAAGCCTTTGCAACATGATTCTTGCAAGCAACTGTATCAACATGAACAATATTGCGTTTCAAATCTTGTTCGCAGAGGAGAACAAGGCGATATGAAACATTTGTGTCATCTCTGACCACATTACTTTTAGCAGAGAGTATTGATATTGTTTCACAATAAATGGAGATAAAGGAAAGTGATCATGAAGAAAGCAACCAAGGGGGACTACATCGAAGCAAAGGCACCTTGCTTGCCAACCTCATTTGTCTTTTCCATCCAGAAGTTTCCAGTAGAGAGAGATCAGAGTCGATGCTCTTGAACAAACCCCCAGATACATTGCCTAGAGACCACACGCCCTGTTTCTAATGCTGGTTTGTCATTGGCTAATGGTTATTGGTTGATTTGTAATGAGGAGAAAATGGAAATGTGTGAAAAGGTTTGTTTTTCTTGTCTTTTCAACCTTACACGTACCTTTTAGCAAACCAATTTAAGTATTGATCAAAAGGCCTAAAACTGACGTATATGTTTTGCACTTCGACCGTTTTTCAGCCTTTCCTTTCATGATTGACCTTCTTTCATGGACTCCTGACCCAAATGTGGATATTAATCTTGTTCAGAAGTGGATACCCTTGGGACTATGAGGATCTTCGATAGTGAATGAAGGGCAGCATAGAGGGGAGAACGTTTGTGTTGTGAGTCAGTCATACAGTCTTGTTACTAAACCAGTGTCCACCAGTGATCAGAGCTAGTTTCCCCAAGTGATCAGGTTTGGGTAACCCCAATGATAAGTCAGGTGGGTCAGGGGGCGGAGTCTCTCAATGAGAGTTTTGAGGTATCCTCTGTTTGTGAAGTTACTCATGTTCAGAGGAGTGTTTTTTATTTTTATTTTTATTTTTGTTCTTTTTTAAATTTTTTGGGGGTGTTGATGGCAAACCAGATAGGGAGGAGGATAATTTTTGTGGGGACTTGGAGGAAACAGAAAATAGTTCTCCCAAGTCAGGAAGGTGAGTCTTGTGTGTCTCTAGCTGAGACGTTCTGGGCAGAGATAAGTGATGTAGTTTGCCCTAGGCAGGTTGAGGATGAGGTTGATTCAGGTGTCACTGAGCAACTAGGTTATTTTAGTGGTATGATAACGGATTTGGTTCCCCCAAGTGATCTGTTAGACTCAGAGGTTGTCAGTGATTCTTTGGTTCCTTTAGCTGACACTTTCTTAGCCTATGTAGAGGAGGTTGTGGTCAGCAGGCTGACCATGAGGTTGTTTGGGTGTCAGGTGTTGATTAGGCTGACACACTTCTCACTGAGCAATGGGAGGGAGGAGATTCTTCCCAGTCATGTTGTGAGGTTAGTGAGGATCCGCTGGAAGACCCGGTCTGGGTTTTGCGGGGTGACATGGCTGTGTCTTGTGATGAGAATCAGGAGCTTGAAGAAGTAAGGTTGGTGGAGAAGCAAGATCCACCGGTGTTGTCACTTCCTGTCGTTAAAGAGCGGTTGACAGTTCCTGCAGCATGTAGGCCTAGTGTGTTTCCTGTTAAGGTGGAGGAAAGTGAGGAGGATATACAGTGAGGGAAAAAAGTATTTGATCCCCTGCTGATTTTGTACGTTTGCCCACTGACAAAGAAATGATCAGTCTATAATTTTAATGGTAGGTTTATTTGAACAGTGAGAGACAGAATAACATCAACAAAATCCAGAAAAACGCATGTCAAAAATGTTATAAATTGATTTGCATTTTAATGAGTGTTTCTGTAGTCAGGTTGTGTAAATGCAGCTCTAGTGTTTATAGTGTACATATTGTGTCTTGTCAGTTAAGGAAGTTTTATTGAAAATAAATACAGGGAAAAAAGTATAAAAATTTAGAAAATTCCGCAAAATAGCAATGGGTGACAGTAGCTAGGTTTAGAAATGGGTGGTAATACAGTGGGGAAAAAAAGTATTTAGTCAGCCACCAATTGTGCAAGTTCTCCCACTTAAAAAGACGAGAGAGGCATGTAATTTTCATCATAGGTACACGTCAACTATGACAGACAAATTGAGGAAAAAAAATCCAGAAAATCACATCGTAGGATTTTTAATGAATTTATTTGCAATTATGGTGGAAAATAAGTATTTGGTCAATAACAAAAGTTTCTCAATACTTTGTTATATACTCTTTGTTGGCAATGACACAGGTCAAACGTTTTCTGTAAGTCTTCACAAGGTTTTCACACACTGTTGCTGGTATTTTGGCCCATTCCTCCATGCAGATCTCCTCTAGAGCAGTGATGTTTTGGGGCTGTCGCTGGGCAACACAGACTTTCAACTCCACCAAAGATTTTCTATGGGGTTGAGATCTGGAGACTGGATAGGCCACTCCAGGACCTTGAAATGCTTCTTACGAAGCCACTCCTTCGTTGCCCGGGCGGTGTGTTTGGGATCATTGTCATGCTGAAAGACCCAGCCACGTTTCATCTTCAATGCCCTTGCTGATGGAAGGAGGTTTTCACTCAAAATCTCACGATACATGGCCCCATTCATTCTTTCCTTTACACGGATCAGTCGTCCTGGTCCCTTTGCAGAAAAACAGCCCCAAAGCATGATGTTTCCACCCCCATGCTTCACAGTAGGTATGGTGTTCTTTGGATGCAACTCAGCATTCTTTGTCCTCCAAACACGACTAGTTGAGTTTCTACCAAAAGTTCTATTTTGGTTTCATCTGACCATATGACATTCTCCCAATCCTCTTCTGGATCATCCAAATGCACTCTAGCAAACTTCAGACGGGCCTGGACATGTACTGGCTTAAGCAGGGGGACACGTCTGGCACTGCAGGATTTGAGTCCCTGGCGGTGTAGTGTGTTACTGATGGTAGGCTTTGTTACTTTGGTCCCAGCTCTCTGCAGGTCATTCACTAGGTCCCCCCGTGTGGTTCTGGGATTTTTGCTCACCGTTCTTGTGATCATTTTGACCCCACGGGGTGAGATCTTGCGTGGAGCCCCAGATCGAGGGAGATTATCAGTGGTCTTGTATGTCTTCCATTTCCTAATAATTGCTCCCACAGTTGATTTCTTCAAACCAAGCTGCTTACCTATTGCAGATTCAGTCTTCCCAGCCTGGTGCAGGTCTACAATTTTGTTTCTGGTGTCCTTTGACAGCTCTTTGGTCTTGGCCATAGTGGAGTTTAGAGTGTGACTGTTTGAGGTTGTGGACAGGTGTCTTTTATACTGATAACAAGTTCAAACAGGTGCCATTAATACAGGTAACGAGTGGAGGACAGAGGAGCCTCTTAAAGAAGAAGTTACAGGTCTGTGAGAGCCAGAAATCTTGCTTGTTTGTAGGTGACCAAATACTTATTTTCCACCATAATTTGCAAATAAATTCATAAAAAATCCTACAATGTGATTTTCTTGAGAAAAAAAAAATCTCAATTTGTCTGTCATAGTTGACGTTTACCTATGATGAAAATTACAGGCCTCTCTCATCTTTTTAAGTGGGAGAACTTGCACAATTGGTGGCTGACTAAATACGTTTTTTCCCCACTGTAGCTAGGTTTTCATCCAATTGGCGACCGATTTTCATGCAAATATTCAAAACTCCGCATAAAAAAATATGCAAATTTTTCCACCAGAGATGTGTTACCATCAAATTCACTTGTTGCGGATAAAAGGTTGTGTGATGATGTTGTGCACATAAAAATTACTTTTGCGGTTAAATTCCCAAATTTGTAAAAAAACTTTAATGGGTTTCTATCGCATTTTCAACTCTACTGATGCTTTTCTTTTTATATAGTGTTATATAGTGAATGTGCCCACTCTGGTCTTGGCACGTGCATTCTAGCCAACAGCTCGCAGATACAGTGTGGATATAGCCTCCTACATGATGAGATTATTATGGACAAAAGAGCAAGATTATTTGTATTTGGCAAATGGTAGCCAAGCATCAATCATCATGTCACGAGAATAAGACCCTTATTTGGAAAGGAGCATCAAGCCCATTAACGTGCTCTTTCACCACCCTGTGAAGTTCATCATAATCTATTTAATCTGTAGCCTAATAAACTGCATACTTTCCCGAGTCGTAGTGTGAGAACCACACAACACATCGCGTGACTCCAAATGTACTTTGATATGATGGTTAATATATCAATATTTGGCATAAAGGTGTTCCCGCCACCATTACACACATAATTAATTTTACCAATACAAAAAGATCCCACCTTGTCTAGCGTATTTAGTTTTGTCGACATTTGGAATGTTTCCCGACAAATTAGCAGTTTCCATCAGGCCTGTCGTGACATTTTTTATCCAAGGTGTACTTTACTCGCATAAAAAGGTTGGATGGAAACCTGGTTTATGTGACTTTTTAAAAACATTTCTTGTTTTGGGAGGTGTTGGGGAATAGGTTAGGTACACTCCTCCAGTGGTGGTTGTCCCACTGGCTATCCTAAGTTGAATGCACCAATTTGTAAGTCGCTCTGGATAAGAGCGTATGCTAAATGACTTAAATGTAAATGTAAATGTAGTTTAGACAGCACACTACAGCTCACTACCACTTCCACACTCCATTCCACCAGGGGGCAGCAGCAACCTTGTCCAAATGCTGAGCCTGGTTGATAAGCACATCGGGTGCTGCCAATTAGGGTGATCGTCAGTCAGTGTTTCAGGTTGCAAGCTATGAGGCTGCTGGTGTAGTTTGGTGGCCATGACGCCTTTAGTTTGTTTTTGAGTCTTTAGTCGAGGCATGCCTTTGGTATTTTTCCTTTTGTACATATTTATCTTTTGTCACCATCTGAACAAATGTGACTTGTTTCAGGAAACTAGGCGTATGTCGCCCATCACAACTTCACATGACGCCATTTGAACGTAAACCTTTAATCAAAATGCGTTTTTTGGTAGAAATGCCTTCTGGAACGTGAACTTTCATGTGCCTTAATAACAAACTTGTATGCCATCTTTCGATACGAATACAATTGTTCAATTACGAGCCTAGTTGGTTTAGCCATGGAAAAAGACAGCAACCTTCCCGCTAGCCATGATTGGCTGAGATATAATGAGTGGGCTGGACATGCCGAGAGATGAGTTTGGATTGGTCTGCCATGTAGTACGCTTCTGTCTATAATATGAGCTGGTCAGTATGTGTAGGTAATCCTTTCTAACGTGGCTTTTCTGAAAGATATCACGTACAGGTGAAGTCGGACGTTTACATACACCTTAGCCAAATACATTTAAGCTCAGTTTTTCAAAATTCCTGACATTTAATCCTAGTAAAAATTCCCTGTCTTATGTCAGTTAGGATCGCCACTTTATTTTAAGAATTCTGAAATGTCAGAATAATAGTAGAGAGAATGATTTATTTCAGCTTTTATTTATTTCATCACATTCCCAGTGGGTCAGATGTTCACAAACAATTAGTATTTGGTAGCATTGCCTTTAAATTGTTTAACTTGGGTCAAACGTTTCGGGTAGCCTTCCACAGCTTCCCACAAAAAGTTGGGTGAATTTTGGCCCATTCATGCTGACAGAGCTGGTGTAACTGAATCAGGTTTGTATGCCTCCTTGCTCGCACACGCTTTTTCAGTTCTGCCCACAAATGTTCTATAGGATTGAGGTCAGGGCTTTGTGATGGCCACTCCAATACCTTGAGTTTGTTGTCCTTAAGCCATTTTGCCACAACTTTGGAAGTATGCTTGGGGTCATTGTCCATTTGGAAGACCCATTTGCGACCAAGCTTTAACTTCCTGACTGATGTCTTGAGATGTTGCTTCAATATATCCACATCATTTTCCTTCCTCATGATGCCATCTATTTTGTGAAGTGCACCAGTCCCTCCTGAAGCAAAGCATGATGCTGCCACCCCCGTGCTTCACGGTTGGGATGGTGTTCTTCGGCTTGTAAGGTCCCCCTTTTTCCTCCAAACATAACGATGGTCATTATGGCCAAACAGTTTTTGTTTCATCAGACCAGTGGACATTTCTCCAAAAAGTATGATCTTTGTCCCCATGTGCAGTTGTAAACCGTAGTCTGGCTTTTTTATGGCGGTTTTGGAGCAGTGGCTTCTTCCTTTCTGAGCGGCCTTTCAGGTTATGTCGATATAGGACTCGTTTTACTGTGGATATAGATACTTTTTGTACCTGTTTCCTCTAGCATCTTCACAGGGTCCTTTGCTGTTGTTCTGGGATTGATTTGTACTTTTCGGACCAAAGTATGTTCATCTCTAGGAGACAGAATGCGTCTCCTTCCTGAGCTGTATGACGGCTGCGTGGTCCCATGGTGTTTATACTTGCATACTATTGTTTGTACAGATGAACGTGGTTTTCAGGCATTTGGAAATTGCTCCCAAGGATGAACCAGACTGGTGGAGGTCTACACATTTTTCAGAGGTCTTGGCTGATTTCTTTTCATTTTCCCATGATGTCAAGCAAAGAGGCACTGAGTTTGAAGGTAGGCCTTGAAATACATCCACAAGTACACCTCCAATTGACTCAAATTATGTCAATTAGCCTATCAGAAGCTTCTAAAGCCATGACATCCTTTTCTGGAATTTTCCAAGCTGTTTAAAGGCACAGTCAACTTAGTTAATGTAAACTTCAAATCAAATCAAAATTTTATTTGCCACATGCGCCGAATACAACAGGTGTAGACATTACCGTGAAATGCTTACTCACGCCCTTAACCAACAATGCATTTATTTGTTAATAAAAAAGTAAAATAAAACAACAACAACAACAAAAATTTTTAGAAAAAAAGAGCAGAAGTAAAATAAAATAACAGTAGGGAGGCTATATACAGGGGGTACTGGTGCAGAGTCAATGTGCAGGGGCACCGGCTAGTTGAAGTAGTTGAGATAATATGTAAATGTGGGTAGAGTTAAAGTGACTATGCATAAATAATTAACAGAGTAGCAGCAGCGTAAAAAGATGGGGTGGGGGTGGGGGTGTCAGTGCAAATAGTCCGGGTAGCCATGATTAGCTGATCAGGAGTCTTATGGCTTCGGGGTAGAAGCTGTTGAGAAGCCTTTTGGACCTAGACTTGGCGCTCTGGTACCGCTTGCCGTGCGGTAGCAGAGAGAACAGTCTATGACTAGGGTGGCTGGAGTCTTTGACAATTTTGAGGGCCTTCCTCTTACACCGCCTGGTATAGAGGTCCTGGATGGCAGGAAGCTTGGCCCTAGCGATGTACTGGGCCGTACGCACTAGCCTCTGTAGTGCCTTGCGGTCGGAGGCCGAGCAGTTGCCATACCAGGCGGTGATGCAACCAGTCAGGATGCTCTCGATGGTGCAGCTGTATAACTTTTTGAGGATCTGAGGACCCATGCCAAATCTTTTCAGTCTCCTGAGGAGGAATAGGCTTTGTTGTGCCCTCTTCACGACTGTCTTGGTGTGTTTGGACCATGATAGTTTGTTGGTGATGTGGACATCAAGGAACTTGAAGCTCTCAACCTGTTCCACTACAGCCCGTCGATGAGAATGGGGGCGTGCTCAGTCCTCTTTTTTTTCCTGTAGTCCACAATCATCTCCTTTGTCTTGGTCACGTTGAGGGAGAGGTTGTTATCCTGGCACCACACGGCCAGGTCTCTGACCTCCTCCGTATAGGCTGTCTCATCGTTGTCGGTGATCAGGCCTACCACTGTTGTGTCGTCGGCAAACTTAATGATGGTGTTGGAGTCGTGCCTGACCATTCAGTCATGGGTGAACAGGGAGTACAGGAGGGGACTGAGCACGCACCCCTGAGGGGCCCCCGTGTTGAGGATCAGCGTGGCAGATGTGTTGTTACCTACCCTTACCACCTGGGGGCGGCCCGACAGGAAGTCCAGGATCCAGTTGCAGAGATGGGTGTTTAGTCCCAGGATCCTTAGCTTAGTGATGAGCTTTGAGGGCACTATGGTGTTGAACGCTGAGCTGTAGTCAATGAATAGCATTCTCACATACAGTGGGGATAAAAAGTATTTAGTCAGCCACCAATTGTGCAAGTTCTCCCATTTAAAAAGATGAGAGGCCTGTAATTTTCATCATTGGTACACGTCAACTATGACAGACAAAATGAGAAAAAGAAAATCCAGAAAATCACATTGTAGGATTTTTAATGAATTTATTTGCAAATTATGGTGGAAAATAAGTATTTGGTCAATAACAAAAGTTTCTCAATACTTTGTTATATACCCTTTGTTGGCAATGACACAGGTCAAACGTTTTCTGTAAGTCTTCACAAGGTTTTCACACACTGTTGCTGGTATTTTGGCCCATTCCTCCATGCAGATCTCCTCTAGAGCAGTGATGTTTTGGGGCTGTCGCTGGGCAACACAGACTTTCAACTCCCTCCAAAGATTTTCTATGGGGTTGAGATCTGGAGACTGGCTAGGCCACTCCAGGACCTTGAAATGCTTCTTACGAAGCCACTCCTTCGTTGCCCGGGCGGTGTGTTTGGGATCATTGTCATGCTGAAAGACCCAGCCACGTTTCATCTTCAATGCCCTTGCTGATGGAAGGAGGTTTTCACTCAAAATCTCACGATACATGGCCCCATTCATTCTTACCTTTACACGGACCAGTCGTCCTGGTCCCTTCGCAGAAAAACAGCCCCAAAACATGATGTTTCCACCCCCATGCTTCACCGTAGGTATGGTGTTCTTTGGATGCAACTCAGCATTCTTTGTCCTCCAAACACGACGAGTTGAGTTTTTACCAAAAAGTTCTATTTTGGTTTCATCTGACCATATGACATTCTCCCAATCCTCTTCTGGATCATCCAAATGCACTCTAGCAAACTTCAGACGGGCCTGGACATGTACTGGCTTAAGCAGGGGGACACGTCTGGCACTGCAGGATTTGAGTCCCTGGCGGCGTAGTGTGTTACTGATGGTAGGCTTTGTTACTTTGGTCCCAGCTCTCTGTAGGTCATTCACTAGGTCCCCCCGTGTGGTTCTGGGATTTTTGCTCACCGTTCTTGTGATCATTTTGACCCCACGGGTGAGATCTTGCGTGGAGCCCCAGATCGAGGGAGATTATCAGTGGTCTTGTATGTCTTCCATTTCCTAATAATTGCTCCCACAGTTGATTTCTTCAAACCATGCTGCTTACCTATTGCAGATTCAGTCTTCCCAGCCTGGTGCAGGTCTACAATTTTGTTTCTGGTGTCCTTTGACAGCTCTTTGGTCTTGGCCATAGTGGAGTTTAGAGTGTGACTGTTTGAGGTTGTGGACAGGTGTCTTTTATACTGATAACAAGTTCAAACAGGTGCCATTAATACAGGTAACGAGTGGAGGACAGAGGAGCCTCTTAAAGAAGAAGTTACAGGTCTGTGAGAGCCAGAAATCTTGCTTGTTTGTAGGTGACCAAATACTTATTTTCCACCATAATTTGCAAATAAATTCATAAAAAATCCTACAATGTGATTTTCTGGATTTTTTTCCCTCAATTTGTCTGTCATAGTTGACGTGTACCTATGATGAAAATTACAGGCCTCTCTCATCTTTTTAAGTGGGAGAACTTGCACAATTGGTGGCTGACTAAATACTTTTTTCCCCCACTGTAGGTGTTCCTCTTGTCCAGGTGGGAAAGGGCAGTGTGGAGTGCAATATAGATTGCATCATCTGTGGATCTGTTGGGGCGGTATGCAAATTGGAGTGGGTCTAGGGTTTCTGGGATAATGGTGTTGATGTGAGCCATGCCCAGCCTTTCAAAGCACTTCATGGCTACAGACATCAGTGCTACGGGTCGGTAGTCATTTAGACAGGTTATCTTAGTGTCCTTGGGCACGGAGACTATGGTGGTCTGCTTGAAACATGTTGGTATTACAGACTCAGTCAGGGACATGTTGAAAATGTTGGTGAAGGCACTTGCCAGTTCGTCAGCACATGATCGGAGTACACGTCCTGGTAATCCGTCTGGCCCTGCGGCCTTGTGAATGTTGACCTGCTTAAAAGTCTTACTCACATCGGCTACGGAGAGCATGATCACATAGTCATCCGGAATAGCTGGTGCTCTCATGTATGCTTCAGTGTTGCTTGCCTCAAAGCGAGCATAGAAGTGGTTTAGCTCGTCTGGTAGGCTTGTGTCACTGGGAAGCTCGCGGCTGTGCTTCCCTTTGTAGTCTGTAATAGTTTTCAAGCCCTGCCACATCCGACGAGCATCAGAGCCGGTGTAGTACGATTCAATCTTAGTCCTGTATTGACTCTTTGCCTGTTTGATGGTTCGTCAGAGGGCATAGCGGGATTTCTTTTAAGCCTCCGGGTTAGAGTCCAGCTCCTTAAAAGCGGCAGCTCTACCCTTTAGCTCAGTGCAGTGGTTGCCTGTAATCCATGGCTTCTGGTTGGGGTATGTACGTATGGTCACTCTGGGGACGACGTCATCGATGCACTTATTGATGAAGCCAGTGACTGATGTGGTGTACTCCTCAATGCTATCTGAAGAATCCCGGAACATGTTCCAGTCTGTGCTAGCAAAACATTCCTGTAGCTTAGCATCTGCGTCATCTGACCAATTTTTTATTAACTGAGTCACTGGTGCTTCCTGCTTTAGTTTTTGCTTATAAGCAGGAATCAGGAGGATAGAGTTATGGTCAGATTTGCCAAATGGAGGGCAAGGGAGAGCTTTGTATGCGTCTCTGTGCGTGGAGTAAAGGTGGTCTATAGTTTTTTTTTCCTCTGGTTGCAAATTTAACATGCTGGTAGAAATTAGGTAGAACAGATTTATGTTTACCTGCATTAAAGTCCCCGGCCACTAGGAGCGCTGCCTCTGGATGAGCATTTTCCTGTTTAGTTATGGCCTTATACAGCTCATTGAGTGCAATCTTAATGCCAGCATTGGTTTGTGGTGGTAAATAGACAGCAATGAAAAATATAGATGAAAACTCTCTTGGTAAATAGTGTGGTCTACAGCTTATCATAAGATACTCTACCTCAGGCGAGCAAAACCTCAAGACTTCCTTAGTATTTGATTTTGTGCACCAGCTGCTGTTTACAAATATACACCGCCACTCATTTTCTTACCGGAGTCAGCCGTTCTATCCTGCCGATGTAGCGTATAGCCCGCTAGCTGTATGTTGTCCATGTCGTCGTTCAGCCACGACTCAGTGAAACATAAGATATTACAGTTTTTAATGTCCCGTTGGTAGGATAAGCGTAATCTTAGGTCATCTCATTTCTTTGTCAGTGGGCAAACATACAAAATCAGCAGGGGATCAAATACTTTTTTCCCTCACTGTACGTCCACGATATCTCTGTCTCTTTCTCCTGCGAATGACGGGGATTTGGGCCTTGTCGGGTGTCTGTAGGATATCCTTCGCGTCTGACTCATTGAAGAAAAAATATTCCAATACGAGGTGAGCAATCGCTGTCTTGATATCCAGAAACTATTTTTGGTTATAACAGACGATGGCAGAAACATTATGTACCGAACAAATTACAAATAACGTGAAAAAACACACATAATTGTACAATTGGTTAGAGGGCTGTAAAACGGCAGCCATCTTCTCCAGCGCCATCTCTATCGACCTTCTGGAATTGTGATAGAGTGAATTTTAAGTGAAATAATCTGTCTGTAAACAATTGTTGGAAAGATTACTTGTGTCATGCACAAAGTAGATGTCCTAACCGACTTGCCAAAACTATAGTTTGTTAGCAAGAAATTTGTGGAGTGGTTGAAAAACAAGTTTTAATGACTCCAACCTAAGTGTATGTAAACTTCCAACTTCAATTGTAGTAGAACTGCATAAGTGTTGCTCTCCACTTTATGGAGGACCGAGTTTTGAAATCAGTGGAATTAGAGTATGATAACTAAGGAGATGGAGAGAATTCTGGCGATTGATTGCAAATATGTCGAAAAGAGAACACACAGAAGGCTCCGGATTATATCTTAAAACGAAGGGCAACCTTGGCATCCGTGACAGAGAGGGAGAAGCGTCCATCCATGTATACGGGTAAGAGAGTCTAGCTAGCTACATTGTCAGATATTACACATTTCTAATTTTATCAGAAAGTTGTTTTCATCCTGTAGGTTCATGCTCTACAACATTCGGAGAGTACGACCCTGCCTTACACAGGAAGCGGCACAGGTCCTAATCCAGGCACTTGTCATCTCCCGTCTGGATTACTGCAACTCGCTGTTGGCTGGGCTCCCTGCCTGTGCCATTAAACCCCTACAACTCATCCAGAATGCCGCAGCCCGTCTGGTGTTCAACCTTCCCAAGTTCTCTCACGTCACCCCGCTCCTCCGCACACTACACTGGCTTCCAGTTGAAGCTCGCATCTGCTACAAGACCATGGTGCTTGCCTACGGAGCTGTGAGGGGAACGGCACCTCCGTACCTTCAGGCTCTGATCTATCCCTACACCCAAACGAGGGCATTGCGTTCATCCACCTCTGGCCTGCTGGCTCCCCTACCTCTGCTGAAGCACAGTTCCCGCTCAGCCCAGTCAAAACTGTTCGCTGCTCTGGCACCCCAATGGTGGAACAAGCTCCCTCACGACGCCAGGACAGCGGAGTCACTCACCACCTTCCGGAGACATTTGAAACCCCACCTCTTTAAGGAACAGGATAAAGTAATCCTTCTACCCCCCAAAAAAAAAAATAATAATGTTTTATTGTAAAGTGGTTATCCCACTGGCTATAAGGTGAATGCACCAATTTGTAAGTCGCTCTGGATAAGAGCGTCTGCTAAATGACGTAAATGTAAATGTAAATGTACTCAGATTTCAGAGCACTCTCATCTGTGTGCCAGAGCGCAGAATAACTGACAAATTTATGAATGCTCAACACCCGTTGAATATGAATATGGCCGGTGTCAGTAAACGTTGTCAAAAAAGTGTAATTCAATAGTTGCCAGCAGCACAGTTGCAGGCACCAACGCATTGGATAATATAAAACATTTACATTTACATTTACGTCATTTAGCAGACGCTCTTATCCAGAGCGACTTACAAATTGGTGCATTCACCCTATAGCCAGTGGGATAACCACTTTACAATTATTATTTTTTAAACAGCCTAACCAGCTCTGCTAGGGCGAGTAAAATGGTCAGAGTGAGCTGTTCTCTCATTTGTGTCTGGAAGTAGCTAACAAGCTAGCCAACGTTAGCCAGTTAGCTTGGGTGCTTGACTGCTGTTGTTAGGTCAGAACGCTTGGATCAACCCTACTTTTCGTCCAGAGCGTCCAGTGTATGCTCCGAAAGCGAAACACTCAGAATTTACGAACGGCCAATCTGACAACGCTATGAGTTTACGAATGCCCAGAGCACACTATGGCACTCCAGATTAAATTTACGAACACACCCATAATATAAACCAGCCTTTAGTCTTGAAATCTTTGTTTGTTTAGTAAATAGCCTCATGTGAATCCTTAAAGAGATGGGTGGGGCTAAATCTTAAGAGGGTGTGAACGATGCTGAATGGGTGTAGACAAAGAAGAGCTCTCCAGTAGGTATCAAACATTCAAGGGCCATTTTCTCAAAAGTGAGGTTACAAGTTTATCAACTTTGAAAGCAGAATTGTTCCTCAACTGTAGTGTATGATATACCACTTTCTAGCCCTGAGTTTCTACTTTTATCCAATGTTAAAAAACACCATTTAAAATGTTGCTATATAAGACCGAATCGAGCCGGTCGGTCACAAATATTAATCCACTTGGACTGGTCGACCAAGAGGTCAACAGAGACAGAGCTGGCCCTGGACCAAGGTAAGGTTGTTGTCTCCCTGGGCACATGTACATTCAACACCTAAGTGCTTACACTGATTTCTCACATAGATGCAAATCTTAAATCAGGTTACAGACCAGTTAAGTAGGCCTAAGACCCCAAGACATAACGAGTGCAGCACAATCAGTAGGCTAGTTATTGGTTTCGTAACATAGGTTAGTGTTGGACTGAACCTACAGGACAGTAGATCTCCAGGAAGAGGGTTGGGCAGCCCTGCTTTATGCCCTTAAAAAAAAACGATCTTCTGTAAAAGCATGAGGCAAATTGGGCCAAGACAGTACCAATAACTACAGCAGGTCAAACCCTTTTGCCAGTGGTAGACAGGACATTGGCCAAAAGTCTTAACCCAAACCTTACGAGAAAACCTATGCTCATCCCTGCATGTTCACTTTGCATTGTATACAATCCATTGCTGTTTGTAGAACTTTCCCATCCCACTGGGTAAGCAAACTTTTAACATTCTGCCTTTTCTCCCCAGTGATTACACAATCACTCCACTGACAGACAGCAATTAGTAATAACGCAACATTGTTCCCATTGAAAGACGTATCACAGCAAAATGGAATGCCATACGTTTTCCCCTGTATAATAGTCTGATTGCCACTCATCACGAGAGCTGCTAACAGCCAACAACATCAGTCTACAATGCCATAGAGCTGTCAATCATCCACTGACACTGCCAAATTAGAGGGCACAGACCTTCAAGTCTCCAACAGGAACTTACCTAACTGGCAATTTTGTCTCCCCCAAGAAACAAATTAGAACGCAATTCGGAAACAAAAGTGGATCTTTGAAGGAAACTAGACAACTTGATTGATGGCCGCTGTCACTTCTGTGTTGTCTATGCTGTTGTGTCGTGTAAAAGTAACAATCTTACAACAACATTGGATGGCAGAGTGGATAAGGGAGTAAAAAGAATATCAAGCTGTTGATCAGATTGTGACAGTGCACCAGGCACGGTGTAGGCCGCACAATATAGCACTCATTTGCAAATTGCAAAGTCTTTAGTGTTTACCATCGTTTTAAATGAGGAATGTCCAATATGATGTTTCTGACAGTTGGATGAATGGACACTCGTAACCTCCTCCATATAACAAGTGCCCCCCTTTAATGGCCCAAATTGATCCATTTGGCCCGGCAGTGCATTGTCCTCTACATGCACTGTTTTCCTCATGCATACATCTTCTAATCCTTTTAGAGGCTGGCAGCCAAGGATGAAGGGGCAGCGTTGAATAATTCACGATTGTCCCTGATAAAAAAGAAGTGGAGACACAGGCTTGTAGTGCACTGAATCAATATTAAACTTGAACTGATCACATCCATATAAGGGAATGACTGAGGGCGACTACATATACAGTATTAAGGGACTGACTGATCCCCCTCTCCACCACTGGGATGTGGACTGTAAAATGTCAACAGCAGTATTGAAAATATAATTTAACTAATATTGTTCCCAGTGATGGCTGCTCTCCTGTCCTGTCACTTGTCACTCTTCCACACTGTGAGGTGAGGTGTCTTTCTGCTTCAGTAGCTACTTCAGTTACATTTCCTCATGTTCTTGGCTGACACCACTGAATGTGAAACTAAATATTCACACTAGATAGAATAATACCCATTCGATGCCTTGGTGGTTCTCTCATTGATTGTTTGATATTTAGTCATGCATGTTTAGCTCATGTATAATTTGGTTTATTGGACTTATTTTCAAATATAGCCCAGTCACTTAGCAGTCACTTTAGTGCAATTCTTACAGACATAAATGCTTTCTTTTTGGGAGTGGTCCATTATCAGAAGCGACAGAGATGGAGACAAACTGGGGAAAGAGTGGAGAAATGTCACTCCAGAACACATTTAAGTTCCTACACATGTCTGAGAATGTCTTTCCGAGGCAGCCAAACATCCCCAATCTTCTTCCTTTCTTTCTTTCATTACAGCTCGCACATAAATGCCAACTAAGATAACCCGCCATATCTCCGCATTTCCCTGACATTAACAGACAGTCTCAGCTACAGACATTGCTTATTGGTTTTCACAGAAGTGATTTGTGATGCTTTTGTTGGCGCTGTGTGTCTGTCTACCGTGCCTGTAATGACAACTAAATGAATATCGGTTATTGCCCGATTCAATAGAGTAGAGTCGGTAGATCAACATTGCCACCATAATGTATGCAATGTATGCATTGCATTAATATAGAGTATGGTTTTATTTACACTCAATTCCAATCATGGAGAATGACACCATCTGGTTTATTCATACATTAAACCATTTACCCTTTAACTGTTGATTGTAATGAGCAGTTGAGAAAAGAGTTAGCTGGAAAATGATGATATTCAAGGTGAATATTGGAAAATCTGGGCATTTGTTTTAGGGTGGTTGTTTAACAGAATGGGGATATTGAAGATCCTTTCGACTGTGAAGAAGAATTAGCTCGACCGACTACATGTAGATAATGAGGGAAAAACATCTGGACTGGTTGCATTCATATTGTGTGTTCCAGGCTGAATGTGTGTGATCATATACTGTAGAAGCAGCACATGACTCATTCTGCTACTGCATGTTAAATCCCTACCTTACACAGAAAGCGGCACAGGTCCTAATCCAGGCACTTGTCATCTCCCGTCTGGATTACTGCAACTCGCTGTTGGCTGGGCTCCCTGTCTGTGCCATTAAACCCCTTCAACTTATCCAGAACGCTGCAGCCCGTCTGGTGTTGAACCTTCCCAAGTTCTCTCATGTCACCCCGCTTCTCCGCACACTCCACTGGCTTCCAGTTGAGGTTCGCATCTACTACAAGACCATGGTGCTTGCCTACGGAGCTGTGAGGGGAACGGCACCTCCTTACCTTCAGGCTCTGATCAGACCCTACACCCAAAAGAGGGCACTACGTTCATCCACCTCTGGCCTGCTAGCTCCCCTACCTCTACGGAAGCACAGTTCCCGCTCAGCCCAGTCAAAGCTATTTGCTGCTCTGGCACCCCAATGGTGGAACAAGCTCCCCCACGACGCCAGGACAGCGGAGTCACTGACCACCTTCCAGAGACACTTGAAACCCTACCTCTTTAAGGAATACCTGGAATAGTATAAAGTAATCCTTCTTACTCCACCCCCCATAAAAAATAAAGGTGGTTGTCCCACTGGCTATCATACGTTGAATGCACCAATTTGTAAGTCGCTCTGGATAAGAGCGTCTGCTAAATGATGTAAATGTAAAATATAAATGTAAGACAAAACACGCTTACACAAACACACGCACGCAAGACATGCACATGTGCCCACACGAGCACACACACACACTTATAATGGCACCGGAGTGGATGGCTGACGTTTTACGGGCTCCTAACTAATTGTGCTATTTTGTTAGTTTTTTCGCATTGTTTGTAATTGATTTTGTACATAATGTTGCTGCTACCGTCTATTATGACCAAAAGGAGCTTCTGGACATCAGAACAGCGATTACTCACCTCGAACTGGACAAAGATTTTTTCTTGAATGAGTCCGACGCAAAGGATATACTGCTTTCCCGAGACCAGGCCCGTGAAGAAAAGATGGAGATACCGGGGGCGGAGGTCGGGGTGCCTTGTGAGAATTCGTCGGCGAGTGGGTAAACCGCCACTACCATCAGTCCTATTAGCCAACATGCAATCACTGGAAAATAAACTGGATGATCTACAATCAAGACTATCCTACCAACGGGACATTAAAAACTGTAATATCTTATGTTTCACGCGAGCCTACCAGACGAGCTAAATACCTTTTATGCTCGCTTCGAGGCAACCAACACTGAAGCACGCATGAGAGCACCAGCTGTTCTGGACGACTGTGTGATCACGCTCTCCGTAGCCGATGTGAGCAAGACCTTTAAACAGATCAACATTCACAAGGCCGCGGGTCCAGATGGATTACCAGGATGTGTACTCAGAGCATGCGCGGACCAACTGGCAAGTGTCTTCACTGACATTTTCAACCTCTCCCTGACAAGTCTGTAATACCTACATGTTTCAAGCATACCACCATAGTCCTTGTGCCCAAGAAAGTGTAGGTAACCTGCCTAAATGACTACCGCCTCATAGCACTCAGGTCGGTAACCATGAAGTGCTTTGAAAGGCTGATCATGGCTCACATCAACACCATCATCCCGGAAACCCTAGACCCACTCCAATTCTCATACTACCCCAACAGATCCACAGATGACGCAATCTCAATCGCACTCCACACTGCCCTTTCCCACCTGGACAAAAGGAAAACCTATGTGAGAATGCTGTTCATTGACTACAGCTCAGCACTCAACACCATAGTGCCCACAAAGCTCATCACTAAGCTAAGGACCCTGGGACTAAACACCTCCCTCTGCAACTGGATCCTGGACTTCCTGACAGGCCGCCCCCAGGTGGTAAGGGTAGGCAACAACACATCTGCCACGCTGATCCTCAACACTGGGGCCCCTCAGGGGTGCGTGCTTAGTCCCCTCCTGTACTCCCTGTTCACCCACGACTGCGTGGCCAAGCACGACTCCAACACCATCATTAAGTTTGCTGATGACACAAGAGTGGTAGGCCTGCTCACCGATAACGATGAGACAGCCTATAGGGAGGAGGTCAAAGACCTGGCAGTGTGGTGCCAGGACAACAACCTCTCCCTCAATGTGAGCAAGACAAAGGAGCTGATCATGGACTACAGGAAAAGGAGGGCCATTCATGGTAATGGAAATACACTGAGACTCAGATTTTTCACTTTAAAATGGATACCAAACAATATCAAGTTCAACAAACCATACAACTCTATGCCCAATGACAACTTTTAACAATTTCCACTGAACATTTTACAGGAAGAACTGCCCACTGGGCAAAAACTGGTTGAATCAACATTGTTTCCATGTCATTTCAACAAATAAATTAAATGTGATGACGTTGAATCAACGTGGAAAACTGATTGGATTTGCAAAGAGTCATCAACATAAGGGAATTTAATATTTTTATCTAAATCTAATGACATGGTGAAATTTTTTGTTGATTTCGTGTTAGTTAAAAACTCAACCAAATGTAAATCAAAATAAGACGTTGAACTGACATCTGTGCCCAGTTGGTGTGCAGATACAGTTTGCATCTGCACAGTTTTTCCAGTAACTGTGTGTCATTTCCTTACTGTGTAAATTATTCAAAGTAGTCATTGTGCATATAATTGTTTGGTTTGTTAAACTTTTCAACCAATGTTTTTTGTTTGGCATACATTTTTTAATGAAAAATCAGAGTCTCAGCGTAATTCCATTAAAGTGGAATTGCCCTATAGTTGGTTGGAGGTTGTCCATTGATTGGCGCTGAGGTTGTGGGTTTGTCAATCAAATTTTATGTTATGTTTTGACGGTACCTGGGTCGTTCTTGAATTGTGGTGGCATTTGCGTCCCTCGCCTTTGCAACCATGAAAAACACTTTAAAATGACAAATAGCTACACATCATATATGATTTGGTTTATATTTAACTGTTTATCAATGATAAAAACATCATCCAAGTCCTTAATACTGCAGCATTATATGTTTATGAATTGTTTAAAGCAATTAGGGCAAGTAAATTGGCTTGTCCCAGTAGACATGAGTACACAGTGTTACCTGGTGTTGATTTTTCAGTGTAACATTTATAGTGTTGATTCAGGTGGCAAATTAACTCTGTAAATGTTAAATTAACACTCATTGGTGTAAAATAACCCCAGTGTTGGTATTAAGTTGAGTGTGAGCGTGTGATTGTGTCAGTTTTACTTTGTGGAGAGTAAAATATTCTCATCAAAACCACACCCATCATTTCCATATTCCCCAGCATGCTCTACTGCAGGTAGATCTTTTTAGGATAATTTTTATTATCTGTGTTTTTGCAAGTACATTGTTTGATTGATTAATCTTATGCTACACAAAGATAATAACATACATTTTTCTTAACTAATCCAATCAGTTAGTTAGATTTACTGCACCCATTACTGAAATGGTTGTTCCAGTTTAAATGGTTTTAGTAGTCTCCTTTATCAATGTTTATAACCTTGACATTCAATCTGAATGAAGGTTGCGGGTGAATGAAAACTCCAACTGTTGGACATCCTAACTCTGGCTGGATTCCAATAGGAATTACACATCACTTTGCAAGCCAGCATAATGTGACTTGCAGTCCTGATGTGGCCTGTAAACAATGAGTTTCAAGCCACTGTTTTATGGTAAAACTAGACCATCAAAATAAGGTTTTATGAGATGTCATAAAGAGTTTAATTTTAATGATAACATTTGCCTAGGAACTCACTTGGTGAAGGCCACAGGACTGAAAATGAATTCAACAACCATGTCTATAATATTGTTTATAATATTGTAACGTCCTTAACCCAACACTAAGCGACCTCTTGGCGTAATGGTTAAACAATACTATATGCGCATAACACCATTGGTGCAAACTACAGTTGAAGACGGAAGTTTACATACACTTAGGTTGGAGTCATTAAACTCGTTTTTCAACCACTCCACAAATTTCTTGGAAATTTCCAGAAAATGATGTCATGGCTTTAGAAGCTTCTGATAGGCTAATTGACATCATTTGAGTCAATTGGAGGTGTACCTGTGGATGTATTTCAAGGCCTACCTTCAAACTCAGTGCCTCTTTGCTTGACATCATGGGAAAAGCAAAATAAATCAGCCAAGACCTCAGAAAATTATTGTAGACCTCCACAAGTCTGGTTCATCCTTGGGAGCAATTTCCAAACGCATGAAGGTCCCACGTTCATCTGTACAAACAATAGTACGCAAGTATTAACACCGTGGGACCACGCAGCCGTCATACCGCTCAGGAAGGAGACACATTCTGTCTCCTAGAGATGAAAGTACTTTGGTGCGAAAAGTGCAAATCAATCCCAGAACAACAGCAAAGGACCTTGTGAAGATGCTGGAGGAAACAGGTATAAAAGTATCTATATCCACAGTAAAATGAGTCCTATATCGACATAACCTGAAAGGCCGCTCAGCAAGGAAGAAGCCACTGCTCCAAAACCGCCATAAAAAAGCCAGACTACGGTTTGCAACTGCACATGGGGACAAAGATCGTACTTTTTGGAGAAATGTCCTCTGATCTGATGAAACAAAAATAGAACTGTTTGGCCATTATGACCATCGTTATGTTTGGAGGAAAAAGGGGGTCGATTGCAAGCCGAAGAACACCATCCCAACCGTGAAGCACGGGGGTGGCAGCATCATGCTGTGGGGGTGCTTTGCTTCAGGAGGGACTGGTGCACTTCACAAAATAGATGGCATCATGAGGAAGGAAAATTATGTGGATATATTGAAGCAACATCTCAAGACATCAGTCAGGAAGTTAATGCTTGGTCGCAAATGGGTCTTCCAAATGGACAATGACCCCAAGCATACTTCCAAAGTTGTGGCAAAATGGCTTAAGGACAACAAAGTCAAGGTATTGGAGTGGCCATCACAAAGCCCTGACCTCAATCCTATAGAACATTTGTGGGCAGAACTGAAAAAGTGTGTGCGAGCAAGGAGGCCTTCAAACCTGACTTAGCCAGCTCTGTCAGGAGGAATGGGCCAAAATTCCAACTTATTGTGGGAAGCCTGTGGAAGGCTACCCGAAACGTTTGACTCAAGTTAAACAATTTAAAGGCAATGCTTAAAGTTTAAGAGGGCTTATCTACCGTCCCCTTTGCTAGATTTGAGCTAATCTGGCTCAGGCTAATGTTGTTGTTGTTGTTGTTGTTGTTGTGCATAGGCAACTGAGGGAGATATAGCGTACTGCTTGGTTGATCAATTTAAAGTTCCCAAAAGTAAGACGTGGTATTTATATATTTGCAGAAAACCATTCCGTTTTTTTTGGTGTCTTTGGCTACTGCTTTCTAAATAATGATCTAAACAAAGTTGTGCTGTTCTGCTGCCTGTAAACACAGTCCATTAGTGCAACATCAATGTGAATGTCATCGGCCCTATGGCATGGCCTATTTGCATAATAGGTCTACTCTAGCTGTGATTGGTTATGGCGCACCGGGTCTGTGTAGAGTCCGACATGGACAAGACGGACAAGTTTTATTTGTTTTTATTTACCGCAGTGTCTATTAATTGCCCAAACGCATGGCCGCTTGTCCATCCATTACTATAGAATTTTCACAAATACTGACTACTTAATTTCCAAACATTCTATTAATAATGAAAACATGAATATTTGCATATCTATGACCTCGTCACAAAATGTAATTACATTTGATGGTGCTAAATCTGTGTCAGTTCCTATTTAACACTGAAAAGTGTGGACCCGTATACACACTGGCCCAGGGTTAATTTATAAAAAGGTTAATTACCTTAGATTTGAGCATCTGTGGCCTTCATTTAAGAAAATCCTCAATTACTTAAAATGTGTAATTGGTGCAACCATCATTGTTGTTACTACTCCTAGCCTACTGTTTAAAAAGTATTGAAAGTCATTAAGCTGCCATATTAGTTGATTTAGAATAGGAAGATATACACAAATACATTTAAATTCAGTTCATTTTATTAAAAATGACATGTCCAAATGCCACCGCAATTCAAGAACGACCCACCTCGAAGGTTTGCAGAGTTAAGATTGTTTGAGATCCTGTCTTACCTTTTGTCGAGCGATGCTTCCATATGATGTTGGGTTCTGGTCGTCCAATGGCAAGACACATTAGAGTAATGTTGCTGCCCTCGTTCACTGTGATGTCCGTCGATATGTTTGTGATCTTTGCAGGTACTAAGGAAAGTGGAAACAAAAACATAGTACTTTCAATTATAATTTAATTAATTCAATTATACATTTAGTAAGAATATAGCTACAGCACTTTTGTTAGAAAAATGTTGACACATTTTTTCATTAGGTGTAATCAAAGCAGGACCTCATCTAAACCATCACAATTGTCACGATCGTCGTAGGGAATAGACCAAGGCGCAGCGTGATGAACGAACATGTTTAAACTTTATTATCTTTAGTGATAATAGACAACAATAAACACAACAAGAAACGACTCGTGAAGTCCACGGTAACAATGACCAACACGGAACAAGAACCCACAAACACAAAGGGAAAACAGACAGTTTAAATATGGCTCCCAATCAGAGACAACCAACGACAGCTGACACTCGTTGCCTCTGATTGGGAGTCAATCTAGCCAACATAGAAGTAAACACAACTAGAACTACCAACATAGAAATCTAACACATAGAATGAACACACCCTGGCTCAACATATAGAGTCCCAGAGCCAGGGTGTGACAGTACCCCCCCCTAAAGGCGCGGACTGCGACCGCGCCTCAACTTGAACAAAACAGTGGAGGGCTGAGTGGGCATACCTCCTCGGCGGCGGTTCTGGCTCCGGCCTTGCCCACCACCCTCCAATAAACCCCCCATAGCGCCCCTGGTCCAGTCTGGCCCCGCTGGCTGGAGCTGAACTTAGCAGGAGCGGTTAGCTTCAGCTCCGTAGTGGAGCAGTTGACCGGTACCTTAACAGGCACCGGTGACCCAGGCACGGGTTGTGCTGGACTGACGACGCGCACCCCTGGCTTGGTGCGTGGAGGAGGAACGGGCCTTACCAGGCTGACGACGCGCACCCCTGGCTTGGTGCGTGGAGGAGGAACGGGCCTTACCAGGCTGACGACTCGCACCCCTGGCTTGGTGCGTGGAGGAGGAACGGGCCTTACCAGGCTGACGACGCACACCGTAGGCTTGGTGCGTGGAGCAGGGACAGGCCGGGCTGGGCTGGCGACGCACCCCGTAGGCTTGGTGCGTGGAGCAGGGACAGGCCGGGCTGGGCTGGCGACGCACACCGTAGGCTTGGTGCGTGGAGCAGGGACAGGCCGGGCTGGGCTGGCGAAGCACCCCGTAGGCTTGGTGCGTGGAGCAGGGACAGGCCGGGCTGGGCTGGCGACGCACACCGTAGGCTTGGTGCGTGGAGCAGGGACAGGCCGGGCTGGGCTGGCGACGCACCCCGTAGGCTTGGTGCGTGGAGCAGGGACAGGCCGGGCTGGGCTGGCGACGCACACCGTAGGCTTGGTGCGTGGAGCAGGGACAGGCCGGACCGGGCTGGCGACGCACACCGTAGGCTTGGTGCGTGGAGCAGGGACAGGCCGGGCTGGGCTGGCGACGCACACCGTAGGCTTGGTGCGTGGAGCAGGGACAGGCCGAACCGGGCTGTGGAGACGGATAGGAGACCTGGAGTGAAGAGCGGCCACAACCCGTCCCGGCTGAATGCCTACCCTCACACACTCTGTGTGAGGCATCCGCACAGGACGTACAGGGCTGTGTACCTGTACTGGCATAACAGCACGTGACACTGGAGCAGGATATCCGGGACCGCGGAGAGGCATTGGAGACCACGAGCGTTGAGCCGGCACACTCCGTCCTGGCTGCATACCCCCCTTCGCACGACACGTGCGGGGTGCTCGCACAGGACGTACAGGACTATGCCGGACCACTCGTGGCACAGTACACCGCTCCGCATACCGCAGAACCTGCCCCGTCCCATGCTGCCATGCCTGAGTACGGGAAGTTGGTTCCGCTCTCCATCCAGGCTCCGCCAACCTGCCTTCTGGCCCCCCTAACCCGGTGGCCTCCTCTCCAAATCGCCCTGTGGCAGCCTCCTGCTGCCCAGCCGCCCATGCCGTGTGCCCCCCCCCTAAAAATGTTTTGGGGTTGCCTCTCGTCCGTCCGACGATGACACTGCTGACGCCGCTGCTCCTCTCTCGCCAGGGCCTTAATCCTAGCCCAAGGTCCCTTGCCCCCGAGCATGTCCTCCCAGGACCACGATTTGCCCACCTGGGCCATCGCCAACCTCTCCATCTCCTTTCCCGGCGCTTCCTCCCATGTCCAGTCCAAGATCTGCCCCTGGACACGCTGCTTGGTCCTTTTATGGTGGGTTCTTCTGTCACGATCGTCGTAGGGAATAGACCAAGGCGCAGCGTGATGAACGAACATGTTTAAACTTTATTATCTTTAGTGATAATAGACAACAATAAACAAAACAAGAAACGACTCGTGAAGTCCACGGTAACAATGACCAACACGGAACAAGAACCCACAAACACAAAGGGAAAACAGACAGTTTAAATATGGCTCCCAATCAGAGACAACCAACGACAGCTGACACTCGTTGCCTCTGATTGGGAGTCACTCTAGCCAACATAGAAGTAAACACAACTAGAACTACCAACATAGAAATCTAACACATAGAATGAACACACCCTGGCTCAACATATAGAGTCCCAGAGCCAGGGTGTGACAACAATTCAAACCATCAAAACCATGTGGTAAGCTTACAACTTATTTATTGTCATTACCATGTAGAACATTGCACATTCTCATGAGACACTGTCTCATATATCAATGTATAAATATATACTTTAGATAGGCACATGCCATTTGAATGTTCATGGATTTCAGTTTGCATTGACTGCTATGTGGGTGTAATAAAACCTGGATTTACACATAGAAATTGTAACATCCAGTGTAGCTAATAATGGTTATTATAATGGAAGGGGAAGACAGATAGGTAGGTAGCCAGTGACTGGGGACCACGGGGTGAGTGGTTTGCTCTCCTACATCTCATTGACCTTTGGATCTAATGCTCTAATTATTATGGATGTCTAATGTTCATTTCTGGCTCATTTAGGGGACAGTTCCTAACCTACTTTTAAATGCCACAGAATAGCTTTCTCCAATCCTTCCAGATGAGACGTCCCATTACAAATCAATGAAGAAAATACAAGTAAATTACAGAAAGTAACTGAGCAAAAATATAAACGCAACATGAAAAGTGTTGGTCCCATGTTGCATGAGCTGAAATAAAATATGCACAAAAAGCTTATTTCTCTAAAATGTTGTGCACAAATTTGTTTACATCCCTGTTAGTGAGCATTTCTCCTTTGCCAAGATAATCCATCCATCTGACAGGTGTGTTATATCAAGAAGCTGATTAAACAGCATGATCACTACATAGGTGCACCTTGTGCTGGGGACAATAAACAGGCACTCTAAAATGTGCAGTTTTGTCACACAACACAATGGCACAGATGTCTCAAGTTTTGAGGGAGCGTGCAATTGGCATGCTGACTGCAGGAATGTCCACCAGAGCTGTTGCCAGATAATTAATGTTCAGTTCTCTACCATAAGCCGCCTCCAACGTTGTTTTAGAGAATTTGGCAGTATGTCGAACTGGCCTCACAACAGCAGACCTCGAGTAACCACGCCAGTCCAGGACCTCCACTTCTGGCTTCTTCACCTGCGGGATCGTCCAAGACCAGCCAACCGGACAGCTGATGAAACTGTGGGTTTGCACAACCAAAGAATTTCTGAACAAACTGTCAGAAACCGTCTCAGTGAAGCTCATTTGCAAGCTTGTCGTCCTCACCAGGGTCTTGACCTGTCTTCAGTGGGCAAATGCTCACCTGCGATGGCCAGTGGCACGCGGGACAAGTGTGCTCTTCACAGATGAATCCTGATTTCAACTGTACTGCAGATGGCAGACAGCGTGTATGGCGTCGTGTTGGCGAGCAGATTGCTGATGTCAACATTATGAACAGAGTGCCCCATGGTGGCGGTGGGATTATGATATGGGCAGGCATAAACTACGGACAATGGGTATGAATACTTTCTGAAGGCACTGTATTTGTCTCTGCCTGCAAATCATCCTCATAAAAGGTAGGCTATATTCTATATACAAGACATAGCTCAAGAGAAAGTGCCCACTTTCATCATTCTTACATTTTAGTCATTTAGCAGACGCTCTTATCCAGAGCGACTTACAGTTAGTGCATACATTATTTTATTTTTTTCATACTGTCCCCCCCGTGGGAATCGAAGCCACAACCCTGGCATTGCAAACGCCATGCTCTACCAACTGAGCTACATCCCTGCCGGCCATTCCCTCCCCTACCCTGGATGACGCTGGGCCAATTGTGCGCCGCCCCATGTGTCTCCCGGTCGTGGCTGGCTACGACAGAGCCTGGATTCGAACCACTGCGCCACTCGGGAGGTCTTGCTGCTTCAAGTTCAGTAGCCATACTTGTGAGATCAGGTGTGCGTGTGGTCTCAATTAAATAGTGTAATCTATAGCCTATGCATGGGCGGAGAAGCACAGGGAATCTTTCTAAGGAAATGTACTTCCTAAATATGATTAGGCTATATTAGCCTACATTGCGTATAAATAAATATTGATCACCCATATTTGTCTTCGTCTGAAAATCGTCACACTCCTAAAAGGTAGGCTATAAAACGTAGCTCAAGAGAAAGTGCAAGTCTTTCCAACACTGCTCTCTTCAAACTACATCTAGCCTATTGGCTGATTTAGCTCAGTAATACAGATAGCCTAATATAATGGGCCACGTAAGAATCTCTTGTAATTTAACCTATTTCTTAGGTTATCTTTGCTCACTTTGCTATTGCTTATAAGGCGCATAATTGCTGGGACAAGTGAGCTGAGTCACATACGCCTAAAATAACATTACGGGACTGCGGTTGGGTTCGGGACCAGCTATTTCGGTAGCAGCCAGTGGGTGTAGGAAGGTGCGGTATGAAAACCTACAGGTGCGTGCGGGAGCTAATGACTAAATCAGTCCCGCGCAGACCTCTACCGAAGTCATCTAGCTTGATAATGGCAGTTGCCAAGACATTAAAACATGCTCAGTTGCAGGGCCCTGATGTTAGTCAGAAATCAAGTCCCCAGGACATACGTCACTCTGTTCATGTCAGCACAGTGAGGGGGGCTGAAAATTAATAGAAAAAGTAGAATCAAGGTCTGTGGATGTTGGAAGATCTCTTTAGGGTGTTTATCTCACGATGGAGCTTTTTAATTTTCTGTTCATAAATGAATGGCTCCAAATGGAAAAATTTACACAATTTATCGTTAGCTAGAAATTGTCAAAGACTGCAGTCACCCAAGTCATAGACTGTTCTCTCTGCTACCGCACGGCAAGCGCCAAGTCTGTGACCAAAAGGCACCTGAACAGCTTCTACGACAAAAGCCATAAGACTGCTGAACAGTTAATCAAATGGGCTACCCGGACAATTTACATTGACCCCCTGTATTATTTATTTATTTATCTTAACTGACTCTCCCTTGCACTGGCTCTATGCACACTTAGTAGACTCTACACACACACACACACACACACACACATACACACAAAGACACACAGGCTCACGCACACGCTCACACACACATGCATGCATATTGATGCCACACACACACACTCACACATAGACACACTTTCACACTTCACATATGCTGCTGTTACTCTGTTTATTATACAAGTATATCCTGATTGCCTAGTCACGTTTACCCCTACACACATGTACAATACATACTGTATTACCTTAATTACCTCAACTACCTCGTACCCCTGCACATTGACTCAGTACTGGTTCTCCTTGTATATAGCCTCGTTATTGTTTTTATTGTGTTACTATTTCCTTTTTTATTTGGCAAATATTTGTCTTCCTTTTTAACTCTGCATTGTTAGGAATGGGCTCATAAGTAAGCATTTCACCTGTTGTATTCGGTACATGTGACCAATAAAGTTTGATTTGATAACCTAAAATGTGGGGATAGGACAAAACTATAGGTAGAAACTGTAGTGTAAAATATTTTTGGAAGTAAAACGTAGCTGGATTCTCAAGCTTGGCAGTAACGATTCAGAAATCTCAGGTTTTATAGCAGGATGATCTAAAGAGCCAAACGGCAGACGAAATTCTGATGAGGTCAAAGACTTTACACTAAGGAATAGAGGAGTATGAAATACATGGCCACATTGTTTCCTCAGAATGCCCAGCCGTGCATGTGTGTGTTTGTGTGTCAGTAGGTGTGTTGTGCCCATTGTTGCAATATCTGTGCAACCTTGACTACTTTTTACAGCGGACATGCAACCTATAATAGACTCAAAATCCATATTTTCGATTAGTTTACTATTTAATTTGTATCTGACATTAATGGAATATTTTACCTTAGAAATCATGACCATGTACTTTTGGCAATTCTCATCCATTGACATCCGCCCACACATCAAAGGCATTGTTACAGCTATGTTCTCCGAATCTATAATTGATGTTCACAGTTCATTTATAACCAATTCAAAATGCAACAAAAATATCAAACAGATTACTATAGATCTTCCAACCTTAATACCTGTACAGTCCCCAAAAACATCAGAGCCAACTTCTAGGGTCTCACCAACATATATACAGTACAAACTAAGTATGTACTCATTGTCAATTCAGGGAAGCACCCTGAGCCATAGAGCAGTAACATCTCCACACATTTGAGCCTGGGAAGCATGATAAAACGCTGGGGCTTGGGGCTGCTTGTGCATTGAAGAGAGGAAAAACTAGGTCGATATCCTGCTGGTTGGTGGGAGGGAAAAGGGTGACACCTGCCTTTAAACTGCCAAGCTCTTCAGTTCAAAGGCATCTCTGTACCAGGGACTGGAACTCATACAGTAGCATGACTGTGGCTCCAGTCCAAATAGGCTCCAGTCCAAATAATGATGTTGCATTGAAGTCAAATGGAATGACAAAGGTATGACTTACAGTGCCTTCAGAAAGTATTCATACCCCTTGACTTATTCCTCATTTTGTTGTGTTACAGCCTAAATTCCAAATTGATGAAAAATATTTTCCCCTCACCCATCTACACACAATACCCCATAATGAGAAAGTGACTTTTTTGGAAATGTATTGAAAATGAAATACAGAAATCACTCATTTATATAAGCATTCACACCCGAGTGAATACTTTTAGAAGCACCTTTGGCGGCGATTACAGCTGTCTTTTTGGGTAGGTTTCTAAGAGCTTTGCACACCTGGATTGAACAATATTTGCCCATTCTTCAAGGTATGTCAAGTTGATTGTTGATCATTGCTAAACAGCCATTTTCAAGTCTTGCCATAGATTTTCAAGCCGATTTAAGTCAAAACTGTAACTAGGCCACTCAGGAACATTTTAATGTTTTCTTGGTAAGCAACTCCAGTGTGGATTTGGCCATGTGTTTTAGGTTATTGTCCTGCTGAAAGGTGAATTCGTCTCCCAGTGTCTGTTGGAAAGCAGACTGAACCAGATTTTCCTCTAGGAATTTGCCTACGCTTATAGTTGTATTCCGTTTATTTTTTCCCAAAAAAACTCATATCACAACCATTACACTCTGTAACTGTTTTAAAATCAATAAGTGCATCGATGACGTCGTCCCCACAGTGAAGCTATGGATTACAGGCAACATCCGCACTGAGCTAAAGGGTAGAGCTGCCGCTTTCAAGGAGCGGGACTCTAACCCGGAAGCATATAAGAAATCCCGCTATACCCTCAGACGAACCATCAAACAGACAAAGCGTCAGGACTAAGATCGAATCGTACTACACCGGCTCCGACGCTCGTCGGAAGTGGCAGGGCTTGCAACCTATTACAGACTACAAAGGGAAGCAAAGCCGTGAGCTGCCTAGTGACACAAGCCTACCAGACGAGCTAAATAGCTTCTATGCTCACTTCGAGGCAAGTAACACTGAAACATGCATGAGAGCATCAGCTGTTCCGGACGACCGCATGATCACGCTCTCCATAGCCGATGTGAGTAAGACCTTTAAACAGGTCAACATTCACAAGGATGTGTACTCCGAGCATGCGCTGTGTCTTCACTGACATCTTCAACCTCTCCCTGACTGAGTCTGTAATACCAACATGTTTCAAGCAGACCACCATAGTCCCTGTGCCCAAGAACACTAAGGTAACCTGCCTAAATGACTACCGACCCGTAGCACTCACGTCTGTAGCCATGAAGTGCTTTGAAAGGCTGGTCATGGCTCACATCAACACCATTATCCCAGAAACCCTAGACCCACTCCAATTTACATACCGCCCCAACAGATCCACAGATGATGCAATTTCTATTGCACTCCACACAGCCCTTTCACACCTGGACAAAAGGTACACCTATGTGAGAATGCTATTCATTGACTACCGCTCAGCGTTCAACACCATAGTGCCCTCAAAGCTCATCACTAAGCTAAGGACCCTGTGACTAAACACCTCCCTCTGCAACTGGATCTTCCTGACGGGCCGCCCCCAGGTGGTAAGGGTAGGTAACAACACATCTGCCACGCTGATCCTCAACACGGGGGCCCCTGAGGGGTGCGTGCTCAGTCCCCTCCTGTACTCCCTGTTCACTCATGACTGCATGGCCAGGCACGACTCCAACACCATCAATAAGTTTGCCGATGACAGGCCTGATCACCGACAACGACGAGACAGCCTAGAGGGAGGAGGTCAGAGACCTGGCCATGTGGTGCCAGGACAACAACCTCTACCTCAACGTGATCAAGACAAAGGAGATGATTGTGGACTACAGGAAAAAGAAGAGGACAGAGCACACCCCCATTCTCATCGACAAAGAAGAGAACAGAGCACACCCCCATTCTCATCGACAGGGCTGTAGTGGAGCAGGTTGATAGCTTCAAGTTCCTTGGTGTCCACATCACAGACCACAACCCCAGACCCCTACCCCCATCACAGGATGGGCAGGGCCAGAACACAGACACCCAAAGACAACCTGACCCACAGCAGGGCTGCAGGCCCGAGCAGAGACCCCCCGTCCCAGCAATACCCTGTGGGCATCTGACCTCCATGATATGCCCAGTGCCCTGACCCCAGAGGTCCAGCAAAGCTCCAGGAAACAGCCCTCTGGAGTCGTCAGCCCAGCGGCTCCATCAGGATTAGAAGCACCAGGACTCATGGAGATAGTGATGGACACAATGGCAGGCAGAGGGAGGTCTCTGATGAAAGACCCAGCACCACCAACCCTCCCTGCCTTCCCTTCACTTCCCTACCTGCCTTCCTCTCCCTGGGAAGAGGCCTGGCTCTCCCGATATCAGCAGCCCAGGTCCCCAAGGAGAGCCCCAGGTGCCTGTCCCCCCAGGCCCAAGACTCAGTACAGCGAGCTTTTCCCCAGCAGGCTGCCCCTCCTACTGCCAGGCCTGAAAATATCCCTGGTGCAGGGAGAGGCCTCTTCATCCAGAAACCCCAAGGTCTCACCTCTCCTCTCAGTCTCTCCTTCAGTTCATTTAGAAAAACTTAAGAGGTCCACCTGTGATTGTGAAGGGTTGGTTGAAAAATGTATGCACTCACTAACTGTAAGTCACTCTGGATAAGAGCGTCTGCTAAATGACTAAAATGTAAATGTAAAATGTAAAGTCAGGGAGCATCAACGTGGTGCAGGAGAAAACCACAGACCCCAATGCAGCTCTCTTTGCAACCATGCTGGTCAACAAAAGTCAGTCAGATTTCAGCTAGATTGTGGTGCTAGTTGTAATGTTATCCTTGCAAACCTCATAAAAGCCAGTCACCTAGAGCCCTGCAGTCAGGTATTGGTGATGTATAACAAGAGTACTCTGATGCCACTGGGGAAGTGCACACTTAAAGTGATCAATCCATGCAATAAGAAAACCTACCGAGTTGAGTTCATCGTAGTCAACAAGAATGTGCACAGGCCCATTCTAGGCAGTAAGTCTATCCAGGCAATGGAGTTGATTACTGTGCAGCATCACAACATCCTGGCCATCGAGAAAACAACAGGATCCTGGACTAAAGAGCAAATTAAACAAGAGTACTCTGATGTATTCCAGGGAGATGGATGCTTACCCAGCAAACTGAAGCTGGAAGTGGATGAGCGAGTGGAGCCCGTCCAGCTGCCAAAGAGAAGAGTGCCAGTAGCACTATATAAACCACTTAAAGAGGAGCTCAGTGGTCTAGAGAAAAGAAGGATGATAAAAGCAGTTGAAAAAAGCACAGATTGGATTAGCAGCCTGATCGTAGTCAAGAAACCGTCTGGAAAACTAAGAGTGTGCATTGATCTGAAACCTCTCAACAAGGCGCTCAAGAGGAGCCATTACCCACCTCCCACTATTGAAGACTTGCTGCCAGATCTGAACAGAGCACACGTGTTCTCTGTTTGTGATGTAAAAAATGGATTTTGTCATGTGGAACTGGAGGAGGAATCCAGCTATCTCACCACGTTCTCTACTCCCATGGGATGCTACAGGTGGCTGTGCATGCCGATGGGAATCAGTCCAGCCCCAGAGATCTTTCAGAGGAAGTTGAACCAGGCAATGGAAGGTCTTCCAGGAGTCAAAATCATTGCAGATGACATCCTGATTGTGGGAGAAGGAGACAACAATGAAGCGGCGACTCTGGATCACGACAAAAACCTGAAAATGCTCCTGGACAGATGCAGGAAGCTCAATATCAAGCTGAATCCAGAGAAGCTGCAGCTCAGGCTGAAGGAAGTGCCCTACATTGGCCACCTACTAACATCAGAGGGGTTGAAAGTGGACCCAGGAAAAGTGACAGCCATCAAACAGGCCTTGGTCTACAGATGTGCAGGGGGTGCAGCGCTTCCTTGGCATGGTAAACTACCTAGCCAAGTTCTGCAGCCATGCCACGGAGCTCTGCGAGCCACTGCGACAGCTAACACACAACTGTACTACAGTGTGATGCTTCAGAGAGTGGGTTAGGAGCAGCCTTGATGCAGGGAGGACAACCAATAGCATACACCAGCAGAGCCCTGACAGAGACTGAAAAAGGGTATGCACAGATAGAGAAGGAGCTGCTTACAGTGGTGTTTGGCATGGAGAGCTTCCACCAATTCACATATGGATGAACTGTGGAAGTGCAGTCAGATCACAAGCCTCTAGAGAGCATCATGACAAAGCCTCTCCTCAGCGTACCAAAAAGACTACATTGCACGCTCATGAGACTCCAAAACTATGAGGTCAGTCTCCGATACGTTCCGGGAAAACATGTGGTTCTGGCTGACACCCTGAGCAGGGCGTACCTCACATAACAAGACAACAGAGGCCCTGTGGAGGTCGAAGTGGAATCAATCAATATGATACACTACCTCCCTGTGTCAAGCGAGAGACTAAAGCACATCCAGAGAGCCACTGAGCTAGACTGGGAGCTCCAGACACTGAAAAATGTGATCCTGCAGGGGTGGCCTGAAGTGAAAGGACATGTACCCTTGGAAGTAGCCATGTATTTTCACAACAGAGATGAGCTGAGTGTGCAAAATTGAGTTATCTTCAGAGGTGAGCGAGTCGTTGTGCCTACTGCCCTCAGGTCAGAGATAATGCAGAGAATCCATTCCTCACACATAGGAACAGAGGGATGTCTGAGAAGAGCTCGCGAGTTTGTCTACTGGCCAGGCATGAATGCACAGCTGAGAACATACATGGCACAATGTAGCACCTGCACGGCATGGGGTATGAAGCAGCAGAAAGAAATGTTGAGGCCCCACGAAGCACCAAAGCGTCCCTGGGAAAGAATAGGGACTGACCTGTTCCAGTTCAACGACAGAGACTACATGGTCACAGTTGATTATCTCTCCAACTTCTGGGAAGTGGACCATTTGGAGAACACACAGTCGAAAACGGTCATTCGAAAACTGAAGACACACTTTGCACAATATGGGATACCTGACATCCTTTACTCAGACAATAGTCCCCAGTACTCTTCAGACGAGTTCCGAAGTTTCAGCAAGGCTTGGGACTTTACACACAAAATATTGTCTCCAGGATACCCGCAAAGTAATGGGAAAGTGGAATCGGCAGTGAAAACAGCCAAAAGACTGATGGCAAAAGCAAAGAGAGCAGGTGCTGACCCATACCTGGCCATGCTGGATCACAGAAATATCCCGTCACAAGGAACAGACAGCAGCCCTGCAATGGTGCTCATGGGAAGACGTACAAAGACACTACTTATAATGAGTGAAAATCTTCTGAGACCGGGGATGGCAAACTGTCAGCTGGAGAAGATCAAAGAAAGACAGCAGAAACAGGCGAAGTACTACGACACCTCTGCTAAGGATCTCACAGAGCTGCAACGAGATGACAGGGTGAGAGTTCAGCCACTCACAGGACAGAAACACTGGTGGCAGAGGGCCACAGTAGTCAGACCAGTGGAGCAAAGGTCCTATGAGGTGAAGACAGAACAGGGACAAGTCTTCAGGAGGAACAGGCGACACCTGAGGAAGAGCAGAGAAATAGAGGATGATTTCCCCACTGTTGAGGAGCCTGGCACAGAGCCAGTAAATAGAGCACCAGCTGACACCCAGCAGGGTGCTGAACACAACCTAGAGGTGGACGCTGCACCTCAACAAGAAGATCCAAACATCTCAGGTCAAGCACCTCCTGATGTAATCAACACTCCCCACACAAGGTCTGGTAGGGCCATCCGAAGACCTATACACCTGAAAGACTTTGTGGGAAGGTAAAAATAATGAATGGACAGTCAGAGACAGTAAACAAACATTCAGTTCACATTCCAGTTTATTGCAGACATGGACTACAAGTTAGGTGGAGTCTGCCTTTGTTGTAAAAAACAAACAAAAAAACATGTAGCAATATTGATGTTACTCATATTGATGTTACACAGGAAACGGAAACCAGTTGGGACTTACTGTATGAATGTGCAGGTTGACAACATGCCTAGTAAAGTAGGCTTAACTATATATCTTTGTCTGTCGTGACTACAACGCAAAGCATATTGAAACACCCCCCACCCCACCCCACCCCCTCTTTAATGCTGCTGCTACTCTGTTTATCTATGCATAGTCACTTTAACTCTACTCACATGTTCAGTGCCTTGTAAAAGTATTCATCCCCCTTGGCGTTTTTCCTATTTTGTTGCATTACAACCTGTAATTTAAATGGATTTTTATTTGGATTTCATGTCACTGACATACGCAAAATATTCCAGATTGGTGAAGTGAAATGAAAAAAATTACTTGTTTCAAAATATTATTTAAAAATAAATAACGGAAAAGTGGTGTGTGCATATGTATTCACCCCCTTTGCTATGAAGACGCTAAATAAGAGCTGGTGCAACCAATTACCTTCAGAAGTCACATATTTAGTTAAATAAAGTCCACCTGTGTGCAATCTAAGTGTCACAGGATCTGTCACATGATCTCAGTATATATACACACCTGTTCTGAAAGGCCCCAGAGTCTGCAACACAACTAAACAAGGGGCACCACCAAACAAGTGGCACCATGAAGACCAAGGAGCTCTCCAAACAGGTCAGGGACAAAGTTGTGGAGAAGTACAGATCAGGGTTGGGTTATAAAAAAATATCAGAAACTTTGAACATCCCACGGAGCACCAGTAAATCCATTATAAAAAAATGGAAAGAATATGGCACCACAACAAACCTGCCAAGAGATGGCCGCCCACCAAAAACTCACGGTCCAGGCAAGGAGGGCATTAATTAGAGAGGCAACAAAGAGACCAAAAATAACCCTGAAGGAGCTGCAAAGCTCCACAGCGGAGATTGGAGTATCTGTCCATACGACCACTTTAAGCCGTACACTCCACAGAGCTGGGCTTTACGGAGTCGCCAAAAAAAAGTCATTGCTTGAAGAAAAAAATAAGCAAACACGTTTGGTGTTCGCCAAAAGGCATGTGGGAGACTCCCCAAACATATGGAAGAAGGTACTCTGGTCAGATGAGAATTGAGCTTTTTGGCCATCAAGGAAAACGCTATGTCTGGTGCAAACCCAACACGTCTCATCACCCCGAGAACACCATGCTGCCACCACCATGCTGTGGGGATGTTCTTCATCTGCAGGGACTGGGAAATTGGTCAGAATTGAAGGAATGATGGATGGCGCTAAATACAGGGAAATTCTTGAGGGAAACCTGTTTCAGTCTTCCAGAGATTTGAGACTGGGACGGAGGTTCACCTTCCAGCAGGACAATGACCCTAAGCATACTGCTAAAGCAAAACTCGAGTGGTTTAAGGGGAAACATTTAAATGTATTGGAATGGCCTAGTCAAAGGCCAGACCTCAATCCAATTGAGAATCTGTGGTATGACTTAGAGATTGCTGTACACCAGCGGAACCCATCCAACTTGAAGGAGCTGGAGCAGTTTTGCCTTGAAGAATGGGCAAAAATCCCAGTGGCTAGATGTGCCAAGCTTAGAGAGACATACCCTAAGAGACTTGCAGCTGTAATTGCTGCAAAAGGTGGCTCTACAAAGTATTGACTTTGGGGGGGTGAATAGTTATGCACGCTCAAGTTTTCTGTTTTTTTGTCTTATTTCTTGTTTGTTTCACAAGAAAACATATTTTGCATCTTCAAAGTGGCAGGCATGTTGTGTAAATCAAATGATACAAACCCCCCCCCCCAAAAAACAATTAAATTAACTCGACTAACCGGTGCTCACGCACATTGACTGTGTACCAGTACCCCCTGAATATAGCCACCCTACTGTTATTTTATTTTACTGCTGCTCTTTAATTATTTGTTATTTTTATTTTTTACTTATCTATTTTTTACTTAACACTTTTTTTCTTAAAACGGCATTGTTGGTTAAGGGCTTGTAAGTAAGCATTTCACTGCCACGTGGCAAATAAAAGTTGATTTGATTTGATATCTTACACATATACATGGATGGATGCTTCTACCTCTCTGTCACGGATGCCATGGTTGCCCTTAGTTTGAAGATGTAATCCGGAGACAGGTGTTTTATACAACAGCCTTCTGTGTGTTCTCTTTTCAATTCTGTCTGCATATTTGCAATCAAACGCCAGACTTTTCTCCATCTCCTTAGATGTCATATCATACTCTCGACGGGTCTGACTTAGAATATGTGGATAACTACAAATACCTAGGTGTCTGGTTAGACCGTAAACTCTCCTTCCAGACTCACATTAAGCATCTCCAATCCAAAGTTAAATCTAGAATCGGCTTCCTATTTCGCAACAAAGCCTCCTTCATTCATGCTGCCAAACATGCCCTCGTAAACTGACTATCCTACCGACCCTTGACTTTGGCGATGTCATTTACAAAATAGTCTCCAACACTCTACTCAGCAAATTGGATGTCTATCACAGTGCCATCCGTTTTGTCACCAAAGCCCCATATACTACCCACCACTGTGACCTGTACACTCTCGTTGGCTGGCCCTCACTAAATATTTGTCGCCAATCCCACTGGCTCCAGGTCATCTATAAATCTCTGTTTGGCAAATCCCCGCCTTATCTTAGCTCATTGGTCACCATAGCAACACAAACCTGTAGTATGCACTCCAGCAGGTATATCCCACTGGTCATCCCCAAAGCCAACACCTCCTTTGGCCGCCATTCCTTCCAGTTCTCTGCTGCTAATGACTGGAACAAACTGCAAAAATCTCTGAAGCTGGAGACTCTTTTCTCACTCACTAACTTTAAGCATCAGTTGTCAGAGCAGCTTACCGATCACTGCACCTGTACACAGCCCATCTGTAATTAGCCCACCCAACTACCTCATCCCCATATTGTTATTTATTTAGCTAATTTGCACCCCAGTATCTCTATTTGCACATAATCTTCTGCTCATCTATCACTCCAGTGTTAATACTAAATTGTAATTATTTTGCACTATGGCCTATTTATTGCCTTACCTCCATAACTTACTACATTTGCACACACTGTATATAGATTTTCTATTGTGTTATTGACTGTATGTCTTGTTTATCCCATGTGTAACTCTGTGTTGTTGTTTTTATAGCACTGCTTTGCTTTATCTTGGCCAGGTCGCAGTTGTAAATGAGAACTTGTTCTCAACTGGCCTACCGGGTTCAATAAAAGTGAAATAAAAAAATAAAAAAATACTCTAATTCCACTGATTTCAAAACTCGGTCCTCCAGAAAGTGGAGAGCAACACTTATGCAGTTCTACTATGTGATATCTTTCAAAAAAGCCAAGTTAGAAAGGATTACCTACACATACTGACCAGCTCACGTTATAGACAGAAGCGTGCAACATGGCAGACCAATCCAAACTCATCTCTCGGCATGTCCAGCCCACTCATTATCTCAGCCAATCATGGCTAGCAGGAAGGTTGCTGTCTTTTTCAGTGGCTAAACCAACTAGGCTCGTAATTTAAGAGTTTTATTCATATTTACAGATGGCATACAAGTTTGTTATTAAGGCACATGAAAGTTCACATGTTCCGCAAGGCATTTCTGCCCAAAAAAAGTTTACGTTCAAGTGGCGCTCCTGTGAAGTAGTGACGCGTGACATATGCCTAGTTTCCTGAAACTACTCACATTTTACAGTAAACAAATTGACAACAGATTTTCAGCACGCTTATAGGGAAGGACATTCAACAAGCACAGCACTTACACAAATTACTGATGATTGGCTGAGAGTAATTGATGAAAAAAAGATTGTGGGGGCTGTTTTGTTAAACTTCAGTGCAGCTTTTGACATTATCAATCATAGTCTGTTGCTGGAAAAACATATGTGTTATGGCTTTACACCCCCTGCTATATTGTGGATAAAGAGTTACCTGTCTAACAGAACACAGAGGGTGTTCTTTAATGGAAGCCTCTACAACAAAATCCAGATAGAATCAGGAATTCCCCAGGGCAGCTGTCTAGGCCCCTTACTTTTTTCAATCTTTACTAACGACATGCCACTTTGAGTAAAGCCAGCGGATGACTCAACACTATACACGTCAGCTGCCACAGCGAGTGAAATGACAGCAACACTTAACAAAGAGCTGTAGTTAGTTTCAGAATGGGTGGCAAGAAATAAGTTAGTCCTAAATAATTCTAAAACTAAAAGCATTGTATTTGGGACAAATCATTCACTAAACCCTAAACCTCAAATAAATATTGTAATGAATAATGTGGAAATTGAGCAAGTTGAGGAGACTAAACAGCTTGGCGTAACCCTGGATTGTAAACTGTCATGATCAAAACATATTGATACAACAGTAGCTAGGATGGGGAGAAGTCAGTCCATAATAAAGCGCTGTTCTGCATTCTTAACAGCACTATCAACAATGCAGGTCTTAAAGGCCCTAGTTTTGTCGCACCTGATTACTGTTCATTTGTGTGGTCAGGTGCCACAAAGAGGGACTTAGGAAAATTGCAATTGGCTCACAACAGGGCAGCACGGCTGGCCCTTGGACGTACACAGAGAGCTAACATTAATAATATGGATGTCAATCTCTCCTGGCTAAAAGTGGAGGAGAGATTGACTTCATCACTACTTGTATTTGTAAGAGGTACTGACATGTTGAATGCACCGAGCTGTCTGTTTGAACTACTTGCACAAAGCTCAGACACCCATGCATACCCAACAAGATATGCCACCAGAGGTCTCTTCACAGTCCAGAACAGGCTATGGGAGGCGCACAGTACTACATAGAGCCATGACTACATGGAACTCTATTGCACATCAAGTAACTCATGCAAGCAGTAAAATTAGATTTAAAAAACAGATATAAATACACCTTATGGAACAATGGGGACTGTGAAGCAACACAAACATAGGCACAGACACACAAACACACAATAACATACACACTATACACACACGTACACATGGATTTTTTGTTGTGCAGTTGAAGTTGGAAGTTTACATACACTTAGGTTGGAGTCATTAAAACTAGTTTTTCAACCACTCCCCAAATTTCTTGTTAACAAACTATAGTTCGGTTAGGACATCTACTTTGTGCATGAAACAAGTAATTTTTCCAACAATTGTTTACAAACAGATTATTTCACTTATAATTCACTGTATCACAATTCCAGTGGGTCAGAAGTTTACATACACTAAGTTGACTGTGCCTTTAAACAGCTTGGAAAATTCCAAATCAATCCCAGAACAACAGCAAAGGACCTTGTGAAGATGCTGGAGGAAACAGGTACAAAAGTATCTATATCCACAGTAAAATGAGTCCTATATATCGACATAACCTGAAAGGCTGCTCAGCAAGGAAGAAGCCACTGCTCCAAAACCGCCATAAAAAAGCCAGACTACGGTTTGCAACTGCACATGGGGACAAAGATCGTACTTTTTGGAGAAATGTCCTCTGGTCTGATGAAACAAAAATAGAACTGTTTGGCCATAATGACCATCGTTATGTTTGGAGGAAAAAGGGGGTAGATTGCAAGCCGAAGAACACCATCCCAATCGTGAAGCATACTTCCAAGGTTGTGGCAAAATGGCTTAAGGACAAAAGAGTCAAGGTATTGGAGTGGCCATCACAAAGCCCTGACCTCAATCCTATAGAACATTTGTGGGCAGAACTGAAAAAGCGTGTGCGAGCAAGGAGGCCTACAAACCTGACTCAGTTACACCACCTCTGTCAGGATGAATGGGCCAAAATTCACCCAACTTATTGTGGGAAGCCTGTGGAAGGCTACCAGAAACGTTTGACCCAAGTTAAATCATTTAAAGGCAATGCTACCAAATACTAATTGAGTGTATGTAAACTTCTGACCCACTGGGAATGTGATGAAAGAAATAAAAGCTGAAATAAATCATTCTCTCTACTATTATTCTGACATTTCACATTCTTAAAATAAAGTGGTGATCCTAACTGACCTAAGACAGGGAATTTTTACTAGAATTAAATGTCAGGAATTTTGAAAAACTGAGTTGAAATGTATTTGGTTAAGGTGTATGTAAACTTCTGACTTCAACTGTAGATATGTGGTAGTAGAGTAGACCCCTGAGGGCACACACTTAATATGTTGTGAAATATGTTGTGAATGTATTGTAATGTTTAAAAAAATGTATAACTGCCTTAATTTTGCTGGAACCCAGGAGGAGTCGCTGCTGGCTTGGCAGCAGCTAATGGGGATCCATAATAAATACAAATACAAATGTGGTAAGAGAATTTTGAGTTTTAATCACTTAATAATTCATAAACAAAATGTATATAACTAAAAACAAGTTGTTATGACGTCATCAAGTTTATAACTCCCAACTCCTACCCTACCACATCCCAACCTACCCTTACACCACCATACCCTACCCTACCCCGTCTGTTGGTCTGCCATGTTCGGAGCTTGCGTGCGCCCAGTATGCAGACATGCATGGCTTGAGATACAGTCACCGGTCGAGTGTGTGTAGCAAGCTACCTAGTTTAAATAACAGTACTGCCACAGCAGCATAACATTTGATTAACACTTGATTTACATCATCAATATTTGGTCTGGTTGGCTGATAGCCTACTCACAGCAGAGAGAGAGGCAGAAAGACATAGAGAGGAGTGCCTGCATCTACAACCCTCCAACCCAACTCCATCCCTTCTTCAGTCGGGAGTTGCCATGTGTGTCAGGGCAGCAGCAACACGGGTCGCCTAGACTTTAGCTAACCACTATATACTAAAATATCCACACAAGCAACTAGCCAGCCAGACATACAGTATATCATGAGTTAGAAGAGTATGAATATTATATTATGAAGTTATTATTTAAGAGCATTGATGATGAATCACAATCATTAAAACAATTATGAAGCTAGCTAACTAGCAGATTTTCATCAATCATCAATCATCAGCTGATAGCCTACCCTCTTTTCCCGATGTCAATCATGGCTTTAGGAGGCACTGTACAATGTTTACAATTTGTGATGAGTGAGTGTGTTGTTGCAGAAATAAAAAGGCCTATGCTAAAAAAAAATTAACATTTCTGCTACAGAGGCAGTTAGTATGTTATGAATATGAGTTATGAAAGTATAATTTTTTTAAGGGGAGGGGTTGTTGGGTGCAAGTTCACTGTAAAGCCGATATTGATTTTAGCTCTCATTGAGTTATGTTTCGCTTTTGTTCAACCACAAAGTACAAGGTCTAATGACTATTCAAATCTAAATCCTGCTAATTTAATGCTTGGAAATGTTGAATATAAAATGTAAATAAGTGCATAATATTTCATTTTTCAGAAGGCATTTCTACTTCCTCTTGCCAAGGTTAGGTTAAAAGGTAATAATCATTTCAAATGCACTCCGACTAGCCAGTGGTACTGTGGCAAGCCATGCTTGTAAAGCTTTGAACTCCCTCCATCACTACTAAAGGAGTAAAACTGTGCTGGCATCAGTGTCCATCTCACCCTCACCCCAGCGGGTGGTCAACCTTTCATGTGTGTTTTTCTTCGACAGCGTGTAAAGTATCTATCATATCCAGACTGATTAGAGTCTTCTGACTGCAACCCATCTAAACGCATCAAAGGCAAATGGCAAAGTCAGACATACAGTGAGTGTACAAAACATTAGGAACACCTTCCTAATATTGAGTTGCACCCCCTTTTGCCCTCAGAACAGCCTCAATTCGTCGGGACATGGATTCTACAAGGTGTCAAAAGTGTTCCACATGGATGCTGGCCCATGTTGACTCCAATGCTTCCCACAGTTGTGTCAGGTTGGCTGGATGTCCTTTGGGTGGTGGAACATTCTTGATACACACGGGAAAAACCCAGTAGCGCCTGGCACCTACTAACATAACCCGTTCAAAGGCACTTAAATCTTTTGTCTTGGCCATTCACCCTCTGAATGACACACATACACAATCCATGTCTTAATTATCTCAAGGCTTAAACATCCTTCTTTAACCTGTCTCCTCCCCTTCAACTACATTTTAGTCATTTAGCAGATGCTCTTATCCAGAGCGACTTACAGTTAGTGAGTGCATACATTTACAGGGCACAACTAAACTGATTGAAGTGGATTTAACAAGTGACATCAATAAGGGATCATAGCTTTCACCTGGATTCACCTGGTCAGTCTGTCATGGAAAGAGCAATGTTTTGTACACTCAGCTATATAGACATAATTACAACTTTTCTAATTGCGATATTCCTTATGATATATTTAGCCTTGAAAACATTGGTAGCATTATGTATAGGAAGCCTAACTATACCCTAGACCCATTTCCCAGCCGTGTCATGAAAGTTGCGGGTGCAGTTTTGCATCAGAAAGGGGTTTGTTTACATTGAAGTGAATTCAACGACATCCAACTTCAGATGCAGTTTATGCAAGTTAACAAACATGTAATCAGATGGTTATTGTCTACAACATCGCAGATGTCATTGGAGGACTGATTACCCAGCAAGCTAGTGAGGCAAGATAAAATGTCACAAATAGAGCTAGATAAAGACAGAAGAAGAATATACTTGTTGAGCATAGCTATAGAATCGAATCAAATCACATTTTATTTGTCACTTGCGCCAAATACAACAGGTGTAGACCTTACAGTGAAATGCTTACTTACAAGCCCCTAACCAACAATGCAGTTTTAAGAAAAATAAGTGTTAAATAAAAAATAGATAAGTGAAAAATTTATATTTAAAGAGCAGCAGTAAAATAACAGCAGCGAGGCTATATACAGGGTGCACCGGTACAGAGTTAATGTGCGGGGGCACAGGTTAGTCGAGGTAATTGAGGTAATATGTACATGTAGGTAGAGTAGCCATCAGTCTTGTGTGTTTTCATGTTCATCGCTCACTCACTATCAACATCCCGACATCAGCGCATAGCTACTCTGCTACAGGTTTTTTTTATGTGAAAATGCAAGCGCATCACTCAAACGTCACGTTTGCTTGTAAACAAAAAATGGCTCTATACCCTTTCTTTCTCATAACACACGTCGCTATTTTAATATTTTAATTAGGATTATATTTTGTTATATCAAATTGCCATGGAAACATGAAAAAGCAGGGAGCCAGTGAAGTAGTGATTGACAGCATCACCTTGAAAGCAAACATTTCGCAAACTTGTGAATGTCACTCCAATCCCTGTTTGCCCCTGAGAGATGACACAGGAAACCCAGAGGGTGAAAACTAACTAGTACCCTCAACATTGATGTGATATTATATCCTTACATGGGCAAGATATTTATTTCTGGCCTTTGTTATAATTGCTTGCCTGTTACTACCTCCGGGGGATCATGGAAACTAAGCTGTTTGTGCAGAACATGCTGAGCGAACATAACATTGGGTTTGTGTGGCAATTGCCACTTCCCTTCCACTCTAATAATGTTATTAATGGGTCTGTGTTTATGGCAGTGGAATGGGCCACTGCTTCATCACCACTGTTAAAGTGGGTCATTTGGGCTGCTCTCACGTTATTAGAGGTTAGGAAAAATGCACTAGGTAATAAACAGCACAGTCTGTTGTAGATGTGCAGGTATTTGTCTATGAGAAAAAAGCAGACAATTGTTTACACAAATTTTGTGGTTTATGATATCGAGAGCTTGGTACTATAAGGTTCTATCTGCATTTTTGTCACCTACTGAGTTATTGACATAGCCTTATTCTGTTCAATGTTCTCTACATACTGTATATAGTACTCTAAATACCCCAATTAATGTTGTTACGTTCAAAAGATTACAAGACAGAAATTGCTGACACCATTCAAACCAATGAGAGTTCGGAACTTTACAGCCAATTACCTCAGAATTATATTTTATAGTCCCAAGCTCACACACAAAAACACATTTGAAACTGCTTGGGGAAAATATTTGGCTGTGTGACATGGATATGGAAAATATGTAAATATAGTTGGTTTCATGGCCGGTTCCAGGCATAAGCGACATAAGAGACCCCTCCTCCCCCCAGGAAAAGGGTCTGAGAAAAAATAAGAAAATGTAGGTGCCTTTGGCAAACTCCAAGCGGGCTGTCATGTGCCTTTTACTGAGGAGTGGCTTCCGTCTGGCCACTCCACGATAAAGGCCTGATTGGTGGAGTACTGCAGAGATGGTTGTCCTTCTAGAAGGTTATTCCATCTCCACATAGGAACTCTGGAACTCTGTCAGAGTGACCATCGGGTTCTTGGTCACCTCCCTGACCAAGGCCCTTCCCCCCCGATTGCTCAGTTTGGCTGGGCGGCCAGCTATAGGAAGAGTCTTGGTAGTTCCAAACTTCTTCCATTTAAGAATGATGGAGGCCACTGTGTTCTTGGGGACTTTCAATGCTGCAGACATTTTTTGGTACCCTTCCCCAGATCTGTGCCTCGACACAATCCTGTCTCGGAGCTCTAGGGACAATTCCTTCGACCTCATGGCTTGGTTTTTGCTCTGATATGCAATGTCAACTGTGGGACCTTATATAGACAGCTGTGTGCCTCTCCAAATCATGTCCAATCAATTGAATTTACCACAGGTGGACTCCAATCAAGTTGTAGAAACATCTCAAGGATGATCAATGGAAACAGGATGAACCTGAGCTAAATTTCGAGTCTCATAGCAAAGAGTCTGAATACTGAATAGGTATTTATGTTTTTTATTTTAAATACATTGATTGATGAGTTTTTTATTTATTTAATCCATTTTAGAATAACGCTGTAACGGGGACTCCCGATAGGCGCAGCAGTCTAAGGCACTGCATTGCAGTGCTTGAGGCGTCACTACAGCCCCCAGTTCGATCCCAGGCTGTGTCACAGCCGGCGCACAATTGGCCCAGCGTCGTCCGGGTTAGGGGAGGGTTTGGCCGGCCGGGATTTCCTTGCCCCATCGCGCTCTAGCGAATCCTTGTGGCGGGCCGGGCACCTGCAAGCGGACTTCGGTCGCCAGTTGTACAGTGTTTCCTCCGACACATTGGTGCGGCTGGCTTCCGGGTTAAGCGAGCAGTGTGTCAAGAAGCAGTGCGGCTTGGCAGGGTCGTGTTTCGGCCGACGCATGGCTCTCGACCTTCGCCTCTCCCGAGTCCGTAGGGGAGTTGCAGTGATGGGACAAGACTGTAACTACCAATTGGGGAGAAAAAGGGGTAAAAAAATAAAAAATACAAATAACGCTGTAACGTAACAAAATGTGGAAAAAGTCAAGGGGTCTGAATACTTTCTGAATGCACTGTATAAATATAATTTTTATGAACTCAGTCGAGGTCTCAACTTACTGTTGAGAGTTAGAATAGTAGAATATGTTTAGAAATGTGGTTGTGCATCAGCAGTTTTTTTTCTCTTGTTACGTCAGTCACTGACAGTCACTCAATTAGCTAATGTCAGTAAAAAAAATATTGGCAGCTGTCTAAACTTGTAGTTATCATAGTCGAATTACTGACGCAGGGCACGTGCCCAGTGGCCCTGACCTCCAGGGGGCCCCAATTGATTTTGTTAGTCACTCTCACTCAGATGTCATATTAACATGGCATAAATCATGGCAAAATGTGTAGAATTGCAGGAAATTAACTCTAAAACTTTTTTCGCTCTGCCATCAAGAAGGGGGCCACTAAAAAGTTTTGCCCACGAGGTGGCGGGGACCCACAACAAAATTTGGCTTAGCGCCCCCAAAAGGCTAGAGCCGGCCGTGGTTGGTTTAGTAAAGTCCCAGTCACTACTGTAACATGTTATGGAAAAATCTTAGAGCAGCTGATACTTATTAAGCATCAGACATTATGTACATGCATAATTTGCATCTGTGCCTTTGGATAAAAGCCAAAAATAAAGCTTGGCAAAATAGCCTTGCATGTGCTCCTGGTTCACACCCACTCTAATATCATTATGTAAATTAGAATGGGAAGGCAGCGCAAAGCAGGCCAAATAGCCGTAGAACTCAGTAGGTGAGAAATTGACTCTCCACTGCCTGTGGTAGGAAAAAAACAAAGAGAGCACTTCTTAATGTGTTACAAAGAAAAAAGCTTAGGACCTGGCTCTCAAATTTCTATTCTCCTAATGTCGCCAGAATATTTCAAATGCCTCATTACTTGCGTTTGAGGGACTAGATTAGAGGCTCTTCTCCATCCAATAATGAGTCCTAACATTTATTACGCCAATGTGCATTAAATTGAGAGGCCAAGCCTTCCTCTTTTGGACGCCCCTTATGCTAGAGAGTGTTAGGGCCTAATCTAAAAACAGAGAGTCACATCATTACACTTGAGGAAACCATAGAGGATAATCCAGTAGTCCGTTTAGAGGGCTTTTTAATTTAATTTAATTACACCTGCCCTCTGACACGCCACATTGTGAGTGACATTTTGCTCAGGAGATGGCATACGTTTCGAGGCCAGCCCGGAAAGGCTGCCAGAATCCACCACTGCTAGGAAGGCTAAAAGGATTAGCGTTGTCTCGAAGAACTCACCGAATCAGGTTTACAGGCAATGGAAGCCAATGTAATTTCGGTCAGATAAGAAAATCTTTATGCTCTTATCTAAGTTTAAAAAATCCACTAAAATGTGAAGTTAGAGAACAAAGAGCTAGTATGTGCCAGTAAGATGTGCTCTTCATAAACTGTCGCGAAAAGTCTAACCTGTGTTACAGTATTGTCAAATAAAATTGAAGAATAATGTAGTGTACTATAAGACTCCCCTTACAGGTAAATGCTATCAGTTTTCAGAATAGCATGTGTTTGTGTGGAAATACAAAGATGAAAACGACCCCTGACAAAGCTAATTAGCACTCTAGGTTGCCTAAGGCCAGTATTTAATCAAACCTGTCACAGACATACTGTATATTGAGGTATCTTTATTTTACACTACTATTACTACTTCCTGTGAAAACTGAAGTCTCCTTAGCATTTTCACTGTACCCATAACCATTCCGCCATTTAGTTTCCTGATGGAAGGAATGGAAAAGTACAATTACTCAATAATGAATGCCTTCTGGGAGTGCTATAAAGTCCAAAAGTTATGGACAGAGTTAGAAAGCTGGCTGTCAGAAGTTTTACGATGTAAATTTACCTTTAATCCATCTATCTGCATATTTCAAGACATGGCATATGGGGGTCCAGTGAGACACCCAATTGGTTGGACAATACTCTTTCGTCATTTATATTGAAGAAGCTATTACTTAAATATTGGAAGTAAAATGATACTCCAACGTTAAGAGAATGGAAGAATCAAATGCTTTATTATTTAAATATAGAAAAATCTGTCTACAGACAGAAACAACATAACACAATTTGAAGTCATATGGGGTAGAGTCTTACAAGTATTAGAAACAACATTGGGTGTGGATACAGTGGGAACATGTGGGTCTGAGCAATTGTGATGTCATTAATGTTTGTGGAAATGTATGTAAACTTTAAGATGTTTCTTGTTTTTGTCTATGTATGTTTCTTACTTGTTGTAAAAAAAAATAAGAAAAAATAAAAGTCAAATAAAATATTACAAAAAAAGGAATGGAAAAGTACATTTGCACGCTACTGTGTAAATATGCCAATGTGGATTTGATTGAGTTTAGCCCTTAGTGCCTATTGATGTCTACTGCACACAAATTGCATTTGTTGCTACTGAGCTAATGATCCAATTCCTAACGACTACCCCATGTTATTAAGAAGGCTGAGATTCGATTGGTTGGTTGTGTCTCTTAGAACACAGTTAGAAAGTCTGCTCAGAGGATAATGACTTTGTTTTCCCTCTGTTAGCCAAGTTGTTATTAAATGCATCTCTTGTTTCATGTCTTCAAAGAGTTCCACACTTACTAAGCATAATAAAAAGCACACAAAAAGTATTCACATGATCAATTGTTTCAATTCTTCAGAACCTGATTCTATTGATATCCTTCATGCAGTATTCAACATTTATGAATTAAAAGGATTGTTCTCTGGTGTTTGAAGTTCATAGATACATTTCAATATTAAACAAATGTATTCCCAAAATGCACTAGCTCTGTATCGCTTATTCAACACTTAACAAAACATGAGAAATCCCTCATATTAAACCAAATAGACTTAAATGGCAGTCCCATTTGATTATTTTGGATTGTGATGTCAACTACATTTTTAGATGAGGCGTAAATATGCCTTTCTATCGTAGCATAGACGCTTGAAAAAATACAAATGTCAGTTTTCCAGTGTGTTAGAGGGAGATTAGATCTGTTAACTGTTCTAAATTATTCCCATGGCATCCTATTGAGCATATGGCCAGCCAATCTTATTACCTCTAGCACCTGTCCTGAACCCTGTCCCCTGCACTCTCTCCTCTTACATCCGAGTCACTGTCTGCATTGGTGTGACGGCAGTACAACCCATGGTACCAAGCAGGGTTATTTATAGCCAAACACACCTGGCCTGTCTCTGTGTGGGATCACACCACAACTCAGTCAAATTTTCTAGCTGCTATTACCATGAGTTTAGCCTCAGCAGTCATTAGTGAAATAGGCCGGTAGTACAGTGAGGGAAAAAAGTATTTGATCCCCTGCTGATTTTGTACGTTTGCCCACTGACAAAGACATGATCAGTCTATAATTTTAATGGTAGGTTTATTTGAACAGTGAGAGACAGAATAACAACAACAAAAATCCAGAAAAACGTATGTCAAAAATGTTATAAATTGATTTGCATTTTAATGAGGGAAATAAGTATTTGACCCCTCTGCAAAACATGACTTAGTACTTGGTGACAAAACCCTTGTTGGCAATCACAGAGGTCAGACGTTTCTTGTAATTGGCCACCAGGTTTGCACACATCTCAGGAGGGATTTTGTTCCACTCCTCTTTGCAGATCTTCTCCAAGTCATTAAGGTTTCGAGGCTGACGTTTGGCAACTCGAACCTTCAGCTCCCTCCACATATTTTCTATGGGATTAAGGTCTGGAGACTGGCTAGGCCACTCCAGGACCTTAATGTGCTTCTTCTTGAGCCACTCCTTTGTTGCCTTGGCCGTGTGTTTTGGGTCATTGTCATGCTGGAATACCCATCCATGACCCATTTTCAATGCCCTGGCTGACGGAAGGAGGTTCTCACCCACGATTTGACGGTACATGGCCCCGTCCATCGTCCCTTTGATGCAGTGAAGTTGTCTTGTCCCCTTAGCAGAAAAACACCCCCAAAGCATAATGTTTCCACCTCCATGTTTGACGGTGGGGATGGTGTTCTTGGGGTCATAGGCAGCATTCCTCCTCCTCCAAACACACCGAGTTGAGTTGATGTCAAAGAGCTCCATTTTGGTCTCATCTGACCACAACACTTTCACCCAGTTCTCCTCTGAATCATTCAGATGTTCATTGGCAAACTTCACAAGGGCCTGTATATGTGCTTTCTTGAGCAGGGGGACATTGCGGGTGCTGCAGGATTTCAGTCCTTCATGGCGTAGTGTGTTACCAATTGTTTTCTTGGTGACTATGGTCCCAGCTGCCTTGAGATCATTGACAAGATCCTCCCGTGTAGTTCTGGGCTGATTCCTTCCATTTGCGAATAATCGCAACAACTGTTGTCACCTTCTCACCAAGCTGCTTGGCGATGGTCTTGTTGCCCATTCCAGCCTTGTGTAGGTCTACAATCTTGTCCCTGGCATCCTTGGAGAGCTCTTTGGTCTTGGCCATGGTGGAGAGTTTGGAATCTGATTGATTGATTGCTTCTGTGGACAGGTGTATTTTATACAGGTAACAAACTGAGATTAGGAGCACTCCCTTTAAGAGAGTGCTCCTAATCTCAGCTCGTTATCTGTATAAAAGACACCTGGGAGCCAGAAATCTTTCTGATTGAGAGGGGTCAAATACTTATTTCCCTCATTAAAATGCAAATCAATTCATAACATTTTTTACATGTGTTTTTCTGGATTTTTTTTGTTGTTATTCTGTCTCTCACTGTTCAAATAAACCTACCATTACAATTATAGACTGATCATTTCTTTGTCAGTGGGCAAACGTACAAAATCAGCAGGGGATCAAATACTTTTTTCCCTCACTGTATGTGCGTGCTTTATAAACCATAGAACCTGGGAATAATTCCAGTTGTGTACACAGTGTTAATGAAATCAAACAACCATTGATAATCATCTTCGGATGATTGCATTTCATTTTAATAATCCCCTTAACATTTTTATTGATTTCTAATGGTAATTAAGAGATTTATTAAGGGACCACAATCAAAATGAGACTCTTAACTAATTTACATTTTGCACATTATTTGGTTCTATCACTTGTGATTTGTCGTAGCTAGGATTGATTGTTCTATTGAACCTCACTGACTGTGACAGAGAGTAAAAAGGCAATTACTCTCCTAGTGTCAACAACAGGTAGGGTCTCAGAGCGCTGCTCTTTCTCCAATGTCTTTTCTAATATGATGTTTCTATCCCCCTACCCAACTACAGGGTGCCAAAAGGTCCGTTTTTACAATCCATCATTAGTTTAATTAGTAATATAAGTAGTTTTTAGTATTGCTAATTGTCCTATATCAAGAAAATAAATCAATTTTCCAATTGAATGTCAATGAGTAGAACAAAATGGCTGTACTTGTTTTCCCATCACATAGATGATAGTAGCACAGGAATATACTAGTTTCGGCAGTATTCCTTTCGGAATTTGTGAATTCCCCATTTTGAAATTTGGAATGCACTCAAATTTATAGCAGTAGTGGTGGTCTACCACCTCACATCTTTTCCACTTACATCAACTCTAGTACTGGAAGTAGACTACATAAGGTATGCAGAAATGAGCTTTAGATAAAATATTCCTTTTGGTAGTGTTCAAAACCATAGTACCCTCCAAACTCATCATTAAGCTTGGGGCCCTGGGTCTGAAACCTATCCTGTGCAACTGGGTCCTGGACTTCCTGACGGGCTGCCACCAGGTGGTGAAGGTAGGCAACAACACCTCCACTATGCTATCCATATACTGTCCATATTGTCTATGTATCCCTTCACACATACACATACAGACATATATATACAGTGAGGGAAAAAAGTATTTGATCCCCTGCTGATTTTGTACGTTTGCACACTGACAAAGAAATGATCAGTCTATAATTTTAATGGTAGGTTTATTTTTATACAGGTAACGAGCTGAGATTAGGAGCACACTCTTAAAGGGAGTGCTCCTAATCTCAGCGTGTTACCTGTATAAAAGACACCTGTCCACAGAAGCAATCAATCAATCAGATTCCAAACTCTCCACCATGGCCAAGACCAAAGAGCTCTCCAAGGATGTCAGGGACAAGATTGTAGACCTACACAAGGCTGGAATGGACTACAAGACCATCGCCAAGCAGCTTGGTGAGAAGGTGACAACAGTTGGTGCGATTATTCGCAAATGGAAGAAACACAAAAGAACTGTCAATCTCCCTCGGCCTGGGGCTCCATGCAAGATCTCACCTCGTGGAGTTGCAATGATCATGAGAACGGTGAGGAATCAGTCCAGAACTACATGGGAGGATCTTGTCAATGATCTCAAGGCAGCTGGGACCATAGTCACCAAGAAAACAATTGGTAACACACTACGCCGTGAAGGACTGAAATCCTGCAGTGCCCGCAAGGTCCCCCTGCTCAAGAAAGAACATATACAGGGCCGTGTGAAGTATGCCAATGAACATCTGAATGATTCAGAGGAGAACTGGGTGAAAGTGTTGTGGTCAGATGAGACCAAAATGGAGCTCTTTGGCATCAACTCAACTCGCCGTGTTTGGAGAAGGAGGAATGCTGCCTATGACCCCAAGAACACCATCCCCACCGTCAAACATGGAGTGTATATATATGAAGCATGGAGTGAAGGAAGTGTGATGGTGCTTTGCTGGTGACACTGTCAGTGATTTATTTAGAATTCAAGGCACATTTAACCAGAATGGGTACCACAGCATTTTGCAGCGATACGCCATCCCATCTGGTTTGCACTTGGTGGGACTATCATTTGTTTTTCAACAGGACAATCACCCAACACACCTCCAGGCTGTGTAAGGGCTATTTAACCAAGAAGGAGTCTGATGGGAGTGCTGCATCAGATGACCTGGTCTCCACAATCACCCGACCTCAACCCAATTGAGATGGTTTGGGATGAGTTGGACCGCAGAGTGAAGGAAAAGCAGCCAACAAGTGCTCAGCATATGTGGGAACTCCTTCAAGACTGTTGGAAAAGCATTCCAAGTGAAGCTGGATGAGAGAATGCCAAGAGTGTGACAAGCTGTTATCAAGGCAAAGGGTGGCTACTTTGAAGAATCTACAATCTAAAAAATAACGTTTTTGGTTACTACATGATTCCATATGTGTTACTTCATAGTTTTGATGTTTTCACTAGTATTCTACAATGTAGAAAATAGTAAAAATTAAGAAAAACCCTTGAATGAGTAGGTGTGTCCAAACTTATGACTGGTACTGCACTATATATATATATATATATATATATATATATATATATATATATATATATATATATATATATATATATATTTATATAGGATCGGTAGGATATATATATATATACTCTGGACTCCGACATTGCTCGTCCTAATATTTTACTTTTTAGATTTCTGTGTATTTTTGTGTATTGTTAGATATTACTGCACTGTTGGAGCTAGGAACACAAGCATTTCGCTACACCCGCAATAACATCTGCTAAATATGTGTATGCGACCAATAAAATAAAATGTGATTTGTGTCCTGAATGCGGTTGGCTCAGCTTTAGCTTTACTGTACAGTCACCATGGAAGCAGGTGCCTTATTCCTGGGGGTATCAGTGGACAAGGTCACTTGGCTGATTGATGTTTGCCTCTGGAGGCCTTCCCTCTGTGCAGGTTAACATGGATCTCCCTTTCATTGGAGGTGGTAGAGGGGAGGGCCTGCAGGGGCCAGAAGGACGACTAGAGCAGTACTGTCCCCATAGACTTCCAGATGTTTCGCTCTCCTGCCAAAAAGGCAGGTTCTTACTTAATGACTCACATTAAGCATCTCCAATCCAAAGTTAAATCTAGAATTGGCTTCCTGTTTCGCAAAAACAAAGCCTCCTACACTCATGCTGCTAAACATGCCCTCGTAAAACTGACTATCCTACCGATCCTTGACTTCGGCGATGTCATTTACAAAATAGCTTCCAACACTCAACTCAGCAAATTGGATGTAGTCTATCACAGTGCCATTTTTTGTCACCAAAGCCCCATATACTACCCACCATTGTGACCTGTACGCTCTCATTGGCTGGCCCTCACTAATATTCGTCGCTAAACCCACTGGCTCCAGGTCAACTATAAATCACTTCTAGGCAAATCCCTGCCTTATCTTAGCTCACTGGTCACCATAGCAACACCCACCCGTAGTATGCGCTCCAGCAGGTATATCTCACTTATCTCCCTCACTAACTTTAAGCATCAGTTGTCAGAGCAGCTTACCGATCACTGCATCTGTACACAGCCCATCTGTAATTAGCCCACCCAACTACCTCATCCCCATATTGTTATTTATTTAGCTAATTTGCACCCCAGTATCTCTATTTGCACATCATCTTCTGCACATCTATCACTCCAGTGTTAATACTAAATTGTAATTATTTTGCACTATGGCCTATTTATTGCCTTACCTCCATAACTTACTACATTTGCACACACTGTATATATATTTTCTATTTTCTATTGTGTTATTGACTGTACGTTTTTGTTTATTCCATATGTAACTCTGTGTTGTTGTTTTTATCGCACTGCTTTGCTTTATCTTGGCCAGGTCGCAGTTGTAAATGAGAACTTGTTCTCAACTGGCTTACCTGGTTAAATAAAGGTTAAATAAATAAAAATAAAAATTGGTTGGCTGACTAATGTATTGATTACTTTACAACCTTGGGACCAGTTCTGAGGAACTCCAATGAATCCCTCTCCCAACCCAAACTGCAGTGAGTGCACTAAGGCTGAAATGTTTCGTTAGCTAAGTGAGTTAAAGCCTTGGGGAGATGATGGACTTCTGGCTTTTGAGTTACATAGACCATGTTGATGTAGATCATGTTGATGTATAGCCCTCCATCATGTGTAGAAGTTTGTCTTAATGTAATTAATTAGACAACATGTTCTCATGCAGTGAATGAAAACAGATTTTTTTTTTCACAATTCTGAAACATCTACAAGTACATTGTGTTCTTCTGTCATACTGGTTTACAGCACTGCAAGTCTGAGTCTGGCTTAGGAGGTTGTTAGTAAGAGTTCATTGGGTTTTCTTAGAAAGAGGCTAACAGACAACTGGATCAGGTATGGAGAGTGTCTCAGTATGAAATGCATCTTCAATGTAAGGGTAGCATGAAAGACCTTGTAATGTTCACAAATGCCTGCAATACGATGCTTATTGTAGTAGGCATACATGCCTTTGTAAAATGTTTTTTTGTTGATGACATTCCTGAGGTGTGCTCTTTCATAATCTTGCACTAGTCTGCCTTCTGTGGTTTTATGTAATCAATTTTATGGCTTTATAGAATCCACTTCATAATGACTACGGTTACATGCACACAATAATATGATTATTGTGAATAGTCAAATTAATATAAAAGTTTGATTTAAACATGTACATGCTTTGCAAGAACAATGATTTCCCTAATAATCCTGTTTACATGGACACCACTGAAATCAGGCTTTATGATGATGGGACTTTAATAAATGCAGAAAATTAGCAATCAAAATGAAGCTAGGTTATTTATCATCAAATATGATTACGTGGTACCTGTCTTGGACTGCATCAAACCGTGAGAAGCTAGTTAAGCTAGCTAATTTATTTCTCTCTCTCTCTCTCTCTCTCTACTGCAGCATTCGTGTTTGGATCAGTATGGGCCTTCCGGACAAATCAGTTATAATTACACATACCCGAGACCCGTGACAATCATATCACATCAGACCTGTGACATTATTTAGAATTCTGGATCCGGACCCGCTCGTGTCCCGGATCGGGTCTCGGGTATTCGGGTACTGGTGGATCCGTGAAGACCTCTAATGCAGAGTGTCATATTCGTCCTACTGCCATATGTCTACGTGTACCCTGACTACTACTGATGTTTAATATCGAATTATTAGTGTGTATGTAAACATACTCAATGTTAAAAAGCCATAGAGATGTTATACCTCACAATGTGAGATCAGGGCTGAGAAACATGTTACACTGAACAAAAATATAAATGCAACAATTTCAAAGATTTTACTGAGTTACAGTTCATATAAGGAAATCAGTCAGTTGAAATGAATTCATTAGGCCCTAATCTATGGATTTCACATGACTGTGAATACTGATATGCATCTGTTGGTCACAGATACCTTTAAAAAAAAGGTAGCGGTGTGGATAAGAAAACCAGTCAATATCTAGTGTGACCGCCATTAGCCTCATACAGCGCAACATATCTCCTTCACATAGAGTTGATCAGGCTGTTGATTGTGGCCTGTGAAATGTTGTCCTACTCCTCTCCAATGGCTGTGTGAAGTTGCTGGATATTGGAGGGAACTGGAACACGCTGTCGTACATGTCGATCCAGAGCATCATGTCTGGTGATTATGCAGGCCATGGAAGAACTGGGACATTTTCAGCTTCCAGGAAATGTGTACAGATCCTTGCGACATGGGGCTGTGTATTATTATTATTACCTCCCGAGTGGCGCAGTGGTCTAAGGCGCTGCATCGCAGTGCTAGCTGTGCCACTAGAGATCCTGGTTCGAATCCAGGCTCTGACGTAGCCGGCCGTGACCAGGAGTCCCATGGGGCGGCGCACAATTGGCCCGGCGTCGTCCAGGGTAGGGGAGGGAATGGCCGGCAGGTTGTGGGTTCGATTCCCAGTATGAATTTTTTTTTTATGCACTCACTAACTGTAAATCGCTCTGGATTAGAGTGTCTGCTAAAATGTAAATGTATTATCATGTTGAAACATGAGGTGATGGCAGTTAGTGAATGTCATGACAATGAGCCTCAGGATCTCATCAAGATTCAGTGTGTCTGTTCATTCAAATTGCCATAGATAAAATGCAATTGTGTTCGTAGCTTATGCCTGCCCATACCATAACCCCACCACCTCTGTTCACAACATTGACATCTGCAAACCTCTCGCCCACACAACGCCATACAGTTAAAACCAGGATTCATCCATGAAGAGCACACTTCTCCAGCATGCCAGTGGCCATCGAAGGTGAGCATTTGCACACTGAATTCGGTTACGTCGCCGAACTGCTGTCAGGTCAAGACCCTGGTGAGGATGACGAGCATGCAGATGAGCTTCCCTGAGACGGTTTCTGACAGTTTGTGCAGAAATCCTTCAATTGTTTAAACCCACAGTTTCATCAGCTGTCCGGATGGCTGGTCTCAGATGATCCCGCAGGTGAAGAAGCAGGATTTGGAGGTCCTGGGCTGGAGCGGTTACACATTGTCTGCGGTTGTAATTCTCTAAAACGACGTTGGAGGTGACTTATGGTAGAGAACATTCAATTTTCTGCCAACAGCTCTGGTGGATGTTCCTGCAGTCAGCATGCCTATTGTACGCTCCCTCAAAACCTTTTAGAGTGGCCTTTTATTGTCCCCAGCACAAGGTGCACCTGTGTAACGATCGTGCTGTTTAATCAGCTTCTTGATATGCCACACCTGTCAGGTGGATGGATTATCTTGGCAAAGGAGAAATGCTCACTAACAGGGATGTAAACAAATTTGTGCACAGAATTTGAGAGAATAAGCTTTTTGTGCGTATGGAACATTTCTGGGATCTTATTTCAGCTCATGAAACATGGGACCAACACTTTACATGTTGCGTTTATATTTTTGTTCAGTGTAGAATTACTAAGAATTCCTCAAGAGATAACTTGCATATTAGAGGTTCCAGGTTGAGAAGCATGGGTGAAGGTTACAGCTATAAAATCTTACTAAGAAACAGAAATGATTGTTAGGAATTGTTAGTGTTTCCTATAAAGTATTTTCTGTGAAAGTGGCATTGTTATCTTGTGAATACAAACTGGGATTCACTCACTTCTCTCAGGTTTAAACGGTTGAGAGATAATTGTATTCAAACACCGCCTCTGCAATAATAACATAACCTTGGTCCCCTTTGTAAGTATAAAGCCTTGTTACAATACTTCTTTGTGTTCTCTACAAAATGAAAAGTTTCAGGTTAAATCCAAGTTTCAGGTTTCTGTCTGGGGCTCCTGTACATTCTCCTTTGTTACTTATACCCTATTGAATTACTTCTGATCGATATCACAGATGGATGTTTCTGGAAGTGCATGCAGGTTTTCGCAAAGATATGGTTTTCCAGTTGGCGTCATTCTCAACCAAAATAGATGTAGCACTGACATTACAGCAAACATAATCCAAAATAGTATTTGCCGACAGTGGTTTAAAAGCTGGTTAAAACACCCATTTGCAGAAAAACGTGTTTTAATGTAACTCTGCATAAGATATTTATACAGTAATTATGAAAGAGACCAGAACAATCCTACTCTTACCTCTTCCCTGTGCTGTATAAATAGGCAGGATGTCTATTTTTTGTGAAGCATTTTATGGCTAAACAGAGCATGAAATATTAAAAGCTGAGGTGCGGTGGAGGGCTGCCATGCTGTGTTGGTTGCCGTGAACCGAGGTCCTGGCACCCATGAGTCACCTTCGCTCTCACACAGCGTTTCTCAGAGTGCTCCATTGAAGTCTCTTTGGATCATACAATAAGAGCACCCCGACAAGTTCAGCCATGTTGTACCCACCAACTTAAGAGCTATGTAGTATCTTAGAGGGTCACGTTTAGGACAGATATAAAGTATAGGCGAAAGTCTGCCATCAGATAACACAGCAGTTGGGAAATCTGATTCCTTGTGTTAGAGTTATTTTTCTTTAGGCAGTGGCTGCGGATCCGACTTTTCTGGACCTTTCTTCCCGGTGAAACATCCATGCAGCCTTCCAACCATTTGATCTCAATCAGTTTCAAGGGGATATGCATTTCGATCTTCTTGAGTACTCCTGAGTGGCGCAGTGGTCTAAGGCACTGCATCGCAGTGCTAACTGTGCCACTAGAGATCCTGGTTCGAATCCAGGCTCTGTCGCAGCTGGCCGCGACCGGGACACTCATGGGCGGCGCACAATTGGCCCAGGGTAGGGGAGGGAATGGCCCAGGCTCAGTTGATGGAGCATGGCATTTGCAACGCCAGGGTTGTGGGTTCGTTTCCCACGGGGGGCCAGTATATAAAAAATATATATATATGTATTCACTAACTGTAAGTCGCTCTGGATAAGAGCGTCTGCTAAATGACTAAAATGTAAATGTACAGTGTTGTTTGAAAATAACCTAAAGTGTTATTTTGAATGACGTACAATGAGTGAATTTTAGAGCAGATTGAGTTAAACTGTAGCATAGCCTACCTGTATATTTTGCCTAGCAGCGTGCGCTGTTGAGTTTCGGCCATGAGAGAAAAATGTGATGGTGTTTTTGTCTTAGAGTAACATTATACTATGCTATTATATTCGGTTCTGTTAGTGCCTTCAGAAAGTATTCATACCCCTTGACTTATTCCATATTTTGTTGTGTTACAGCCTGAATTCAAAATGGATTAACACTAGAACAGCCTGGTCTTTCAGCCTATAAGTACCTGCTAGAGAACGTTGAGAACGTTGCCGGGTGTCCCCTTTAGCATCAGATGCATATCAACCCGCAAGGTGCCCAAACATAAGCACCAACACTTGATAAATAGTGCATCAACAATTGTAAAGCATGAATTGCATAAATAAATATTTGTGGAAATATATCCATGTAAAAATATAACAACAATAGTTATTTGTTTAGATAGAGTCAAGGATACAGTGCATTCGGAAAGTATTCAGACCCCTTGACTTTTTCCACATTTTGTTACGTTACAGCCTTATTTTAAAATTAATTAAATTATTTTTTTCCCTCATTAAATAACCCATAATGACAAAGCGAAAACAGGTTTTTAGAAATGATCGCTAATTTATTAAAAATAAAAAACAGAAATACCTTATTTACACAAAAAACTAATAATTAAAGAGCAGCAGTAAAATAACAGTAGTGAGGCTATATACAGGGGGTACCGGTACAGAGTCAATGTGCGGGGGCACAGGTTAGTCGAGGTAATTGAGATAATATGTACATGTAGGTAGAGTTAAAGTGACTATTCATAGATAATAAACAGAGAGTGGCAGCAGCGTAAAAGACAACTGATAATATTGTCACTCATCAGACTATTGATCTTGTCTATAGGCTAACTGTTATTATGTGTGAAATTAATTTTGGTGTAGTTTAGGTGTAGTTTAGATGGGTCGGCTTCGCAGGCTGACTGGCATAGTTTGTTTCCCCTCGCTCATCAACTTGGATAGAGTCAAGGATATATTTTGCATTATTCTAAAGGCCTACTGCAACACATAGCATGTTTTCGTTTCCCTTACAATAAATGTGATTAGCAATAGAGTTATAGTAAATAAAACAGTCCCGTAACAGGTCATTTTTACAAAGTAAAAGGTAAAAGAGAATGGTATCAACCCACATGGCACAAAGTGAAATTAGTAACATGAGTGCCAACACTGATAAATATAAGTATAACACGAACTCATCAATACACTATTGGCCTAATTTAAATTGTAAGTAATGTGCACAATTATCGCCCTTCATCCATTTGTCATTCATTCAGTGGGCTGGCATCGTATTATTCTAAAGGCCTACTGTAACACATAGCATGTTTTAGTTTCACTTACAATACATTTAACTAGTAATAGAGTTATAGACCATAAAACAGTCCCTTAACAGCTTATTTTTCCAAAGTAAAACTTAAAAGAGAGTGATATCAACCCACATGGCGCACAGTCAAATTATTTGCTATAAACATGAGCGCCAACACTGATATATAGGCATAACACAAACTCATCATTATATTATTGTCTTCCTAAATTAAATCAACCTCTTCACCCTCCTTATCATTCAGTTAGGCCTAATTTAAATTCAATTGTGAAGTAAAGTGCACAATTATCACCCATTCATCCATTTGTCATTCATTCAGTGAGGAGAGAGAGACGCATTAGCACCTGGCTAGGTACCAATGTCCTACAGCACATCGTCTTGGTGGGTTAAGTTGGGAATAGGTGTGGGGAAAAAACAGGTAAAAAGGCTCTAAATACTTTTCTGGTTGAGATTTCAAAATTGTGAGAAATGAGCAATGTAAAATACAAACATTTAGGAAAAGTCAGGGAAGGAATAGGACGTAGCTTTTGGACTATTTTATTTTATTTACAAAATCAAATGTCAGTGGCCGTTGTTGGTTCTAGTGTTATTTTTTATATATTTTTTCACCCATCTATACACAATACCCCATAATGAAAACATGTTTTTAGACATTTTTGCAAATGTATTGAAAATCAAATACAGAAATGTCTCATTTACATCACTCCCGAGTCAATACTTTGTAGAAGCACCTTCGGCAGCGTCTTTCTGGGTAAGTCTCTAAGAGCTTTCCACACCTGGATTGTGCAACATTTGCCCATTATTATTTTCAAAATTCTTCAAGCTCTGTCAAATTTGTTGTTGTCATTGCTAGACATCAATTTTCAGGTCTTGCCATAGATTTTCAAGTAGATTTAAGTCAAAACTGTAACTCGGCCACTCAGGAATATTAATTGTCTTCTTGGTAAGCAACTCCAGTGTAGATTTGGCCTTGTGTTTAAGGTTATTATCCTTCTGAAATGTGAATTAATCTCCCAGTGTCTGGTGGAAAGCAGAGTGAACCAGGTTTTCCTCTAGGATTTTGCCTGTGCTTAGCTACATTCCGTTACATTTTTTATACTGAAAAACTCTCCAGTCCTTAACGATTACAAGCATACCCATAACATGTTGCAGCCACCACCATATTTGAAAATATGGAGAGGGGTACTCAGTAATGTGTTGTATTGGATTTGCCCCTAACAAAACACTTTGTATTCAGGACAAACAGTTAATTGCTTTGTCACATTTTTTGCAGTATTACTTTAGTGCCTTGTTGCAAACAGGATGTATGTTTTGGAATATTTTAATTCTGTACAGGCTTCCTTCTATTCACTCTGTCATTTAGGTTAGTATTGTGGAGTAACTACAATGTTGATGATCCATCCTCAGTTTTCTCCTATCACAGCCATTAAACTCTATAACTGGTTTAAAGTCACCATTGGCCTCTGTGAAATCCCTGAGCGGTTTCCTTCCTCTCCAGCAACTGAGTTAGGAAGGACACTATGGTGTTATTTGCATATTGCATCCTGATTTGCCATATGCTAATGAGGGCCTGTGGGAATGTAGGGGTTCATGAGGAAAGCATCACTCTCTCTCATGTGGCTTGTAATGTGAAGCAACGTCAAGTTAGCAATACATTTGCCTTCATAAAGATACACCGTTGGTAGTTATTTTACTCATGTATAGACAAGTCTGATTACACAACAGACACCTGCATCTTTGTAGTGACTGGGTGTATTGATACACCATCCAAAGTGTAATTAATAACTTCACCATGCTCAAAGGGATATTCAATATGTGTTTTTTTCCCCCATCTACCAATAGGTGTCCTTCTTTGCGAGGCATTGGAAAACCTCCCTGGTCTTTGTGGTTGAATCTGTGTTTGAAATTCACTGCTCGATTGAGGGACTTTACAGAATATTGTATGTGTGGGGTACAGAGATGAGGTAGTCATTCAAAAACAATGTTAAAAACTTTTATTGAACACAGAGTGATGAGTCCATGCAACTTATTATGTGACTTGTTAATCACGTTTTTACTCCTGAACTTATTTAGGCTTGCCATACAAAGGGGTTGAATACTTATTGACTAAAGACATTTCAGCTTTTAATGTTTTATTAATTTGTAAACATTTTGAAAAACATAATTCCACTTTGACATTATGGGGTATTGTGCGTAGGCCAGGGACAAAATAAGCCCAATTGAAGAAAAAAAAAAATTCAGGCTGTATTCACACCCCTTGAAGGCAGTGAGGGAAAAAAGTATTTGATCCCCTGCTGATTTTGTATGTTTGCCCACTGACAAAGACATGATCAGTCTATAATTTTAATGGTAGGTTTATTTGAACAGTGAGAGACAGAATAACAACAAAAAAATCCAAAAGAACACATGTCAAAAATGTTATAAATTGATTTGCATTTTAATGAAGGAAATAAGTATTTGACCCCCTCTCAATCAGAAAGATTTCTGGCTCCCAGGTGTCTTTTATACAGGTAACGAGCTGAGATTAGGAGCACACTCTTAAAGGGAGTGCTCATAATCTCAGCTTGTTACCTGTATAAAAGACACCTGTCCACAGAAGCAATCAATCAATCAGATTCCAAACTCTCCACCATGGCCAAGACCAAAGAGCTCTCCAAGGATGTCAGGGACAAGATTGTAGACCTACACAAGGCTGGAATGGACTACAAGACCATCGCCAAGCAGCTTGGTGAGAAGGTGACAACAGTTGGTGCGATTATTCGCAAATGGAAGAAACACAAAAGAACTGTCAACCTCCCTCGGCCTGGGGCTCCATGCAAGATCTCACCTCGTGGAGTTGCAATGATCATGAGAACGGTGAGGAATTGAAATCAATCTGTGTCAAAAGCTTCCACTTCTAGAGTGGAAGAGTAATCATATAGTGTAGCCGAAATCCCCATCAATGATCTGTTAATTACAGTTTGAAATAACAATTTAAGTGTTCTGGGTTTACAGACTGAACTATTTTCTTAATCTGCATGCCACTGCTAATTTGGGTACATCTAATATGTTCCCAAAAAATAACTGGCTATTATTTTATAAATTTTTCCCTTAATTATTTTCAGGGCTAAATTCAAAAGGTTGATGAATAATAGATAATACATTGTTTTCTTAGCAAAATGTTGCATTTCCAAACAGGACAATAAATCATCCTTGGTGACTCTTGAGCAAGAAATAGCCATTGCCAAATAATGTCTCGTCCAGCAGTTATCAGTTGTTTTATGATTGCATTGTAATGTTGTAGCGTTAGTCCCTTTCTAAATGCAAGATCCTCTCATTGTTAGTTCATCTCGTTCAGTTTTAATTCAATGTCAATTGAGTGTGTCTACATGATCTGTACCTCAAAAGACGACAAAGGGCAGTGGTGCTAATTGCTTCTGGAAACTGAGCGTGGGGGAAATTGATTTCACTGTAAATGATAACAAAAGTCCAGGTATCGACAGCAAGATTTAGCAAGCCCTTACTCTGAAACTGGGCCACAGTTATCCAACTTGCTGTGCCCCCAAATCAATATCTATCAACGATCTGAAATTAAATCTAGATTAAATCCCAATTTAATCTCAGGGAGTCACGTTTGGCGAATTCCAGTTAATTACATAATCAGACTACCAAGCAAAGACAGTGATATCAATCAGCCCTATGAGTCTAGATGGCAACTTGACAAAACTCATCGCAAACCACAGGAGAACTATGGAAAATGGGCAGAATCTGAGTGAAGAAGAGCAGTACCTTGAACAATGAGATGCACTTTGGACGATTTGGGTTTGTTGCTCATGAGGATGGAGCACACGTAGGGCCCCTCGTCGTGTACATTCACGTTCTGGATCTTTATGCTGTACTCTGTCACGGGTGTGTCCATTCGGACAACGCGAGGGTCCAGAGACCACTTGTCAGTGCCCGTATAGAGAATGGTGGTGCGGTTGAGCCAAGCCACCCGCGATACCTTGCTGTCCACAGTACATCTGTGAGATAAAGAGAGAAAACAGAGAGAGGAGAGGATGAGTGTTAAGCATTCCAGCATATTTTTACAGTGTTCTATCGTGTCCATTCTATTGTAAAGCACAATCAAGTGATATTCATTGACTGATATGTCTGACTGATAATATTGTATGAGGATGTGGCTTTTGTATGACGTTTTTGATCAAGTAAGACCTTGGGCTCTCTTATACAATATTGGTTAGCAATGTTCTTCAATACTGTTGCTAGGGACCCACATGATGTGCAGGCTTTTGTTTCAGACCAATACTATGCCCTTGAGTATTTTAATCAAGTCCCCAGGACCTTGACAAAATAACTGACATCTTAGATAGGATAGCTCTCAGTGAGGCTTTTATCTCTGGAGAGTGGCACACCAATACAAGTATTGTACCCTATTGAAGATTGTTCCTCTGTTAATCTGGGCTGGAATATTCATTGACAGTAGATGCATTTTGCATGGTAACATATTCCTTGAGGTAGTGCATTGAAGGGGGATTGCAGAAGTGTGTTCAAAAAGTTTCCTTTAATATCTCTCCTCATAACCTCTCTAACTGTGGCAGAGGTAACTGTATAAGAGTGTTGAATTGAGAAGTTCAAAACCCACTTACAGCCCTCCCACGAAGTCCCACTCTAGAACCTATTCACCGCTATTTCCTAGGAGTCTGGGGGGTAACACTTTACATTAAGTTGCCCCTATTACTATGTAACTACACAGTAATAACGGTGTTAACAATTTAGTAGTCAAATAATAGGGTTGTTGCGGAATCAGTTTACACAATTGGAACAAGGAATGTGTAATTACACATTCACTTGATGAAGGTTATTCCACATGTAACTACTGATGTTATTACAAATTTTCTTGTTCCACTATGTAACTAATATTTGTAATTACACGTTTTAAAGTCATCTGTGAATTACGATGTTAATAACTCAAACCAAAATATGACCTTGTTACATGTAACTACAATGTGTCACTACCATTGAATCCACATGTAATACCAGGGTTGATAAACAGACTAGGACCTGGTAACAACAGTTGTTATCAGGCACATTCTGTCATTAACTACCAGTCATTTTCAATTAGTTTATCTATGTTATGACCTGGCTCAAAGGCTATACAGAATCAAGTGTAATGTAAGAACAATGTACTTACATAGGATATACTTGTAATTGTCATGTACGTACCCAGGAGCAAGCACCTTCATGTAAAGTGAAACCCAGTAGGGTATAACCTTTATAATTACTATGTAGTTACAATGTAACAACCTTTGCAGACAATAGGCTAACCAGGATAAATTAGGAGACAGGAGAACATTAGGTATAACCCTTTTAGTTACATTCTACTTTTGCACATAACAAACGTTTCAATTGTGTAATAACTGATTTCACAACAACCATATTACTATGTAACTACTATGTTGTTAACACAGTTATTACTGTGTTAGTTACATAGTAATAGAGGCAACATGATGTAAAATGTTACCGTCTGGGGTCATAAACTCTTGTATCTTGATGACCTGGGTGCACTGACCTCTGATTTGTACACGGGGACCCCGGCAACAATCACACCGGGCCCACTAGCCAATCAGTGGGCAGTCATCTGGACTCTTAGAGCCCCTACACTGTAGCTTCAATAGTGAGCAGCAGCTTTGTGAACCTGTTGGCTGCACTTCCACATGGGACTAAATGTCTGTAGTTCTTTACCAAGGACTTGCCCAGGACTAACCTCGTTTTAACCATGTTTGACGTACAGTGTTTGTTTACAAATTCATTGTTTACAAACAATGGAGTAAAACAAGATAATATTTTGGGTTCTGATGGGGTATGACAGTTGAACTAAGCTCATGAGGCATATATAAGTTACATTCTTCAAGAATCAATGAGTACATATAATTTAGAAATGGATATACCAGTCGCAGATTGTCCCTTTCAGTGAGTTTATATCCTATATTTTAACTATATTTGCGTGTATTTTCATACATACAGTGTGTCCATTGATTGGTGGTAAATGTTCAATGCTCATAAACTGATTTTATGCATACTTAACGCCAAATGTCATACATGAGGCTTAATTAGAAGTGATTCATGCATTCTGTGGAAACAAAACATTTGCTTAGTATTTTACGAAGGGATTCTGTCACAATTACCATGGTACATTGCTTTAAATGTCAGCACCTGTGCAACATTTCAATTTACAATGGGAACCTATGCCAAGTCCGATTTGCATTTCCTTGGTATTCTACGGTAGCCAGGCCCTGTGGAAAAGCCCAGTCTAACCATTTATTTGAAAAAGAGAGAAGCCTACACTGAGTCCCAGAGAGAACTGGTGGTAACAAACAACGTGATTCATATTCAGGACAGATTATTGGATCATAACCTCCATGCCTAACCTTCAATCCAATGGACTTCAGTGGAGGAATATCATAATGCTCATAATACCGTTTCCACTTCCACTGCATAATAAACAGGGACCGAGGAGAGCAAGAGAGGGAAGGATGGGAATACAGCTACAGTCGTGTATCAGACAGTCTTCGCAGACAGATATCAAAACATTTGGAGAACTGTACTTCAGTACAAATTTGCAATGTAAATCTAAGGCTTGTCACACCCTGATCTGTTTCACCTGTCTTTGTGATTCGCTCCACCCCCCTCCAGGTGTCGCCCATCTTCCCCATTATCCCCAGTGTATTTATACCTGTGTTCTCTGTTTGTCTGTTGCCAGTTCGCTTTGTTTTTCGTCAAGCCTACCAGCGGTTTTCCCCTTGCTCCTGGCTTTTTCAAGTTCCTGTTTTCCCGGTTTTGACCATTCTGCCTGCCTTGACCCTGAGCCTGCCTGCCGTACTGTACCTTGTCACGCCACCCTGGATTACTGACCTCTGCCTGCCCTTGACCTTTCGTTTGCCTGGCCCCTGTTTTTGTAATAAACTTTTGTTACTTCGACACTATCTGCATCTGGGTCTTCTCCTGAAACGTGATAAGGCTAAAGGTTAATGTGGGTGATTGATTTCTTCCGAAGTATTACCTAAGGAAAAGCAAAATAACAATATTCAGCAGTATAACAAAAGTTATATTTATTGACAAAAGGCAAACAACCTTTGCTCTGTCCAGCAATACAGCCTTATTGGATTGTTTTAGTGAAGTGACTCCTCGTTCACGTTGCAATCTCTTATCATATCATGGTTGTTGTGAAAGATTGGTTATGATTTTATTTATCTGACAGGATAAATAACTGACTATGGATTGTCCTTATGATCTGTAGATTGTAGATCAACAATTCCCACTAGATTCATTAGTCCACTGCCACTCTGTTGGCATGCAGTTACTTAGTCGTCTTTGTTGTAATCAGTGTTCAAGTTTATTTCATGAAGTTAAAGAAGACCGAGTAGATGGGCAGAGATAACAGTACCATCCTCCCGCTTCTCTTAAACTATTTACTACTACCCTTGCTGTAAAAGTTTGTTCCATGTTGCAGTTAATGAAACTGGCAGTAAGTACTTATTAAGTTGAATATCTACAGAGCAGAGATATCCAACGTTGGTCTTGGTGAGCTACTGAGTGTACAGGCCTTCAATCTGGACCATGATTAGTTTAATCAGAATACAAAATTCCTTCTTCTTGTAATTGAAATACTATAGCCACTCAAGTCATTCCATTTTTTGACTGAGAGACTTACAGGAACATCATATTTATTGTTAATCTAAATACGGAAGCTCTGAAGCCCAAGGCAACAAAAAAATAATAACTTTGAGTCTTAGAATTATCTCGTCTGAACGACTTAGTACCTCATATTTTTTAACTAAGTTGTTTGAATGATATACTAAGTCGTTTGAACAACTTAATTGATCGTTTTTTCTAATTAGGCCTAATTTGTTATGCAGTGACAGTGACCGTTGCTGCAGCCATTAATTCACAGATTCTATCCATTGATATGATTATTCATTAAAATTTCTTTGATAGGGCTGCTTTGAATGCATGTAAGTGTGCCAAGAAGATCTCACAGTTTTTCCAATTTCACTTCAGATTCTGGCGTTTATCCACATTTCTCCAAATGGAAGTTTTTCAAGTTGCTCCAAAAGTCACCTTCCGAAGTGTTTTTGACACCCTGGGTTGCTCCTCCTGCTCAGCATCGTCCTTCCGAGGGTCATGCACAAGGTTGTTATTCCTGTTCAGCATAGTCCTTCCGAGGGTTGCATGTTCTATCCCAGTGGTAGTGGTACCCTATCCCAAACCTTAACTTTTAACTTAGGTATCCGGAATTAATGAAGGATGATGCTGAGCAGGGCGGGTAGAAGCAACACAGGGTGTCAAAAACACTTCGACATTTTACATTTTGAGCAACTTTGAAATTTGACGTTTTAATACTACATATTCATTGGGGCATGGACTCTACAAGGTGTCGAAAGCGTTCCACAGGGATGTTGGTCCATGTTGACTCCAATGCTTCCCACAGTTGTGTCAAGTTGGCTGGATGTCCTTTGGGCGGTGGACCATTCTTGATACACATGGGAAACTGTTGAGCATGAAAAACCCAGCAGCGTTGCAGTTCTTCACACAAACTGGTGCACCTGGCACCTATTACCATACCCCGTTCAAAGGCACTAAAATATTTTGTCTTGCCCATTCACCCTCTGAATGGCACACATACACAATCCATGTCTCAATGCTTAAAAATCCTTATTTAACCTGTCTCCTCCTCTTCATCTACAATGGTTGAAGTGGATTTAACAAGTGACATCAATAAGGGATCATAGCTTTCACCTGGATTCACCTGGTCAGTCTGTCATGGAAAGAGCTGGTGTTCTTAATATTTTGTATACTCAGTGCATATTGCTCTTCCTTCCAAAAACAAGGCAGGAAATTATGATTAATTATTTATCGGGTATTCATTTATTCAAGAGCAAGTTCAGCAGTGTTGGATGTGTACACAGTCTCGCTGCATCTTACTGTATTATCACAATGAACGATAGCGAATATATGATAGCTGTCAGAGTCGCTTGTAACCCAGTGTCAAGCCTTTTGCGTCGTAGTACAATGGTGGGTGTCAATGTGAACCGCTGACAGCAACAACTGTCAGTTTCACTGTATTCTCTGTGTTCACCACATTCAATCAACATTCTAAGAGAGGATTAAATGGGTGTTAACATAGTAAAACATGGAGATGTGAAGAGTGTACAGAATGTTTGAAACGCAACATATCACCCAAGGTTGGAAGTATTATATGGGCATTTAACATTGAAATAAATGTTGCAAAAGGACAGGCAAATATTGCTTAGCTCAGATCTTGTGACTCCAGTATAGTTCAGGTAGTACAATGCCTAGATTAATTGTGTTTCTGATAAACTACAGTACGAAGGCAAAATAAGGATTATGACCAAAACAATATTTCTGCAGCACAACAGACGAAAGCCCACCTTAAGAACTAGAAACAGTTTGACAACATCACAGCAAGACAAAAAAAGTTTCACAGGACATTCTCTAAAGAAGCATCTAATTAACCATGAGTGGTAATGTGCAGCAGAAGTGTAGGCAAGGCGATTGGAACCAATGACAACCACAAGATTCAGCAGCTCTCAATGATTTCACAGACACTGATGTCGCTTGGCAATGACTGCATTCACAAACAAAAGGGTCATTCCATTTGATTTCAATCACTTTTTGACTGCAGCTCTTTTGATTTGAAATAAACTTTCCATACATATTTGCCCATGGTAGAAGTCGTCAGAAAGTGAGTTTTTGGACCTAAATGTCAAAACATTCAGGAGATAGAGGTGCTCAAAGTTACCTATTTCGCATACCCCACGATACCATGAGACATCCCACGCCTTCATCACCGGCAAAGATTAACGTTTGAGTTTGATATATTTTAAAAGCTTACAAACAAGATTGTCAAATTATACAAAATAAATATATAAACGCAACATGCAACAATTTCAACGATTTTACTGAGTTAGTTCATATATAGTAATCAGTCAATTGAAATAAATTCATTAGGCCCTAATCTATGGATTTCACATGACTGGGCAGAGATGCAGCCATGGGTGAGCCTGGGAGAGCATAGGTCCACCCACTTGGGAGCAAGGCCCACCCACTGGGGAGTCAGACCCAGCCAATCAGAATGAGTTTTCCCCACAAAAGGGCATTATTACAGACATAAATACTCCTCAGTTTCATCAGCTGTCCGGATGGCTGGTCTCAGACGATCCCGCAGGTAAATAAGCCGGATGTGGAGCTCCTGGGCTGGCGTTGTTATACTGTACGTGGTCTGCGGTTGTAAGGCCGGTTGGACTTACTGCCAAATTCTCTAAAATAACATTTTGGTAGAAATTAACATTAAATTCTCTGGCAACATCTCTGGTGGATGTTCCTGCAGTCAGCATGCCAATTGCATGCTCCCTCAAAACTTGAGACATCTGTGGCATTGTGTTCTGTGGCAAAACTGCACATTTTAGAGTGGCCTTTTATTGTCCCCAGCACAAGGTGAACCTGTGTAATGATCATGTTGTTTAATCAGCTTCTTGATATGCCACACCTGTCAGGTGGATGGATTATCTTGGTAAAGGAGAAATGCTCACTAACAGGGATATAAACAAATTTGTGCACAACATTTGAGAGAAATACGTTTTTTGTGCATAAAGAAAATTTCTAGGCTCTTTAATTTCAGCTCATGAAACATAGGACCAACACTTCACGTTGCGTTTATATTTCTGTTTAGTATGTTTTACAACGTCTTGAAAAAGTTTGTAATTTTCTAACCTTTAACGTCAATTATCTTAAAACACGTAAATTCAGATTTATTTTTCATTTTCACATATGTTGTAGTTCAGACCCTAATTTACATAATCTTAGGTGTTTGTGTTGTACCCGCTATCGGCTGAGACACAGCATTCTCTTGAATACAGGGTGGGTGTCATTTCAATCATAGAATGGACCTATCCCTTCAGACCACTGCAATTGAGCTGGTACACCATTTACATTTTAATTGAATTGAAATTGTAACTTCCAAGTACTACCACAAAGATGGCCGCCGGTCCACCCACGTCGAATGTCAACTTAAATAGGAATGTCTATTCTATTATCTATATTTATATGATTGCAACAGGATTCCTACGGAAGATTGGCATAATAAAAAATTAAAACTATTCCCATTCAAGTCAACGTTCTCTGATGTGTGGACCTCCAACCATCTTTGTGGTAACATTTAAAAGTTGAAATTTCAATTTGATTCCCATTTTAGTACATTTATTAGCCAAACAATTACAGCAACCCTGTATTCAAGAGCATGTTGTGTCTCAACCGATGGCAGGCACAACATAAACAGCTCAGATGATATAAAATAGGGTTTAAGCCACAACATATGCGAGAAAGAAAATATCAGTTTACGCATTTTAGATAATTGACGTTAAATATTTAGAATTGCACGTAAAAAATATATATATGCATGCATTCTTTATAACAGCTATGTAACACATAACATTTGTCAGAAACCGTCATAAGTAGTTTTCAATTGTCATGAGTCACGGCATGAGATGTTATAAAACCGGTTATAATCGGTGTTAAAAATGACTGTTCATCCTGTTGTCATATAAACCAATGTCAACTGTTAATAACAATGGCTATTATATAGTCTACATACAAATGTTATAACAGGGTTTTATGTAATTTACTAACCTCTGTGTCACATTATTACATTGAATGAAATGATGGGTGTCATTACATTTTACATTTTAGCTATTTAGCAGACACTCTTATCCAGAGCGACTTACAGTTAGTGAGTGCATACATTTTTCACACTGGCCCCCCATGGGAAACGAACCCACAACCCTGGCGTTGCAAGCGCCAGGCTCTACCAACTGAGCTACAGGGGACTATGTCATATGCCATGCCCTTATAGAGTGTGTATAGACACCTTACGTAAAGTTACATTAATTAATGTGCTTATACCACAGGATGAGTTGAGAGTATCACAAAACTTTACCATCCACATTTTTTTTTAAGAACACATTATAATACCAGCAATTTGCCAAGAAAACATGGTAACACTTTATTTTAAGGTATACATACAGTGCCTTGAAAAAGTATTCACCCCCCTTGGCCTTTTTCCTATTTTGTTGCATTACAACCTGTAATTGAAATTGATTTTTATTTGGATTTCATGTAATGGACATACACAAAATAGTCCAACTTGGTGAAGTGAAATGAAAAAATTAACTTCTTTCAAAAAGTTCTAAAAAATAAATAATGGAAAAGTGGTGTGTGCATACAGTGGGGAGAACAAGTATTTGATACACTGCCGATTTTGCAGGTTTTCCTACTTACAAAGCATGTAGAGGTCTGTAATATTTATCATAGGTACACTTCAACTGTGAGAGACGGAATCTAAAACAAAAATCCAGAAAATCACATTGTATGATTTTTAAGTAATTAATTTGCATTTTATTGCATGACATAAGTATTTGATACATCAGAAAAGCAGAACTTAATATTTGGTACAGAAACCTTTGTTTGCAATTACAGAGATCATACCTTTCCTGTAGGTCTTGACCAGGTTTGCACACACTGCAGCAGGGATTTTGGCCCACTCCTCCATACAGACCTTCTCCAGATCCTTCAGGTTTCAGGGCTGTCGCTGGGCAATACGGACTTTCAGCTCCCTCCAAAGATGTTCTATTGGGTTCAGGTCTGGAGACTGGCTAGGCCACTCCAGGACCTTGAGATGCTTCTTACGGAGCCACTCCTTAGTTGCCCTGGCTGTGTGTTTCGGGTCGTTGTCATGCTGGAAGACCCAGCCACGACCCATCTTCAATGCTCTTACTGAGGGAAGGAGGTTGTTGGCCAAGATCTCGCGATACATGGCCTCATCCATCCCTCCCCTCAATACGGTGCAGTCGTCCTGTCCCCTTTGCAGAAAAGCATCCCCAAAGAATGATGTTTCCACCTCCATGCTTCACGGTTGGGATGGTGTTCTTGGGGTTGTACTCATCCTTCTTCTTCCTCCAAACACGGTGAGTGGAGTTTAGACCAAAAAGCTCTATTTTTGTCTCATCAGACCACATGACCTTCTCCCATTCCTCCTCTGGATCATCCAGATGGTCATTGGCAAACTTCAGACGGGCCTGGACATGCGCTGGCTTGAGCAGGGGGACCTTGCGTGCGCTGCAGGATTTTAATCCATGACGGCGGAGTGTGTTACTAATGGTTTTCTTTGAGACTGTGGTCCCAGCTCTCTTCAGGTCATTGACCAGGTCCTGCCGTGTAGTTCTGGGCTGATCCCTCACCTTCCTCATGATCATTAATGCCCCACGAGGTGAGATCTTGCATGGAGCCCCAGACCGAGGGTGATTGACCGTCATCTTGAACTTCTTCCATTTTCTAATAATTGCGCCAACAGTTGTTGCCTTCTCACCAAGCTGCTTGCCTATTGTCCTGTAGCCCATCCCAGCCTTGTGCAGGTCTACAATTTTATCCCTGATGTCCTTACACAGCTCTCTGGTCTTGGCCATTGTGGAGAGGATGGAGTCTGTTTGAATGAGTGTGTGGACAGGTGTCTTTTATACAGGTAACGAGTTCAAACAGGTGCAGTTAATACAGATAATGAGTGGAGAACAGGAGGGCTTCTTAAAGAAAAACTAACAGGTCTGTGAGAGCCGGAATTCTTACTGGTTGATAGGTGATCAAATATTTATGTCATGCAATAAAATGCAAATTAATTACTTAAAAATCATACAATGTGATTTTCAGGATTTTTGTTTTAGATTCCGTCTCTCACAGTTGAAGTGTACCTATGATAAAAATTACAGACCTCTGCATGCTTTGTAAGTCGGAAAACCTGCAAAATCGGCAGTGTATCAAATACTTGTTCTCCCCACTGTATGTATTCACCCCCTTTGCTATGAAGCCCCTAAATAAGATCTGGTGCAACCAATTAACTTCAGAAGTCACTTAATTAGTTAAATAAAGTCCACCTGTGTGCAATTTAAGTATCACATGATCTGTCACATGATCTCAGTATATATACACCTGTTCTGAAAGGCCCCAGTGTGAGAGTGTGATTTGAAGGAGTCAGGCGCAGGAGGGTAAATCACAGAATACAGAGTTTATTCCGTAGTACACAGTTACGCTGGATAGCGTCAACAGCAAAAGGGCGTAATACAGGCACACTGGAATTCAATACAGGCACACGGGATGAAATAACACTGGCAATACAAAGTATGGTTAGCTAAACCGAGCTACACTCATTTTCACATAAAACAATCACCCACAAGGACAAGGGGGCAGAGGGAACACTTATACACAGACTAATGAGGGGATATGAACCAGGTGTGTGTAATTGACAAGACAAGACAAATGGAATGATGATATATGGAGCGGCAGTGGCTAGTAAGCCGGTGACGAGGAACGCCGAAACCTGCCCGAACAAGGAGGGGAGGCAGCCTCGGCGGAAGTCGTGACACCCAGAGTCTGCAACACCACTAAGCAAGGGGCACCACCAAGCAAGCGGCACCATGAAGACCAAGGAGCTCTCCAAACAGGTCAGGGACAAAGTTGTGGAGAAGTACAGATCAGGGTTGGGTTATAAAAAAATATCAGAAACTTTGAACATCCCACGGAGCACCATTAAATCCATTATAAAAAAATTGAAAGAATATAGCACCCCAACAAACCTGTCAAGAGAGGGCCGCCCGCCTAAACTCATGGACCAGGCAAGGAGGGCATTAATCAGAGAGGCAACAAAGAGACCAAAGATAACCCTGAAGGAGCTGCAAAGCTCCACAGCGGAGATTGGAGTATCTGTCAATAGGACCACTTTAAGCCGTACACGCCACAGAGCTGGCCTTTACAGAAGAGTGGCCAGAAAAAAGCAAATGCTTAAAGAAAAATATAAGCAAACACATTTGGTGTTCGCCAAAAGGCATGTGGGAGACTCCCCAAACATATGGAAGAAGGTACTCTGATCAGATGAGACTAAAATGGAGCTTTTTGGCCATCAAGGAAAACGCTATGTCTGGCGCATGCCCAACACCTCTCATCACCTCGAGAACACCATCCCCACAGTGAAGCATGGTGGTGGCAGCATCACGCTGTGGGGATGTTTTTCCATCAGCAGGGACTGGGAAACTGGTCAGAATTGAAAGAATGATGGATGGCGCTAAATACGGTGACATTCTTGAGGGAAACCTGTTTCAGTCTTCCAGAGATATGAGACTGGGACGGAGGTTCACCTTCCAGCAGGACAATGACACTAAGCATACTGCTAAAGCAACACTCTAGTTTTTTAAGGGGAAACATTTAAATGTCTTGGAATGGCCTAGTCAAAGCCCAGACCTCAATGCAATTGAGAATCTGTGGTATGATTTAAAGATTGCTGTACACCAGCGGAACCCTTCCAACTTGAAGGAGCTGGAGCAGTTTTGCCTTGAATATGGGGAAAAATCCCAGTGGCTAGATGTGCCAAGCTTATAGAGACATACCCCAAGAGACTTGCAGCTGTAATTGCTGCAAAAGGTGGCTCTACAAAGTAATGACGCTCAAGCTTTATGTTTTATTTTCTTATTTCTTGTTTGTTTCACAAAAAAAGGTATTTTGCATCTTCAAAGTGGTAGGCCTGTTGTGTAAATCAAATGATACAAACCCCCAAAAAATCCAATTCCAGGTTGTAATGCAACGAAATAGGAAAAATACTTTCGCAAGCCACTGTATTAGTCACTACTTAGTAGTTTATAAGTGTGTATATAAGTAGCTAATAAGGTCTTTATTCCATGCTATTAGTCATGTATTAGGCCTTAAATAAGTATTTTCTTATTCAAACATTATACAGTGCATTCTGAAAGTATTCAGACCCCTTTACTTTTTTTGTTACGTTACAGCCTAATTCCAAAATGGATTAAATAAAACATTTTCCTCATCAATCTACACACAATACACCATAATGACAAAGCGAAAACAGGTTTTTAGAAATTGTTGGAAATTTAATAAAACTAAAAAACTGATACTGTATTTACATAAGTATTCAGACCCTTGGCTATGAGACTCGAAACTAAGTAATATTACTGGTCAATCATTAATAACTTAATTGTTAGCCATATGAAATATGTATTAGTTGTTCATTAAGAGCATGTTAAACAATAAACAGACTCTTAATAAGCTGTGTCAATAGACTAATAAGGACATAGTACCTTAAAATGTGTTCCCTATTCTGAAGTGTGACCAAATTCAAAGTTTGACGTTAACACAACTAAACTTCCGTAAACTTCCATATACTGTATATGAACGCTGGATGTATGGCGTATACAGTGAGGAAAAAAAAGTATTTGATCCCCTGCTGATTTTGTACATTTGCCCACTGACAAAGAAATGATCAGTCTATAATTTAAATTTTTTGGTTTATTTGAACAGTGAGAGACAGAATAACAACAAAAAAATCCAGAAAAATGCATGTAAAAAATGTTATGAATTGATTTGCATTTTAATGAGTGAAATACGTTTTTGACCCCTCTGCAAAACATGACTTAGTACTTGGTGGCAAAACCCTTGTTGGCAATCACAGAGGTCAGACGTTTCTTGTAGTTGGCCACCAGGTTTGCACACATCTCAGGAGGGATTTTGTCCCACTCCTCTTTGCAGATTTTCTCCAAGTCATTAAGGTTTCGAGCCTGACGTTTGGCAAATCGAACCTTCAGCTCCCTCCACAGATTTTCTATGGGATTAAGGTCTGGAGACTGGCTAGGCCACTCCAGGACCTTAATGTGCTTCTTCTTGAGCCACTCCTTTGTTGCCTTGGCCGTGTTTTTTGGGTCATTGTCATGCTGGAATACCCATCCACGACCCATTTTCAATGCCCTGGCTGAGGGAAGGAATTTCTCACCCAAGATTTGACGGCACATGGCCCCGTCCATCGTCCCTTTGATGCGGTGAAGTTGTCCTGTCCCCTTAGCAGAAAAACACCCCCAAAGCATAATGTTTCCACCTCCATGTTTGACGGTGGGGATGGTGTTCTTGGGGTCATAGGCAGCATTCCTCATTCTCCAAAAACGGAGAGTTGAGTTGATGCCAAAGAGCTCCATTTTGGTCTCATCTGACCACAACACTTTCACCCAGTTCTCCTCTGAATCATTCAGATGTTCATTGGCAAACTTCAGATGGGAATGTATATGTGCTTTCTTGAGCAGGGGGACCTTGCGGGCGCTGCAGGATTTCAGTCCTTCACGGCGTAATTTATTAACAATTGTTTTCTTGGTGACTATGGTCCCAGCTGCCTTGAGATCATTGACAAGATCCTCCCGTGTAGTTCTGGGCTGATTCCTCACCGTTCTCATGATCATTGCAACTCCACGAGGTGAGATCTTGTATGGATGTGGGTAGGTGTGCCGCTTTCTGTCCAATGAGATAATTTCTGGAAAAAATATTAGTCCGTCGGACTGCCAGACGGTGAAGGGTGATTCATCACTCCAGAGAACGTGTTTCCACTGCTCCAGAGTCCAATGGCGGCGAGTTTTACACCACTCCAGCCAACGCTTGGCATTGTGATCTTAGGCTTGTGTGCGGCTGCTCTGCCATGAAAACCCATTTCATGAAGCTCCCGACAAACAGTTATTGTGCTGATGTTACTTCCAGAGGCAGTTTGGAACTAGATGTTTCCACTTCACAATAACAGCACTTACAGTTGACCGGGGCAGCTCTAGCAGGGCAGAAATTTGACGAACTGACTTGTTGGAAAGGTGGCATCGTATTACGGTGCCACGTTGAAAGTCACTGAGCTCTTCAGTAAGGCCATTCTAATACCAATGTTTGTCTATGGAGATTGCATGTTGGTGTGCTCGATTTTATACACCTGTCAGCAACGGGTGTGGCTGAAATAGCCAAATCCAATAATTTGAAGGGGTGTCCTCATACTTTTGTATATATAGTGTAACTAGTGCTAGCAGAGTTCTAGCTAGATAGCTAGCTAGCCATAAGGTGGGCCAACAAAATGTTGCAATTGCACTACCTCATTTTACCTGATAAACTCACAATTTATTTCATAATATAGCTGTAATTGTTACTGTAGCCTGCACATATTTTTCACAGCTGTCACAAATCCTGTTGTGCCCCAGCAACGTTGATTTTGTTGTCCGTTCCGTTTCAAAGTTTTTGTGTTTTCTTGGCAAGTTGTTGGTATTATTTCCTTTTTTAAATAAATACAAATCCTAAGTACATCTGTGTTTCCATTTGCCCATGTTTCTTGGAGATCCTTTGAATGGTAAAGTTTTGTGATACTCAACTCATCCTCGTGTGGTATAAGCACATTCATAACTGCTTTATAACACCTCAAATTATTGTCACTTTACTTAAGGTGTCTGTGCACACTATATAAGGGCCTATGACATGGTTATGACACCCATCATTCCATTCAATGTAATAGTGTGACACAAGGGTTGGTAAATTACATAACAACATGTTATAACATCTAGTATGTAGACTCTTATGCAACATGTAAAAACATATTACATAAGTTGTCATGCAGACTGTGTAATAATAGTTGTTATTAACAGATTACAGAGCATTAGATCATTTGTTTTGGTACTGTCCATTTATAGCTTGTTTTTGGACACAGGTCCAGCAATGGCTGAAGGATTGCAATATTTACCTGGAGCTAAGCCTGCAGATAGATCTGAAAAGTTATAGTCAATCGATCAATAATATAATAATAATTTTAGCAAAAATGTTTATTTTCAATTTACAATCTGTAGAAACAATGAGAATAGAAGGGTACATAACTTTTGTGAAACATCACAGTACAGTTGAGAAATATATGGCAAGTGGAAATCCAATGTGGATGGTGTTAAGAGATAGTTGGGAGGTGTTGAATGGAGCTGAAGGATGGGACTAATAACAACTAACAACAACTAATAACAACAAGATAACTAATGTAAGGCATACTGTGTCCATGATAAGTATATAGGTTATAGGTTGAGAGCTTTTGTGAAAGAGCACAGTTGGAAAGATATGGCTAACCGGATGGACATCATGAAAATGATCAGAGAAGTTGAGGGTAGAGGAAGTTCAGGAGTAAAAACAAACAAAGTAGAATTATTGTGGAATTGACTGTGTCCATAAGATGTATATAGTAAGTATAGGCTGGAAGTAGAGGCCTGGGCGTTGTTGTCCACTAGTTTATTCCAATTGTGGAAGGGGTGTTGGGGTTGGAAAGTAATAAAGGGAAATATATTTTAAAAAAGGATATGTATATGTATGTGTATGTATGTACAGTGGGGAGAACAAGTATTTGATACACTGCCGATTTTGCAGGTTTTCCTACTTACAAAGCATGTAGAGGTCTGTAATTTCTATCATAGGTACACTTAAACTGTGAGAGACGGAATCTAAAAATCCAGAAAATCACATTGTATGATTTTTAAGTAATTAATTTGCATTTTATTGCATGACATAAGTATTTGATCACCTACCAACCAGTAAGAATTCCGGCTCTCACAGACCTGTTAGTTTTTCTTTAAGAAGCCCTCCTGTTCTCCACTCATTACCAGTATTAACTGCACCTGTTTGAACTCGTTACCTGTATAAAAGACACCTGTCCACACACTCAATCAAACAGACTCCAACCTCTCCACAATGGCCAAGACCAGAGAGCTGTGTAAGGACATCAGGGATAAAATTGTTGACCTGCACAAGGCTGTGATGGGCTACAGGACAATAGGCAAGCAGCTTGGTGAGAAGGCAACAACTGTTGGCGCAATTATTAGAAAATGGAAGAAGTTCAAGATGACGCTCAATCACCCTCGGTCTGGGGCTCCATGCAATATCTCACCTTGTGGGGCATCAATGATCATGAGGAAGGTGAGGGATCAGCCCAGAACTACACGGCAGGACCTGGTCAATGACCTGAAGAGAGCTGGGACCACAGTCTCAAAGAAAACCATTAGTAACACACTACGCCGTCATGGATTACAATCCTGTAGCGCACGCAAGGTCCCCCTGCTCAAGCCAGTGCATGTCCAGGCCCATCTGAAGTTTGCCAATGACCATCTGGATGATCCAGAGGAGGAATGGGAGAAGGTCATGTGGTCTGATGAGACAAAAATATAGCTTTTTGGTCTAAACTCCACTCGCCGTGTTTGGAGGAAGAAGAAGGATGAGTACAACCCCAAGAACACCATCCCAACCGTGAAGCATGGAGGTGGAAACATCATTCTTTGGGGATGCTTTTCTGCAAAGGGGACAGGACGACTGCACCGTATTGAGGGGAGGATGGATGGGGCCATGTATCGCGAGATCTTGGCCAACAACCTCCTTCCCTCAGTAAGAGCATTGAAGATGGGTCGTGGCTGGGTCTTCCAGCATGACAACGACCCGAAACACACAGCCAGGGCAACTAAGGAGTGGCTCCGTAAGAAGCATCTCAAGGTCCTGGAGTGGCCTAGCCAGTCTCCAGACCTGAACCCAATAGAAAATCTTTGGAGGGAGCTAAAAGTCCGTATTGCCCAGAGACTGCCCCGAAACCTGAAGGATCTGGAGAAGGTCTGTATGGAGGAGTGGGCCAAAATCCCTGCTGCAGTGTGTGCAAACCTGGTCAAGACCTACAGAAAATGTATGATCTCTGTAATTGCAAACAAAGGTTTCTGTACCAAATATTAAGTTCTGCTTTTCTGATGTATCAAATACTTATGTCATGCAATAAAATGCAAATTAATTACTTAAAAATCATACAATGTGATTTTCTGGATTTTTGTTTTAGATTCCGTCTCTAACAGTTGAAGTGTACCTATGATAAAAATTACAGACCTCTACATGCTTTGTAAGTAGGAAAACCTGCAAAATCGGCAGTGTATCAAATACTTGTTCTCCCCACTGTATATGTACACTACCGTTCAAAAGTTTGGGGTCACGTAGAAATGTCATTGTTTTCGAAAGAAAAGCAATTTTGTTGTCCATTAAAAGAACATCAAATTGATCAGAAATACAGTGTAGACATTGTTAATGTTGGAAATGGCTATTGTAGCTGGAAATGGCTGGTTTTTAATGGAATATCTACATAGGCATACAGAGGCCCATTATCAGCAACCATCAGTCCTGTGTTCCAATGGCACGTTGTGTTTGCTAATCCAAGTTTATCATTTTAAAAGGCTAATTGAAAACCCTTTTGCTGATTAAAGAAGCAATACAACTGGCCTTCTTGAGACTAGTTGAGTATCTGGAGCATCAGCAATTGTGAGATTGATTACAGGCTCAAAATGGCCAGAAACAAATAACTTTCTTCTGAAACTCGTCAGTATATTATTTTTCTGAGAACTGAAGGCTATTCTATGCGAGAAATTGCCAAGAAACTGAAGATCTCGTACAACGCTGTGTACTACTCCCTTCACAGAACAGCGCAAACTGGCTCTAACCAGAATAGAAAGAGGAGTGGGAAGCCCCGGTGCACAACTGAGCAAGAGGACAAATACATTAGAGTGTCTAGTTTGAGAAACAGGCGCCTCACAGGTCCTCAACTGACAGCTTCATTAAATAGTACATGCAAAACACCAGTCTCAACGCCAACAGTGAAGAGGTGACTCCGGGATGCTGACCTTCTAGGTAGAGTTTCAAAGAAAAAGCCATATCTCAGACTGCCCATCTTAATCTTTTCTTTTTATTGGCCAGTCTGAGATATGGCTTTTTCTTTGCAACTCTGCCTAGGAGGTCAGCATCCCGGAGTTGCCTCTTCACTGTTGGCGTTGAGACTGGTGTTTTGCAGTTACTATTTAATGAAGCTGCAAGTTGAGGACCTGTGAGGCGCCTGTTTCTCAAACTAGACACTCTAATGTATTTGTCCTCTTGCTCAGTTGTGCACCGGGCCATCCCACTACTCTTTCTATTCTGGTTAGAGCCAGTTTGCGCTGTTCTGTGAAGGGAGTAGTACACAGCGTTGTACGAGATCTTCAGTTTCTTGGCAATTTCTCGCATAGAATAGCCTCCATTTCTCAGAACAAGAATATACTCACGAGTTTCAGAAGAAAGTTATTTGTTTCTGGCCATTTTGAGCCTGTAATCGAACCCACAATTGCTGATGCTCCAGATGCTCAACTAGTCTCAAGAAGGCCAGTTTTAGTGCTTCTTTAATCAGCACAACAGTTTTCAGCTGTGTTCACATAATTGCAAAAGGGTTTTCTAATGATCAATTAGCCTTTTAAAATGATAAACTTGGATTAGGAAACGTGCCATTGGAACACAGGACTGATGGTTGCTGATAATGGGCCTCTGTACGCCTATGTAGATATTCCATTAAAAATAAGCCATTTCCAGCTACAATAGTCATTTACAACATGAACAATGTCTACACTGTATTTCTGATCAATTTGATGTTATTTTAATGAACAAACAATATAATTTTCTTTCAAAAACAAGGACATTTCTAAGTGACCCCAAACTTTTGAAAAGTAGTATATATATATATATATATATATATATATATATTTGCAAGGGGAAAAAAACATATGGGGGATTGGAAGTGATGCAGACAATTACAATGATGGAAGTTACAATCTATCTGCAATATTAAAGCTGATCTAGCCCCCCACCCCCCATAAAAAAAAAGGAAAAAAATAGAAAAAACAGTTTACAGAGCATATGACAACAGAATGAACAGTCGTTTTTAACACCCATTATATCCGGTTTTATAATATCTCATACCGTGACTCATAATTATTTTAAACTACTTACAATATGTCATGACAAATGTTTATGTGTTATAAAGATGTTATAAAGGCTTTATAAATGCATGCATAAGGGACACCTACAGTAAAGTGTAAATAGTTTATAAAATAGTTTGACAATCCTGTTTGTAAGCTTTTAAATGGTATCATACTCAACTGTTAATCTTTTCCAGTGATGAATACTTGGATGTCTCATGGTGTGGTTGGGTATGCAAATGGGTCAACTTTGAGCACCTCCTGAATGTTTTGGTATTCAGGTCACTTTCTGACCACTTCTACTATGGGCAAATATGTATGTAAAGTTTTGTTCAAATCAAAAGGGGTGCGGTCAAAAAAGTGATTGAATTCAAAAGGAATGACCCAAAAATATTTTCCCTCAGATCACACCCTCGTTTCCAAAATAACTATGTCATTTTGGGATTGTGTTTCGACTGCTGCAGTGAAGACAGTCATGTCTGTAAGCCATCCAGTGTTGCTGCCTCTCCATCCTTTCCTAATGACTACAGTATGAGCTCTTACACCATAAATCCTTTCAACTGGAGCGGACATCCAGCAGGTTTTTTCTGGGCCTATCAATTCTGGCCTCCATCAAAAATATGGTGGTGCACTCGAGCATACCTTCATGTGTGCCTCGATGATAAGTGTTACTTATGATGTGGCCTCAATTCTTCATTCAGGAATCTGGGCTGAGACATATACAGAGTTCACCCACCACCATAGAAGCCCAACCGGACAAACACTGTTGATTAAGCGGCCCACAAAATCAACGTTCTGGAAGGTCATTGAAAGGCGATAAATACCACGGAATAACGAGTTGATAAAATGTCGGGGAGTGATGTCCGTACTTCAAGGGTGTTTGCGGAGACCAGAAGGCCTGTTTTCCGCACCGAGCAACATTCTCATTATTGACTGTTACTGTGTGGACTAGGCTTTTGCCTTGGCCTCTAATGGTGAGGCCACATTGACATCGTACACCCTGAGCTAACAAAGTGTCCGTCTCTCGAGTGGAGGGACATTCAATAGAAGAATTACTAGAATTCCACTCCAGATTCCTTATTACCGTCCAACAGACAGATGCCTTATTTACAGTATATAAAAATCATCCTTAATTCTTCCCTTAATCTAATAATCATATAGGTTATATTAGACGCCATAAAGTATTTCGTTTGATTAATAGGTTATGCATTAAACAGCAAAACCCAGTAAGTTATGCAGGAGACAACATTTCACTGAGCAAGGTTTAGTGCGTTGAATGAAATACAATAACATATTAATGTACTGTGTTCCTCCTTGGGAGAGCTGCATGTAGAGGAATATTTAGAAGTATTAAGAATTAACATTCTGTGAACCAGGATATTTAAATGTACCGTGTTTTGGCATGCCGGCTCATCGATTCAACATAATTAAATAGCCTAAATTGCCACCCTTAAGCATTAGCCCATACAGTATGTGGTCTTGAGTTGCCAGCTACAACAGTAGAAGCAATTGTTAAAAAATTTACATCATACCTTGCATTTACAAGCAAATACTATCCAAATTGGTTGTGTGCTGCAATCACCTAAGTCTTTAAATGACCTAAATACAACCCCAATGGCAATAGAACTCTAATGGCAACCCAACGCTGTAGTGTAAATAGACCTGTCAAACTGGCCATTTACATTTCATTATGTTACATGGTTTTAGTATCTGATGAAGTCATATTACTCTTCAATGTTGTTTATTGTGGAATTGCAAGCTGTAATTCTATTTGTCTCTCACTCCAACAATATTAGTCTATCCGGATTTAAACGCAGACTAGCAGTGACAGCGGCATCAATTTGTGTTCATTTGCTTTCTAATAGACAGTATAAACCTATTTTCACAAAATGTTCAGACTGATTTCTATGTCCTCACATTTTCATTTCCCTTGTGTCACTTTTATATCAGGTTGCGGAGTGCCTTGCAGTTTAAACTTTCCAAACTGATTGACTCCAGCATGCTTCAGTGGGTTAATAGCACTACTGGGAAATCTAAATTGTTGAACATTATTAATGGCCAAATGCAGATCCAATTAGGAGACATCTTGAATAGATAGAAAATAAAATACAGAATCAACCTGGCAAAGCAGCATAACATGTAAGGGTGCAAGCAAACATATTTGGTTGATAAACACGGAAAATGTCTTGTACATGGTGTTAGTAGTAAACACTATTTTTTATGGGATTTTGATTCATAGCAACAGCATATGAGAAACCCAATGTAAAAAATAACACCAGTATCATCCTAATGATAGGTATCTGAAGGACATGGATACTGACAGCTGGAAATATGGCAATATTAGGAACACAATGTATTAGAAAGATCTCCATTGGCTTCAAGAAAAAAAGACGCAGTCAGACAAATAACATCTTCCAGAGACTCACATCCTCTTTCACTATATAGCCTTGTACAACAATTGTTTTCACTCCAATACAATGACTGTCCCTTAAATTGTTAATCATGTCATAACCAGAACACAACTTTGGAGAAAGCTTTAAGCTTAAAATGTTGTGTACTAGTAGCTAGCTTATTATTTATCTGTGGACCACAGCTCTAAGATATGGATAGGTCACCAAGTCGCAGCAGAGGACATTTAGTGATTGCAGATCATTGTCAGTAGCCCGGGCTGCTCCCAGGGCCCCAGCCAAGAGATAAATGATAGCCCGGCACTAGTTGCTAGGTGGATTGATGACCATCATTACATTGGCTGCAATGTACGGTAGCAACTTTGTTGGGCACCCTCAGATAGGAGATACATATAAATGATCTCGCCACTACCTGTTACTAGCTGTCAAATCCTTGCTTCCTCCATCCTTGCTTCCTCATCTCCTCTCAAAAGGCATTGGAGGAAAAAGGATCCAAGGTCCCTCCCTGGGACCTCCTCTTGCAATAAGCTTTGCGAGGAATTGAGGAAACAAGGACAGAAGAAGCAAGGATTTGACGGCTACATGAGGGAAAGCTTCTGAGCCCCAAAGGATCATGGGATGGGAGGAAAATCTGATAACATAGTTAGAAAAAGCAATGACAAAGCACAATCAGGTTCAATTAAAGAGGAGTTTGCTAATGAGAGCCATTTCTGTTTAAAATGTAAATGAATTAGCTAATGTCTGAGCGGCTAATTAGCAGCCCTGTCAATGTGAGCTTGATTTGGGCATTAGTTTGAACTGTAATTATAGAATGTACCTGTGATTCTCTCTGAACTCCCTGTGTTCAGCTTGTCTGAAGTGTCGATTTTAGTGGTCAAGTGAATAAGTTGTGTCATTGTCATCACAATGTGTATCATTAGACTATCAAGAGTGGGATACTATGTTTAGCCACAGTGCCATAAGCTAAATGAAAGTATTCCAGATAACGGTAGCTAACTCTATTCCGTACATACAGTGGGGAAAAAAGTATTTAGTCAGCCACCAATTGTGCAAGTTCTCCCACTTAAAAAGATGAGAGAGGCCTGTAATTTTCATCATAGGTACACGTCAACTATGACAGACAAATTGAGGAAAAATATTTTCCTGAAAATCACATTGTAGGATTTTTAATGAATTTATTTGCAAATTATGGTGGAAAATAAGTATTTGGTCACCTACAAACAAGCAAGATTTCTGGCTCTCACAGACCTGTAACTTCTTCTTTAAGAGGTTCCTCTGTCCTCCACTCGTTACCTGTATTAATGGGACCTGTTTGAACTTGTTATCAGTATAAAAGACACCTGTCCACAACCTCAAACAGTCACACTCCAAACTCCACTATGGCCAAGACCAAAGAGCTGTCAAAGGACACCAGAAACAAAATTGTAGACCTGCACCAGGCTGGGAAGACTGAATCTGCAGATAGGTAAGCAGCTTGGTTTGAAGAAATCAACAGTGGGAGCAATTATTAGAAATGGAAGACATACAAGACCACTGATAATCTCCCTCGATCTGGGGGCTCCACGCAAGATCTCACCCCGTGGGGTCAAAATGATCACAAGAACGGTGAGCAAAAATCCCAGAACCACACGGGGGGACCTAGTGAATGACCTGCAGAGAGCTGGGACCAAAGTAACAAAGCCTACCATCAGTAACACACTACGCCGCCAGGGACTCAAATCCTGCAGTGCAGACGTGGCCCCCTGCTTAAGCCAGTACTGTAATGTCCAGGCCCGTCTGAAGTTTGCTAGAGTGCATTTGGATGATCCAGAAGAGGATTGGGAGAATGTCATATGGTCAGATGAAACCAAAATAGAACTTTTTGGTAAAAACTCAACTCGTCGTGTTTGGAGGACAAAGAATGCTGAGTTGCATCCAAAGAACACCATACCTACTGTGAAGCATGGGGGTGGAAACATCATGCTTTGGGGCTGTTTTTCTGCAAAGGGACCAGGACGACTGATCCGTGTAAAGGAAAGAATGAATGGGGCCATGTATCGTGAGATTTTGAGTGAAAAACCTCCTTCCATCAGCAAGGGCATTGAAGATGAAACGTGGCTGGGTCTTTCAGCATGACAATGATCCCAAACACACCGCCCGAGCAACGAAGGAGTGGCTTCGTAGAAGAAGCATTTCAAGGTCCTGGAGTGGCCTTGCCAGTCTCGAGATCTCAACCCCATTGAAAATCTTTGGAGGGAGTTGAAAGTCCGTGTTGCCCAGCGACAGCCCCAAAACATCACTGCTCTAGAGGAGATCTGCATGGAGGAATGGGCCAAAATACCAGCAACAGTGTTTGAAAACCTTGTGAAGACTTACAGAAAATGTTGGGGCGCTAAAGTAAGGTCAAATGTACGGAACAGCATGATGTACAAAAGCGTGTTAGCTACCGTTAAGCATTCAGAGTGCTTGACACACGCACACATCCACATTACACAAATGTACACACACACATGAACACACAGGGGCGGCAGGTAGCCTAGCGGTTAGAGTGTTGGGCCAGTAATCGAAATGTCGCTTGTTCGAATCCCAGAGCCGACAAGGTGAAATATCTGTTGATTTGAGCAAGGCACTTAACCCTAATTCCTCCAGGAATGTTGGATAATGGCAGACCCTGGCTGTCACCCCACTCTCGAATGTGACTCTAGGGGAGTTGGGATATGCAAAAAACACATTTCCAAAATTTGACAAATATAAGCATCCACCTTATTATTATCACACACTCACATAATAAAGCAAAAGGTCTATGTTGTTGTACCAGAGAACACAGGTTAGGAGAACTTAACACTGCTGCACCGAGAATGTCTCTTGTGGATCAGCAACAAAAGATCTTCTGCCAGGTCTCACCTAATTTCTGCCATTAGTTTCAACACACACACATCTTTCATAGTGTTTTGCCATCTGTGAAGTTAATAATCAACTGCACACAACAATCTGCATTTGTTTTGTAGACAACAATCATCTGCGTTCATCTGAGTTCAACGTGACTGGTATTTCACTCAAATCTATTCTGTATTGTGGGGACTATCACAACAAAAATATAGTTTTGTGATTCAGAGGGTCACTGAGGTTGCAGTATGATATTCAAAGCTGATAAATTATTTATTCACTAGAACTACAGTAAGAGCCTTTCAAGAAAAACTCAAATTTCAAGAAAACTCAAAACCTGGAATTAATGCACATACAGCAAAGCTATTTTTCAAAATGTTCAACCATCTCAGGTCTCAGAGTCAATGTTTCTGTTGCTTTACCAACCACTAAGAAATCAGAGCTTTGTTCTTGCCAAATAAAAACTAAAATCGTTTTTGGTTAATCCTTATATCCACTAACATAATATCGTAGTGGTTGACAATGTACACTATATCTACAAAAGTATGTGGACACCTCTTCACATTAGTGGATTCGACTATTTCAGCCACACCCGTTCCTGACTGGTGTATAAAATCGAGCACACAGTCATGCAATCTCCATAGACAAACATTGGGAGTACAATGGCCTTACTGAAGAGCTCAGTGACTTTCAATGTGGCACCGTCATAGGATGCCACCTCTCCAACAAGTCAGCTTGTCTGATGCAACAGATGAGAACTTTTAGCTTAAAATGTTGATCAACTATTAGGCTATTTCTTCACATTATAATCTCAGGAATGTGCACACGGCAGTAGGCTATAAGCGCAAATGTTCCATTAGCAGGAAAACACCATTCTCAAAAGTGACCACAAATGTGATTATGCATGTAATGCTTTTATTACAAAGGGACATTTTTATGGTGGAAATTATCTTCCCCAAACTTGAAACTCACGTGCTGCGTATGTATGCCAGTTAGGTATGGGTCAGGTGTAATTCATTCTCTCTTCAGACCTTTTAAATATTAGAAAAGTATAACATTTTACAGCATGACCCTAGAGTGTAGGGAACAGAGATAGGCTCTGTTTTCCATTACCAAACACAAGACAACACTAGACAATGGTGCACTGTTGCAATATTAAACATCCATTTTAGTTTAAGGGTGCTCACATCATGCATTACTATTTCAGGGCAAATGCTTTCACTGGCTTGTGGACTCTGAAAACTGAGTAGCAAAACAATTATTTTGTTTTTTTGTACACTTTGTTTTAAAGGTTTGCTTATAACTTACTTTGTGTACTATTTATGAGACAGAAGTAGGATTATTATATCCACTATACTGTATTTTCTGTAATAATAAAATATAAAGTTGAAATTAAAAATAATGTGATTTTATTACAGATCCCTCTTACTCAAGGATGAATGATGGAGTGCCCTTCCGATTTATTTGGAGAGTGAACACATGACACTGAGCATAATGACAGTGCCATTTGTCAAGTCCCGACCAAGACTAGACCAACAGAAAATATTAGATATGTGCTCCACTGGTGGGCTGTCTGTAGGGAATACAGCTGATTGAGGAAATTGAGAAGTGAAGCAAGAAAACCATCAAAACCCCTTTTCACAGAATTATTGGCTTTTCTTGAAATGTGAAAATGGCACTCTAATCCTAGTTCCCTCTAGAGCTGTCAACAACAGAAAAGGGTTGGCATTATCTTGTAAATCTAGGCTAGCTATGAAGCTTTGTGAGGTTTTGCGTCTATTGCATCACATGTTGGCTCGCTAAAACCTGTTTATGTTAAAGTGCTGGTTGAATAAGTAAAATACATGTTTATATATGTTATAATGTTTATATACAGTGGGGAAAAAAAGTATTTAGTCAGCCACCAATTGTGCAAGTTCTCCCACTTAAAAAGATGAGAGAGGCCTGTAATTTTCATCATAGGTACACGTCAACTATGACAGACAAATTGAGAATTTTCTTTCCAGAAAATCACATTGTAGGATTTTTAATGAATTTATTTGCAAATTATGGTGGAAAATAAGTATTTGGTCACCTACAAACAAGCAAGATTTCTGGCTCTCACAGACCTGTAACTTCTTCTTAAAGAGGCTCCTCTGTCCTCCACTCGTTACCTGTATTAATGGCACCTGTTTGAACTTGTTATCAGTATAAAAGACACCTGTCCACAACCTCAAACAGTCACACTCCAAACTCCACTATGGCCAAGACCAAAGAGCTGTCAAAGGACACCAGAAACAAAATTGTAGACCTGCACCAGGCTGGGAAGACTGCATCTGCAATAGGTAAGCAGCTTGGTTTGAAGAAATCAACAGTGGGAGCAATTATTAGGAAATGGAAGACATACAAGACCACTGATAATCTCCCTCGATCTGGGGCTCCACGCAAGATCTCACCCCGTGGGGTCAAAATGATCACAAAAATCCCAGAACCACACGGGGGGACCTAGTGAATGACCTGCAGAGAGCTGGGACCAAAGTAACAAAGCCTACCATCAGTAACACACTATGCCGCCAGGGACTCAAATCCTGCAGTGCCAGACGTGTCCCCCTGCTTAAGCCAGTACATGTCCAGGCCCGTCTGAAGTTTGCTAGAGTGCATTTGGATGATCCAGAAGAGGATTGGGAGAATGTCATATGGTCAGATGAAACCAAAATAGAACTTTTGGTAGAAACTCAACTCGTCGTGTTTGGAGGACAAAGAATGCTGAGTTGCATCCAAAGAACACCATACCTACTGTGAAGCATGGGGGTGGAAACATCATGCTTTGGGGCTGTTTTTCTGCAAAGGGACCAGGACAACTGATCCGTGTAAAGGAAAGAATGAATGGGGCCATGTATCGTGAGATTTTGAGTGAAAACCTCCTTCCATCAGCAAGGGCATTGAAGATGAAACGTGGCTGGGTCTTTCAGCATGACAATCCTACAATGTGATTTTCTGGATTTTTCTTCCTCATTTTGTCTGTCATAGTTGACGTGTACCTATGATGAAAATTACAGGCCTCTCTCATCTTTTTAAGTGGGAGAACTTGCACAATTGGTGGCTGACTAAATACTTTTTTCCCCCACTGTATCTAAATACATAAATATATATATTCCTAAGTATTTAAAATGAGAAACAATTGGGATTCAATAAGTAGAGATGGGGTCCTCTGTCAGGTTCTTGAAGGAGAGTAGGGCAGACTTGGTTAGATTTATTTTATAACTTGAGATGGAGCTGAATTTGTCTATGATGTTCAAAGCGTTTGGGAGAGTTGAGATACATTGTGTAGATAAAGTAAGATATCGTCAGCGTATAATGAGATGATGTGATCTGTAGAATTGAGAGATATTGGTGTAATTTCTTTCGATTGTCGAATTGCCTGGGTCAGGGGCTCCATAGACAATAAAAATAGCAGAGGTGAAATGGGGTCTCCTTGCCTGCTACTTCTACTTATTCTGAGCGGAGCAGAGCAGATATTGCCTCTTATTACTATGGCTGAGGGATTGGCATATAGTATTTTCATCATATTAATGAAATTGGAGCCAAGTCCCATATGTTCCAAAACCGACCAAAGATATGACCATTCTAGTCTATCAAAAGCTTTTTCTGTGTCGAGAGATTGAACTGCCTAAGGAGCTTTGGTTTCTGATGAAGCATGTAAGATATGTAATAGACAACACAGGTTATCTGAGGATAATCCTTTTTTATCAAACTTGCTTGGGTCTGGATGTACCAATTTGGATACGTTTCGAGACAGGACAAAATAATGTTTGAAAATGGTTTTATATCTGTGTTTAGCACCAATTTGAGCCACTTGTTGGGAGCTACTGATGGGGTTCCTATTAGGAAGTGCACCCCTACTTGTGCTTAAACACCCAACAATGGAGAGAGATTTGGGCTCTCAGCAAGCCGGCTTCCTCAGTTGAGTTGTTATATCTTTTATTAGGCACTCAATCTGGCTTGGTGTGGATTTACAATCAGAGGTGTACAATTATTTATAGAAATGGGATAATCCTTGGTTGATTTATTTGGGTTCTGATAGTAATTCACCTGATTCAGATTCAATGGTTGCAATATCCGCTAATTGATCATTACTGTGAAGCTTGTTGGCTAGTAAATGACTGGGACGAATACCATGGAAATAATGGTTGAGTCTAACTCGATGGATGGCATATTCTGCCCTCTGTCTTATCAATAGATTTAGTTATGTCTTGAGTTTGGAGATAGTAGTCACTACCTGGTCTGAAAAAAGTATTTGTTGAGAACACTCTAAAGTCGTTAACAACTTTTTCAATTCTTCTTTAATTGTGATTTATTCAGCCCAGATGCAAATGCTTGCATTGTTTTTAATAAAACCTTTGATGGCGTCTCAATAAATCTGAGGATCATCAACTGAATTTTTGCTAATCATTATTAATTCATTCAATTCAGTTTCAAATTGTTTACAGAAAGTAGGATTTTGTAGTAAGGAAACATTAAAGCACCATCTTGTGGCTTTTTAGGAAATACTGACATTGTTAGCTGGCAGTAGTAAGCATGGTGATCAGATAGGCTCATATGTTGCATTTTTTTTTTCTTGATCAAAGAAAATAGAGGAGTAGATAATAGTACAAAATCAATTCCGAGAATGTTTTGTGCCTGTTTGAATAGAAAGTTTGCTTTTGGATTATGTGCTCGCCTGGCATCAGTGAGGTTGTAATCAGGGAGTATAAACTACCGTTCAAAGGTTTGGGGTCACTTAGAAATGTCCTTGTTTTCCATGAAAACATACATGAAATGAGTTTGAATAGGAAATATAGCAAAATGAATAGGAAATGTAGTCACTGACAATGTTAGAAATAATGATTTTTAATTGAAATAATAATTGTGTCCTTCAAACTTTGCTTTCGTCAAAGAATCCTCAATTTGCAGCAATTACAGCCTTGCAGACCTTTGGCATTCTAGTTGTCAATTTGTTGAGGTAATCTGAAGAGATTCTTCCTGAAGCACCTCCCACAAGTTGGATTGGCTTGATGGGCACTTCTTACGTACCATACGGTCAAGCTGCTCCCACAACAGCTCAATAGGGCTGATATCCGGTGACTGTGCTGGCCACTCCATTATAGACAGAATACCAGCTGACAGCTTCTTCCCTAAATAGTTATTGCATGGTTTGGAGCTGTGCTTTGGGTCATTGTCCTGTATTTGTCCTCTTGCTCAGTTGTGCACCGGGGCCTCCCACTCCTCTTTCTATTCTGGTTAGAGCCAGTTTGCGCTGTTCTGTGAAGGGAGTAGAACACAGCGTTGTACAAGATCTTCGGTTTGTTGGCAATTTCTCGTATGGAATAGCCTTAATTTCTCAGAACAAGAATAGACTGACGAGTTTCAGAAGAAAGTTATTTGTTTCTGGCTATTTTGATCCTGTAATTGAACCCACAATTGCTGATGCTCCAGATACTCAACTAGTCTCAAGAAGGCCAGTTTTATTGCTTCTTTAATCAGCACAACAGTTTTCAGCTGTGCTAACATAATTGCAAAAGGGTTTTCTAATGATCAATTAGCCTTTTAAAATGATAAACTTGGATTAGCAAACACAACGTGCCATTGGAACACAGGACTGATGGTTGCTGATAATGGGCCTCTGTACGCCTATGTAGATATTCCATAAAAAATCAGCCATTTCCAGCTACAATAGCCATTTCCAACATTAACAATGTCTACACTGTATTTCTGATCAATTTGATGTTACTTTAATGGACAAATAATTGCTTTTCTTTCGAAAACAATGACATTTCTAAGTGACCCCAAACTTTTGAACGGTAGTGTATATATTTGAACGGTAGTGTATATATTATATAGAGTAGGGGGAACACAATCACTGTGGTGAAGTGTGTGTACCAATGATAAATAAGGCTGGTGAGGGGAGGACTGCTCGTAGTGGTGGCCGGGGTGGGGTGTGCTTGGTTTGTGTTGTTCCATTCACTCTATTCCGGCCATTCTACTCCATTCCGGCCATTGTTGTGGGCCGTCCTCCCGTCACCAGCCCCCACTGGCTTTTATATATATATATATATATATATATATATATATATATATAGACCCACAATGTATAGCCAATGTGTATTTTATGTTGACTTTGACATGCTGTGGCTGTGGTTTTCGAGTGCCTTGTTTGCTATTCATACACATTTTCATTAGTGATTATTAATATATATATATATATATATATATATATATATATATATATATATATATATATATATATATATATTGTGGCGTACAGCAGGTCAGCCACCAGGGGGAGACTCATCGAGGCCTGGTAACAGATGGAGTATACATCACGAGGCGGTGGCTCCATCTGCTGGACGTGCCAGGTTTCAACGGGCTCCCCGGACAGGACTAATTGGGGCTGATTGGGAGCTGGTGAGTAATTAAGGGCGGATTGCTCACCAGCTGTGCAAGGCCCATAAAGCTGCCAGGAGGGCAGCACATGAGAGATGACTGGGGGAAGTAAGGTAACTTCCGTGTAGTTGGAGACGGTATCCTGGAGATGGTCTCATGGGGGACCCCTAACCTTTTCTTTTGATTATTTTATTAATAAACACCCTTGAAACCGAGCTAATTACATTTCAGTCATTTAGCAGACGCTCTTATCCAGAGCGACTTACAGTTAGCACATACATTATTTTATCGAACCCACAACCCTGGCGTTGCAAACGCCATGCTCTACCAACTGAGCTACATCCCCTGCTGGCCATTCCCTCCCCTACCCTGGACGACGCTGGGCCAATTGTTCGCCGCCCCATGGGTCTCCCGGTCGCGGCCGGCTACGACAGAGCCTGGATTCGAACCAGGATCTCTAGTGGCACAGCTAGCACTGCGATGCAGTGCCTTAGACCACTGCGCCACTGCGCCACTTAGACCACTAGACCACTGCGCCACTTGGGATATATATACTCTTTCCGCGTCAGATCTGTGTAAACGTCTTGACCCAACCCCCTGATCTGCCACAATATACACATATATATATATATATATACAGTGGGGGAAAAAAGTATTTAGTCAGCCACCAATTGTGCAAGTTCTCCCACTTAAAAAGATGAGAGAGGCCTGTAATTTTCATCATAGGTACACGTCAAATATGACAGACAAATTGAGAGAAAAAAAATCCAGAAAATCACATTGTAGGATTTTTAATGAATTTATTTGCAAATTATGGTGGAAAATAAGTATTTGGTCACCTACAAACAAGCAAGATTTCTGGCTCTCACAGACCTGTACCTTCTTCTTTAAGAGGCTCCTCTGTCCTCCACTGTTACCTGTATTAATGGCACCTGTTTGAACTTGTTATCAGTATAAAAGACACCTGTCCACAACCTCAAACAGTCACACTCCAAACTCCACTATGGCCAAGACCAAAGAGCTGTCAAAGGACACCAGAAACAAAATTGTAGACCTGCACCAGGATGGGAAGACTGAATCTGCATTAGGTAAGCAGCTTGGTTTGAAGAAATCAACTGTGGGAGCAATTATTAGGAAATGGAAGGCACTGATAATCTCCCTCGATCTGGGGCTCCACGCAAGATCTCACCCTGTGGGGTTAAAATGATCACAAGAACGGTGAGCAAAAATCCCAGAACCACACGGGGGGACCTAGTGAATGACCTGCAGAGAGCTGGGACTAAAGTAACAAAGCCTACCATCAGTAACACACTACGCCGCCAGGGACTCAAATCCTGCAGTGCCAGACGTGTCCCCCTGCTTAAGCCAGTACATGTCCAGGCCCGTCTGAAGTTTGCTAGAGTGCATTTGGATGATCCAGAAGAGGATTGGGAGAATGTCATATGGTCAGATGAAACCAAAATATAACTTTTTGTTAAAAACTCAACTCGTCGTGTTTGGAGGACAAAGAATGCTGAGTTGCATCCAAAGAACACCATACCTTCTGTGAAGCATGGGGGTGGAAACATCATGCTTTGGGGCTGTTTTTCTGCAAAGGGACCAGGACGACTGATCCGTGTAAAGGAAAGAATGAATGGGGCCATGTATCGTGAGATTTTGAGTGAAAACCTCCTTCCATCAGCAAGGGCATTGAAGATGAAACGTGGCTGGGTCTTTCAGCATGACAATGATCCCAAACACACCGCCAGGGCAACGAAGGAGTGGCTTCGTTGCCCGGGCGGTGTGTTTGGGATCATTGTCATGCTGAAAGACCCAGCCACGTTTCATCTTCAATGCCCTTGCTGATGGAAGGAGGTTTTCACTCAAAATCTCATTTCAAGGTCCTGGAGTGGCCTAGCCAGTCTCCAGATCTCAACCCCATAGAAAATCTTTGGAGGGGAGTTGAAAGTCCATGTTGCCCAGCGACAGCCCCAAAACATCACTGCTCTAGAGGAGATCTGCATGGAGGAATGGGCCAAAATACCAGCAACAGTGTGTGAAAACCTTGTGAAGACTTACAGAAAACGTTTGACCTGTGTCATTGCCAACAAAGGGTATAAACAAAGTATTGAGAAACTTTTGTAATTGACCAAATACTTATTTTCCACCATAATTTGCAAATAAATTCATAAAAAAATCCTACAATGTGATTTTCAGGATTTTTTCCCCTCATTTTGTCTGTCATAGTTGACGTGTACCTATGATGAAAATTACAGGCCTCTCTCATCTTTTTAAGTGGGAGAACTTGCACAATTGGTGGCTGACTAAATACTTTTTTCCCCCACTGTATATATATATATATATATATACACAGTGGGGAGAACAAGTATTTGATACACTGCCGATTTTGCAGGTTTTCCTACTTACAAAGCATGTAGAGGTCTGTAATTTTTATCATAGGTACCCTTCAACTGTGAGAGACGGAATCTAAAACAAAAATCCAGAAAATAACATTGTATGATTTTTAAGTAATTCATTTGCATTTTATTGCATGACATAAGTATTTGATACATCAGAAAAGCAGAACTTAATATTTGTTACAGAAACCTTTGTTTGCAATTACAGAGATCATACGTTTCCTGTAGGTCTTGACCAGGTTTGCACACACTGCAGCAGGGATTTTGGCCCACTCCTCCATACAGACCTTCTCCAGATCCTTCAGGTTTCGTGGCTGTCGCTGGGCAATAAGGACTTTCAGCTCCCTCCAAATATGTTCTATTGGGTTCAGGTCTGGAGACTGGCTAGGCCACTCTAGGACCTTGAGATGCTTCTTACGGAGCCACTCCTTAGTTGCTCTGGCTGTGTGTTTCGGGTCGTTGTCATGCTGGAAGACCCAGCCACGACCCATCTTCAATGCTCTTACTGAGGGAAGGAGGTTGCTGGCCAAGATCTCGCGATACATGGCCACATCCATCCTCCCCTCAATACGGTGCAGTCGTCCTGTCCCCTTTGCAGAAAATCATCCCCAAAGAATGATGTTTCCACCTCCATGCTTCACGGTTGGGATGGTGTTCTTGGGGTTGTACTCATCCTTCTTCTTCCTCCAAACACGGCGAGTGGAGTTTAGACCAAAAAGTTCTATTTTTGTCTCTTCAGACCACATTACCTTCTCCCATTACTCCTCTGGATCATCCAGATGGTCATTGGCAAACTTCAGACGGGCCTGTACATGCGCTGGCTTGAGCAGGGGGACCTTGCGTGCGCTGCAGGATTTTAATCTATGACGGCGTAGTGTGTTACTAATGGTTTTCTTTGAGACTGTGGTCCCAGCTCTCTTCAGGTCATTGACCAGGTCCTGCCGTGTAGTTCTGGGCTGATCCCTCACCTTCCTCATGATCATTGATGCCCCACGTGGTGAGATCTTGCATGGAGCCCCAGACCGAGGGTGATTGACTGTCATCTTAAACTTCTTCCATTTTCTAATAATTGCACCAACAGTTGTTGCCTTCTCACCAAGCTGCTTGCCTATTGTCCCTGATGTCCTTACACAGCTCTCTGGTCTTGGCCATTGTGGAGAGGTTGGAGTCTGTTTGATTGAGTGTGTGGACAGGTGTCTTTTATACAGGTAACGAGTTCAAACAGGTGCATTTAATACAGGTAATGAGTGGAGAACAGGAGGGCTTCTTAAAGAAAACAGGTCTGTGAGAGCCGGAATTCTTACTGGTTGGTAGGTGATCAAATACTTATGTCATGCAATAAAATGCAAATTATTTACCTAAAAATCATGCAATGTGATTTTCTGGATTTTTGTTTTAGATTCCGTCTCTCACAGTTGAAGTGTACCTATGATAAAAGTACAGACCTCTACATGCTTTGTAAGTACGAAAACATGCAAAATCGGCAGTGTATCAAATAATTGTTCTCCCCACTGTATATATATCAATTAAAGAAAAAAATCTAAAAGATCTTTCAAAATAATAATATGCAACCATTCAAACAACTGCATTAGCATGAGTAGAAAAAACGTATTTCACTTACCAGTCTAAAGTGGCGTCCTCTCCTTCCAAAAACATATCTTCAGCTGTTGAGTCTAAACTATATTCACTAAGTCCTCATCTACTGGTTCTGTGACACTTTCCCGGTTGATTTCTGCTATAATCTCGTCCAAATCTGTATACCTGGACTTTGATTTAGCTTTTCCATTATTAGTACCCATATTGTACTTTCAAAATTTGCTGAAAACTTTGTTTACTAAACAAACAAGCCACTTCCTTGATTAGATTTCCAATGGACACTAAACCGCGTTGTGCGCGAGCTGAATACACAGGCTTTCCCTCAGACATAGGACCATCTCATACTCCTGTAAAGCCCTGCTTATTGGCTATCTAGCTAGCTATGTTTCAAAACGATAGGTGGTCATTGGACCAAGATACAGTCAATCAAGTGAACACCGCCCGCCTCATTGGTGCGTAAACATGTCAGTTCTTGGTGGGCTCAAATAGATTTTGTGTAGCCTATACATCAGGCAGAATGATGAAAAAAAGTTTGGTTGCCTTCTTAAGTATCTGGGGCTCACAGAAAAAATGAAGTTTATATTATGTCTAAATGTTTTGTTGCAAGTTGAACGAGTCGGAATTCAGGTGAAACGCTGTATACAACATGGATCGTGTTAGGATATAAAAATGGATTTTTTCAAACAAAACTCTAGATTTTATTCTGGGACCCTCATGAAGACAAATCAGAGCAAGATTACAGAATGTAAGTACATTATTTACCTTCAGAGGTGAATGTATCAAACCAGTTGCCTTGATAAAAGTGTTTTGTTGTTGTTCTTCAAAAAATAGCATGGTCTTTTTTCACTGTAATATCTACTGTAAATTGGAAACTGCAGTTAGATTAACAATAATTTAAGCTTTCTGCCCATATAAGACATGTACAGTTGAAGTCGGAAGTTTACATACACTTAGGTTGGAGTCATTAAAACTGGTTTTTCAACCACTCCACAAATGTCTTGTTAACAAACTATAGTTTTGGCAAGTCGGTTAGGACATCTACGTTGTGCATGACACAAGTAGTCTTTTCAACAATTGTTTACAGACAGATTATTTCACTCATAATTCACTGTATCACAATTCCAGTAGGTCAGAAGTTTCCATACACTAAGTTGACTGTGCCTTTAAACAGCTTGGAAAATTCCAGAAAATGATGTCATGGCTTTATAAGCTACTGATAAGCTAATTGACATCATTTGAGTCAATTGGAGGTATACCTGTGGATGTATTTCAAGGCCTACCTTCAATCTCAGTGCCTCTTTGCTTGACATCATGGGAAAATCTAAAGAAATCAGCCAAGACCTCAGAAAAAAATTGAAGAGCTCCACAAGTCTGGTTCATCCTTGGGAGCAATTTCCAAACGCCTGAAGGTACCACGGTCATCTGTACAAACAATAGTACGCAAGTATAAACACAATGGGACCACGCAGCCGTCATACTGCTCAGGAAGGAGACACATTCTGTTTCCTAGAGATGAACGTACTTTGGTGCGAAAAGTGCACATCAATCCCAGAACAACAGCAAAGGACCTTGTGAAGATGCTGGAGGAAACAGGTACAAAAGTATCTATATCCACAGTAAAACGAGTCCTATATTGACATAACCTGAAAGGCAGATCAGCAAGGAAGAAGCCACTACTCCAAAACCGCCATTAAAAAGCCAGACTACGGTTTGCAACTGCATATGGGGACAAAGATCGTACTTTTTGGAGAAATGTCCTCTGGTCTGATGAAACAAAAATAGAACTGTTTGGCCATAATGACCATCGTTATGTTTGGAGGAAAAAGGGGTAGGCTTGCAAGCCAAAGAACACCATCCCAACCGTGAAGCACGGGGGTGGCAGCATCATTCTGTGGGGGTGCTTTGCTGCAGGAGGGACTGGTGCACTTCACAAAATAGATGGCATCATGAGGAAGGAAAATTATGTGGATATATTGAAGCAACATCTCAAGACTTCAGTCAGGAAGTTAAAACTTGGTCACAAATGGGTCTTCCAAATGGACAATGACCCCAAACATACTTCCAAAGTTGTGGCAAAATGGCTTAAGGACAACAAAGTCAAGGTATTGGAGTGGCCATCACAAAGCCCTGACCTCAATCCTATAGAACATTTGTGGGCAGAACTGAAAAAGCGTGTGCAAGGAGGCCTACAAACCTGACTCAGTTACACCAGCTCTGTCAGGAGGAATGGGCCAAAATTCACCCAACTTATTGTGGGAAACTTGTGTTAGGCTACCCGAAACGTTTGACCCAAGTTAAACAATGTAAAGGCAATGCTACCATTTTACATTTACATTTACGTCATTTAACAGACGCTCTTATCCAGAGCGACTTACAAATAGGTGCATTCACCCTATAGCCAGTGGGATCACCACTTTCCAATATTTTTTTTTTTTTTGGGGGGTTGGGGTTTGGGTTGGGGTAAGGGGGGGTAGAAGGATTACTTTATCCTATCCCAGGTATTCCTTAAAGAGGTGGGGTTTCAAATGTCTCCGGAAGGTGGTGAGTGACTCCGCTGTCCTGGCGTCATGAGGGAGCTTGTTCCACCATTGGGGTGCCAGAGCAGCGAACCGGTTTGACTGGGCTGAGCGGGAACTATGCTTCCGCAGAGGTAGGGGAGCCAGCAGGCCAGAGGTGGATGAACGCAATGCCCTCGTTTGGGTGTAGGGACTGATCAGAGCCTGAAGGTACGGAGGTGCCGTTCCCCTCACAGCTCCGTAGGCAAGCACCATGGTCTTGTAGCAGATGTGAGCTTCAACTGGAAGCCAGTGGAGTTTGCGGAGGAGCGGGGTGACGTGAGAGAACTTGGGAAGGTTGAACACCAGACGGGCTGCGGCATTCTGGATGAGTTGTAGGGGTTTAATGGCACAGGCAGGGAGCCCAGCCAACAGCGAGTTGCAGTAATCCAGACGGGAGATGACAAGTGCCTGGATTAGGACCTGTGCCGCTTCCTGTGTAAGGCAGGGTCGTACTCTCCGAATGTTGTAGAGCATGAACCTACAGGATCGGGTCACCGCCTTGATGTTAGCGGAGAACGACAGGGTGTTGTCCAGGGTCACGCCATGGCTCTTCGCACTCTGGGAGGAGGACACAACGGAGTTGTCAACCGTGATGGCGAGATCATGGAACAGGCAGTCCTTCCCCGGGAGGAAGAGCAGCTCCGTCTTGCCAAGGTTCAGCTTGAGGTGGTGATCCGTCATCCATACTGATATGTCTGCCAGACATGCAGAGATGCGATTCGCCACCTGGTTATCAGAAGGGGGAAAGGAGAAGATTAGTTGTGTGTCGTCAGCGTAGCAATGATAGGAGAGGCCATGTGAGGATATGACAGAGCCAAGTGACTTGGTGTATAGGGAGAATAGGAGAGGGCCTAGAACTGAGCCTTGGGGGACACCAGTGGTGAGAGCACGTGGTGCGGAGACAGCTTCTCACCACGCCACTTGGTAGGAGCGACCGGTCAGGTAGGACGCAATCCAAGAGTAAGCCGCGCCGGAGATGCCCAGCTCGGAGAGGGTGGAGAGGAGGATCTGATGGTTCACAGTATCAAAGGCAGCAGACAGGTCTAGAAGGACAAGAGCAGAGGAGAGAGAGTTAGCTTTAGCAGTGCGGAGAGCCTCCGTGACACAGAGAAGAGCAGTCTCAGTTGAATGACCAGTCTTGAAACCTGACTGGTTTGGATCAAGAAGGTCATTCTGAGAGAGATAGCAAGAGAGTTGGCTAAAGACGGCACGCTCAATAGTTTTGGAAGAGAAAAGAAAGAAGGGATACTGGTCTGTAGTTGTTGACATCAGAGGGATCGAGGTTGGTTTTTTGAGAAGGGGTGCAACTCTCGCTCTCTTGAAGACGGAAGGGACATAGCCAGCGGTCAAGGATGAGTTGATCAGCGAGGTGAGGTAAGGGAGAAGGTCACCGGAGATGGTCTGGAGAAGAGAGGAGGGGATAGGGTCAAGCGGGCAGGTTGTTGGGCGGCCTGCCATCACAAGTCGCAAGATTTTATCTGGAGAGAGAGGGGAGAAAGAAGTCAAAGCATAGGGTAGGGCAGGTGAGCAGGACCAGCAGTGTCATTTGACTTAACAAACGAGGATCGGATGTCGTCAACCTTCTTTTCAAAATGGTTGACGAAGTCATCCACAGAGAGGGAGGAGGGGGGAGGAGGATTCAGCAGGGAGGAGAATGTGGCAAAGAGCTTCCTAGGGTTAGAGGCAGATGCTTGGAATTTAGAGTGGTAGAAAGTGGCCTTAGCAGCAGAAACAGATGAAGAAAATGTAGAGAGGAGGGAGTGAAAAGATGCCAGGTCCGCAGGGAGTCTAGTTTTCTTCCATTTCCGCTCAGCTGCCCGGAGCTCTGTTCTGTGAGCTCGCAATGAGTCATCAAGCCACGGAGCTGGAGGGGATGACCGAGCCGGCCGGGAGGATAGGGGACATAGAGAGTCAAAGGATGCAGAAAGGGAGGAGAGGAGGGTTGAGGAGGCAGAATCATGAGATTGGAGGGAGAAGGATTGAGCAGAGGGAAGAGAGAGAGCGAAGGTTGCGACGGCGCATTACCATCTGTGTAGGGGCAGAGTGAGTAGTGTTGGAGGAGAGCGAGAGAGAAAAGGATACAAAGTAGTGGTCGGAGACATGGAGGGGAGTTGCAGTGAGATTAGTAGAAGAACAGCATCTAGTAAAGATGAGGTCAAACGTATTTTCTGCCTTGTGATAGGGTGAGGTCAAAAGAGGAGAGGAGTGGAAAGAAGGAGGCAGAGAGAAATGAGTCAAATGTAGACGTAAGGAGGTTGAAATCCCCCAGAACTGTGAGGGGTGAGCCATCCTCAGGAAAGGAACTTATCAAGGCATCAAGCTCATTGATGAACTCTCCAAGGGAACCTGGAGGGCGATAGATGACAAGGATATTAAGCTTAAATGGGCTAGTGACTGTGACAGCATGGAATTCAAATGAGGAGATAGACAGATGGGTCAGGGGAAAAATTGAGAATGTCCACTTGGGAGAGATGAGGATTCCTGTGCCATCACCCCGCTGACCAGATGCTCTCGGGGTATGCGAGAACATATGGTCAGACGAGGAGAGAGCAGTAGGAGTAGCAGTGTTTTCAGTGGTAATCCATGTTTCCGTCAGCGCCAAGAAGTCGAGGGACTGGAGGGTAGCATAGGCTGAGATGAACTCTGCCTTGTTGGCAGCAGAACGGCAGTTCCAGAGGCTGCCTGAGACCTGGAACTCCACGTGGGTGGTGCGTGCAGGGACCACCAGGTTAGAGAGGCAGCAGCCACGCGGTGTGAGGCGTTTGTGTAGCCTGTGCGGAGAGGAGAGAACAGGGATAGGCAGAGGCATAGTTGACAGGCTGCAGCAGATGGCTACAATAATGCAGAGGAGATCGGAATGAAATTAACTAAACATCTGGGAAAGGAGAGAGCGGGGCCTCCCTCACCACAACTCCCAAATATAACTCTCCCAACTTCCACCTCAGAAACTATAATTGTTGTAAACTACAGCGGTTCAATGTTTTCTATGAATAGACTAACTTAGTTTATTCAGCTAGCTAACTAGGTGCAGTATTATTCAGTGAAAATCGTCCGGGCACTTAGTCATAAGACACCACAGCCAGCTAGCAAGCCGGACTCCAACAACACGGTTTAGCGCCAATACTCGGCCACAACAAACCACCAGTGTATCAACACGCAAGCAGATCGTTCGTGTCCGTGTCTAACGTTGTGGGTTAGTCCCGACAGCTTGAGCGAGTCCGTCGTCAACTTATTCAGCCAGTTAGTTAGCTAGAATAGTTAGCAAACTAGCTAGCCATTGCTTTCAGACAAAGAAGAACCCCTCCTTTCACGGCACGAACACACAGAGAGAGCCAAACTAACGTTAACTAGTCACCCATGTCCCGAATTCCTTGAACGACTCGGGCTATCAATATGTAAAAAACAAAACACAAATGTAGGTTATGACTTACCCCTAGCAGCTACTGTTAGCTAGCCAAGTGCAAAGCTAGCAACTGAATTGACTCAGCCAGTTCGCGTCTGTTCGCTCGGTTGTTCCAGCTATTGTTTACTAGTAGCTATCCAGGTAGCAACAAGCTAGCTAAGCACAGTAGCCACTTCAAGCACAGTAGCCACTTGCTACCTAACGTTAACGGTTCAGACAATGAGGTTAGAAAACAGCTGAATGGTAGGCAATTATTGTATGTAATTATTGTAGGCAGCCAGCTGGCGTAATTACAGGCACTCTCAGGCGTGAAACAACTATACCGTTGCTAATAGCTACTCGCCAGCTAGTCCAGGTGGTGGGTTAGCTAGCTAGCTTCGTGCTACACCGGGCACAGCCGAATACAATACTAACCTACAATAATTACATACAACAACCCACAATAACTACCTACAATACCTAACTTCAATCTAAATACATAGTTTAAGCCTTACTCGACAAAGCCCAAGCTATGTATAAAGCCAAGCTTACCCGACGCCAAGCTTACCCGCGTCTATGTGTACTGTGTGTACTACCAAATACTAATTGAGTGTATGTAAACTTCAGACCCACTGGGAATGTGATGAAAGAAATAAAAGTTGAAATAAATAATTCCCTCTACTATTATTCTGACATTTCATATTCTTAAAATAAAGTGGTTATCCTAACTGACCTAAAACAGGGAATTTTACTAGGATTAAATGTCAGGAATTGTGAAAAACTGAGTTTAAATGTATATGGCTAAGGTGTATGTAAACTTCCGACTTCAACTGTATATGTCCGTGAACATTTGCTTTTGTTTACAACGTCATTGTAGTCACATTATCCTTATTGAGCAACAACTGTCCCGATTTCGGGACACCCATCCAGTAGAGGTTATAAAAGGCAATGTTTCCCATGTGTGGAAATCCTAAAAATGCCTCTGCTAAACTGTATGCCACTACACAAATGTGATAATAGATACATGCAATGCTTTATTATAAAGGGACATTTTTCTAATAATTTTTCAGTGGGACAATTACACAAATGTTAATGTGAAAGACACACCAGAATCACTTTCCAAGAGGTGTTGAGTGTTCTTGAGGGGTCCAGTCTCAGTCCTGACTAAAATCTGCTTGAAAATCAGAGACAAGGTTTGAATATTGCTGTCCGTCAATGATTCCCAACTAAACTTACTGAGCTTGAGCAATTTTGACAAAAACAATGGATAACTTTGGAGCAGGTTGTGCAGATCTGTAGGAAAAAAAATCTCATTTAATCACTTTTTAGTTTTAAATTTTAAGGCAGCAAAATGTGACAACTGTGCAAGGGGTCTGCAGACTTTCACCAAGCACTGTGTGCCATTACAGCGTCAAAGACCACGATATCCCTAGTTTCTAGTTTGATTGATTTCTGTAAATGATTTTCACTGCTCAACATAATATCCATACTTAGCATATTATATATGAGCAATACGATTACAGCACTAATAATTGTCCCTTCAGCACAGTATCTTGGGATACAATTTTCAGAGTTTGGCACTGATGAGCCCTAACCCTACATATTGTAGCACGTACACTACTTTCAGCAGTGAAAAAGGATCCATAAGAAGAGGGGATGCATTCTTCTTTTTTAAAAACATCCATAGCCCCACACAATCAGTATGAATCACCAGAGCTTTTTCACAAACGGTTTTATGTTGAACAGTCCTGTTTAATTTGCATCACATTAGCCATTCTAAACTTTTTTCACCACAAATGTTCCTACTACTGTCTTGCAGTTTCTCGCCTCTCAAAGGAGCAACAATAATTTGGCAGTAACAAGCTCCACACTGTGCACATCAGGACAAAAAATTGCAACATGAAATTCAGATTCTGAGCTACTATTTGGTCAGAACTAACCGCACAGCACACATTCGTGTAGCTGGGCATTTCTCAGATGCATTTTTGGTGTCAAAACTGTCAGGCTGAGTTCAATAGAATTCTATTTGTGTCAGCCTACAAAAGATTCCCTTGAAGGTTCCTGCCCACCAAGATGGCTAACTAGTCAAGTGGATGATTGATCCGCTGCAGAATGTGACGATACACCCCTCTCTTCTTCTGCAGCCAGTCCGTCAGTAATAACAAGGAATGGGAAACGGCCAGCCAATGATTGGGTATGTGTCCACAAATTCTAATTACCACTCTGCTCACCAAAAGGGGATGTTTCATCACACCATAGACCAATAAAGCATTCTTGGCTATATAGCTTGTTGATGTAGAGCTAGCACCACACAAAATTGATTGATGACATGCCCTTAGAATAACCTAATAATAAGAACCTAACAAAATCTCCAACGTTAGCACAGATTGGAAATAACCCTCAATAACCCTGTTGCTGATTGGAAATAACCCTAAAATAGCTTGTGTCTGATTCCATTCTACAAAGGTATACATGAGTACAGAGGTACTGTAACGACAGGAACATTGTCTCCACTTCATTACCTAGAAATAGCAGCTTGATATGCACTTGACAGTGGCACAGATTTCTACACTGGGGTCTATGGGGATTGTGTTGCATTAGAGAAACTCACACTCCAACACGTCCAGAAACAAAGACTGAAATTTTCCCAAAATGCGTTTTACATTTCTATGCACAATATAGTATATTGTGTGCCAGATTTGAATTGAATGTCAATGCCATACACATGCACTGTTCTTTCTCAATCACAATCAGTAAGTGGGTGTTGAAGGCATTTTCTCTGTGTAGCAGACAGCATGTATGCAAATACATTTATTCTTGTTTTGTACTTTGTTGAGAATAATAACCCAAATTTACTAGCATAAATACTCCCTCAATTTACCCCCTGTGTACATGTTTTTAAGTAAAAGCTTAACTTAAACTATAAGAGGTGGTTTCATCAACAGAGTACTCTAACACAAAGGGTTGCCAATTTAAGATCTGAAGTTATCGATATAAAAGCGATCAATAAATTATAAGCACTCATGGAGATGCTGTTAGTAATCCAGTGGCGTCCAGAATCATGCACTGAGCAAGTGTCACTCTGTAATTGAAATTCCTTGTCATTAGAATTTAACTACTATCAGTCTATTCAGACATTGGAGCATTGAAGTTGGAAACAGCATGTCTTGTCCTGGCAGAGGTAAAATTTATGTTTTGGGATTTCCAATGCAGATCCTGGATATATGGTGCAGTGAAATAGGTATATTCTTAAAGTTCCCCCCATGCAATGACAATCAGCCACTCAGCCAGAGTTCTTCAATTACTTTTTTCGTTATTTTCTCAGTTGGTAGTGGAGCCTGTCAATGCAATGCAGCAATGCTGCTCTTGTATTATCCATGCTAAATATACTGGATGACATCACGTGGCAGATAGTTACTGTATGATATAAAGTGGACCGCTGTTTGTTGTCGAAGTTTCTCTTGTTACAAGTCTCGGCGTAATTTGCATTCACATTCTAGATGAATTGTGTTCCATTAATACTCCCTAGCATTACAAATGACACAATGTCCAATAACCACAGCATCATGACCACTCACATGCAGATTAATTTGTCGATACCAGCATCTCAGATTCTGTGTATGGATGCCATATCAGATTTCTTAATAATGGCTGTTTATTGCAGCAGTATAAATCACAGGAAATTGATATCAACTCTCTACATAGATTGACATACTGTGTACTGTCACACCCAACAACTAATCCATGTCTAAAGGTTGATCAAATATACAAATAGATACAGTATAGAAAGATTAAAAGTGTAATTACCAGAAATAAAACTGAATGAATGCAGTGATTTCAAATGAACGATCAAGAATACAAACTATATTACATCATAGCACACCTTTACATACAGAACAGTGCATTGACCCTGAATAAACAAATGTGGTGACCTGCATTCCCTTCACAAGTTATGCTTATACATTTAATTTGCTTTTCCATAAGCCGAGGCCATCTCCCTTGTTGTTATCGGTTTCGACAATTTACATTATTTCACACACATTCCACCGGAGCGCAGGGACTTTGCTGCTTTCTATCGAGTACAGAAAACTTTTCGCTAACACACGTAACGGAGGCAGTATTACTTGCAGCATCTGCCATGAATAGAAATGAAAAGAAGCCAGACGGTCCCTGTGGTGAATGTGTGGCCCATTGGAGATAACCTGATCGACTTCTGATACGTAGCCGTCCATCATCCAGACGATACCGTTGCCTTTTCTTTATCATTCATCAATCTGAATTAATACGGATGGAGAGAAGGTCTGATATTAGAAGCCAAGCCTAGCCACAGGACATGGAAGTTAAGGCCTCTCATTCCAAGAGGTGTCTCATTTCCCCAATGGATGTCGCTAAAACTGATTTATAGTCTGATAAGTGTCAAAAGGGGAGATTTATTAACTGGACCACCTATTATCCATGATGTGATTCTAAATGACTTATGGAAACTAAATGTACAGTATAATGTATTATTAAATCTAAATGTATAATCTACACTTGCCAAGATGTTGTATCTATGGATCATCTTCATTTCATGGGTCACCATGCAACTACACTAAACCAAAATATAAACGCAACATGTAAAGTGTTGGTCCCATGTTTCATGAGCTGAAATAAAGGATCCCAGAAATGTTCCATACACACAAAAAGCTTATTTCTCTGAAATGATGTGCACAAATGTGTTTAAATTGCTGTTAGTGAGCCTTTCTCCTTTGCCCAGATAATCCATCCACCTGACAGGTGTGGCATATCAATAAGCTGATTAAACAATGTGATCATTACACAAGTGCACCTTGTGCTGGGAACAATAAAGGGCCACTCTAAAATGTGCAGTTTTGTCACACAACACAATGCCACAGATGTCTCGAGTTTTGAGGGAGCCTGCAATTGGCATGCTGATTGCAGGAATGCCCACCAGAGCTGTTGCCAGAGAATTGAATGTTAATTTTGCCTCCAACATCATTTTAGCAAATTTGCCAGTACTTCCAACCGGCCTTACAACCGCAGACCATGTGTATGGCATCATGTGGGTGAGCGATTTGCTGATGTCAACGTTGTGAACAGAGTGCCCCATGGTGGCGGTGGGGTTATGGTATGAGCAGGCATAAGCTACAGACTATGAACACAATTGCATTTTATCAATGGCAATTTGAATGCACAAACATACCATGATAAGATCCTGAGGCCCATTGTGAGGCCCATTTTTTTTTAAATAACGTGGAAACAATGTTGATTCAACCAGTTTTTGCCCAGTGGGCTGTGACGAAGACGTAGAATAATGAAGTATCATCGTAGGGCTTTATGCAAAGGACCATGATCCAGACAATTAGCTCTAGATACATAGCACAACGACTGGTGAGGGAGTAAATTAGGATATAGACTCTTTTACATACAGACAACAAATAGCAAAATACAGTGAGACATCTCCAAGATGGCGAGAGACAGTTAGAAAGTGTCATTGGCAACCTCCCTCCTTCCTCTAAGCTAGATGAGACTTGTCAATATCGCTGATTAATCTTAATTCTTTCCCCATGTCATCTCCCACTTTCATCGGAAGCCAGTTGCTCTAACAAACACTGGGTGACAATCCCACTGGGCACACACTGGTTGAATCAACGTTATTTCCATGTCATTTCAATGAAATTACATTGAACCAACATGGAATATGCCCAATGGGTTGTTTCCTGCATTGGGAATGGTAAAAGTGAAGCAATACTTAATTATGCTCAGCATTAACTAACACTTAAGCCAATGATGGCATTGCTTCCCTCATTTGTGGGTTTGAAGCAGCCTTCCAGCTCAATAACAGGGAGCACATTTCACAGCTTGTACTGGGTTCATAACACACACCATGATTATCTTTGTGGTATAAGTGAGATAACAAAGGTGATTGGCCATCTGTTTTCCAGCAAAACATTTTTTTTTTAAACGGTCTCCCCATTGTGGTGAGGGATGATGGTAGGCTATGAGATGTGAAATGGAGAGTGACAGGAAATATGTCAAATGCCCAGCCCACATGTCGCACCAGGGGGATGTGTGAAGCAAATAATGAACAAAGCAGCAGCGCAACAACCACATTCTAACCGTTTCAGCATGAGTTGGAGCTGAGGAGATACATCACAGTCTACGAACATACAGAGAAGGAATTGTCAGATGCCTCACAATATCACCAAATTTAAAATGGAATACATGGAGCAGGGTGGAAATAATAGCATTAAAACACCATTTAAATGTATTTTCGGAAGGGCTGTGGTCACCATTCATGCAATACAGCGGTCACCAAACAGTCGATTGCGATCTGGTCGATCTTCAAGGCATTCCTAGTCGATCACCAAACATTTCTATAGAAAAGCCAACGATAAAGGCTTGCGCTCCTTTTTTTTTTTTCTTGTGTTGCGCTGTTGACGGTAGGTGCACTTGATTCAGAAGCCCTGCTTACCGGGTAAGCAAAATGTTCCCATTTTGAACCATTTCATTACCCGGTGGACTGGGAGATCTGTGACTAAATCGAGTGCACCTACTGCACTGGCCAATCAGATAGCTGAAATCACATTGCCTACAGAGCTTCCGCGACCCCAGCCACAGAAAAGTTTGATACTAGCCTATGTAAGATTTACATAGGCTGAGAAACCTCCGACTTCAGTGCGTTCAAGACAACTGGGAACTCGGAATTCCAAGTAGGAAACTAGGGCATCTTTCTAGGGCTTCGACTTTCCGACCTGAAGATCAATGACGTCATGATTTGACCTAATTTTTTCCCGACCTCTCAGTTATCTTGAAAGCACCATGACCATCAGATGCAGGTACCATAGCAAATTATTAAAATGTATGTTCCGCAGAGCCTAGCAAGTGCTACACCAACTGATCCATTTTGTTATCAAAGCTTGATATAATATAGTCTGAGCATAACAATATTGGCAGGGCAGGCATATAGCCAATATGCTGTGATAACGTATTAGGCCTACTGCCCAAACCTCAATAACTGTTATTATTAGTTTAATGTTACATTTTTAAGTCATATTTAAAAAATAATAATTGGAGCGGTAGATCCCGGCTTGCTTTATGACTGCAAAAGTGATCTTGACTCAGAAAAGGTTGGTGACCACTGATGTATTACATTAAATACAGTCAGGTCCATTAATATTTGGACACTGACCAAGTTATTATTATTTTAGCTGTCTACCACAGCCTACTTGAGTTTAAATAAAATAATGTGCAGACTTTCAGCTTTAATTTGAGGGTATTTTTATTTACATCCAAATCGGGTGAACGGTGTAGGAATTACAGCACTTTTTATATGTGATTCCCCCCCCCTTTTTAATGGACCAAAAGTAATTGGACAATTGGCTGCTCAGCTGTTCCATGGTCAGGTGTGTGTTATTCCCTCATTAGTTCATTTACAAGTAAGCAGATAAAAGGTCTAGAGTTGATTTCAAGTGTGAAATTTGCATTTGGAATCTGTTGCTGTTAACCCTCAATATGAAGTCCAAAAGAGCTGTCACTGCCAGTGAAGCAAGCCATCATTAGGCTGAAAAACCTAAACAAACCCATCAGAGAGATAGCAAAAACATTAGGTGTGGCCAAATCAACTATTTGGTACATTCTTAAAAATAAAGAACACACTGGTGAGCTCAGGAACACCAAAAGGCCCGGAAGACCACGGAAAACAACTGTGGTAGATGACAGAATAATTATTTCCCTGGTGAAGAAAAACAATTAAATGTTTTGTCATTTAGCAGACGCTCTTATCCAGAGTAACTTACAGTGAGTGCATACATTTTCATACTGGCCCCCCGTGGGAAACAAACCCACAACCCTGGCATTGCAAGCGCCATGCTCTACCAACTGAGCTACAGGGGACCTTCACAACAGTTGGCCAGATCAAGAACACCCTCCAGGAGGTAGGCGTATCTGTGTCAAAGTCTACAATCAAGAGAAGACTTCACCAGAGTAAATACAGAGGGTTTACCAGAAGATGTAAACCATTGGTAAGCCTCACAAACAGGAAGACCAGATGAGAGTTTGCCAAAAAACATCTAAAAAAGCCTGTACAGTTCTGGAACAACATCCTATGGACAGATGAGACAAAGATCAACTTGTACCAGAATGATGAGAAGAGTATGCAGATGGGAAGGAACTGCTCATGATCCGAAGCGTACCACCTCATCTGTGAAGCATGGTGGAGGTAGTGTTATGGCACGGGCATGTATGGCTGCCAATGGAACTGGTTCCATTAACAAAAGCAGCAGGATGAATTCTGAAGTGTTTAAGGCTATATTATCTGCTCAGATTCAGCCAAATGCTTCAAAACTCATTGGACGGCGCTTCACAGTGCAGATGGACAATGACCCGAAGCATACTGCGAAAGCAACCCAATACTTTTTTAAGGCAAAGAAGTGGAATGTTCTGCAGTGGCCAAGTCAATCACCTGACCTGAATCCAACTGAGCATGCATTTCACTTGCTGAAGGCAAAGCTGAAGGCAAAACGCCCCAAGAACAAGCAGGAACTGAAGACAGCTGCAGTAAAGGCCTGGCAGAGCATCACCAGGGAAGAAACCCAGCATCTGGTGATGTCTATGGGTTCCAGACTTCAGGCAGTCATTGACTACAAAGGATTTGCAACCACGTATTAAAACTCACAATTTAATTTATGATTATGTTAGTTTGTCCAAATACCTTCGAGCCCCTAAAATTGGGGGGCTATGTATAAAAATGGTTGTAATTCCTACACGGTTCATACAATAATTTTGACAAAACCCTTAAATTAAAGATGAAAGTCTACACTTAAAGCACATCTTGATTGTTTCCTTTCAAATCCATTGTGGTGGCGTACAGAGTCAAAATTATGCAAATTGTGTCGCTGTCCAAATATTTATGGACCTGACTGTATATACTGCTATTTCATCGTTTTTTCACAGGTATATTATTTTCCCATTTCAATCTTATAATCAAATCAAATTGTATTGGTCAAATACACGTGTTTAGCAGATGTTATTGCGGGTGTATCGAAATGCTTGTGCTTCTAGCTCCGACAGTGCAGTAATATCTAACAAGTAATATCTAACCATTTCACAACATATACCCAATACACACAAATCTAAGTAAGGAATTAATTAAGAATATATACATATATGGACAAGCGATGTTAGAGCGGCATGGACTAAGATACAGTAGAATAGTATAGAATACATTATATACATATGAGATGAGTAATGCAGATATGAAAACATTATTAAAGTGACTAAGATACCGTAGAATAGTATAGAATACAGTATATACATATGAGATGAGTAATGCAAGATATGTAAACATTATTTGAGTGGCAAGTGTTCCATTTCTTAAAGTGGCCAGTGATTTCTAGTCTTATAGACATCAGCCTCTAATGTGCTAGTGATGGCTATTTAACAGTCTGATGGCCTTGAGATAGAAGCTGTTTTTCATTCTCTCGGTCCCAGCTTTGATGCACCTGTACTGACCTCGCCTTCTGGATGATAGTGGAGTAAAGCAATCCTATGCTTGGCGTGACTGTTATGAGAAGAGCAGACAATCCGATATGCCCTAGAATTAACATTTAAGCGGACCAGTGCTTCTATAGTGAAACAAATCTCACATGTGCAGTTTGCAAGCGATGTTGTTAGGCTACATTGTGTTATTGTTTCTTCTTTAGAGTGGACTGGCGAGCAACAACATAATTTCACTTCACCGAGTTCTTCAAGTTTGTATCCACACATTTTTGAATGATCTAAATGATGATGATGATGATGGTGAAAGGGGTGATTGAATTTACATTATAAACTGGGTGGTTCAAGCCCTGAATGCTGATTGGCTGAAAGCTGTGGTATATCAAACCGTATACCATGTGTATGACAACAATTTTATTTTTACTGCTCTAATTACGTTGGTAACCAGTTTATAATAGCAATAAGGCACCTCGGGGGTTTGTGGTATATGGCCAATATACCACGGCTAAGGGCTGTTCTTACGCACAACGCAACGCGGAGTGCTAGGACACAGCCCTTAGCCGTGGTATATTGGCCATATACCACAACCCCTCTGGCCTTATTGCTTAAATATACAACGGGGGTTGGTAACTAAGTTTGCCCTCCAGCCAATTTGTTCCTGAGCTTGTAGCTATAGTCAGTGGGCCAGAACATAATTAGCTATTTGCAAATAGCTTATATACTAGCTGCCCAATTCATAGCCCTACACATTTAATACGTGGTTAGTGGGCTAATCAATTCAATGACATCATTTCGATCTGATTACAGCGGTAAAATCACCAATGTCTCTAATAATAGGCCTACCTACCCTAAAATATATTAATCTTACCGTATTTCTCCAATGCCAAACCAATGTGTCTTGTTTACAACACATCAAATCAAATCAAATCAAATTTTATTGGTCACATGCGCCGAATACAACAGGTGCAGACATTACAGTGAAATGCTTACTTACAGCCCTTAACCAACAGTGCATTTATTTTAAACAAAAAAAGTAAGAATAAAACAACAACAAAAAAAGTGTTGAGAAAAAAAGAGCAGAAGTAAAATAAAGTGACAGTAGGGAGGCTATATATACAGTAAAAATAAAGTGACAGTAGGGAGGCTATATATACAGGGGGGTACCGTTGCATAGTCAATGTGCGGGGGCACCGGCTAGTTGAGGTAGTTGAGGTAATATGTACATGTGGGTAGAGTTAAAGTGACTATGCATAAATACTTAACAGAGTAGCAGCAGCGTAAAAGGGTGGGGTGGGGGGGCAGTGCAAATAGTCCGGGTAGCCATGATTAGCTGTTCAGGAGTCTTATGGCTTGGGGGTAGAAGCTGTTGAGAAGTCTTTTGGACCTAGACTTGGCACTCCGGTACCGCTTGCCGTGCGGTAGCAGAGAGAACAGTCTATGACTAGGGTGGCTGGAGTCTTTGACAATTTTGAGGGCCTTCCTCTGACACCGCCTGGTATAGAGGTCCTGGATGGCAGGGAGCTTTGCCCCAGTGATGTACTGGGCCGTACGCACTACCCTCTGTAGTGCCTTGCGGTCAGAGGCCAAGCAGTTGCCATACCAGGCGGTGATGCAACCAGTCAGGATGCTCTCGATGGTGCAGCTGTAGAATTTTTTGAGGATCTGAGGACCCATGCCAAATCTTTTTAGTCTCCTGAGGGGGAATAGGCTTTGTCGTGCCCTCTTCACGACTGTCTTGGTGTGTTTGGACCATGATAGTTCGTTGGTGATGTGGACACCAAGGAACTTGAAGCTCTCAACCTGTTCCACTACAGCCCCGTCGATGAGAATGGGGGCGTGCTCAGTCCTCTTTTTTTTCCTGTAGTCCACAATCATCTCCTTTGTCTTGGTCACGTTGAGGGAGAGGTTGTTGTCCTGGCACCACACGGCCAGATCTCTGACCTCCTCCCTATAGGCTGTCTCATCGTTGTCGGTGATCAGGCCTACCACTGTTGTGTCGTCGGCAAACTTAATGATGGTGTTGGAGTCGTGCCTGGCCATGCAGTCATGGGTGAACAGAGAGTACAGGAGGGGACTGAGCACGCACCCCTGAGGGGCCCCGTGTTGAGGATCAGTGTGGCAGATGTGTTGTTACCTACCCTTACCACCTGGGGCGGCCCGTCAGGAAGTCCAGGATCCAGTTGCAGAGGGAGGTGTTTAGTCCCAGGATCCTTAGCTTAGTGATGAGCTTAGAGGGCACTATGGTGTTGAATGCAGAGCTGTAGTCAATGAATAGCATTCTCACGTAGGTGTTCCTCTTGTCCAGGTGGGAAAGGGCAGTGTGGAGTGCGATAGAGATTGCATCATCTGTGGATCTGTTGGGGCGGTATGCAAATTGGAGTGGGTCTAGGGTTTCTGGGATTATGCTGTTGATGTGAGCCATGACCAGTCTTTCAAAGCACTTCATGGCTACAGACGTCAGTGCTACGGGTCGGTAGTCATTTAGGCAGGTTATCTTAGAGTTCTTGGGCACGGGGACTATGGTGGTCTGCTTGAAACATGTTGGTATTACAGACTCAGTCAGGGACATGTTGAAAATGTCAGTGAAGACACTTGCCAGTTGGTCAGCACATGCTCGGAGTACACGTCCTGGTAATCCGTCTGGCCCTGCGGCCTTGTGAATGTTGACCTGCTTAAAAGTCTTACTCACATCGGCTACGGAGAGCGTGATCACATAGTCGTCCGGAACAGCTGGTGCTCTCATGCATGCTTCAGTGTTGCTTGCCTCGAAGCGAGCATAGAAGTGGTTTAGCTCGTCTGGTAGGCTTGTGTCACTGGGCAGCTCGCGGCTGTGCTTCCCTTTGTAGTCTGTAATAGTTTTCAAGCCCTGCCACATCCGACGAGCGTCAGAGCCAGTGTAGTATGATTCAATCTTAGACCTGTATTGACTCTTTGCCTGTTTGATGGTTCGTCGGAGGTCATAGCGGGATTTCTTATAAGCGTCCGGGTTAGAGTCCCGTTCCTTGAAAGCGGCAGCTCTACCCTTTAGCTCAGTGCGGATGTTTCCTGTAATCCATGGCTTCTGGTTGGGGTATGTACGTACGGTCACTGTGGGGACGACATCATCGATGCACTTATTGATGAAGCCAGTGACTGATGTGGTGTACTCCTCAATGCTGTCTGAAGAATCCCGGAACATGTTCCAGTCTGTGCTAGCAAAACAGTCCTGTAGCTTAGCATCTGCGTCATCTGACCACTTTTTTATTAGCCGAATCACTGGTGCCTCCTGCTTCAGTTTTTGCTTATAAGCAGGAATCAGGAGGATAGAGTTATGGTCAGATTTGCCAAATGGAGGGCGAGGGAGAGCTTTGTATGCGTCTCTGTGTGTGGAGTAAAGGTGGTCTAGAGTTTTTTCCCCTCTGGTTGCACATTTAACATGCTGGTAGAAATGAGGTAGAACGGATTTAAGTTTCCCTGCATTAAAGTCCCCGGCTACTAGGAGCGCTGCATCTGGATGAGCATTTTCCTGTTGATTAATGGCCTTGTACAACTCATTCAGTGCAATCTTAATGCCAGCATTGGTTTGTGGTGGTAAATAGACAGCTATGAAAAATATAGATGAAAACTCTCTTGGTAAATAGTGTGGTCTACAGCTTATCATGAGATACTCTACCTCAGGCGAGCAAAACCTAGAGACTTCCTTAGTATTTGATTTTGTGCACCAGCTGTTGTTTACAAATATACAGAGACCGCCACCCCTCGTCTTACCCGAGTCTGCCGTTCTGTCCTGCCGATGTAGCGTATAGCCTGCTAGCTGAATGTTGTCATTGTTGTCGTTCAGCCACGACTCCGTGAAACATAAGATATTACAGTTTTTAATGTCCCGTTGGTAGGATAACCGTAATCTTAAATCGTCCATTTTATTCTCAAAAGCTTGAACGTTGGCTAATAGGATTGATGGGAGAGGCAGTTTACTCGTTCTCCGTCGGATCCTTACAAGGCAACCGGATCTGCGTCCACGATATCTCCGTCTCTTCCTCACGCGAATGACGGGGATCTGGGCCTTGTCGGGAGTCTGTAGAATATCCTTCGCGAACGCCTCGTTGAAGAAAAAGTCTTCGTCCAACGCGAGGTGAGTAATCGCTGTCCTGATATCCAGAAGCTCTCTTTGGTTATAAGAGACGATGGCAGAAACATTATGTACAAAATAAATTACAAATAACGCGGAAAAACACACATAATAGTACAATTGGTTAGAGGGCTGTAAAACGGCAGCCATCTTCTTCCGGCGCTGTTCAATGCTGTCACTCTTTGCAAAGAATTCAGTCTGATATGTAATTATAAATCCAAGCATGGTACGTTCAGAAGTTGATTTCCCACCCCAGATATGAGGCCTGAGTCCCACGCAGAAAGAAGGTAGACCTATTTAAGGAGTGCATGGTGACAGCATTGGAGGAAATCACTATACCGACAAATATATGGATAACATAATTGCGTCTGTCAAACAGGCAAGCCTACATCTTATTTCTTAGTGCTCCAACAAAGCCCTGTTGTTAGTACATTTGCATACTCAACTTTCAGCACCGGGCACTGTCCATGTTGATTTTAGAAATAGCGATCCACACGCGAGTGGTGGCTGCATCTCAAGTAATATTTGTCATTTATTCATCCAATTATATTCCATTCTCTTGTTTTAAAATGGATATATTAACACTAAAATTGTAATAACGTTTTTTAAAATTATTATTAAGCTGGTGTTGCTTGCTTCTAGGTTGAGATTCTTGTTTCCTAACATTATTCCTTTACAATTTTCTGTAGCGAATAGAGCAGACCATATACCCATCACATTATGTTAATGAAGTCCCCATGTGTGAGTGTGAGTAACTCAAATGTGTGTTTGGATTGCGAAAGTGTGAAACGTACCAACGAGAGAAGAAGCCAATCTTATCGTATAGGTTCTCTTCAGTTTATGAGCCATCAGTCCTCATGACATGAAGGAGAAAATAATACCAGCATTAAACTTTGATTCATTGATTGAATGAAGCTATATGAATGCATTTGAATCATGACAATCACGTTTGTCCTACAAGAGGACATCTTAGCACTTCTCACACATCACAGTCCTAAACAAAACACAGCAGGAAACAAACAACAGGAACAGTCAGACAAATACCTGTCCTACCCTACCACCCCCCCACGCCTGCCCATATGGGGAGATGTTCATATTATTGATAGCCCCTGGGATGACACTCCTCCCGAAGCGCGCAGTGCACACCATTTAATTGTCTGATTTCTCCGACCTAATGGGAGATCAAAGCAGTGGTGGAGTGGGTGGTCGGGGCTGGAGCTCATGTGGCGGGCTTTGAGCTGTATTGCATTCATTCAGTCAGTGAGGGGGATCCAATCAGTTTAGATGCCATGAAAAAAATGAAATAGTAGGCATACAGGCTACTCCAGTGACATGTAATAGTCTATACATGTTATACAAACCTTCAGAACATACAGTGCGAAACTTGAAAGAACTTGCGGTTCTCATGGTCTAGCGAAATGCTACAATGTATCACTTGTGCACCAGTGCGCTCTGAAGAGGAAGCTACGATATGTAGTCTAACATCACACCCAAGTATCACAAATATGAGATTATTTTTCGCTATAGAAACACTGGTCCTCTTAAATTGTAATTCCAAGTTGCACATAAAAATAATGGACCCGTGAAAAAACTATAAAATAGCTCCCCACTACCATGAGAAGTTTATATTTAATGTATTAATTGAATGGTGACCACAGCCCTTACGAAAATACATTTCAATAGTGATTTAATGTGATTTTTTTCCCCAACCTGCTCCATGTATTCAATGTACTCCATTTCAAATTTGGCTCCCAGTGCGGCTTTACTTCTGGGCTATTATGACACATCTGGCAGTTCCTTCTCTGTATGTTCCTAGATCAGAGTAACTGGACAGCCTCCATCCTGATGAGAGAACACCAAATGGCCTCCCTTTAAAATAAAATAAATCGTTGCACAATTCAAAAGCTAGGAGAAACGCACAGCATCTTCACCATTCACCCCAACACAGATAGATGAATGACAAGACAAGCTAACAATGTGGAACAAGCTAAATCACCTGTATGGTGACAGCGTAGCTTATTGTGAAGGTGTATGATCATTTTTAGGATATGACCTAAAGTATGTGGACACCTTCTCGTCGAACATCTCATTCCAAAATCATGGGCATTAATATGGAGTTGGTCCCCCCCTTTGCTGCTATAAAAGCCTCCACTCTTCTGGGAAGGTTTTCCACTAGATGTTGGAACACTTGCTTCCATTCAGCCACAAGAGCAGTAGTGAGGTTGGGCACTGATGTTGGGCGATTAGGCCTGGCTCGCAGTCGGCGTTCCAATTCAACCCAAAGGTGTTCGATGGGGTTGAGGTCAGGGCTCTGTGCAGGCCAGTCAAGTTCTTCCACACCGATCTCGACAAACCATTCCGCCAAACACAGATTCCTCCGTCAGACTGTGTGATTCAACACTCCAGAGAATGCGTTTCCACTGCTCCAATGGTGGCAAGCTTTACACCACTCCAGCCGACGCTTGGCATTGCGCATGGTGATCTTAGGCTTGTGTGCAGCTGCTCGGCCATGGAAACACATTTCATGAAGCTCCCAACGAACAGTTCTTGTGCTGACGTTGCTTCCAGAGGCAGTTTGGAACTCGGTAGTGAGTGTTGCAACCGAGGACAGACGATTTTTACGCGCTATGCGCTTCAGCGCTCGGCGGTCCCATTTTGTGAGCTTGTGTGGCCTGAGCCATTGTTGCTCCTAGATGTTTCCACTTCACAATAACAGCACTTACAGTTGACCGGGTCAGCTCTGGCAGGGCAGAAATTTGACAAACTGTCTTGTTGGAAAGGTGGCATCTTATGACGGTGCAACGTTGAAAGTCACTGAGCTCTTCATTAAGGCCATTCTACTGCCAATGTTTGTCTATGGAGATTACATGGCTGTGTGCTCGATTTTATACACCTGTCAGCAACGGGTGTGGCTGGAATAGCCAAATCCACTAATTTGAAGGGGTGTCCACCAGTGGTGGAAAAATTACCCAATTATCAAACTTGAGTAAAAGTAAAGATACCTTAATAGAAAATAACTCAAGTAAAAACGAAAGTCACCCAGTAAAATACTACTTGAGTAAAAGTCTAAAAGTATTTGGTTTTAAATTTACTTAAGTATCAAAAGTAAATGTAATTGCTAAAATTGCTAAAAAGTATAACTCATTTCACATTCCTTATATTAAGCAAACCAGACAGCACGGTTTTCTTGTTTTAAAATTTACGGATAGCCAGGGGCACAGTCCAACACTCAGACATCATTTACAAACAAAGCATTTGTGTTAAGTGAGTCTGCCAGATCAGAGGCAGTATGGATGACCAGGGATGTTCTCTTGATAAGTGCGTGAATTGGACCATTTTCCTGTCCTGCTAAGCATTAGAAATGTAACAAGTACTTTTGGGTCTCAGGGAAAATGTATGATGTAAAAGGTATGTTATTGTCTTTAGGAATGTAGTGGAGTAAAAGTAAATGTTGTCAAAAATATACATAGTAAAGTACAGTACTTTAAAGTATTTTTTACTTAAGTACTTTACACCTCTGGTGTCCACTGGTTTCTTCAACCCAGTCGAGTTCATACTCATCTCTCGGGTTTTTGCATTAATGTGGAATTCTGGTGTCTTGGTTGAGATAAAACTTTAGATTTTGAAGTGATTCTTTTATTTTATTTTTTATAGGTGGTTACTTGATGGTTGAACCCTAATCAATCAAACCAGGAAACCGGGATAAGTACAAAATGACATTTTTCCAGTATGAAACAAACTCAACTACTTATTCATTGAAAGAATGTTCTCTCTTTGGGCTGGAGCAACAATGTCATTTTTTACCCATATCCTGGAAAACCTGGTTGTGTTTGAATAAGGCCAATTACATTCCCAAATACTGTATCTGATATCTCTCTCAATCTCTCCCCCTAACATGCATACACACATGCATGCACACACACAAACACACACACGTATACAACTGCAAGTCAACGCGAGTCCGTTTTTAAACGCCTATGGACTTGCTGTCAGTCAAACCAATCCTTGATTGGGGACAATGGTGTGCCAACCAGGCCCTTACAGGCAGTGAAACAGCAATCGAGACTAGACCATACTGATAGGAATCAACAACGCCTTGCCTTCTCTCCCTACACCTGGACCACTTTGCATGTTAATGTGTGGAGTCGGTCTTGTGTAGACAAGAAAGCCTCCACGGCTCAGCGCCCTTCCTCCCAAACTGCTGGTTAAATGGGTCACATCCTGCTAGGAGACGGGGAGGGGAGGCAGATATACTATAATTCAAGCTTAATCAATGCAGCGCTATATGCAGCCCTTCGCTGTGCTGCGAATCAGATTTCAATTGTAGCGACATGATGAAATTAAAAGGGCTTACTAGTGATTATGGTGTCCGAATTAGGACAGCCTCGGCGTCACAAGGAGTTGGTCCGAGTATGGACAACGTAAAAATAAAGTCCAAGTAAAGTGCAGTGCCAAACTGATGTAAAGTCTCCATTCAAATGTGATGTCTTAAACTACAACAGTGTGAAGAGTGACAGAGGAGCTATCACTGTAATTATTGTATTAAATTAATCAATCAAATGTGTTTTATAAAGCCCTTTCTACATCAGCAGCTGTCACAAAGTGCTTTACAGATACCCAGCCTAAAACCCCAAAGAGCAAGCAATGCAGAGGCAGAAACACAGTGGCTAGGAAAAACTCCCTATAAGGCAGAAACCTAGGAAGAAACCTAGAGCGGAACCAGTACACTTCTGTGCTCTCTCTAAAATGAATGCATGGGCTTTCTACTAAAATTCTTTGCAAAGCAGAATGAATTTGTGATTGTCATCCGTATAGAGAACCCAAAACATAATCAACTTTTGAACACACTTTCTCCCCCCACCTCTCTCTTTCTCTCAGTCACACACATATACACACACACACACACACATACACATACAGACATTCTCAGACTGCTACCTGCAGTGCAGCTGGCCGAAACTGAGGCGGTCAAAAAGCGGAACTCATTTTCTTTTAATTACAGGCCATGCCATTCTCGGGAACAACAGCTATTTCTTGTGACCTGTGGGCAACCTGGAAGGCTCAAATTGAAGATGATTTTACACTCTGAGCCAGGATTCCTCCTGCAGTCAAATGGCTGGTGCCCCAGTAATAGCTTATCATGGTGCAATAATAATGTCAGAGAAAATAGAGCCCCTGAAGCCTTTGGTGCACCCATCTTATGGAGCCTTATTGTTTTTCATTGTGTTTACCTCTGTCGTGGTAAACACAGGCAATTGGATATGAATCTGCTCACCTCAGATTACAAAGCATATTGTGTTTACAGAGATGGTACAATTTGGTGTCTAGCTGCCAGCTCTGTGACATATTGAGCTCTATCAGTATGACACATTATAGGTCTTGAAAGCCAGCCTTGATCACTCTCATACTGTAAGCAACTTATGAGTGTTAATGGCTTATCAACAGTGCCTAAGGCAGGTGTCTCCAATTCCGGTTCTGGAGAGCTATTGGTACACAGGCTTTTGTTCCAGCCCAATACTAATACACATGATTCACATAACCAGATTCCAGACTGAATCGCTTGAACCAGAGTTGGAGACACATAGGGTAAATTGCAAACAAAACCCAGAACTTGACGTGCAGCTGCAGGTAAGCACTGGATTTCTTAAAACGCTACTAACGGGAGCTTACATGCCCCGGCATGTTAAAAAAACTTGCTTGCAACCAAAAACCCACAAGAATAAACCAGCAGATCAGTTAAATCTCCCGTTGTTACTGTCAAACAAGTTAGATACCAGACTGCTGCGTTTAAATGATCTACTCTTGGCCCCAATGAAATATCGATCTATAAGTAACATTGAAATTAGCAAGGCTGGTAATTAATCACAAATATTTATTGTAAGAATATAGAACCAGTGAATTGTAAGAAACATACTCACAGTAGTGTACAGTTCAGTACAGTTCAGTACAGTACAATACAGTAATTATAGACGTCTATGTTTGTGCCACATTCGAATATTATTTGTCATTTGACATACCTTTGATTAGACTAATTTAATGAAAACACATTTTAACTCAATCATGATTGGCTTGATTTTGTAACCAATTTTAGATGTGAACAGTTCCTGGACACTTTATTTTCTCCTTTTGATAAGAAATGACCATACTGTATTAAAACAAGTTTTTATTAATGGATTACATAAATTGGAAATGAAAAGTAAGTATACCATCACAAGCTTTACATTCTTAAAATGTGTAGGGTAAATTGCCACAGTAGATTGTCTGTGGTAAATGAGTAAAACATACTTAATTTCAGTTGTACAGAATGTCAAATAGATGAATCACATTTAGTCTGCTCATATAGTAGGACTACGTTTTCAGACGATAATCCCAACCAGGGGGTGAAATAGTCTTGAAAGAGGTTAGCTGCAATCAAGACTAAAAGATAACCTTGACATCCTTGTTAGCGTTGGACAATGTTGGTTGCAATTGAGATCAGCTGTGCGGGTGATTTACAGTGAGGGAAAAAAGTATTTGATCCCCTGCTGATTTTGTACGTTTGCCCACTGACAAAGACATGATCAGTCTATAATTTTAATGGTAGGTTTATTTGAACAGTGAGAGACAGAATAACAACAACAAAATCCAGAAAAACGCTTGTAAAATGTTTTATAAATTGATTTGCATTTTAATGAGGGAAATAAGTATTTGACCCCCTCTCAATCAGAAAGATTTCTGGCTCCCAGGTGTCTTTTATACAGGTAACGAGCTGAGATTAGGAGCACACTCTTAAAGGGAGTCCTCCTAATCTCAGCTTGTTACCTGTATAAAAGACACCTGTCTACAGAAGCAATCAATCATATTCAAAACTATCCACCATGGCCAAGACCAAAGAGCTCTCCAAGGATGTCAGGGACAAGATTGTAGACCTACACAAGGCTGGAATGGGCTACAAGACCATCGCCAAGCAGCTTGGTGAGAAGGTGACAACAGTTGGTGCGTTTAATCGCAAATGGAAGAATGGCGACGTGAATCCAACATATAATTGTTTTACTTGTCGACAAGATAATAGGCTATATACTGTATTGTAGAGTGATACTGAAATGTGTTTGGTTGTCAACAAATTCCAGTTTGTCTACAAATTAATAATTTATATGTTGAATTCATGTCTGCATCCCAACCAATAATCAAAGTTAAACAATAGGACTAAATCAAATCAAACTTCATTTAAAGTGCATTAAAGAACAGTAAGTTGAGACCCAGACTGTGTTCCCCCCCAAAAAAGCATATACAGTGCCTTCAGAAAGTATTCACACCCCTTGACTTGTTCCACATTTTTGTGTGTTACAGGCTGAATTTAAAATGGATAACATTTACATTTTTGGTCACTGGCCTACACACAATACCCCATAATGTCAAAGCGGAATTATGTTTTTCAAAATGTTTACAAATTACTTAAAAATGAAAAGCTGAAATGTCTTGAGTCAATAAGTATTCAACCCTTTTGTTATGGCAAGCCTAAATAAGTTCAGGAGTAAAAATGTGCTGTGAGGGAAAATGTTATGTTTGTGTGTTTCAGATCGTACACAGATCGTATGTCTAGCATAAATGCTGCTTTTCTAATAACCAACTCTTTGGTGTTCATTCGAGTGACTGACTGATTGTACACTCTGATTGATTTTTACACGGGAGGAATCCTCACTACCACTGTATAAGCAATTTGGCAGTACGCCCAGAACATTGCTCTGGGAACCAAGAGGAGTATCTCAATTTCAAGGTCTCAGCTTTGAGAGAAGAAGCCTCGTGAGGTATAGGTCAGTCACATGCAGGAGTCAGTCATGTGCAGGAACCAATGTTAATCATGAATAATGAATAATGTAAATCATGCTTATATGACTTGTTTGTGTTGCAGTATAAGAGGACTGAAAGGGAACACCCTCTTCAGAGTTTTCATCAAGCTTGGATTTGAGTTTGTGAACCTCTCCAGCTGTTATAATTTACATTTACGTCATTTAGCAGACACTCTTATCCAGAGCGACTTACATTATTATTTTTTTTCATACCCCCTGTGGGAATCAAACCCACAACCCTGGCGTTGCAAACACCATGCTCTATCAACTGAGCTACATCCCTGCCGGCCATTCCCTCCCCTACCCTGGGCCAATTGCGCGCCACCCCATGGGTCTCCCGGTCACGGCCGGCTACGACAGAGCCTGGATTCGAACCAGGATCTCTAGTGGCACAGCTAGCACTGCGATGCAGTGCCTTAGACCACTGCGCCACTCAGGAGTAAAGAATAAAGATTGATTCATTTACATTGAGTTTGAGTTCTTAGTGGTGAATTTCCACGACAGTGCTTAACAAGTCACATAATAAGTGGACTCACTCTGTGTGCAATAATAGTGTGTAACATGATTTTTGAATGACTACCTTATCTCTGTACCCCACACATACAATTATCTGTAAGGTCACTCAGTCGAGCAGTAAATTTCAAACACAGATTCAATCACAAAGACCATGGAGGGTTTCCAATGCCTCGCAAAGAAGGGCACCTATTGGTAGATGGGTAAAAAAAGCAGACATTGAATATCCCTTTGAGCATGGTGAAGTTATTAATTACACTTTGGATTGTATACCACTACACCCAAAGTCACAACAAAAATAAAGGCGTCCTTCCTAACTCAGTTGCCAAAGAGGAAGGAAATCGCCCAGGGATTTCACCAAGAGGCCAATGGTGACTTTAAAACAGTTACAGAGTTTAATGTCTGTGATAGGAGAAAACTGAAGATGCATCAACAACATTGTAGTTACTCCACAATACTAACCTAAATGACAGAGTGAAAAGAATTAAGCCTGTACAGAATACAAATATTCCAAAACATGCATGATGTTTGCAATAAGGCACTAAAGTACAACTGCAAAAACAAATGTGGCAAAGAAATTAACTTTATGTCCTGAATACAAAGTGTAATGTTTGGGGCAAATCCAATACAAACACATTACTGAGTACCACTCTCCATATTTTCAAGCATAGTGGTGGCTGCATCATGTCATGGGTACCCTTGTAATCATTAAGGACTGTTTTTCAGGATAAAAAATAAACTGAATAGAGCTAAGCACAGGCAAAATCCTAGAGGCAAACCTGGTTCAGTGTGCTTTCCACCAGACACTGGGAGATGAATTCACCTTTCAGCAGGACAAAAAAATGAAAGACAAATCCAAATCTACACTGGAGTTGCTTACCAAGAAGATAGTGAATGTTCCTAAGTGGCCGAGCTACAGTTTTGACTTAAATCTACTTGGAAATCTATGGCAAGACCTGAAAATGGTTATCTAGCAATGATCAACAACCAATTTGACAGAGCTTGAAGAATATTTTAAATAATAATGTTCAAATGCTGCACAATCTAAGTGTGGAAAGCTGTTAGAGACCTACAATCCACAGTTTCATCAGCTGTCCGAGTGGCTGGTCCCAGATGATCCCTCAGGTGAAGAAGTCAGATGTGGAGGTCCTGGGCTGGCGTGGTTACACGTGGTCTGTGTTTGTGAGGCCGGTTGGACGTGCTGCCAAAATTTCGAAAACAACGTTGGAGGCGGCTTATGGTAGACAAATGATCATTTAATTCTCTGGCAACAGCTCTGTTGAACATTCCTACAGTCATCATGCCAATTGCACGCTCCCTCAAAACTTGAGACATCTGTGGCATTGTGTTGTGTGACAAAACTGCACATTTTAGAGTGGCCTTTTATTGTCCCCAGCACAGGGTGCACTTGTGTAATGATCACACTGGTTAATCACCTTCTTGATATGCCACACCTGTCAGGTGGATGCATTATCTTGGCAAAGGAGAAATGCTCACTAACAGGGATGGAAACACATTTGTGCACATGGGACCAACACCTCACAAGATGGCCCAGGGGCATCCAAGCAGGGACAAATGTCTCCAAATGTGATAGATTTGAGAACAGTCAACAAAACCCCACAAAAGGACTCTTTCTTTCTCTCTGAAAAGGACCTGAAAAAAATCAAACCAGCAACCCAGTGAGGCTGAGGTAAAAGGCCATCGTTCCTCTCGCTGCGTAGCCTTATTCCAAGGCTGCCACTCAACCGGCTACCTCCCCGAGAACTTATTCTGTGGTCAATCAGAGATCCGCTCAACCTTGGAGAATAAGTTAATACCAGGCCCGCCGCTTCTGTTGTGCAGCTTCAGGTAAGACTGACAGGGGTTGGCATACCCCCCCAACATTCTCTTACTGAGTCACCATCATAGTCTCTGCCTCTATTTAAGCCGTCAGCATCGACAGTACAAAACAGCCCAGATGGATTCGCACAACATTTGCATAGTAAGATTGATGACAGCGAGTGTGGCCAGTGGAGTGAAAAGGTCTTTATAAATCATGCTTGTGTCGATAAATTTGACCTTCACAGTGGTAATCTTTACAGTGGCCTTTGTGTATGTCTGTGTGTATACAGAATTTTCTCTAATTCCACTGGAGGCTTTACGACGGCAGATTAAATGACATAATACATTTGCCGTCAACCCCGGTGGTGGGTACAAGTTGAAATGGAATATGTTCACGTGTATTTGTCAAATTATTCAATAGTTCCTGGTACTAATCATGCACGAGTTGTAGTACTAATCAATGCTGTATAATAATATCACCATGAGGAACAACAGGTAGATACCTACTTTTTCCAACAAAAGTGTAGTGGTGGATGGTATCATGGTCTATCAAGCTCTGGTAGCTGTTTGGTGACTTATTCTATGCTGAATACTGTTTTGACATTTAAGATATGCCATAACCCCAAAGAAGATGCAGGGGTATTGTCAGGGGTGGAATTAGTGGCTAATTTGAAGGATATTTTCCAGCCTCGCTCAGTGTTACTCCCTCCCTGTTCCGTGACCAGAGGGTTTGCATTGAGAGTTAGACTACCTTAGTTTCAAATATTATTCTATCAATTAAACTTTTCAGTTTCCATCACTACCAACCTGATGTCATGATGATAGGAGGTTAGCATTAGTAACAGGAATCTTTTCTCACTCATCTAGTCTACGTTCATCTTAAACATACTTTTCTGACGTTTCAGAATGCAAATGCAATACAATGCTGGTAAAATGTCCACTGAAGTAATCTATTGAGAGCCTTTCCACTGTAATTCTAGACATGACACACTGCGAAAAGTGATCTTACTTGTACGAGTGGGCCAGTGAATAGACCTTACTGCCGTCATAGTCTCATTGAGATTTTTTTCTCCTCACTCCGAGACGATGATGAACCAATTAAGGACAAGAAAACCCCTTGGCAACGGGAATGCAGTTAAATCTCTCTCTGCTTTGAACTTTTCCCATCATGTTTAGTTATCTGGCTTCCTAATGCTTACAGTCCATTAGACCAGCACACAGTTTCTGAAGGGAACGCCAGGGAAATATTAATAGATCACCTGAATGGAGTCACACATGTGCATGCAAAAGAAAAGCACTCACATAGCATGCAGAACATCCAGGAAATCAGGCTTAGTATAGGCTGGGGAGGGGGACAGTTGCACAGAGAGTGGACTGAGTGGTGGACATTAGCATAACATTATTTCAATTATTTAAACATGAGATTTGTTGAATGTGTTAGTTGGTTACACTTTGTAATTACTCTCTGATCCTTATACAGTACATGTTTAAATAGTATATATACACTACTTATAAATATACTGAACAAAAATATAAACGCAACATGTAAAGTGTTGGTCCCATGTTTCATGAGCTGAAATAAAAGATCCCAGAAATGTTCCATAAACACAAAAAGCTTAATTTTCTCAAATGTTGTGCACAACTTTGTTTACATACAGTGGGGAGAACAAGTGCAATTAAAATGCAAATTAATTACTTAAAAATCATACAATGTGATTTTCTGGATTTTTGTTTTAGATTCCAACTCTCACAGTTGAAGTGTACCTATGATAAAAATGACAGACCTCTACATGCTTTGTAAGTAGGAAAACCTGCAAAATCGGCAGTGTATCAAATACTTCTTCTCCCCACTGTACCTGTTAGTGAGCATTTCTTCTTTGCCAAGATAATCCATCCACCTGACAGGTGTGGCATATCAAGAATCTGATTAAACAGTATGATCATTACACAGGTGCACCTTGTGCTGGGGACAATAAAAGGCCAATCTAAAATGTGCAGTTTTGTCACACAACACAATGCCACAGATGTCTCAAGTTTTGAGGGAGCGTGCAATTGGCATGCTGACTGCAGGAATGTCCCCCAGAGATGTAGCCAGAGAACTGAATGTTCATTTCTCTATCATAAGCCGCCTCCAACGTCGTTTTAGAGAATTTGGCAGTACGTCCAACCAGCCTCACAACCGAAGACCACGTGTAACCACGCCAGCCCAGGACCTCCACATCCGGCTTCTTTACCTGAGGGATCGTCTGAGACCAGTCACCCGGACAGCTGATGAAACTGAGAAGTATTTCTGTCTGTAATAAAGCTCTTTCGCGGGGAAAAACTCATTTTGATTGGCTGGGCCTGCCTCCCCAGTGGGTGGGCCTATGCCCTCCCAGGCCTACACATGGCTGCGCCCCTGCCCAGGCATGTGAAATCCATAGATTAGGGCCTAATGAATTAATTTCAATTGACTGGTCTCCTTATATGAACTGTAACTCAGTAAAATCGTTGAAATGATTGCATGTTGCCTTTTTGTTCAGTATAGTTGTAATACTTATTCGCAAACATTATTATTAAATGTAACCATTTATTTCTCTCCCTAAAATATTAAATTTTACTATGACACATGGAATCTGCTTAGTATTTCAATACTGCTCTCATATCTCTTTTCATCTCATCATCAGATGGGAGTATACAGCTACTGTAACAGTGAGGAAGTCACTCATTCAACTCAATATGTAACAAGAGCGGTATTTGAACTAAATGTTATTTTTATTTTTTATCAAAATGCGTTTTGGGGCAGAAATGCCTTCTGGAACATGTGAACTTTCATGTGCCTTAATAACAAACTGGTATGCCATCCATAAATACAAATTAAATTGTTAAATTACGAGCCTAGTTGGTTTAGCCACGGAAAAAGACAGGAACCTTCCCGCTAGCCATGATTAGCTGAGATAATGGATGGGCTGGACATGCCAGGAGATGAGTTTGGATTGGTCTGCCATGTAGCATGCTTCTGTCTATAACTTGAGCTGTTCAGTATGTGTTGACAGTCCTTTCTACCGCGCCGTTTTTGAAAGATATAACGTTAGCCATCGAGAACTAGAAAAGGTTTGATACTTTTCTCCACAACATTGATGCCCTGAATTTAGCAGGCACTATCGACAGATCAGTTGGATAAAGTGATGGGCTACTTTCTCAACCAGCCACGGTCAGTGTGAACCAGAGTGACTTAACAAAATGCTGGCCAAACAAGATGTAGCTACAAACAAAACAGAGTTAAATGATTCCAGTCTGCCGTGAAGCGTTCATCCATGTGTACGGGTAAGATCTAGCTACATTTTCAGATATAAGTTTCAAATTTTGTCAGAAAGTCATTTTTATTGCGAGTTAAAGCGTACTGTTAGTTAGCTGGCAAACGTTAGCTTACTGGCTCGCTAGCTAACGTTACGTGTATGATCTGTGTAGTCATATTATTCGAATCAGAAACCATTTGCATTGCTAGTTATAACCCAATGTTAGCTAGCTAACATTTAACCTAGTTTGTTAGCTTTAGCTACCTGCAGATTCATACTACAGCTATGGCAATGTTTGTATTGGTAGTACTATGAGTTGAGATTATGCCGGTTCATTGTTTTGCTAGCTACATGTCTAAATAAAAGACTCCACTTCGGCCAGATTATTACATGACCCATCAAATTAGCCAGGTGTGTCTGGTGGTGATTACGGCCATCTATTGTATTTCATGAACATGTGTACATGTCTAGACAATAGTGACCCATCCACTTAGCTAGATGTGACTGGGGGGTGGTTATAACATTTCCTTCACATAACCGATGAATTTAGTGTGTTGGGTAAGTGTCATCTAATAATGATCCAACATTTATAAAATATTGTTATCTGGACACTTTCTGTTTTTGATATTACAAGTAACCACTTCACTGTACCATTTAAACATTCTGTATCCTGTGCATGTGACAAATAAACTTTGATTTTATTTGATATAGCATGTGTTGATTATATCCTTAAAGAGATGGGTGGGGCTAAGGGTTAAGAGGGTGTGAACGATGCTAAATTAATCAACTTTCAAAGCAGAATTACTTTCCCATTGTTCCTCAACTGCAGTGTATAATATACCATTTTCTAGCTCTGAGTCTCTATTTTTATCCAATGTAAAAAACACAATTTCCAATTTTGCTACATAAGACCGAATCGAGTTGTCGGTAACCTATCATAGCAGGGGTTTTTCTGCATAGAAAAGTCAGTGTAAACTTAAATGACTAAAACCAGATATACACTATATATACAAAATGATGTGGACACCCCTTCAAATTAGTGGATTCGGCTATTTCAGCAACACTCGTTGCTGACTGGTGTATAAAATCGAGCACACAGCCATGCGATCTCCATAGACAAACATTGGCAGTAGAATGGCCTTACTGAAGAGCTCAGTGACTTTGAACATAGCACCGCCATAGGATGCCACCTTTCCAACAAGTCAGTTCGTCAAATTTCTGCCCTGCTAGAGCTGCCCCGGTCAACTGTAAGTGCTGTTATTTAAGTGATAATGCCCTCAAAGCCGGTGTTTGTTGGCTATATTAGTCCCGTGTAGCTCAGTTGGTAGAGCATGGCGCTTGCAACGCCAGGGTTGTGGGTTCGATTCCCATGGGGGACTAGTATGAAAATGTATGTAAGTCGCTCTGGATAAGGGCGTCTGCTAAATGACGTACATGTAAATATATTGGCAGAGGTGTTGTCAGGCCCGAGGCGCGATTTCGCCTGGCATAGACAATGTGCTCACTCGTCAGGACACTGTTGTTCAGAGGAGCTAGCCAACAACACAGCTACAGTAACACAATCACTTCAAACTGAAGGTGGAAAGACTGCAAATTAGCTGCGTTTCGTTTGACCTTTTTTCAATATAATTTTTTGGGGTATATATATCCATAAAAATGATGCCAGCTGATTCATGATTTCGATCGGCTGAGAAACACTGCCTGTCTTTCTGTCTCGTCCCGATTCCCGACACGTTCAATACTATGGGACAGCTGGAGATTGAATTTGAATATTGAAACAATGTTGCAAATGTCGGAGAGACAGACAGCAAGGTTTATACAAATCTCCACTGTTGAAAACTAAATGTTAGTCTAAAAGAAATGTGAGATAATGTCTAGATGCTTTTTATGGTGGAGATCAAGTTTATAAAGTGCCTGACTGGGTTGATGAGACAGTGGATTGCGCAGTCAGATGGAACAGTGTAAATAGGCATTTTTAAGTCATAGATTTAGCTGGTGGTAACTTGTGGAATAGACACTGGCTGGAATATGGTTTTATCCAATTAGCATTCAGGATTAGACCCACCCGTTGTATAATGTGAAGTGGAAAATTCTAGGAGCAACAACAGCTCAGCCGCGAAGTGGTAGGCCAAACAAGCTCACAGAATGGGACCGTATAGTGCTGAAGCGCGTAGCTTGTAAAAATTGTCTGTCCTTGGATGCAACACTCACTACTGAGTTTCAAACTGCCTCTGGAAGCAACATCAGCACAAGAACTGTTAGTCGGGAGCTTCATGAAATGTGTTTCCATGGCCGAGCAGCTGCATACAAGCCTAAGATCACCATGTGCAATGCCAAGCGCCGGCTGGAGTGATGTAAAGCTCGCCGCTATTGGACTCTGGAGCAGTGGAAATGGGTTCTCTGTAGTGATGAATCACGCTTCACCATCTGGCAGTCCGGCAGACTAATATGGGTTTGGCAGATGCCAGGAGAAAGCTACGTGCCCAAATGCATAGTGCCAACTGTAAAGTTTGGTGGAACAGGAATAATTGTCTGGGTCTGTTTTTCATGGTTCGGGCTAGGCCCCTTAGTTCCAGTGAAGGGATCTCTTAACCCTACAGCATACAATTACATTATGAACAATTCTGTGCTTCCAACTTTGTGGCAACAGTTTGGTAAGGCCCTTTCCTGTTTCAGTATGACAATGCCCCCGTGCACAAAGCGAGGTCCATACTTGACCGGCCTGCACAGAGCCCTGAGCTCTGGGCTCAACCCCATCGAACACCTTTGGGATGAATTAGAACGCCGACTGCGAGCCAGGCCTAATCGCCCAAAATCAATGCCCGACCTCACTAATGCTAGTGGCTGAATGGAAGCAAGTCCCCGCAGCAATGTTCCAACATCTAGTGGAAAGCCTTCCCAGAAGAGTTAAGGCAGTTATTGCAGCAAAGTGGGGACCAACTCCATATTAATGCCCATGATGTTTTAATGAGATGTTCGACGAACAGGTGTCCACATACTTTTGGTAATGTAGTGTATATTACAGTATGTAGAAAAGATAATGGACCTTTATATATTTTTTTTATAAGATCATCGTTGAGGACAAAAAAAATCACCAAAATAAAAGCTAAACAGTCAAGGAGAAGCTAAAATTCAAAAAATTATGCATTCAGGAGTATATTTGTCATGGCACGGGGCCTCCATTGTTTAAAAAAATATATAACGTTTGAGTCACTCATATAGCATAAGCCATGGCAAAATGTGTAGAATTGCAATACATTTGCTTTAAACCTGCACATTTTTCTCTCTGCCTTATGGCAAAATGTGTGGAATTGCAGTAAATTTGCTTTAAAACAGCTTAATTTTGTCACTGCAGCCAACAGGAGGGCCTCTCAAATTTTACGTCGGCGACCGCACCATTGGCCATGCCCATGACCATGCCCCCGCCAAGCCCACCACCTAAGCCCCATTTTGATCCAGAAAAAACCCTGGATAGACACACCAGGCTCTAAAGTGAGGGTGAATTACATTTGTTCTTGTACACTGACTGGAAGTCATGACGTTTCCTTATCCATGTTTCATGATACTGCTTTGGAGGACATTGAATCCTTTGTTCAGACTTCTGAAATAAGTATTGATACTAAGTGATGTTTTCCCAACCTCTGAATAAGGTATCATAGCTTGGGGTAAAATACGTTCCCATTTGCAGATGGGGTATTTGTTTCGTCTAGACCAACACTTATCTGAGACAAACCCATTGGACCTAGCTGCCCTTACTGTAGTGTCAAATGATAAACCTCACAGTTTTAGGCACAAAAACAAAAAAATCATTAACTACTTAAGTGTCAAAGTATATACATATCAAGGGAATGAGTGGGTGTGTTTGAAGTGCTGTTAAAAGTCTCTGGGGGTCAGAATGAGCAGATGGACACCTTTTTGTGAATAACTGCTGATAATGGAGGCTGATATTTGGCGAGACCCATCTAGCCGAGTGGAGAGTGATGGTGATTTGCGATGCCGGGAGGTGTTGAGGATAGATTAGACAGCCCTCTCTCCGTAAAGCAGGCCTTGCCAATCGATAAGACAAACTTGAACCCAACAGCTATTTTATTTACAAAGTAAGAGCTCCTCTTTTCAAGCTGAAGGAAGGACTTTCCAGACATAACCGCGTGAGGTGCCAAGCAATGAGAACTTGGGCCAATACCATCTCTTATGTCCTCCTTCATCTGTTCACATTGATGTTTGCAGATGCTAAGCAAAGTACATCTGCATTTTTATGTTACCCACTTGCCAAAACTTTGTAGCCAATTTGACTAACTACTCAAGATAATGAAGAGTTTGTACCCGGAATCTGACCTTTGTAAGCACCATTCTTTACTTTGTAAACCATTAATAATCCAGTTTATAATAGGGTGGTTAACACTTTCATGATTTGTTTAATCAGTCTTCTCAAGTTGTAAAGTAATGTAAAGTAAGCACATTTCTCTCTAAAAATTAAAACTCTGCTCTGTTTTACTCTCAGCATGGGTCAAGTGGACTAAATGGTGCTCCACAACAGCAATACAATCAGGGACAATTTCAATCTGAGCCTTGCATTAACAAGTAAGTCCCTCGCCATATAATTGCATTAGCAGAACCAATTCAACCACTTTCGAGAGTTTTGAGATTTAGAAAAGGAAATATTCATGATTTGAAAGTCTCCACTTATCCCGTGAAGCCTTACCTGTATATTTGTGTTAGGCTCTACCATCGCGCATCAGTCACTTCCACACCGAGTCAATAACCAGGTAGTTCATATTTCAAATGGTGCCACATAATGTTTATACTGAATTTTAGGGCAGGTTGAAGTAGTATAATTTGAGATCTTTATTTTTTTTACAAACTTGAAGTATAACTTGAGATTTACACTTGCGTATGACCCATCTGCAGGCTATAAACAAAAGCTAAGCAGTGTAGGACCTGATTGGTATTTGGATGGGAGACCACTCTCATTCTTCCCTGTACTTCAAGGAGATCCAAATACCCTCAGGCCGAGACGGGGACACAACTTTGTAATTCAGTAGTGGTGTTCCAGATCATATTTTTTTCAGTTGTGCTGCACATCTGAGAAGATGTCCATAGAAGGTTAATGTGTTTAATGAGACTTTCAACACTGATAATCTGTGCAAAATGACATCCAAAAAGACAACCTGGAACACCATCAGTGTTTCCCAATACATTTCTAGGGGACCACCTGGGGCGTACTTTTTTTGTTCTAGCCAAGTTTCAACTACTCAATTAACTACCACACCCTTGAACTTGGAGCAAGAGAAAAACAAAACTAGGCCTACTAATGACTCAGGGAAAGTTACATAGTTTGAATGATTGGCGCTAACTAGCTAGCGATTCCACAGCAGCTACACACACCCTGTGGGTCCCCCCACTAACGTAATTGGGTCATCCTTAGGATGAGGTATTAAACCAAAGTCCTGACTCTCTGTAGTCCACTGAGTAGGAGTCTTATCTCACATCCACTATACCTAAATTCCCAAACCTTCCCCTATGACTAGCATGTCTTTCCATATCATTCGCCAGCTTAACAAACTAGCACAACAATGCCAACTCGCCACTGAAACAGCTGCTGTCTACCAGCCAGCCAGCCAGCCAGCCGTTCTGCAAATGGCAGCAGCAGTGGGTGAGGTGAGTCACCATTGAACAGTGTGAGACAGCAAAAAAGCTCTACGCAAATGAAATATTTTAAAGATGAAGGGTTTGTTTTAAAAATGAAATCTGGAACTTGAAATGTAACATAAAAATCCAAGTGTCTGAAAGCGCCAACGTGGGTTTAATTTGACCTTGGGTATTGAGGCTACTCATTGAGGTGGAATATAAATTGGCTTTTGAGTGAGCAAAATGGGCATGTTTGACAATGTACATGTATTTCCCTGATTTGGGGTTTCGCTCTCATACCACAACTAAGTTTAAAGTCTCCCTAAAGCTATGCACTGATGCATTCATAAGAGCAGGTGTCTGTGGCTTGCCACTTACTGAGAGTTACTGTTCTCGGAAGATAGGGGCACGAATTAGAATCTGCACATGAGACTCGCATGTCAAGAGGCTAGCTTGTGCCCTTTCCATTTTTTTATTGACAATTAAATATTTATAATCATAACTATTATGTAAATGTCTGAAATATTATATCACATGTGGGTTATTATAAACACAGTATGGAAAATGAATTCAAAGCTTGCAAAAGCCATGTAATTAAAAATACTTATTTGGTTCCCCTTCTCTCACAGTATGAGATGTAAATGTCCTGTATGACTTATTAACACCTTGTTATGGATATGCAAATAATTTTGCTTAAACTACCAACAGGGTGGGAAATTAACGTTTTGGTCCACCAGCCACTGTGGCATGTAGATTTTAAAAAATCTACCAGCCACTCTGATTTTTTTAACAGCCAAAATATTTCTGGGGACATAATTACATATTTTATATACACTGTAAGACTTTTCTGTAATTTCAACAATAAGAAAGACACTGTAGAATGCACAGTAAAATACCTTACATGTGTTTTACAGCATTAATGCTGTAGATTGCACTGGATTATGGGTAAAATGCTAAAAAATACTGTTATTAACAGCCCCCTGTAAAAATTACTCTAACTTACTGTATTTCTTTACAGTAGTACCCGAACGCTGCTGTAGTTGGCGGCGCCAAACGGTCTGTTGTGTGCGAGTGTGCGAGTGAGTTAGTGTATGTGTGTGTGTGTGAGAGAGAGAGAAAGAGAGCTGTATCGCATAGTTGAAACCAAGACTGTTCTCAGGGCAGGTCTGACGGTTTTGACTAGCAGAAGTTATTTTTCGTAGCAGGTTACGAGAATTTAGGCAGCAGGTTAGGATAATTAGAGAAAGGATAGGGAAAGGTACAATTCTAACATTGTCCCCGACGCGACTCAAACCTATCTACAACCAGGCCTGCCCTGAGAACAGTCTTGATTTCCACTAATGCGTTGCTGCGCGTAAAACGGTCTGTGAGGGAAGACTCATTAGGAAATAAGCTTTCTGTTCTACTCAAGCTATTTTATCTTTCGTGGAAAAGTTGTCTAAATATTGTTGAGCAGCTGCTAGGTATGTACTAATTCCATATACTATATACTTCCATATACCTTGTCACGATCGTCTGAAGAAGCGGACCAATACGCAGCGCGTGGAGTGAACATGATGACTTTATTTACTAAAGCAACCACAAAAAACAACAAATGACGATAGTGAAGTCCTCTGTAACACTGACAGAAACATGGAACATCTATCCACCATACCCACGAGAAAACACACAGTATAAATATGGCTCCCAATCAGAGATAACGAGCCGACAGCTGTCACTGTTACCTCCGATTGGGAGTCACCTGAATAATCACGAACAATCACCACACATAGAAATGAAACAACCAGAATACCAACATAGAAATACACCCAAAAGAAAAATGAACAACCCTGGCTCAATACTCAAAGTCCATGGAGCCAGAGTGTCACAGTACCCCCCCCTAAAGGTGCGAACTCCGGGCGCACCAACATACAGTCTAGGGGAGGGTCTGGGTGGGCGTCTGTCCATGGTGGCGGCTCTGGCACTGGTCGTGGTCCCCACCCCACCATAGTCACTACCCGCTTACGTAGCCTCCTCCAAATGACCACCCCCCAACTAAACCCCACAGGATTAAGGGACAGCACTGGACTAAGAGGCATCACCGGACTCAGGGGCAGCACCGGACTAAGGGGCAGCACCGGGCTAAGGGGCAGCACCGGGCTAAGGGGCAGCACCGGACTAAATGGCGGATCCTGGCTGGCTGGCTCTGGCGGATCCTGGCTGGACGGCTCTGGCGGATCCTTGCTGGACGGCTCTGGCGGATCCTGGCTGGACGGCTCTGGCGGATCCTGGCTGGACGGCTCATGGCTGGCTGACGGATCTGGCTGATCCTGTCTGGCGGAAGGCTCTGGCTGATCCTGTCTGGCGGAAGGCTCTGGCTGATCCTGTCTGGCGGAAAGCTCTGGCTGATCCTGTCTGGCGGACGGCTCTGAAGGCTCATGGCAGACGGGCGGCTTTGCAGGTTCAGTACAGACGGGCGGCTTTAGCGCCGTTGGGCAGACGGGCAGTTCAAGCGCCGTTGGGCAGACGGGCAGTTCAGGCGCCGTTGGGCAGACGGGCAGTCCAGGTGCCGTTGGGCAGACGGGCAGTTCAGGCGCCGTTGGGCAGACGGGCAGTTCAGGCGCCGTTGGGCAGACGGGCAGTTCAGGCGCCGTTGGGCAGACGGGCAGTTCAGGCGCCGTTGGGCAGACGGCAGACTCTGGCCGTCTGAGGCGCACCTTAGGCCTGGCGCGTAGTGCCGGAACTGGAGGTACCGGGCTGAGGACACGCATCTCAGGGCTAGTGCGGGGAGAAGGAACAGGCCGGACCGGGCTGGCGACGCGCACCGTAGACTTGGTGCGGGTGGCAGGAACAGGCCGGACCGGGCTGGCGACGCGCACCGTCAGTTTGGTGCGAGTGGCAGGAACAGGCCAGGTCGGGCTGGCGACGCGCACCGTAGACTTGGTGCGGGTGGCAGGAACAGGCCGGGTCGGGCTGGCGACGCGCACCGTAGACTTGGTGCGGGTGGCAGGGACAGGCCGGGCTGGGCTGTCGACGCACACCGTATCCTCTGTGCGTGGAGCAGGAACAGGCCGGGCTGGGCTGGCGACGCACACCGTAGGTTCTGTGCGTGGAGCAGGAACAGGCCGGGCTGGGCTGGCGACGCACACCGTGGGCTTGGTGCGTGGAGCAGGAACAGGCCGGGCAGGGCTGTCAACGCACACCGTATCCTTGGTGCGTGGAGCAGGAACAGGCCGGGCAGGGCTGTCGACGCACACCGTAGGTTCTGTGCGTGGAGCAGGAACAGGCCGGGCTGGGCTGGCGACGCACACCGTAGGTTCTGTGCGTGGAGCAGGAACAGGCCGGGCTGGGCTGTCGACGCACACCGTATCCTTGGTGCGTGGAGCATGAACAGGCCGGGCTGGGCTGGCGACGCACACCGTAGGTTCTGTGCGTGGAGCAGGAACAGGCCGGGCTGGGCTGGCGACGCACACCGTGGGCTTGATGCGTGGAGTAGGAACAGGCCGGTCCGTACTGGGAACACACACCACTGGCTTTAACTGGGGATCAGGAACGGGCCGGACCGGACTGGTAACACACATCAGTCTCTCACGCCGTGCCGCAACAACTTCCCTTCCTCTACTCGCCAATGGCTCCCGTAATCCGATAGCCTTCTCTCCACGTCTCCCTGTAGCAGCCTCCTGCTGCCCAGCCGCCTAAGCCATGTGCCCCCCCAAAAAACTTTTTTGGGGTTGCCTCTCGTCCTTCCAACGATGATGGCCCTGCTGACGCCCGTTGCTCCTCTCTCGCCAGGGCCTTGATCTTCCCCCAAGGTCCCTTGCCCCCGAGCATGTCCTCCCAGGACCACGATTTGCCCACCTGGGCCATCGCCAGCCTCTCGATCTCCTTACCAGGCGCTTCCTCCCATGTCCAGCTGTCTTGCTCCTGGACACGCTGCTTGGTCCTTCTATGGTGGGTTTTTCTGTCACGATCGTCTGAAGAAGCGGACCAATACGCAGCGCGTGGAGTGAACATGATGACTTTATTTACTAAAGCAACCACAAAAAACAACAAATGACGATAGTGAAGTCCTCTGTAACACTGACAGAAACATGGAACATCTATCCACCATACCCACGAGAAAACACACAGTATAAATATGGCTCCCAATCAGAGATAACGAGCCGACAGCTGTCACTCGTTACCTCCGATTGGGAGTCACCTGAATAATCACGAACAATCACCACACATAGAAATGAAACAACCAGAATACCAACATAGAAATACACCCAAAAGAAAAATGAACAACCCTGGCTCAATACTCAAAGTCCATGGAGCCAGAGTGTCACATACCTACTGCAGGTTTTCTTAACTAAGCTACTAACTTTAGCTAGCTAGCTTGTTTGGAGTGTGTTAGCTAGCCAAGTTGACATGTCGGTCTGTTGTGTTGATCTTTCTTGCTGGTAAAATAATCAGTGTTATTGTAGCTATAGAGCAAATAATTGTAGTATTAACAACGTGCAGAAATCCATGTGTGTTTCTTTGGATAGCTACTGTTGATGATCACAAGTTTACTGGAGAACGGAGACCAAGTAGAGACTTTTGGACAAGGTGGATAATTGTATAATATAAGGCAGTTTATTCAGAGGTAAAGATATCTGAGAATAGCGTGCACGGACCCGTTCGTCAATCTCGTAGGGAGATATCTGAGAGAGAGCGCCCCTAAACATTGTGTGCTGACATTTTATACAATAAAATAAAGTAGGTTGATTCTAGTAGTTCTGATCTTCTGATTGGTCCTGATGAGTTGGTCGAGGTCACCTCCATTGCATTGGCTCTGAGTCGGGTTCTCTGTCTTCAGATGTTCAGCCTAAGAGAAGGGGGTTTTTGTGTGTGTGTGTGCTTAACAATGATGATGTGTGTGTGTGTGTGTGTGCGTGTGTGTATGTGTGTGTGTGTGTGTGTGTGTGTGTGTGTGTGTGTGAGTGTGTGTATGTGTGTGTATGTTTAACAATGATGATGTGTGTGTGTGTGTGTGTGTGTGTATGTGTGTGTGTGTGTGGGGGTGTGTGTGTAGTGTGTCCTCAGCGCAAGAACTCGTGAGTTGGGAGAACTGAGAGACCTATGGCGTGGGTGTTGTCCATAGCCACCTGCTGATAAGGCCGGCAAGATAGAAGTCTCTTGTGCATTGTATTAAATACAAAGGCCCAACACAAGATGGGTCATGCACAAGATTTTAGTCAGACCAAGCTATAACATTATATATTTACTACGACACTACTTAACCGGTGGGTGCATGACATGGGTGGCATGGTGCTAACGCTATGGTATTAGTGGCAAAGTGGTCGTAGGCTACACCGGACAAACATACTGTCCGTCTAGGGAGGGAGAGTTTGTTTAGTTAGGTCGAATGCACCTGTAGTTTGTCAGCAGGCACGGACTGACATTTTGTGCATGTGATTTAGCAGAAGTGTAGTGGAATATTCCCCCTGTTTTTGTTATCATTATTAATCCATTAAATGAATGAATTCAGCAACAACAGGCACAGACATATTTTGCCCTGCAGGATATTAAAGTTATTTTATTTTAATGTTCTTCAGATTGTGTGGTTAGCTCGCTAGCGTTATTCAGTGCGATAGTCGTGGCATTTTGAATTTTCCTCGTTTTTGCTAATCTTTCAGAAGTTATCCTTATCCATTCATTAAGTAGGCAACGTTAAATTAATTATATCTGAAACATCAGGCACAGACTGATATTTTATTTACCCTTGTAGTCTATTTCATTTTTTTTCTTGATTGTGTGGTTGGCATGAGTTGCATGGTATAGCTTGATAGCTCTTCAGGTGTGTGCATGCAATTTGGTGGCTGAGAGTAGTGTAATTTTCATATTGCATGCTGGCTGGTAGCTGGAAGTAGCTTTATTGGGAATGTACAGGTGTAAATCCTACAATTTCTGTTGCCTAAATATTAAAGCATTCATTACCCATGCAAAAAAAAACATAGAAATGTGTCGAACTACAGTTTTGCTTGTGGGGTAGAGGAGTGCCCTTGCATTTTTAAGAACTTCGCTGCTTTTAAATCCCATGTATATAGGCCTCATAAAAACCACTAAAACTCAGAATGAGGTGACTCAACAAGGGGAATTCCCATGGACCTGCCAGGTTCAGGGATGCTCATTTCAGAACCCTATTTTTTCAGTTTTGTGTGCTCATTTGAGATGGCATATAAGAGATGGGAAAAAGGAGTCTCGTCCCCATAGAGGCTGCTCCAGATATTTCCGGGTCAGGTCATCTTTCAACTCCATCTGAGTAGAAAACATAAGGAGCCAGTTGGAGATCACAGTCATGTCAGACAAAATGCAGAAAACACAGTAGATGATGAGACTGTCACACTCACGGATGCACATGTCGATAAAGATGATGTAGTCGATGAAGTTGACCAAGGGGCATTCTTGAGTAACTTAGCCTTGTTTTACTTAAAGATGCAAGCCAAAATGCTGTTGCCAGCCAGCACAATACAGCCCATAATAGAGGAGTTCCAGGAGGTCCATAACTGTGGAATGAAAAGTGTGCTTTCAAAACTCCACGAGAAGTTGTCTATGCTTAACTTACAGGAAAGTGAGATAAAGCACTGCTTACAGTACATAATGAAGGAGTCTTAAGGTCAGATAAAACACAAAAGTCATTTTTCAAAAAGAACTTTAGCTATGTTGAGACCTCTCATATTTACCTTGGCTCAGATGCTAGTGGCAAGGAACATTTCTGTCAATACATCAAAGAGACACTGAAATCTCTCCTGGGACAGTCAACTATGAAAGACCAATACAAACAGGCAAAAATGTATGTCTCTGTTGCAAATGTTTTAGAGGACGTGACAGATGGGGGGAATGTAAAGGAAAATGTACTGTTACAAGAGTCCCCCTCATCTTTGTCTATCATTCACTACCAGGATGCATTTGAAGTGGCAAATCCTCTAGGCTCCGGTAAGAAAAAAACACAAAATCCTGGCGGTATACATGACCCTGGGTGAGATTCTGCCCCACATTTGATAATCAATCGATCCCATGCAATTGGTATTGCTCTGTAGGGAGAATTCTTTTTTAAATATTTAGGGCATGAGAAAGTGCTTTCCAATCTGATTGCAGACCTTAAGGATATTGAGGATTCAGGCTTTGAGACAGGGGATGGGGAAATTCTTAAAGGGTCATTGATCGCCATTGCTGGGGACAATCTTGGGTCCCACTGTTTTGGTGGGTTTACAGAAAACTTTAGCTGTAGTAAGTATTTCTGCCGATACTGCTTAGTTGACAGAGAGACCTGAAATGTCCATCCCCAACTACAACATTTTCCATCTAGATAGAACTGCCAAAGGGGGCGGAGTTGCAATCTACTGTAGAGAGAGCCTGCAGAGCTCTAACATACTATCCAGGTCTGTGCCCAAACAGTTTGAGCTTCTACTTCTAAAAATCCAACTCTCCAGAAATAAGTCTCTCACTGTTGCCGCTTGCTACAGACCCCCCTCAGCCCCGAGCTGTACCCTGGACACCATATGTGAATTGATTGCCCCCCATCTATCCTCAGAGTTCGTACTGCTTGGTGACCTAAACTGGGATATGCTTAACACCCCAGCCATCCTACAATCCAAACTAGATGCCCTCAATCTCACACAAATTATCAAGGAACCTACCAGGTACAACCCTAAATCTGTAAACATGGGCACCCTCATAGATATCATCCTGACTAATTTACCCTCTAAATACACCTCCGCTGTCTTCAACCAGGATCTCAGTGATCACTGCCTCATTGCCTGCGTCCGTAATGGGTCCGCAGTCAAACGACCAGCCCTCATCACTGTCAAACACTCCCTAAAACACTTCAGCGAGCAGGCCTTTCTAATTGACCTGGCCGGGGTATCCTGGATAGATATTGACCTCATTCCGTCAGTAGAGGGTGCCTGGTTGTTCTTTTAAAAGTGCTTTCCTCTCCATCTTAAATAAGCATGCCTGATTCAAAAAATGCAGAACTAAGAACAGATATAGGCCCTGGTTCACCCCAGACTTGACTGCCCTTGACCAGCACAAACACATCCTGTGTCGTACTGCATTAGCATCGAACAGCCCCCGCGATATGCAACTTTTCAGGGAAATCAGGAACCAATATACACAATCAGTTAGGAAAGCAAAGGCTAGCTTTTTCAAACAGAAATGTGCATCCTGTAGCACTAACTCCAAAAAGTTTTGGGACACTGTAAAGTCCATGGAGAATAAGAGCACCTCCTCCCAGCTGCCCACTGCACTGAGGCTAGGAAACACTGTCACCACCGATAAATCTACGATAATTGAGAATTTCAAGAAGCATTTTGCTACGGCTGGCCATGCTTTCCACCTGGCTACCCCTACCCCGGCCACCAGCTCAGCCACGCTAAAGGTCCTTAACGATATTATAACCACGATCGATAAAAGACAGTACTTTGCAGCCGTCTTCATCGACCTGGCCAAGGCTTTCGACTCTGTCAATCACCGCATTCTTATTGGCAGACTAAATAGCCTTGGTTTCTCAAATGACTGCCTCGCCTGGTTCACCAACTACTTCTCAGATAGAGTTCAATGTGTCAAATCGGAGGGCCTGTTGTCTGGACCTCTGGCAGTCTCTAAGGGGGTGCCACAGGGTTCAATTCTCAGGCCGACTCTATTCTCTGTGTATATCAATGATGTCGCTCTTGCTGCTGTTGATTCTCAGATCCACCTCTACGCAGACGACACCATTTTGTATACATCTGGCTCTTCATTGGACACTGTTAACAAACCTCCAAACGAGCTTCAATGCCATACAACACTCCTTCCGTAGCCTCCAACTGCTCTTAAAAGCTAGTAAAACTAAATGCATGCTCTTCAATCCAACGCTGCTGCACCCACCTGCCCACTAGAATCACTACTCTCTGTTTTTATCGCACTGCTTTGCTTTATCTTGGCCAGGTCGCAGTTGTAAATGAGAACTTGTTCTCAACTGGCTTACCTGGTTAAATAAAGGTTAAATAAATAAAATTAAAAATAAATACAAATAAAAAGAGCACCTAAAGAGAACAATCAGTAACTATCAAGACAGTGTTGAGGAGTTGTCCACCACTGAACAAGACATAATTCAAGGGATCAAGTTTGATTCTGTGTTCAACACTTTAACCCACTTCCATGTGTGTAAATGGCTTCCTCTTTGTCTATGCCATGATTTATTTTAAGGAATGGTGTCGTATGACTTGGCCCTTTTCATTAAGTATCTAGTAACTGTAGAAAAACATTTCACGTATGTCCAGTTAAATACATGCATGTCACAGCTCAGACATACAGGGAGCGATGCACATAACAAGCCATGTGAGAGCAAACCAAACAGAGAAAAACTTGGGGGCCATGCAGCCCAAAGTGTGTTTCCTGCAACTACTACCAGTGTATGTTGGCGATAGGATTAAAAAAAACACTAGACATTGAGGTCTGGCAGTTGTGTCTCAAACTGAGGGAGATGGTTGAGCTAATTTGTGCCCACAAAATTAGTCACAATCAGATGGCATACTTGAGGGTTCTGATTGAAGAGTATGTGCATTTGAGAAGCACTATGAAGCCAAAGCAAACTGAAACCAAAGCATCACTACTTGTTACACTACCCCGACCTCATCCTGCAATTTGTGCCACTCATTCGTTTGTGGACGCTGAGGTTTGAGAGCAAGCTCTCCTACTTCAAGGAGTGTGCCAGAAAACTTCACAACTTTAGAAACCTGTGCAAAACATTGTCTGAGAGGCATCAGTCACTCCAATCTTACTTATGCAGCGGCCAATTGTTTCCACATAGTATTTAAGTTCTTGGTGTCATGAATGAATTTGAGGAGCAATTATACACTGCTCAAAAAAATAAAGGGAACACTTAAACAACACAATGTAACTCCAAGTCAATCACACTTCTTGTAACGATTCCGGCAGTCTGAGTCGGTTCCTGTCTGTGTATTAGTTTTTCTGCTCGGGATCTCCAGTTTCCCGAGGGTTCTGGAACGCTCCCTGCCTGGTTGCCGGGCTACGTTGCTAGGCGGGAGCTCTCCTGATTTCCACACCTGCATTCCATCAGCAATCTGCACACCTGGCCCTGATCATCACCTTCATAAGCTCTGACCTGACATCCATTCCCTGCCGGATCGTTAGCCATGAACAGTATGTTTATCAGTGGATCAGCCTTAGAGCATGTAGCGTTAGTTTTGTTGTTTTGCACCTTGTTTGCTTGTTTTGTACTTACCTCCGTTTTGTTCCATCTGCAGTCACTCATCCGGAACCTTCACCCAACCTCTGCCTGATGGTCGGCGGCTGCCGAGCCATTACTGGACCTACCACTGCACCCTCTACAACTCATCCACGCCGCCCGCTCTGTTCCCTGGATTATTCAACATCACCCGTGGATCAGTTAAATAAACACTCACCTTTGACACCACTTACCTTGTCCTGGTCTGCTTCTGGGTTCTGGCTTAGTAAACCGTGACAGAACGATCCGGCCCAGCTCTGGACTACTTCACCCCCTTCCTATTCCCCGGCGACCATGGTCGCATCTGGCCCTGGACTTGGTCACTGGGTTGCCCGCTTCTGAGGGGAACACGGTCGTTCTGACTATCGTGGACAGATTCAGCAAGTTCGCCCACTTTGTGCCTATTGCCAAGCTTCCCTCTGCCTCGGAGACGTCCGAGATCCTGGTTAGGGAGGTTTTCAGGGTCCACGGTTTGCCCAGTGATATCGTTTCCGACCGTGGCCCTCAGTTTACCTCTGCTGTCTGGAAGTCCTTCTGTTTGGCCATTGGAGCTACAGTCAGTCTCACATCTGGTTTTCACCCCCAATCTAATGGTCAGGCGGAGAGAGCCAACCAGAAGATGGAATCCACGCTACGCTGCCTTGTCTCTTCCAACCCCACCTCCTGGGTCTCTCAGTTGCCTTGGGTTGAGTATGCCCACAATACTCTCCCTACATCTGCCACTGGGATGTCTCCCTTCCAGTGCCTGTATGGCTACCAACCTCCCTTGTTCCCTTCTCAGGAGAAGGAGCTCTCAGTGCCCTCTGTTCAGGCCCATATTCGTCGTTGCCACCGGACCTGGCATCGGGCCAGAAAGGCACTCCTTAGAGTTTCGGACCGGTATCAGCTCCAGGCGAATCGTCGCCGGATCCCCGCTCCCACCTATACCATCGGAGATAGGGTCTGGTTGGCCACACGGGATCTTCCTTTACGGACTGAGTCTAGGAAGTTGTTACCGAAGTTCATTGGTCCGTTTGTGGTGGAGAAGGTGATCAATCCGGTGGCAGTTCGACTCAAACTACCGAGGACGCTCAGAGTCCATCCCACCTTTCATGTCTCCTGCCTCAAGCCTGTTTTCCTCAGTCCTCTGTTGCCTCCTCCGCCTCCTCCTCCTCCTCCTCGGATGATCGGAGGTGGTCCTGCCTACACGGTGCGACGCATCATGGATTCCAGACGGCGGGGCCGGGGTTTCCAGTATCTCGTGGACTGGGAGGGGTATGGTCCTGAAGAGAGGAGTTGGATTCCGCGGCGACAGATCCTAGATGCTGACCTCATTCGTGACTTCTACCGCCTCCATCCTGGCGCTCCGGGAGTCCGCCCGGTGGCGTTCGTCGGAGGGGGGTACTGTAACGATTCCGGCAGTCTGAGTCGGTTCCTGTCTGTGTATTAGTTTTTCTGCTCGGGATCTCCAGTTTCCCGAGGGTTCTGGAACGCTCCCTGCCTGGTTGCCGGGCTACGTTGCTAGGCGGGAGCTCTCCTGATTTCCACACCTGCATTCCATCAGCAATCTGCACACCTGGCCCTGATCATCACCTTCATAAGCTCTGACCTGACATCCATTCCCTGCCGGATCGTTAGCCATGAACAGTATGTTTATCAGTGGATCAGCCTTAGAGCATGTAGCGTTAGTTTTGTTGTTTTGCACCTTGTTTGCTTGTTTTGTACTTACCTCCGTTTTGTTCCATCTGCAGTCACTCATCCGGAACCTTCACCCAACCTCTGCCTGATGGTCGGCGGCTGCCGAGCCATTACTGGACCTACCACTGCACCCTCTACAACTCATCCACGCCGCCCGCTCTGTTCCCTGGATTATTCAACATCACCCGTGGATCAGTTAAATAAACACTCACCTTTGACACCACTTACCTTGTCCTGGTCTGCTTCTGGGTTCTGGCTTAGTAAACCGTGACACTTCTTTGAAATCAAACTGTCCATTTAGGAAGCAACACTGATTGACAATACATTTCACATGCTGTTGTGCAAATGGAATAGACAACATGTGGAAATTATAGGCAATTAGCAAGACACCCCCAATAAAGGACTGGTTTTGCAGGTGGTGACCACAGACCACTTCTCAGTTCCTATGCTTCCTGGCTGATGTTTTGGTCACTTTTGAATGCTGGTGGTGCTTTCACTCTAGTGGTAGCATGACACGGAGTCTACAACCCACACAAGTGGCTCAGGTAGTGCAGCTCATCCAGGATGGCACATCAATGCGAGCTGTGGCAAGAAGGTTTGCTGTGTCTGTCAGCGTAGTGTCCAGAGCATGGAGGCGCTACCAGGAGACAGGCCAGTACATCAGGAGATGTGGAGGAGGCCGTAGGAGGGCAACAACCCAGCAGCAGGACTGCTACCTCTGCCTTTGTGCAAGGAGGAGCAGGAGGAGCACTGCCAGAGCCCTGCAAAATGACCTCCAGCAGGCCACAAATGTGCATGTGTCTGCTCAAATGGTCAGAAACAGACTCCATAAGGGTGGTATGAGGGCCCGACGTCCACAGGTGGGGGTTGTGCTTAGAGCCCAACACCGTGCAGGACGTTTGGCATTTGCCAGAGAACACCAAGATTGGCAAATTCGCCACTGGCGCCCTGTGCTCTTCACAGATGAAAGCAGGTTCACACTGAGCACATGTGACAGACGTGCCAGAGTGGAGACGCCGTGGAGAACGTTCTGCTGCCTGCAACATCCTCCAGCATGACCGGTTTGGCGGTGGGTCAGTCATGGTGTGGGGTGGCATTTCTTTGGGGGGCCGCACAGCCCTCCATGTGCTCGCCAGAGGTAGCCTGACTACCATTAGGTACCGAGATGAGATCCTCAGACCCCTTGTGAGACCATATGCTGGTGCGGTTGGCCCTGGGTTCCTCCTAATGCAAGACAATGCTAGACCTCATGTGGCTGGAGTGTGTCAGCAGTTCCTGCAAGAGGAAGGCATTGATGCTATTGACTGGCCCGCCCGTTCCCCAGACCTGAATCCAATTGAGCACATCTGGGACTTCATGTCTCGCTCCATCCACCAACGCCACGTTGCACCACAGACTGTCCAGGAGTTGGCGAATGCTTTAGTCCAGGTCTGGGAGGAGATCCCTCAGGAGACCATCCGCCACCTCATCAGGAGCATGCCCAGGCGTTGTAGGGAGGTCATACAGGCACGTGGAGGCCACACACACTACTGAGCCTCATTTTGACTTGTTTAAAGGACATTACATCAAAGTTGGATCAGCCTGTAGTGTGGTTTTACACTTTAATTTTGAGGGTGACTCCAAATCCAGACCTCCATGGGTTGATACATTTGATTTCCTTTGATAATTTTTGTGTGATTTTGTTGTCAGCACATTCAACTATGTAAAGAAAAAAGTATTTAATAAGATTATTTCATTCATTCAGAATGTTCCCTTTATCTTTTTGAGCAGTGTATAACAGTGCCATTCAGGGAGCTGTACAGTCAAAAGGATTCACAAAGCAAAGCACAACAGAGGTGGCTAAAGTTGTATACAAAGGAGCACTAAAGGCCTTCTTGTTATAATGGGAGAAAATGATGACGGATACACATTTGGAAAGATCTCACTGATTCTGGTCACAGAATCACAGGTCCATTTAATTGTTGGGGTGTATCAGTCTGTGTCGATCTCGGGGTTCATTTTATACCAGATTCTGTGATTAATTATGTGTGTGTTAATGCAGATAGTCTGAGTGATTATTATCCACTACCAGTTTATAAAGTGTCAGGTTTCTCTGTTGTTTCCCTGCATCACTCAGTGTGTTCTCCTTAAACCAGTGTAGGCATGGAGGGTCTTCAAGATGCAATTAAACACCAATTGGCCAAGTTGGAAAATTGATTTGCATTTTAATGAGGGAATTAAGTATTTGACCCCTCTGCAAAACATAACTTAGTACTTGGTGGCAAAACCCTTGTTGGCAATCACAGAGGTCAGACGTTTCTTGTAGTTGGCCACCAGGTTTGCACACATCTCAGGAGGGATTTTGTCCCACTCCTCTTTGCAGATCTTCTCCAAGTCATTAAGGTTTCGAGGCTGACGTTTGGCAACTCGAACCTTCAGCTCCCTCCACAGATGTTCTATGGGATTAAGGTCTGGAGACTGGCTAGGCCACTCCAGGACCTTAATGTGCTTCTTCATGAGCCACTCCTTTGTTGCCTTGGCCGTGTGTTTTGGGTCATTGTCATGCTGGAATACCCATCCACGACCCATTTTCAATGCCCTGGCTGAGGGAAGGAGGTTCTCACCCAAGATTTGATGGTATATGGCGCTGTCCATCGTCCCTATTGATGCGGTGAAGTTGTCCTGTCCCCTTAGCAGAAAAACACCCCCAAAGCATAATGTTTCCACCTCCATGTTTGACGGTGGGGATGGTGTTCTTGGGGTCATAGGCAGCATTCCTCCTCCTCCAAACACGCCAAGATGAGTTGATGGCAAAGAGCTCAATTTTGGTCTCATCTGACCACAACACTTTCACCCAGTTCTCCTCTGAATCATTCAGATGTACATTGGCAAACTTCAGATGGGCATGTACAGTGGGGAAAAAAAGTATTTAGTCAGCCACCAATTGTGCAAGTTCTCCCACTTAAAAAGATGAGAGAGGCCTGTAATTTTCATCATAGGTACACATCAACTATGACAGACAAAATGAGAAAAGAAAATCCAGAAAATCACATTGTAGGATTTTTTATGAATTTATTTGCAAATTATGGTGGAAAATAAGTATTTGGTCAATAACAAAAGTTTCTCAATACTTTGTTATATACCCTTTGTTGGCAATGACACAGGTCAAACGTTTTCTGTAAGTCTTCACAAGGTTTTCACACACTGTTGCTGGTATTTTGGCCCATTCCTCCATGCAGATCTCCTCTAGAGCAGTGATGTTTTGGGGCTGTCGCTGGGCAACACGGACTTGCAACTCCCTCCAAAGATTTTCTATGGGGTTGAGATCTGGAGACTGGCTAGGCCACTCCAGGACCTTGAAATGCTTCTTACGAAGCCACTCCTTCGTTGCCCGGGCGGTGTGTTTGGAATCATTGTCATGCTGAAAGACCCAGCCACGTTTCATCTTCAATGCCCTTGCTGATGGAAGGAGGTTTTCACTCAAAATCTCACGATACATGGCCCCATTCATTCTTTCCTTTACACGGATCAGTCGTCCTGGTCCCTTTGCAGAAAAACAGCCCCAAAGCATGATGTTTCCACCCCCATGCTTCACAGTAGGTATGGTGTTCTTTGGATGCAACTCAGCATTCTTTGTCCTCCAAACACGACGAGTTGAGTTTTTACCAAAAAGTTATATTTCGGTTTCATCTGACCATATGACATTCCCTTAATCCTCTTCTGGATCATCCAAATGCACTCTAGCAAACTTCAGACGGGCCTGGACATGTACTGGCTTAAGCAGGGGGACACATATGGCACTGCAGGATTTGAGTCCCTGGCGGCGTAGTGTGTTACTGATGGTAGGCTTTGTTACTTTGGTCCCAGCTCTCTGCAGGTCATTCACTAGGTCCCCCCGTGTGGTTCTGGGATTTTTGCTCACCGTTCTTGTGATCATTTTGACCCCACGGGGTGATATCTTGCGTGGAGCCCCAGATCGAGGGAGATTATCAGTGGTCTTGTATGTCTTCCATTTCCTAATAATTGCTCCCACAGTTGATTTCTTCAAACCAAGCTGCTTACCTATTGCAGATTCAGTCTTCCCAGCCTGGTGCAGGTCTACAATTTTGTTTCTGGTGTCCTTTGACAGCTCTTTGGTCTTGGCCATAGTGGAGTTTGGAGTGTGACTGTTTGAGGTTGTGGACAGGTGTCTTTTATACTGATAACAAGTTCAAACAGGTGCCATTAATACAGGTAATGAGTGGAGGACAGAGGAGCCTCTTAAAGAAGAAGTTATAGGTCTGTGAGAGCCAGAAATCTTGCTTGTTTGTAGGTGACCAAATACTTATTTTCCACCATAATTTGCAAATAAATTCATAAAAAATCCTACAATGTGATTTTCTGGAAAAAAAAATCTCAATTTGTCTGTCATAGTTGACGTGTACCTATGATGAAAATTACAGGCCTCTCTCATCTTTTTAAGTGGGAGAACTTGCACAATTGGTGGCTGACTAAATACTTTTTTCCCTCACTGTATATGTGCTTTCTTGAGCAGGGGGACCTTGCGGGCGCTGCAGGATTTCAGTCCTTCACGGCGTAGTGTGTTAACAATTGTTTTCTTGGTGACTATGGTCCCAGCTGCCTTGAGATCATTGACAAGATCCTACCGTGTAGTTCTGGGCTGATTCCTCACCGTTCTAATGATCATTGCAACTCCACGAGGTGAGATCTTGCATGGAGCCCCAGGCCGAGGGAGATTGACAGGTCTTTTGTGTTTCTTCCATTTGCGAATAATCGCACCAACTGTTGTCACTTTCTCACCAAGCTGCTTGGCGATGGTCTTGTAGCCCATTCCAGCCTTGTGTAGGTCTACAATCTTGTCCCTAACATCCTTGGAGAGCTCTTTGGTCTTGGCCATGGTGGAGAGTTTGGAATCTGATTGATTGATTGCTTCTGTGGACAGGTGTCTTTTTATACAGGTAACAAACTGAGATTAGTAGCACTCCCTTTAAGAGTGTGCTCCTAATCTCAGTTCGTTACCTGTATAAAAGACACCTGGGAGCCAGAAATCTTTCTGATTGAGGGGGTCAAATACTTATTTCCCTCATTAAAATGCAAATCAATTTATAAAAAATTTTACATGCATTTTTCTGGATTTTTTTGTTGCTATTCTGTCTCTCACTGTTCAAATAAACTACCATTAAAATTATAGACCGATCATTTCTTTGTCAGTGGGCAAACGTATAAAATCAGCAGGGGATCAAATACTTTTTTCCCTCACTGTATATTCTTCAGATTCTTCAAATAGCCACCCTTTGCCTTGATGACAGCTTTGAACACACTTGGCATTCTCTCAACCAGCGTCATGAGGTAGTCACCTGGAATGCATTTCAACTAACAGGTGTCCCTTCTTAAAAGTTAATTTGTGGAATTTCTTTCCTTCTTAATGCGTTTGAGCCAATCAGTTGTGTTGTGACAAGGTAGGGGGCGTATACAGAAGATAGCGCTATTTGGTAAAAGGCCAAGTCCATATTATGGCAAGAACAGCTCAAATAAGCAAAGAGGAATGACAGTCCATCATTACTTTAAGACATGAAGGTCAGTCAATACGGAACATTTCAAGAACTTTTAACATTTCTTCAAGTGCAGTCACAAAAACCATCAAGCGCTATGATGAAACTGTCTCTCATGAGGACCGCCACAGGAAAGGAAGACCCAGAGTTACCTCTGCTGCAGAGGATAAGTTAATTAGAGTTACCAGCCTCAGAAATTGCAGCCCAAATAAATGCTTCACATAGTTCAAGTAACAGACACATCTCAACATCAACTGCTCAGAGGGGACTGTGTGAATCAGGCCTTCATGGTCAAATTGCTGCAAAGAAACCACTACTAAAGGACACAAATAATAAGAAGAGACCTGCTTGGGCCAAGAAACACGAGCAATTGACATCAGACCGGTGGAAATGTGACCTTTGGTCTGGAGTCCAAATTTGAGCTTTTTGGTTCCAACCGGTGTCTTTGTGAGACGCGGTGTGGGTGAACGGATGGTCTCTGCATGTGTATTTCACACCGTAAAGCATGGAGGAGGAGGTGTTATGGTGTGGGGGTGCTTTGCTGGTGACACTGTCTGTGATTTATTTAGAAATCAAGGCACACTTAACCAGCATGGCTACCACAGCTTTCTACAGCGATACGCCATCCCATCTGGTTTGGGCTTAGTGGGACTATCATTTGTTTTTCAACAGGACAATGACCCAACACACCTCCAGGCTGTGTAAGGGCTATTTTACCAAGAAGGAGAGTGATGGAGTACTGCATCAGATGACCTGGCCTCCACAATCCCCCGACCTCAACCGAATTGAGATGGTTTGGGATGAGTCGGACCACAGAGTGAAGGAAAAGCGTCCAACAAATGCTCAACATATGTGGGAACTCCTTCAAGACTGTTGGAAAAGCATTCCAGGTGAAGCTGGTTGAGAGAATGCCAAGAGTGTGCAAAGCTGTCATCAAGGCAAAGGATGGCTATTTGAAGAATCTCAAATATCAAAAATATTGATTTATTTTTTAACCGTTTTTTGTTTACTACATGATTCCATGTGTTATTTCATAGTTTTGACGTCTTCACTATTATTCTACAATGTAAAGAATAGTAAAAATAAAGAAAAACCCCTTGAATGAGTAGGTGTGTCCACACCTTTGACTGGTAGTGTATGTTCAGCCTGAGGACATAAAATACCATTAGACGCCAATACATGGCCGGAAATTGCTTCAGTCCTTCAAGCAAAGAGGTTAGATCTTGATTGATAAATGTAACATGTTCATGTAATTGCTATTTATGTAATTGCTCTCCCGCTACTCTCTCCTCTTCCATCCTATCATCTCTTCTCTCTGCTCAATCCTTCTCCCTCCAATCTCCTGATTCTGCCTCCTCTCCTCCCTTTCTGCATCCTTTGACTCTCTATGTCCCCTATCCTCCCGGCCGGCTCGGTCCTCCCCTCCAGCTCCGTGGCTTGATGACTCATTGCGAGCTCACAGAACAGGGCTCCGGGCAGCCGAGCGGAAATAGAGGAAAACTAGACTCCCTGCGGACCTGGCATCTTTTCACTCCCTCCTCTCTACGTTTTCTTCATCTGTTTCTGCTGCTATGGCCACTTTCTACCACTCTAAGTTCCAAGCATCTGCCTCTAACCCTAGGAAGCTCTTTGCCACCTTCTCCTCCCTGCTGAATCCTCCTCCCCCTCCCCTCCTCCCTCTCTGTGGATGACTTCGTCAACCATTTTGAAAAGAAGGTTGACGACATCCGATCCTCATTTGTTAAGTCAAATGACACTGCTGGTCCTGCTCACACTGCCCTACCCTATGCTTTGACTTCTTTCTCCCCTCTCTCTCCAGATAAAATCTTGCGACTTGTGACGGCCGGCCGCCCAACAACCTGCCCGCTTGACCCTATACCGTCCTCTCTTCTCCAGACCATCTCCGGTGACCTTCTCCCTTACCTCACCTCGCTGATCAACTCATCCTTGACCGCTGGCTATGTCCCTTCCGTCTTCAAGAGAGCGAGAGTTGCACCCCTTCTCAAAAAACCAACACTCGATCCCTCTGATGTCAACAACTACAGACCAGTATCCCTTCTTTCTTTTCTCTCCAAAACTATTGAGCGTGCCGTCTTTAGCCAACTCTCTTGCTATCTCTCTCAGAATGACCTTCTTGATACAAACCAGTCAGGTTTCAAGACTGGTCATTCAACTGAGACTGCTCTTCTCTGTGTCACGGAGGCTCTCCGCACTGCTAAAGCTAACTCTCTCTCCTCTGCTCTTGTCCTTCTAGACCTGTCTGCTGCCTTTGATACTGTGAACCATCAGATCCTCCTCTCCACCCTCTCCGAGCTGGGCATCTCCGGCGCGGCTCACTCTTGGATTGCGTCCTACCTGACCGGTCGCTCCTACCAAGTGGCGTGGCGAGAAGCTGTCTCCGCACCACGTGCTCTCACCACTGGTGTCCCCCAGGGCTCAGTTCTAGGTCCTCTCCTATTCTCGCTATACACCAAGTCACTTGGCTCTGTCATATCCTCACATGGCCTCTCCTATCATTGTTACGCAGACGACACACAACTAATCTTCTCCTTTCCCCCTTCTGATAACCAGTTGGCGAATCGCATCTCTGCATGTCTGGCAGACATATCAGTATGGATGACGGATCACCACCTCAAGCTGAACCTTGGCAAGACGGAGCTGCTCTTCCTCCCGGGGAAGGACTGCCCGTTCCATGATCTCGCCATCACGGTTGACAACTCCGTTGTGTCCTCCTCCCAGAGTGCGAAGAGCCTTGGCGTGACCCTGGACAACACCATGTCGTTCTCCGCTAACATCAAGGCGGTGACCCGATCCTGTAGGTTCATGCTCTACAACATTCGGAGAGTACGACCCTGCCTTACACAGGAAGCGGCACAGGTCCTAATCCAGGCACTTGTCATCTCCCGTCTGGATTACTGCAACTCGCTGTTGGCTGGGCTCCCTGCCTGTGCCATTAAACCCCTACAACTCATCCAGAATGCCGCAGCCCGTCTGGTGTTCAACCTTCCCAAGTTCTCTCACGTCACCCCGCTCCTCTGCACACTCCACTGGCTTCCAGTTGAAGCTCGCATCTGCTACAAGACCATGTTGCTTGCCTACGGAGCTGTGAGGGGAACGGCACCTTCAGGCTCTGATCAGTCCCTACACCCAAACGAGGGCATTGCTTTCATCCACCTCTGGCCTGCTGGCTCCCCTACCTCTGCGGAAGCACAGTTCCCGCTCAGCCCAGTCAAAACCAATGGTGGAACAAGCCCTCTCACGACGCCAGGACAGCGGAGTCACTCACCACCTTCCGGAGACATTTGAAACCCCACCTCTTTAAGGAATACCTGGAATAGGATAAAGTAATCCTTCTACCCCCCAAAAAAACAAAAAAAAACCATTGTAAAGTGGTTATCCCACTGGCTATAAGGTGAATGCACCAATTTGTAAGTCGTAAATGTAAAAAAGGTGCTATCTAGAACCTAAAATTGTTATTTGGCTGTCCCCATAGGAGAACCCTTTTTGATTCCAGGTAGAACTCTTTTGGGTTCCATTTAGAACCCTTTCCGCAGAGGGTTCTACATGGAACCAAAAAGGGTTCTTCTATGGGGACAGCCAAAGGTGAAACAATTTTTTCTAAGAGTGTACACACAAGGTTAAAAAGGTTCTGTAAATAGTTAATTTGTTTGCCCTCAATATAAATGGTTTATGCTATGAGGGAGCGAGGCATATGCAATAAAAGGGACAAAAATGACAAATTAATAAAAGTAAAAAATATATACAAATGTTTCTGTACATTGTTTGTCTTCTTGTGCTGGGATGGAGTGCAGTGCATAACCTAACAGACAGTTTTTTTCTTAGTATTTCTTAAAAGTAAAATGAAGAATGGATAGGCTGAATTGTTTTGATCTGTAAATAGTTTGTTTGTCGGTGTATTTTCTAACGATCTGTCCCTCGACAAACATGTGTAGCCGGCAAAAAGATGAAGAACGCTTATTAGTTCATTTTGATTGGACAATGTTGTGGCATAAATGTCAGGAGAAGAAAGGTTTTACTCCTCTCGGAAGTGAAACAATATATTGGGCAATCGAATACCTTTCTGTGTCTGGAAATAATGCAGGCAGCAGTAGACAGCCATGCAGGGCTCTAAGCTGACCTTATTCAAAAGGAGTACTTGTGCGCCTAAGTTGAAAAATGTAGGCGCACACATAAATTTAGGAGCACAATGAGAAGGTAGGTGTTAAATCTAGAATCCTTTAAATTTTTCTAGGCACACTGGTGCTCCTAAATTAAAATTCCAGGTGGCACAACAAAATATATAGGCGCATATGGGAGTAACTCGGTTCCACTATAGAGTCCTGCCAGGCATTATTATTTAGTCTATTTAATTGATAATTCAATAGGACTAAGTAGATCATCTGCATTTTCAGCTGTTGCGATCGTTTCTTACCTTTGAACAATGTGTGAATGAGTAGGAACATACCACCCTAATATTTACCCTGAAATAAAAAGGCAACATGTACTTTCACATCATATTCATCATCTGATCTCAAAACTAGTGCTCTACACTTCACTGTTCAAATACATATGGTGAGGACCAATGTTCCCTCCATGTCCCGCGTAGAATAAATATCAGCCCACGAAGAGAAGCACGAGATTGAACTTCACTGAACTTTCTAGAGTTTTTCCTGTTAGTTAATACTATCAATGTTTTCCTTTGCTGTGGCAATTCTATTGCATTGACACACAGGACTCAGCCCGTACGCTACACCAGTGCGTCATAACCAATCAGAGCTGCAGTAGGCCTATATGCAAATAGACCATTGCCATATATGGATCTGTGCCATTTACTTTTAACAGGACTGTGTTTACAGCTGTGGTCGTTAGTAGATAGGCTTGTTGAGAGATCAAAGGGAGAGCTGCATGTAGCCAAGTGTGCACATCTTTTGCTAGTTAGTGAGTTATTCGCCCAGTTATAGATAATTTGTTGTCCACAATGGGGGAGTGATTGCTTCCTACAAGAGCACAAAACGTGTACATTTCTAGACCTCTTTGAAAAGCCAGTCAGGTAAAGAGCTTTGTTTTGTCTTTAAAGGGGCAGTGTTATATTTTGACACAGGCTTGAATAAGCAAAGTAGCCAATTGGCAGAGGGTAGCATAATTTGTCTGATTCTCTGTAATAATGATATGCGAATAATTTGATTTTGTTAAGTGGTTTCTTACATCAGACATCACAACAACATTTTCAGTCACCTCCTTGTCTGAAGGACAAGTGGATATACAGGTTAATGTCAAGCCCTGCATGTTTTTTTTCAAAAACACCACACATTGGCTGCTACTGTAGGCTGAATGATAGAACAGCTATTTCCATGTTAAAATGTTATGGGATACATTTTCTCCATTGTTTTTGATGGTAGGCCACTCTGGTAGGCCTACATTATGATAAAAAAGCCACAGTAGCCTACTTCGCCACTGTTAAAATTGTAACTTAAAGCAGGTACAGACTCAGTGTTCACAGTGTTCACAATGTTCAAGTTTGCGCTCAGCAGACCTGACATTTGCTCAGTGCCAAAAACAATTAGAGGGAACATTGGTAAGGACTGTATTTCTTACACATTGTAATTTTTGCCTAAATTGTTTTATATTTTCTTCTTTAAAGGTTCTGGTGGTCGCTCATCATCCCCTCTGCCTTGTGAGTCAGTCAGTGGTGTGAGTGAACTGCTGTCCCCTCCAAGTCCGGCCTCTTCTTTGCCTACAACAACAATGATTAACATGAGCACATTGTGGGTCAGCATCTTCCAGGTACCTTGGCAGAAGATTCCCTCCAGCCTCAAGCAGGCCATTGCCCAAGGAAGAGGGTAGAGGCGGCAGATGGTGAGGGAGACTGTCGACGCCATGCGTGAGCACTGCCCCAATCCCAACAGGGCTGTATGCAGTGAAATTGCTAAATCCACTGTAACGCAGTACCCAAAGATTTTTGGAGACCTGACCGAGGAAGTAGAACCACTTGACAGTGTGTACCACTCCCTGTTCACTAAGATTAAGACCGGAGTGCAGCATAAAAATCGTAACCACACTTTAGATAGAATCCGTAGACCCAAGAGGAGCTATGAAGAGGAAAGGGACATCAGCGGACAGGCAAAAACAGCAAGAACCAAGGTCGGCAGTTATAGCTGCATCAACTGGCAAACACAGGACCTTCCAGAGAAAGAAACCCCAGACTCCCTGGAAAACAAGAGACAGGCGATGGCGACCATTTTCAGCTGTGTGGGCCCCAGAGGTGCAGACAAGAGGGAAGTGGGTTACCTGATGAAGCTGACATACACTTATCAACGCCACATGATCAACACTTGTCCTCCTTCAAGCATCAGTGACCTCCAGGAACAGTGGCCTTTCCCTTTCACCAAGTTATGGCTCTGCGACCACTTCAATACCCTCAACGGCATCGAGATTGACAGTCGCCTGACTCAAGCTCTCCTGAACAAGGGTAAGAGAATTGCCAACTTTTTTAGAAGCCAAAAGACCAAGGGGAGGAGAGCGATCCAGTGCCTGCTGAATGAAATTGACGGTTACTTCAGAGGAAATAACGATCTAACAGCCACTGCTGCCATTCTTTTGTTGATGACCCACTTCATAGAGAAGGATGAATCTCTGTTCCTCTTGGCAGATGTAAGGAAGTGTTTTTATACTTATAAAGTTTATATACGATTAATGGTGTTTATACTGTACTATTACACATGATTTGAATAATTTTTTTTTATGTATGTTTTGTGATTTTAGGTCACTGCAACTCGGGTTGATGTCGAGGTGCAAATTCCCTTGCCAAACACACCAAGGCTGATCGTGCTTGGTAATACAATTATTTGATTTAAGGTGGAACAGAAATATATAGTATTGTGGTACCTATCTAGAGATGTCTAGTAAGTATGCACTAACACCCTTACTTTTTTGTATTTCAGGAAATACTCTATTGGGTTCCTCAAAATGGATGGTGTCGATCGAGGGGAGAGTGGTCTGTGTTTTGGACAGTGAGTCCAACTTTGCTGCTGCCCTCTCTGTGCTCCTCAGCACTTTCTATGTTTTTAACATAGAATACCAGGAGTCGGCCTCTGCAACCTTGGAGCTGATACGGCGGTAAGCATTCATTGAGCCACACTTTCATTTAGAATCTGTTAGTTACATTGCAATGGTATTTCTTATTGTTATTTTTTCATATATTCTATGTTGGGTTGTGCAGGTTCCTGGTTCGAATAAACCCTAAAGGAACCAAATGCACAGCGAAAGAAGGAGTGAGCCGCAAAAGGTCGTTCAGAGGAAGCCATTGCCATTAACCCACATGTTACACGCTTCCTCGCAGACCTGAAAGAGTTAGAGTAGAAAAAGTCCAACATGTAAGTACACAAACACAGACACCTGATGAACATAAACTTTATTTGTCAATTGTCATCTGCCTTTTTACCCACCGAGTAATAGTAACAGTAATAGCAATCGTAATAGTAGTAGTACGCTTAATAGAAGTAGTAATCCCTCTCTTTCTATTCTTTCTATTTCCATGCTTGTCCTAGTTGAAGTATCAGACCTGAGGAGGATCAGAGTTTCAAAGATTGGGGTGATAATCTACATGCCACCAAGACTTATTTGAGACTTGTTTGCTTCTCGGATTCTCTCAGAAATCCTGCCATGCGTGTTTGGTCAGCAGATGCTCTGCTAGCGCGATCCCAGAACCTGTGTTGGCTTGCGGTAGCGTGCCTCTCTGGCTCCAGTATAGCCCTGCTCGCTCCTCTATATCCATCTGTCTCTGTCAGCCACTCACTCGCTCCATCTCTCTCTCGTTTCTCTCTCAAAGACAGGCAGGCATGCAGTTGTTGTTATAGTTTTTTTGTAAACATTTCTCCCTGTTCGACTGTTTTCCCATTGATTTGTTTTGATAAAAATAAATCTTACATGGTCCAGTATTTTCAAGAATGACCTATTCTGATGTCTTGGTTTGTTTATGGTGAAGTACATTATGGGCCACTATTTATCAATGTTCTTATCTCTCTCTCTCTCTCCTACTATCGGGAGTTGTAATGTTGCTCTTTTCAAATGTTGTTCTTTGTGGTTAAAGTGCAATTAATGTGAAATACATGTTATGAATTTGAATAAATATATATTTGTACAAGTATTGTTTTCTTACAATATTACATTTCAGGGAGCTGTCTTCTAAAGACAACCTGCAATGCTGCTTAGTACTGTAAAATCATTGTATATTACTGTAGGTATTTCCCTGTAAATTTACAGCGTTATACACACACACACACACACACACACACAATACCAGTCAAAAGTTTGGACACACCTACTCATTCAAGGGTTTCATTTTATTTGTACTATTTTTTACATTGTAGAATAATAGTGAAGACATCGAAACTATGAAATAACATATATGGAATCATGTAGTAACCAAAAAAGTGTTAAACAAATCAAAATATATTTAATATTTCTGATTCTTCAAATAGCCACCCTTTGCCTTGATGACAGCTTTGCACACGCTTGGCATTCTCTCAACCAGCTTCATGAGGTAGTCACCTGGAATGCATTTAAACTAACAGGTGTGCCTTCTTAAAAGTTAATTTGCGGAATTTCTTTCCTTAATGCGTTTGAGCCAATCAGTTGCAGTCACAAAAACCATCAAGATCTATGATGAAACTGGCTCTCATGAGTACCACCACAGGAATGGAAGACCCAGAGTTACCTCTGCTGCAGAGGATAAGTTCATTAGAGTTACCAGCCTCAGAAATTGCAGCCCAAATAAATGGTTCACACAGTTCAAGTCACAGACACATCTCAACTTTAACTGTTCAGAGGGGACTGTGTGAATCAGGCCTTCATGGTTGAATTGCTGCAAAGAAACCACTACAAAAGGACACCAATAAGAAGAAGAGACCTGCTTGGGCCAAGAAACAGGAGCAATGGACATTAGACAGGTGGAAATTTGTCCTTTGGTCCATAGTCCAAATTTGAGATTTTTGGTTCCAACCGCCGTGTCTTTGTGAGACGTGGTGTGGGTGAACAGATGATCTCTGCATGTGTAGTTCCCACCGTAAAGCATGGAGGAGGAGGTGTTATGGTGTGGGGGTGCTTTGCAGGTGACACTGATTTATTTAGAATTCAAAGGCACACTTAACCAGCATGGCTAAAACAGCATTCTGCAGCGATACGCCATCCCATCTGGTTTGGGCTTAGTGGGACTATCATTTCTTTTTCAACAGGACAATGACCCAACACACCTCCATGCTGTGTAAGGGCTATTTTACCAAGAAGGAGGGTGATGGAGTGCTGCATCAGATGACCTGGCCTCCATAATCCCCCGACCTCATCCCAAACCATCTAAATTGGATTGAGTCGGACAGCAGAGTGAAGGAAAAGCAGCCAACAAGTGCTCAGCATATGTGGGAACTCCTTCAAGACAATTGGAAAAGCATTACAGGTGAAGCTGGTTGAGAGAATGCCAAGAGTGTGCAAAGCTGTCATCAAGGCAAAGGGTGGCTATTTGAAGAATCTCAAATATATTTTGATTTGTTTAACACTTTTTTGGTTACTACATGATTCCATATGTTATTCTACAATGTAGAAAATAGTCAAAGTAAAGAAAAACCCTTGAATGACTGGTAATATATATATATATATATATATATATATATATATATATATATATATATATATATATATATAAAGAAATAGAAGATGAGCATGCTTTGCATGCAAATGTATTACCAATAACACGTAATGGGGTATATTGCTTAATTTCATTTCATATTTGTGACCTGCGTCTTTTAACCAATGTATGTTAAAAGAAAACATTTAGATACAATAGTAAAAACAGATAAACTATTCTACAACTGAACATCAAGAATCAACAACGTTCCTACCCTACCACAAGAGGCTGAGTTATATGGCTAATTTATTATTATAGTTCAGGGCTCTACACTGACAGTGCATGAAGCACATAAATACATCTAGGAGAACAACTAAACTATTTGAGTGTTTTAATGATAAGAAATGACTAAAAGTTCATGAATAAATATTTTTAGGAGTTAACCGTGCTCAATCAAGCACAATCATTAGGCGAGACAAAAATGTTCAGCTGCCTCTTTAAGGGACCGTGGTAACTTCGGCACTCACGTGTCTGTGATGAAATAAATCTCAGACTGCGATGTCTTCCTTGCAGCAGACGGTTGCGGTAAACTCAAACTAACATTCTAAAACAACCTAGCATGTGAACAAAATGATACAACTGGCCAAGATACATGAGGACAAAGTCACACTTTAGTAACCTTTCTTGTTAATTCAACCAAACTTCTACATACAGTGCATTCGGAAAGTATTCAGCCCCCTTGACATTTTCCACATTTTGTTACATTAAAGCCTTATTCTAAAATTTATTAAATAAACATTTCCCCTCATCAATCTACACACAATACCCCATAATTTTTGCAAATGTATTAAAAATAAAAAACATACCATATTTACATAGGTATTCAGACCCATTGCTATGTGACTCAAAATTGAGCTCAGGTGCATCCTGTTTCCATTGATCATCCTTGAGATGTTTCTACAACTTGATTGGAGTCCACCTGTGGTAAATTAAATTGATTGGACATTATTTGGAAAGGCACACACCTGTCTATATAAGGTCCCACAGTTGACAGTGCATGTCATAGCAAAAACCAAGCCATGAGGTTGAAGGAATTGTCCGTAGAGGTCCGAGACAGGATTGTATTGAGGCACAGATCTGGGGAAGGGTACCAAAACATGTCTGCAGCATTAATGGTCCCCAAGAACACAGTGGCCTCCATCATTCATGAATGGAAGAAGTTCGGAACCACCAACACTCTTCCTAGAGCTGGCCGCCTGGCCAAACTGAGCAATCGGGGGAGAAGGGCCTTGGTCAGGGAGGTGACCAAGAACCCAATGGTTACTCTGACAGAGCTCCAGAGTTCCTCTGTGAAGATGGGAGCACCTTCCAGAAGGACAACCATCTCTGCAGCACTCCACCAATCAGGCCTTTATGGTAGAGTGGCCAGACAGAAGCCACTCCTCAGTAAGGAGCATGACAGCACGCACCTAAAGACTCTAAGACCATGAGAAACAAGATTCTCTGGTCTGATGAAATCAAGATTGAACTCTTTGGCCTGAATGCCAAGCGTCATGTCTGGAGGAAACCTGGCACCATCCCTACGGTGAAGCATGGTGGTGGCAGCATCATGCTGTTGGGATGTTTTTCAGCAGCAGGGAGTGGGAAACTAGTCAGGATCGAGGGAAGGATAAACTGAGCAAAGTACAGAGAGATCCTTGGTGAAAACCTGCTCCACAGCGCTCAGGACCTCAGACTGGGGCGAAGGTTCACCTTCCAACAGGACAACAACCATAAGAACACAGCCAAGACAATGCAGGAGTGGCTTCGGGACAAGTCTCTGAATGTCCTTGAGTGGCCCAGCCAGAGCCCGGACTTAAACCCGATCGAACATCTCTGAAGAGACCTGAAAATAGCTGTGCAGCGACGCTGCCTATCCAAGCTTGTAGCGTCATACCCAAGAAGACTCAAGGCTGTAATCGCTGCCAAAGGTGCTTCAAAAAAGTACTGAGTAAAGGGTCTGAATACTTATGTAAATGAGGTATTTCAGTTATAAAAACCTGTTTTTGCTTTGTTATTATGGGGTATTGTGTGTAGATTGATGAAAAAACAATTTAATCCATTTTAGAATAAGGCTGTAACGTAACAAAATGTGGAAAAAGTCAAGGGGTCTGAATACTTTCCAAATGCACTGTATGGCCTTGTGAAATAGACATTCTTACCTGCCAATGACAAAATCTACCTGCATTTGGCGGGTGTTAATTTCCAACCCTGACTACCAATTTACATACCCCTATATAGTGCAAACTGCGCTCTTACATGTAACTTTGGGCCATTATTTCTGGTTAAAATATTAATAACCTCCTACTACAATATCTTCCTCACTTTTAATCTTACCTGGTTATACAAAATATGTAATGTAATGTGCAGTTCAAAGTAATTGTAGATTTACTTCAATGCAATCATCATGTACCTTTAACCTAAAAACACTATAATTCTGTATTACTATTGCTGTTTTGTAATGTAGGAGAAAACCAAACTCACCAACAGACTTCAACTGGTCCAGAACTCTGCTGCCAGAATCCTCACCCGCACCAGACCAACCGAACACATCACGCCAATCCTCATCAATCAAATCAAATCAAATCAAATCAAATCAAATTTTATTGGTCACATGTGCCGAATACAACAAGTGCAGACATTACAGTGAAATGCTTACTTACAGCCCTTAACCAACAGTGCGTTTATTTTAAACAAAAAAAGTAAGAATAAAACAACAACAAAAAAAAGTGTTGAGAAAAACAAAGAGCAGATCTACCCTGGCTCCCTGTGCCATCCTGTATTAACTTTAAGATACCCCTCCTCACCTACAAAGCCCCTAACAACCTGGCACCCACCTACCTCTCTGACCTTCTCCCAGTGTATGCCCCCTCCCGCTCCCTCTGCTCCTCCTCTGCTGGTCTCCTTGTCCCCCCCCGTCCCCCCCCCCACACACATACAACATGCAGAGACAGTAATCTCATTCAAAAACCTCCTAAAAGCACACCTCTACAAGGATGCTTATAACTGTAGCCTGTGTTCTATGATCGACTCTGTCCTAATCCCCCCCCCCCCCTTCTGTGCATACGTATGTGTACCCCAACCCACACCCTTACCTTAAACCAGGTCCGTATCCTATTCCCAACCCTACCCCCTAAACCTGAACCTAAACCTGAACCCTACCCTAAACCGGGTTTGTATCCTCTACCCAACCCCTCCATACACGTTGTATTTTGGCCATCAAATCGGAATTGATTAAAGGCTAAGGAACATCTGCCGCCTTTGGAAGGCTGTAAAAAGAGATTGATGATGTTTATCATGTTTCTATAAACCTACAGAAGTGCCTTCACAGCCTATTCATACCGGCCCTCTAAATTGATAGCTGTAAGACAGACAAGTAAAAGCTGATGGAGGCATGATTTTAGTCAAATGTGTTCGCTTTTTATACGTCGGGATTTGAAGCATCTGGTATGCCCTCCATATCTATCCTGTGTAGAAATGAGTTTGAAACAAACCAATAAGCTGGCTGGAAATGGACTAGCCAAACTGTAGCTGGATGCCTTCGTACGATTAACTTCATCATAGCTGGGAGAAAAAAAGGGACGTGAAATCAACTTGTGGATTTGGACCCGGTACATAGGGCCCCATCTGGCCCTGTGTTTCCCATCTCAAAAGAAAAATGGGAGAGATAAAATACACAACAAGGAATTACAGAATATACCACACCAGGAGTGTAACCTATATTCTAATAATAAGGCCCTATCCAAGAATAACACATGTTGCATAATAAAAAAGAGTGAAAGTATACCTGAAAGCAACCAACACCTTCAATTGATATGACCTGCTCACAGATCCCATTTACTCCTGGAGAATGATGGGGCCATGACTTGTCAGATAAACATTGCCTGAGTGTTTACATGCTTTTGACGTTAACCCTTTCCTCCCACATAGAACATACTGCAATTGTAGTTATGTAAAATATTTATCATTACCAGAATATATTATCTTATACTGTAGGTCATTTGTTATCAATTATTTGTATGCAGGGTTGGACAATTATTTTGAGCAGGATGAGACAATATTCATATAAGTAGAAAATAGACAAGTGTCCACCTGATGAGAAAAAGGAGATCAATGTCTTGATAAAAATGCCAACATGCACAGGTTTGTGCTGAATTGATATTCACTCAAACTACTTAGCATGGGGAACAACATTAAAAGAATGTCTTACATTGTATATTGTCAAAAGTCATCCTGGTTACTTAATACAAAATGTAACCACATCAGAATGGGTGAGGCGCCCAACTGTATTTGCTTACTCTTTATATTTACTGAGTGTGAGTCTGTAAATGAATTGTGACAACCGCCCAGAAAAGCATGGTGCCACAGTAATATTCATCAGATAAGGTTGAATCATTCCTTAGATTTCATATTCGCTGCACATCACGCTCTTTTACTGTAAATTCTGCCCAGTTAGGATAAGAAGTGCTGTACTTATTGTTTTGGAATCTAAGTATATCTGATCCTTATCCAACTGTTCTGCATTAATATAAAACATGTCATGCCGCTTTAAAGCAGAGAGAAACAAATCTAAGCCTGGCAAGACGGACTGCTGATGAGAGCAAAACCGAGACGACTATTGACTGCAGGGTTATCTTCACCCCATCGCCGATGGTATCCTAAAGGATGTCGACATGCATCACTCTCCAAGAAAACTTGGAGGACTCCCTGCCTTGAGAAATAGTGACCTTTTCAACTTCAAATGAGCACAGTTTTAAGTAAATTGCAGGAGATAGTAAATGTAATGTTGCACTTCCTTACCCCCTGTGTCCCCCAGTCTGTAACATAGAACATGGGAAGTAAGATAAGGCTCCTTCAGTGATGACTCCAAATGAACACTCATTCGCACATTCATTTCCCAAGGGACAGTTTGGAAAAAGTGAAAAGTGCATCAGTAAGACAGTATGCTACTGAGGTTTATGAAGGTGGAATTGCTCGTCCTTGCTCTGGAGCTAATTTTATCAGATGTACCGACATGGTCTGGAAACATTCTATTATTTGCAGGACAAATGTGCCACCCCTTAGGCACAAAAATAAGAGCAACACACTCTACTGAGAACACCGTTGACCCATACACCTTCACAGCTATAGATCCTCCTCTAATGCGAGCTCTTATATCCAACAGGCCACAAACACAGGCCCATCCAAAATATTAATTAAACTACTATCAGTGCCTATTCAGACATTCATCTATAGGAGGGCACCTTCCCAAAGCATTTCACGTCAGCAAATTACCATGTTATTTATCGCGGTACCCTCTTAAAATGAGTTGCTTATCTTTAATTCATAGCTTCCCTGTGCCGTGGTCTGACTAAGTGTACAAAAGGTAAGAACTATTTCAGACGAGCACCATATTTCAGGCTAAACATTTCCCCCCTTCATGTTCTTTCTTCTTGAACATTATTGGGCTGGAATTTCTGCAAGATAGGAACATCATCAAGGGGTGAAATAAAAGCTCTGTCATACGGCTGTTGACGTAGAGAGATCACACTTGTGGGGAGGCTCTGGCAATCCTTCACACTGACACACAGGGCAGGGGGTGACCACTTAAAAGTACATCATCCTGGCTGGCTGCTGGAAAAAAAAGTACCTTGAATCATTCCGATAAGAAGTTTCTCATCCTTGTTCTTTTTCCAGTTTCACGAAACTGTGTCTGTAGTGGACATCATAGGCTACAGTATGCGTGTGAATTGTAAGTATCCATGTAAGGTAAAAACATTGATAAAAATAGTACATAGAGAATGACTTCTGCAAGCAGGAATCAATAGGAAATTGTTTTGAAAACTCTGCTTAGAGCGTACAGTATTACATAGGCAAAAAATAATATTAACATAAACGCAAAAGATGTTATGACTTTTAAATGAAGAATCTGCTCACAGAAAGCACAACCATTATACAGAAGTGCATGATAGAACAGCACATACTTGTTGGCAGTCCATTACATAGCTTGCCCTGTATACAGACAATGTAATTTACATCCAGGCAAATCCATCCACACCTCTGTGTACAACATCCCTCCAAGAGAGAGAATATGTTGAGGATGCCATGATTTATCTTGTGGGTAAATTAACAGAATCACTTTGCTGCTTCTTCTGGGTAGCAACTCACTTAACTACATTGCCCTTGTCCATATAACACTCGCTTTCCCTTGCAAGTATACCCCATTCATGTTTATAAAAAAATTAAATAACAATAATAATAATATGAAAAAGAACCAGATGGGTTCTACTATAGATTTCGTCTGAACATCTTGGTGCGTCGTCGTTATCGCGGACTAAAAAGAAACCTCCGGGCTAATTAGACAGTGATGGACATAGTACCTTTGACCTCAGATAAAGGTCACGTCTCGCCTCCATGTGAGCACTGTACATTTAATATGGAAGTCGGAGGGGTCGCTGTAAACAACCTGCCTTTTATTGCTCTAATTTCCAATGCCAAGTGAGGGACATTGGATTCTACAGTCGAGGAGGAAGACTAGAGGACAGAGCAAAACCATTAAGTCAATAGGCAATATTCTTACAACGCAACAATTTCAAAGATTTTGCTAAGTTATAGTTCATGTGTGACCTGTTTCAGGAAGCTAGGCATATGTCACACATCACTACTTCACAGGAGAGGCATTTGAACATCTTTTTTATTTTGTGATTTTTTTTGCAGAAATGCCTTCTGGAACATGTGAAATTTCATGTGCCTTAATAACAAACTTGTATTCCATCTGTAAATTTGAATGAAATTGTAAAATTACGAGCCTAGTTGGTTTAGCCATGGAAAAAGACAGGTACCTTCCCGCTAGCCATGATTGGCTGAGAAAATGGATGGGCTGGACATGCCGGGAGATGAGTTTGGATTGGTCTGCCATGTAGCATGCTTATGTCTATAACGTGAGCTGCTCAGTATGTGTTGATAGTCAATTCTACCGTGGCGTTTTTGAAAGATAGAACGTTAGCCATCAATAACTTTTCTCAACAACATTGATGCCCTGAATTTAGCAGGCGCTATTGACAGATCAGTTGGAAAAGTGATGGGCTACTTTCTGCAAACGCCACGGTCAATGTGAATCGGAGTGACTTGACAAAACGCTAGCCAAACAAGATGTAGCTAAAAAAAATCTGAGTTAAATGGTTCCAGTCTGCCGTGGAGCGATCATCCATGTATACCGGTAAGAGTCTAGCTACATTTTCAGATATTATACGTTTCTAATTTCGTCAGAAAGTCGTTTTCATTGCAAGTTAAAGAGTACTGTTAGCTAGCTAGCAAATGTTAGCTTGCTTGCTCGCTAGCTAACATTACATGTATGATCTGTGAAGTAATATTATTTGAATCAGAAAACCATTTGCATTGCTAGTTATAGCCTAATGTTAGCTAGCTAACATTGAACCTAGTTGATTAGCTTTAGCTACCTGCAGATTCATACTACAGCTATGACAATGTTTATATTAGTAGTAATATGAGTTGAGATTATACCGGTTCATTGTTTAGCTAACTAGATGTCTAAACAAAAGACTCCACTTTGTCAGACCCATCAAGTTATCCAGGTGTGTCTGGGGGTGATTACGGACATCTGTTGTATTTCATGAACATGTGTAGATGTCTAGACAATAGTGACCCATCCACTTAGCTAGATGTGGCTGGGGGGTGGTTATAGTGTTTCTTTCACATGACCCATCAATTTAGACATGTTTGTCAGGTAAGCGTCATCTAATAATTATACAATATTTTTATCTGGACACTATCTGTTTTTGATATTGCTACTATGCAAGTAACCATTTCACTGTACAGTTTATACCTTCTGTATCCTGTGCATGTGACAAATACACTTTGATTTGATATAGTATGTGTTTACCAGAGACGGTAATGTAAAGAACAACATGACCTGCACCAAAGTCAGATTAGGATATAGGCCAAGGACTAGATAAAGTGAGTTTTTCCTTATTGTAGGCTACTACTTTTAGTGTTGAAATCTTTGGTTGTTTACTACACTACTTACTCTGTTTAGCACATGGCCTCATGTGTGAATCCTTAAAGAGATGGGTGGGGCTAAGGCTTAAGAGGGTGTGAACGATACTTAATGGGTGTACACAAAGAAGAGCTCTCCAGTAGGTGTACCAAAACATTCAAGGGCCATTTTCTCTAAAGTGAGGTTACAAGTTTATAAACATTCAAAGCAGAATTACTTTCCCATTGTTCCTCAACTGTAGTGTATGATATACCATTTTCTAGCTCTGAGTCTCTACTTTTATCCAATGTAAAAAAAATAACAATTTATATATATTTTTCAAATGAGGACACTCCAATAATGATGGGAGAACCAGATACTGTAACATATCTAGCATACAAAGTCCTCCTGTATGTCCCTCGCATTTTGCATAAGTGATGGGTAAGATGGTTAATTCACATTTCCCACAGGGGAATACTTGTCAGTTCTGTTATGTTTGATATAGTATTTATTTCATCCAGTATCAATATGATTGCGTTCCTTGTTGTATCATATCACAATTCCTCTTTGCTAATAAAGCAGAGGTTCTCCGTGGATGACATGACACATTTAATTGGAGAATGTGTCTATGTTTAGCTACAAATTTGTCCACCTCATACAGTGCCTTGCAAAAGTATTCATCCCCCTTGGCATTTTTCCTATTTTGTTGCATTACAACCTGTATTTTATATGGATTTTTATTTGGATTTCATGTAATGGACATACACAAAATAGTCCAAATTGGTGATGTGAAATGAAAAAAATAACTTGTTTCAAAAAATGCAAAAAAATAAATAATGGAAAAGTGGTGCATGCATATGTATTCACCCCCTTTGCTATGAAGCCCCTAAATAAGATCTGGTGCAACCAATTACCTTCAGAAGTCACATAATTAGTTAAATAAACTCCACCTGTGTGCAATCACATTTTCTGTCACATGATCTCAGTATATATACACCTGTTCTGAAAGGCCCCAGAGTCTGCAACACAACTAAGCAAGGGGCACCACCAAGCAAGCGGCACCATGAAGACCAAAGAGCTCTCCAAACCGGTTAAGGACAAAGTTGTGGAGAAGTACAGATCAGGGTTGGGTTATAAAAAAATATCAGAAACTTTGAACAATAATGGAAAGAATATGGCACCACAACAAACCTGCCAAGAGACGGCCGCCCAACAAAACTCACGGACCAGGCAAGGAGGGCAACAAAGAGACCAAAGATAACCCTGAAGGAGCTGCAAAGCTCCACAGCGGAGATTGAAGTATCTGTCCATAGGACCACTTTAAGCCGTACACTCCACAGAGCTGGGGTTTACGGAAGAGTGGCCAGAAAAAAGCCATTGCTTAAAGAGAAAAATGTGGGAGACTCCCCAAACATATGGAAGAAGGCACTCTGGTCAGATGAGACTAAAATTGAGCTTTTTGGCCATCAAGGAAAACACTATGTCTGGTGCAAACCCAACATCTCTCATCACCCCGAGAACACCATCCCCACAGTGAAGCATGGTGGTGGCAGCATCATGCTGTGGGGATGGTTTTCATCTGCAGGGACTGGGAAACTGGTCAGAATTGAAGGAATGATGGATGGCGCTAAATACAGGGAAATTCTTCAGGGAAACCTGTTTCAGTCTTCCAGAGATTTGAGACTGGGACGGAGATTCACCTTCCATCAGGACAATGACCCTAAGCATACTGCTAAAGCAACACTCGAGTGGTTTAAGGGGAAACATTTAAATGTCTTGGAATGGCCTAGTCAAAGCCCAGACCTCATTCCAATTGAGAATCTGTGGTATGACTTAAAGATTGAATAGTTATGCACACTCAAGTTTTCTGTTTTTTTTGTCTTATTTGTTGTTTGTTTCGCAATAAAAAATATTTAGCATCTTCAAAGTGGTAGGCATGTTGTGTAAATCAAATGATACAAACCCCCAAAAAATCAATTTTAATTCCAGGTTGTAAGGCAACAAAATAGGAAAAATGCCAAGGGGGTGAATACTTTTCGCAAGCCACTGTATGTCCTAGCTAATCAGCCTCGCAATACAGGCACCATGCTGCCTCAGACAGGAAGTCAAACAGAGGGTGGGACTGCAAATATTGACATCAATGTTTGATTTTAATTTGGGGAGGGGGTATAGCGTCTAAAAACTGGATTTAACGCTTTCTTGTGCAATCCTTGGTTTTGTTAGTAATTCCAATACATGTTTCATTGATACTGGTGATTTTGCGATTTAGTTGGAGCTATAGAGAACTATTTTAAATATGTCTCTTAGCTTTTGTGTTCCTGCAGGTCTTTGCCACTGGTAATGAGTGACAGAGGACACCAGCAACGGCGAAGACACTCGCTGGGCAACATTTCTAAACGGCCACATTTCCTCAAGGTCGCAATTTTCTTTGTTGGTGACAGTGCTTAAAGTGCACTCTTCTCTGATGCTGAGCCTCTACTATTTCCTGAAATATGTGGTAGCCATCTAAGTTAGAATTAACATATACAATGAGTGTACAAAACGCTATCGAAACCTTGTAGAGTACATGCCCCAACAATATACACATCAGCTACTACAGCGACTGAAACGATTGCAACACTTAACAAAGAGTTGCAGTTAGTTTCATAATCCGTGGCAAGGGATAAGTTAGTCGTAAATATTTCCAAAACTAAAAGCATTGTACTTGGGACAAATCAATCACTAAACCCTAAACCTCAAATAAATCTTGTAATGAATAATGTAGAAATTGAGCAAGTTGAGGTGACTAAACTGCTTGGAATAACCCTGTATTGTAAACTGTCAGGGTCAAAACATATTGATACAACAGTGGCTAAGATTGGGAAAAAATTTTCCATAATAAAGTACAGCTCTGCCTTCTTAACAACACTATCAACAAGGCAGGTCCTACAGGCCCTAGTTTTGTCGCACCTGGACTACTGTTCAGTCGTGTGGTCAGGCGCCACAAAGAGGGACTTAGAAAAATTGCAATTGGCTCAGAACAGGGCAGCACGGCTGGCCCTTTGATGTACACAGAGAGTTATAATGAATAATATGCATGTCAATCTCTCCTGGCTAAAAGTGGAGGAGAGATTGACTTCATCACTACTTGTATTTGTGAGAGGTATTGACATGCTGAATGAACCGAGCTGTCTGTTTGAACTACTGGCACACAGCTCAGACACCCATGCATACCCCACAAGACATGTCACCAGAGGTCTCTTCACAGTCCCCAAGTCCAGAACAGACTATGGGAGGCACACAGTACTACATAGAGCCATGACTACATGGAACTCTATTCTACATCAACTAACTCATTCAAGCAGTAAAATTAGATTTTAAAAAACGGATAAAAATACACCTTATGGAACAGTGGGGACTGTGAAGCAACAAACATAGGCACAGACACATGCATACAAACACACACACGATAACATACGCACTATACACACACATACACATGGATTTTGTGTTGTAGATATGTGGTAGTAGAGTAGGGGCCTGAGGGCACACACTTAATGTGTTTTGAAATCTGTTGTGAATGTATTGTAATGTTTTTTAAATTGTATAACTGCCTTAATTGTGGTGGACCCCAGGAAGAGTAGCTGCTGCCTTGGCAGGATCCATAATAAATACAAATGCAAATCTACACTGATTGAAGTGGATTTAAGAAGTGACATTAATAAGGGATCATAGATTTCACCTGGATTCCCCTGGTCAGTCTTTGTCACGGAAAGAGCAGGTCTTCATAATGTTTTGTACACTCAAGTATATTGCTGGTATTACTTTGACATTTCGCTAGGCAGACACATTTTACTTCAATTTGTTAACGTCATATCTTCAGCCTGATCTAATGGCTACTGTATCATGTTTTAGATCTTCAAATAATGGCAATCTGAGTGGGACTCAATACAAGGTAGGGCATGCATTATAGTTACTTACGGCCCAGTTATACCAAAAGATACAGTATAATAAGAAAATGCCAAATTCGCAAAATGTTTCCTCGAGTCTCCTCCTCCCAATGAAATTGACTGGACCGTTCTACACAATCTACAGGATTCAGGAACGGAATTAAACACTTGAATATTGGCACTAGACCAGATTTTATGCAATAGTTCCGAATTTTGTGGCTCCAAGGTAAGATTCAGATGTCTAGCATTCTAATTCTGACTTTTTCTTTTGCCACGTTTAGTAAAACTGCCTTTGTTCACCACAGTTACCCACACTTTCATCTGAGTGGGTGCTGAGAACTTCCATGCAATAACAATCAGTTGGCAAGCAGTTCCCAGCCAGAACATGTAGCCCTGGGGCCTCAACACAGATGTCCAAGTATGTTATGTGCATGAAATGGCAACATCTCCATTAATTTAAAGTAAGGCAATTTCCTCAACACCATTAATATATGCCATTTAGCAGACGCTTCTATCCAAAGCGAGTTACAGTCATGCGCGCATACATTATGCATCAGGTGGTACCAGGAATCGAACCCACTATTCTGGTGTTGCAAGGGCCATGCTTTACCAACTGACTTAGAGAGGATCATTCTCTGTTTATGTTGATCGACAGATCCAAGACTGGCTCACCATGCAATACCATTGGTACATCCCATTGGATGTAACCACTGTCCCATAGGTTCATACTATGTTCCCACCACAGTTGCCATGTACAAAATTATCCAACAGTGGGTTGATCTGTTAAGAAATATTATGCTGATTTGTTTGAATTTTGCTATGTTTTTGTTTTTGTTGTATTTCAGCAAGACATCTTAGGATGCAGTGCTCAGACAAGCTCATCATGCAAGGCCATTGGATGCAACTTCCATCTGGAGTGAAGATATTCCCACTATCAAATGATTGCCGCCCATTATGACATCAGGTATACAACTTTCTCACGTTTGAAAGAGGTGGATAGATAAATTCTAATTTGCTGATGTACATCATTAGGTTGTTGCCTGTGCGAGTCACTGTTATTTTTTTTACTTCACCATGGCCTCAGGAAGAACTGCTCATACAGACTGACTGTGCAATATCTATTGGAGCAGCTCATGTATAGATGTGTCAACTGTGGATTTCCTGTGCCTTGGACCTATGTTGGTTTGGAAATGAACATTTTCTGGTAGTATTGTTTGATGGAATATTAGGCTATAAAATGTTTGGAGGGTTATTTATTACTAAGTCATTCCCTCTGGATATGGTGCACAGAAATGTGTGTGGTCTACTGCAGTTTCCCAACTCCGGTCCTCCAGTATCCCCAACAACACCTGTTTCAACTTCTTTAGGGCTTGATGATTAGTTGACAAGTAGAATAAGATGTGCTTATCCGGAGCCACAACAAAATGATGTACTGTTGGGGGTACTTGAGGACCGGAGTTGGGAAACACTGGTCTACTGCACCAGCCTCAGGTCTTCTAAAAAGAGACTGATAATAGTGCACCAATGTGTTGAAATGTGTTCAGTCACTTTTGTACAGTCTAATTATCCCCTTGGTGTCTGTCATCTTGATTTAAACCAGAGTGATGGCCTCCTTGTCTTTAATCGAGCAAGGCACTTGTTTCAGAGAGGGATTGCAAAACTGAAATTGGATGCAAAGACATTGATGACCCTTTTTTAATATAATATAATAATAATAATATGCCATTTAGCAGAAGCTTTTATCCAATGCGACTTACAGTCATGTGTGCATAAATTTTTACGTATGTGTGGTCCCGGGGATCGAACCCACTACCCTGGCGTTACAAGCGCCATGCTCTACCAATTGAGCTACAGAGGACCACTTTTTTCTTTGATTAAACTTGGGTGGTAATACTTCAGAGATGTTAACTTTCAAACTAAAATTGCTTAGTTAATTTTACACGTGTCAGATTTTTTTATCACATGAAAAATCAGGCTATGAGTACCACTACATTTTCAATTGAATTTGTACGCAGATATGTGGTTTGTAAAAAGGTTACATGGCATTCCTGTGTGGTAGGGTAAAGTCACTACAACTACTGATGGCAACTACTCCAACCCAGGCTGTCACCCCATTGTCTAGCACCCACCTAGGAGTGACACACAGCAAAATTATTTACACCACGCTCATCACTGGCTATGACAATGGAGAGGTGAAGAGTGAATGGTGCTAATTAGCAGACCAGAGATTATTAGCTGGCCAGTTGTATGAGGGCCAGGTTGGGAACTGGGGTTAACACCTGTACTCTTTAGAAGTGTCAAAAGATCTCTAGTAACCCCAGAATTAGGACATCAGTTAACAGGGGGATGAGTGGAAGACAGCATTTGCGGGGGCTCAGTTGGTAGAGCATGGCGCTTGCAACGCCAGGGTTGTGGGTTCGATTCCCATGGGGGACTAGTATTAAAAAATGTTTGCACTCACTCACTGTAAGTCGCTCTGGATAAGAGCGTCTGCTAAATGACTAAAATGCAAAATGTTAACCCTGTAACCACGCAGAATTAACCCTGTAACCACACGGAATGAATACATCACAAAATGTCAAAGGGAAACCATAAGATCTTGTTGGATATTTTATAGTACCACAATAATCTGGCAGTTGCTCAACAGCCCAATAGTACAGCAGAAGCAAACTGAAAAGGGTTTGAAATGTTGCCATGCAAAAATGGAAGACAACCTAATGGTTTTTTTTCACCTTTTTCGTGATATCCAATTGGTAGTTACAGTCATAAGATCCACTTTTCCTTCAGTCACCCCAGGAATGAATACACATGTTGATAGCTCTGCTCCTCTCACTTATGTCTTACATGAAATGGGAGATTCAGATAGAATTTGATCACATCATTCTCTCTCTCAAATGTTTACATTTTAGTGATTTAGCAGATGCTCTTATCCAGAGTGAATTACTGTAGTGAGTGCATACATTTTCGTATTGGTGCCCCATGGGAATTGAACCCACTATGCTGGAAGCCCCATGCTCTACCAACTGAGCGACTTGGGTCTCTCTCTCTCTCTCTCTCTCTCTCTCTCTCTCTCTCTCTCTCTCTCTCTCTCTCTCTCTCTCTCTCTCATACACAGATTGTGAGAGATGTATATATTTGGAATGGGTTCAAGTGGTTACAAATAAGGAAATAGTTTAATTTATTCCATCCTGTTCCTGAATAATCCAAATGTTTGCCCTATTCAATAACACAACAGTTAATACAATATAACAGTGAATTATGATCAGCTGACGACCCCGTCCCACTCCTCCCTATCTCAGCAGCCCACAGCATCCTTAAAAATACATTAACCTAATCAATAACATGGAAGGACAATTAAACAAGAGGCAGGTCTGCGTTTACCATGCTATAGTTCTTGCTTGAGATGATGAACATATGACGTAGTTATTTTTAAATGAATTATCTCTTACAAATAATAACACTATCACATACCTAAACATCACGCTTGCAAATTACATTTGTATATATAAAGCGACTTCGTAATGAATTCCAAAACATTTTGGCATGACTAAACATAGACCACCACGCAATATGGCACGATTCAACAAACCAATAAGGTAACAATTAAATGACTTACTTTAAGACGGCGCTGTCCCCTTGTCTGACAGTGATGTTGTCCTTTGAAAAAGAATCCCCGCTCCTAGCTGGCACTCCTGCAGGTACAAGGAATAGCAGTCTTAGACCGATGACAACAAGGCATTTCCAAGGCGCCACAAAATAACCACAAATGCCCATTTTCCTTCACTGCGCAACTTCCACGAAAACTTCAATGTCAAATATTCCTTGCTCGGTGCAAAGTAGATATGGCCACAGAAATTCGACTCCACTCAAGATGCTGTTGTGGTGGTCGACCTCTATTTGCTTGCCTCAAATAGAAGGTGAGAATGCGGCGTGTTATCGTTCAATATAAAAAAAAGTAGGCTATATCTGCGGCTCCAGTACTTTTGGATTTCTCCAAGAAATGTCCACCAGCTACAACAGGCTTCAAGGAAAAAAGCGATGTGTGTTTCCGTCTCCCCTGCTCTGTGTATGTTATTTGACTCGCCAAGAGATGGATGCTCGCGCAAAGATGCATCAGCAGTCTCCACTTGGGTAGTTCTCCCGATAGCCTACAGCACAACACTGCAGTGACTCCTGAAACAAGTATGCTCTGAAATCAGTTGTGTATTCTTATTTGTCAAGTAGGCTTCATAAACTAAATCCACCAGACAGACAGCTCCGCAGAATCAAATGAAATCACTCCTTCATAATGAGTGTGTGCCTTGCGCAGGTTAGTCAGTGCTCTCTGGTGCGCAGGTTATATAACTCTGTGAACCATCTGCGCAGCATCCCTACTCCCGCTATTTTTAATACCCCAGTGGATCATCAAGGAGGCGATTTGTATTGATAAATCTATAGGCTGTGTATATACTTCCATTAAGCTATATATCCTAGTTTGCGTTATAATGGCAATAACCACCACAATTAATAGGTCAATTGGGTTGCCTAAATCATTAACATAATGCAGTCAATTATTTGAATACTGTATTGGGAACGCTTAGCTAATCATCTGACATGTACTTTCTTTAACATATCAAGGATGATCTATGCTTTGCTGAATAGTATAAGTGGAATGCTATACTTTTGTATGTGTGTTTGTGTGTGTGTGTTTGTGTGAGTGTCTGCGCATGCGTGTGTGAGAGATGCGGGGCATATATTTGGAGATATATTTCATTATTTATTTCCAAATACTTATAAAACGAACATCATTTTGTACATTTAATGCTAAAATAGTATCTGAAAGAGATTTTGATTTGTGTGTGCGGCTCATTGCAGAAATGTATGTGTAGGCCTAGGACATACTGTCAATGTTGAAATTACACAATATTTGGTCCCAGTAAAGTTTGTGAGTAAGTAGTGTGACAATGTTTTACTACACTGTAAATACATTGTACCTATACCTGCATAGGTTTTTGCAATGTACGGCATGAGCTGGTTGTTGAATAGCTCTGCCCAAACATCGTTCCATGGAATTTATCATAAGCACTTATGTATCCTCAGGGTCTTGGCTGCAAGTAACGCTATTCCAGGAGAGCTACTGACCTGTAGGTTTTCACTCCAACCCTAATCTAGCGCACCTGATTCTAATAATTAGCTGGTTGATAAACTGAATCAAGTTAGTTACAACTGGGTTTAGAGCAAAAACCTACAGGAGGGTAGCTCTCCAGGAACAGGATTGGAGAACCCTGAACTAGGGCATGCAGTGCACATCACTGTGCTAGGAGAAGTTTGCATTGTTATTGTAAGCATGTTATTCCAGTCTGTCCTGCATACAGTCGTGGTCAAAAGTTTTGAGAATGACACAAATACTAATTTTCACAAAGTCTGCTGCCTCAGTTTTGATGATGGCAATTTGCATGTACTCCAGAATGTCATGAAGAGTGATCAGATGAATTGCAATTAATTGCAAAGTCCCTCATTGCCACGAAAATGAACTTAATCCCCCAAAACATTTCCACTGCATTTCAGCCCTGCCACAAAAGGACCAGCTGCCATCATGTCAGTGATTCTCTCGTTAACACAGGTGAGAGTGTTGACGAGGACAAGACTGGAGATAACTCTGTCATGCTGATTGAGTTAGAATAACAGACTGGAAGCTTTAAAAGGAGGGTGGTGCTTGAAATCATTGTTCTTCCTCTGTTAACCATGGTTACCTGCAAGGAAACACCTGCCGTCATCATTGCTTTGCACAAAAAGGGCTTCACAGGCAAGGATATTGCTGCTAGTAAGATTGCACCTAAATCAACCATTTATCGGATCATCAAGAACTTCAAGGAGACAGGTTCAATTGTTGTGAAGAAGGCATCAGGGCGCCCAAGAAAGTCCAGCAAGCGCCAGGACCGTCTCCTAAAGTTGATTCAGCTGCGGGATCAGGGCACCACCAGTGCAGCGCTTGCTCAGGAATGGCAGTAGGCAGGTGTGAGTGCATCTGCACGCACAGTGAGGTGAAGACTTTTGGAGAATGGCCTGGTGTCAAGAAGGGCAGCAAAGAAGCCACTTCTCTCCAGGAAAAACATCTGGGACAGACTGATATTCTGCAAATGGTACAGGGATTGGACTGCTGAGGACTGGGGTAAAGTCATTTTCTCTGATGAATCCCCTTTCCGATTGTTTGGGGCATCCGGAAAACACCTTGTCCGGAGAAGACAAGTTGAACGCTACCATCAGTCCTGTGTCATGCCAACAGTAAAGCATCCTGAGACCATTCATATGTGGGGTTGCTTCTCAGCCAAGGGAGTGGGCTCACTCACAATTTTGCCTAAGAACATAGCCATGAATAAAGAATGGTACCAACACATCCTCTGAGAGCAACTTCTCCCAACCATCCAAGAACAGTTTGGTGACGAACAATACCTTTTCCAGCATGATGGAGAACCTTGCCATGAGGCAAAAGTGATAACTAAGTGGCTCGTGGAACAAAACATCGACATTTTGGGTCCATGGCCAGGAAACTCCCCAGACCTTAATCCCATTGAGAACTTGTGGTCAATCCTCAAAAGGCGGGTGGACAAACAAAAACCCACAAATTCTGACAAACTCCAAGCATTGATTATGCAATAATGGGCTGCCATCAGTCAGGATGTGGCCCAGAAGTTAATTGACAGCATGCCAGGGCGGATTGCAGAGGTCTTGAAAAAGAAGGGTCAACACTACAAATACTGACTCTTTGCATAAACTTAATGTAATTGTCAATAAAAGCCTTTGACACTTATGGAATGCTTGTAATTATACTTCAGTATACCATAGTAACATATCATAACACTGAAGCAGTGAACTTTGTGAAAACCAATACTTGTGTCATTCTCAAAACTTTTGACCACGACTTTTGTACATAGACCTAGATCCATGGCCTCCCAGACCACATATTAACACACCCAAAGCATTGCCCTTCTAATTTCATCCACTGAAATACGCATATTTGTATGCATGAGGCTTGATTTGGCAGACGGAGCCAGGGATATAGGGGTCACTGTTTGTTTTGACATGCACACAGCCCCTTGGATTTACTGAGGCAGTGTTCAATTTATTATAAGGTTGTTAGTGGGGGAATTATGATGATGACCCAATCTGAAAAAATTGGGCTAAGATAACAGTTAATTAAAACTCTATCTAGCCTGTGATGCAAGCTGAGCATGGTCTGCTTGCACGACGTCCACATCGAACTCAATGGCTTTTTAATTAAAACCCCTCACGCTGACCTCAGCAAATCTAAGATATGTGGTCTTAATTAACGTGGGTTGCTAGGTAGGGGGGAACATCTCGGTGAAACACTTGTTTCCAAAACACCCCCAACTGATTAGGGTGACAACATTTTGTGTATGATAGACTTTCCATAACATCAGGCCTGTTTATCAGCTTGAACAACCTCATCTTAATTAAAGGCCTACTCTGTGATATTTACAGACATTCTGGATAATGTAAATTAATTATACAATATATACGAATATTACTTATAAATGCCCCATGCCATGAGCGTTGATCAACTGTCTAACCCCACCATAACTCAAAATATAAGGAAGTTCTACATCCCTCAGCTTTATAGCCAACCAAGTGGCAGGGTTGTTGTTTTATAGTTTTTCGAATTTAAGCTACAATATATAGGGCAATGGAACATTACATTTTTCACTATATGGCTGAGTCAACCATTGCAATTACCTGGGGATTAGGAGTAAATTCACATATATATTTAGGGAATTTACAGTACTTTTAAAGAGTCTTTAGTCACAGTAAGACTGTGTAATCCAGAGGAAAATATTTAAGCATTTGGTGCCCTTCAATTATTTGAATGTGCAGACATCTTCTTTCTGAATTATCAATAGCTCTACTCACTCAGTTCTCTGCAGAGATATTCAACATAGATATGCTGATACCTTGTATTAGGTAGGCATGGCTCATCTGACCTTTATATGACTTTCCTAGGAAAAAATGAAATGCATGCTAACTAGAGTATAATTGATACTGAGCCCAGTCAATGAAGGTTTTGACCTTGAGCTCAACTCTGAATATGGCATCAATTAAGAATTTGCTCTAATTTAGACTAAACATGCAAGAAGCATGTTTTTTGGCGACTTGTTAATTTTCAAAATGTCTGAAAATAAACAACATTTGTCTGCAAATGTAACTTTGAAGGCTAAGTAATAAAGTGGTACTTTGTCTGGACATTAAACGTTTTTTGAAGGCTCTAGCAAATTTTTTAAGCCATGTGGTCTAGATTTATTGTGACAGTAGGCAAAGCATGAAAGATATCAGCAAGAACCTTGGTGGGTACACGACATGGTGAGCACTATAGCAAATTAAAGTACTTATTTATTCCTAAGAAGTCCAGGGACAGAGAGAATGGTGGTGTTCTCTCACCCTGAAAGAGCCTGCAAACAATACTTATTGTGCAACAGTAAATGGTTGATTTTGCAAATACGCGCACTTGAATATTGAATGTTATTGAAAATGAAACCTCTTGAAACTGCTTTTTATCTATCTGAATATTTTCTTCACTCTGTCTGGAAACAAGATCTAATAGTGGCTGAGACCATACTATTTAAGAATATAAAGATTTTTATCGGTTTCCCCAAATACCCGAGGATAAATATAATTACCACCACGTCATAAAATTTGCTATTTCAGTTTAAAAGGAAATTGCAGAAATTGTGCCAAAGGTATTTTATATAACATTTCACATTATTTATTTTTTCATAATGTTTAAAAAAAAACTATTTTGAAGTTTTCTTAATTATATGTATTCATCATTGTCATGTCTAAATGTCCATACAGTGCCTTGCAAAAGTATTCATCCCCCTTGGCGTTTTTCCTATTTTGTTGCATTACAACATGTAATTTAAATGGATTTTTATTTGGATTTCATGTAATGGACATACACAAAATAGTCCAAATTGGTGAAGTGAAATGAAAAAAATAATTTGTTTAAAAAAATTCTAAAAAATAAATAATGGAAAAGTGGTGCATGCATATGTATTCACCCCCTTTGCTATGAAGCCCCTAAATAAGATCTGATGCAACCAATTACCTTCAGAAGTCACATAATTAGTTAAATAAAGTCCACCTGTGTGCAATCTAAGTGTCACATGATCTGTCACATGATCTCAGTATATATACACCTGTTCTGAAAGGCCCCAGAGTCTGCAACACCACTAAGCAAGGGGCACCACCAAGCAAGCGGCACCATGAAGACCAAGGAGCTCTCCAAACAGGTCAGGGACAAAGTTATGTAGAAGTACAGATCAGGGTTGGGTTATTAAAAAAATCTCACAGAGCACCATTCAATCCATTATAATTTTTTAAAAAGAATATGGCACCACAACAAACCTGCCAAGAGAGGGCTGCCCACCAAACCTCACGGACCAGGCAAGGAGGGCATTAATCAGAGAGGCAACAAAGAGACCAAAGATAACCCTGAAGGAGTTGCAAAGCTCCACAGCGGAGATTGGAGTATCTGTCCATAGGACCACTTTAAGCCGTACACTCCACCGAGCTGGGCTTTACGGAAGAGTGGCCAGAAAAAAAGGCAATACTTAAAGAAAAATATAAGCAAACAAGTTTGGTGTTTGCCAAAAGCCATGTGGGAGACTCCCCAAACATATGGAAGAAGGTACTCTGGTCAGATGAGACTAAAATGTAGCTTTTTGGCCATCAAGGAAAACGCTATGTCTGGCGCAAACCCAACACCTCTCATCACCCAGAGAACACCATCCCCACAGTGAAGCATGGTGGTGGCAGCATCATGCTGTGGGGATTTTTCATCGGCAGGGACTGGGAAACTGGTCAGAATTGAAGGAATGATGGATGGCGCTAAATAGAGGGAAATTCTTGAGGGAAACCTGTTCCAGTCTTCCAGAGATTTGAGACTGGGATGGAGGTTCACCTTCCAGCAGGACCATGACCCTAAGCATACTGCGAAAGCAACACTCGAGTGGTTTAAGGGGAAACTTTTAAATGTCTTGGAATGGCCTAGTCAAAGCCCAGACCTCAATCCAATTGAGAATATGTGGTATGACTTAAAGATTGCTGTACACCAGCGGAACCCATCCAACTTGAAGGAGCTGGAGCAGTTTTTCCTTGAAGAATGGGCAAAAATCCCAGTGACTAGATGTGCCAAGCTTATAGAGACATACCCCAAGAGATTTGCAGCTGTAATTGCTGCAAACGGTGGCTCTACAAAGTATTGACTTTGGGGTGGTGAATAGTTATGCATGCTCAAGTTTTCCGTTTTTTTGTCTTATTTCTTGTTTGTTTCACAGTAAAAAAGATTTTGCACCTTCAAAGTGGTAGGCATGTTGTGTAAATCAAATGATGCAAACCCCCCAAAAATCCATTTTAATTCCAGGATGTAAAGCAACAAAATAGGAAAAATGCCAAGCGGGGTGAATACTTCCACAAGCCACGTGGGGAAAAAAAGTATTTAGTCAGCCACCAATTGTGCAAGTTCTCCCACTTAAAAAGATGAGAGAGGCCTGTAATTTTCATCATAGGTACACGTCAACTATGACAGACAAAATGAGAATTTTTTTCCAGAAAATCACATTGTATGATTTTTTATGAATTTATTTGCAAATTATGGTGGAAAATAAGTATTTGGTCAATAACAAAAGTTTCTCAATACTTTGTTATATACCCTTTGTTGGCAATGACACAGGTCAAACGTTTTCTGTAAGTCTTCACAAGGTTTTCACACACTGTTGCTGGTATTTTGGCCCATTCCTCCATGCAGATCTCCTCTAGAGCAGTGATATTTTGGGGCTGTCGCTGGGCAACACAGACTTTCAACTCCCTCCAAAGATTTTCTATGGGGTTAAGATCTGGAGACTGGCTAGGCCACTCCAGGACCTTGAACTGCTTCTTACGAAGCCACTCCTTCGTTGCCCGGGCGGTGTGTTTGGGATCATTGTCATGCTGAAAGACCCAGCCACGTTTAATCTTCAATGCCCTTGCTGATGGAAGGAGGTTTTCACTCAAAATCTCATGATACATGGCCCCATTCATTCTTTCCTTTACACGGATCAGTCGTCCTGGTCCCTTTGCAGAAAAACAGCCCCAAAGCATGATGTTTCCACCCCCATGCTTCACAGTAGGTATGGTGTTCTTTGGATGCAACTCAACATTCTTTGTCCTCCAAACACGACGAGTTGAGTTTTTACCAAAAAGTTATATTTTGGTTTCATCTGACCATATGACATTCTCCCAATCCTCTTCTGGATCATCCAAATGCACTCTAGCAAACTTCAGACGGGCCTGGACATGTACTGGCTTAAGCAGGGGGACACGTCTGGCACTGCTGGATTTGAGTCCCTAGCGGCGTAGTGTGTTACTGATGGTAGGCTTTGTTACTTTGGTCCCAGCTCTCTGCAGGTCATTCACTAGGTCCCCCCATGTGGTTCTGGGATTTTTGCTCACCGTTCTTGTGATCAATTTGACCCCACGGGGTGAGATCTTGCGTGGAGCCCCAGATCGAGGGAGATTATCAGTGGTCTTGTATGTCTTCCATTTCCTAATAATTGCTCCCACAGTTGATTTCTTCAAACCAAGCTGCTTACCTATTGCAGATTCAGTCTTCCCAGCCTGGTGCAGGTCTACAATGTTGTTTCTGGTGTCCTTTGACAGCTCTTTGGTCTTGGCCATAGTGGCGTTTGGAGTGTAACTGTTTGAGGTTGTGGACAGGTGTCTTTTATACTGATAACAAGTTCAAACAGGTGCCATTAATACAGGTAACAAGTGGAGGACAGAGGAGCCTCTTAAAGAAGAAGTTACAGGTCTGTGAGAGCCAGAAATCTTGCTTGTTTGTAGGTGACCAAATACTTATTTTCCACCATAATTTGCAAATAAATTCATTAAAAATCCTACAATGTGATTTTCTGGAAAAAAAATTCTCAATTTGTCTGTCATAGTTGACGTGTACCTATGATGAAAATTACAGGCCTCTCTCATATTTTTAAGTGGGAGAACTTGCACAATTGGTGGCTGACTAAATACTTTTTTTCCCCACTGTATATGAAAGACAGGGGGGCACAACTACACATGGCAATGGAAAGGGAAATGTTTGCATTGAGAAGAAATATGGGGTTAAACGTCTACATTTTCTTATCTCTGAAGTAGTCCAAGAGGCCTGAGAGAGTATATTGCATAAGCGGCCTGATAGACTAATATAATCTACTTCCATAAACACCATACTACCATATTTTGTCTTTTTCACTAGCCTATATTGTTATTTGTTAACTAACTTCTCTGGTGACATTTGATGTCAGTTTAAAAAATATATCTTTCTTTGAGCCAACTGCATTATGAATGCATAGGAATCGATTAGATATTATGAATCAATACAGCATGTTATATAATACAATGCATTATACTACCTGTCTGTGATTCATTATGAATGCATACAGTATGTGGGTCGTTCCACCAATTCGGTGCCTTTTGAGAATTTTAACTTTAAAAAAGCAACAACAACAAAAAACAATTGATTTCATCTAATTTTAACATTCTGTCATAAAGAGCACATGATCAACATATTAAAAAACAAGTTTTCCCAACTCATGAGTTTAACAACAAAACATGACTATGGTAAGTGCCTATTAAGTGCCAAATAAAGTAACAGGGTTGACCGTAATAGGATTGACGATTTCATCTTATATGAGCCATAAATCACCTTGTGACAGGGGGAATGGAAGCTTGATGCATGCATTTTTTTATTGTTAAAACATTTCTACACTAGAAGAAAAAAGCATTCCAAAAAGGTTATTTGCAGAGGGATAGGGTTCTACCAAGAACCATTTTGATCAGAATAACCCTATTTGGAAGACAACGGTTCTTTGTAAGGCAAAAGGTTCTACATAGAACATTTAACATCCTAAGAAACGTTTTTGGAAGAAAGGGCTCTTTTATGATTCTTTGGAAGTCAAGATGTCTTCTTTGGAAGGTAAGAAGGGTTCTACATACAGTGACGGAATTTTTTTTTGATCCCCTGCTGATTTTGTACGTTTGCCCACTGACATGATCAATCTATAATTTTAATGGTAGGTTTATTTGAACAGTGAGAGACAGAATAACAACAACAAAATCCAGGAAAATGCATGTAAAAAATGTTATAAATTGATTTGCATTTTAATGAGGGAAATAAGTATTTGACCCCCTCTCAATCAGAAAGATTTCTGGCTCCTAGGTGTCTTTTATACAGGTAACGAGCTGAGATTAGAGCACACTCTTAAAGGGAGTGCTCCTAATCTCAGCGTGTTACCTGTATAAAAGACACCTGTCCACAAAAGCAATCAATCAATCAGATTCCAAACTCTCCACCATGGCCAAGACCAAAGAGCTCTCCAAGGATGTCAGGGACAAGGTTGTAGACCTACACAAGGCTGGAATGGGCTACAAGACCATCGCCAAGCAGCTTGGTGAGAAGGTGACAACAGTTGGTGCGATTATTCGCAAATGGAAGAAACACAAAAGAACTGTCAATCTCCCTCGGCCTGGGGCTCCATGCAAGATCTCACCTCGTGGAGTTGCAATGATCATGAGAACGGTGAGGAATCAGCCCAGAACTACACGGGAGGATCTTATCAATGATCTCAAGGCAGCTGGGACCATAGTCACTAAGAAAACAATTGTTAACACACTACGCCGTGAAGGATTGAAATCCTGCAGCGCCCGCAAGGTCCCCCTGCTCATGAAAGCACATAAACAGGCCCGTCTGAATTTTGCCAATGAACATCTGAATGATTCACAGGAGAACTGGGTGAAAGTGTTGTGGTCAGATGAGACCAAAATCGAGCTCTTTGGCATCAACTCAACTCGCCGTGTTTGGAGGAGGAGGAATGCTGCCTATGACCCTAAGAACACCATCCCCACCATCAAACATGGAGGTGGAAACATTATGCTTTGGGGGTGTTTTTCTGCTAAGGGGACAGGACAACTTCACCGCATCAAAGGGACGATGGACGGAGCCATGTACCGTCAAATCTTGGGTGAGAACCCCCTTCCCTCAGCCAGGGCATTGAAAATGGGTCGTGGATGGGTATTCCAGCATGACAATGACCCAAAACACACGGCCAAGGCAACAGAGGAGTGACTCAAGAAGAAGCACATTAAGGTCCTGGAGTGGCCTAGCCAGTCTCCAGACCTTAATCCCATAGAAAATCTGTGGCGGGAGCTGAAGGTTGGAGTTGCCAAACGTCAGCCTTGAAACCTTAATGACTTGGAGAAGATCTGCAAAGAGGAGTGGGACAAAATCCCTCCTGAGATATGTGCAAACCTGGTGGCCAACTACAAGAAATGTCTGACCTCTGTGATTGCCAACAAGGGTTTTGCCACCAAGTACTAAGTCATGTTTTGCAGAGGGGTCAAATACTTATTTCCCTCATTAAAATGCAAATCAATTTATAACATTTTTTACATGCATTTTTCTGGATTTCTTTGTTGTTATTCTGTCTCTCACTGTTCAAATAAACCTACCATTAAAATTATAGACTGATCATGTCTTTGTCAGTGGGCAAACGTACAAAATCAGCAGGGGATCAAATACTTTTTTCCCTCACTGTAGATATATTAAGATATATACATTCGACGACCGCAAAGGCGGGGTCATCGTGGAAGTATTTTCAGTTTAGCTCTTTCCATGGTAATAACAATGCAAAATGAGGTTTTATGACTTTTAAATTGAATGTTAAAGCATGTCAGTTCACAGAGTCAATTTTCATCGTTTTAATGTCAATTAACATGAAAGATGCATTTCAGCCTATGAAATGTAGGCTGACAATATTTTCCCTTGCTCTTCCTGTCAACAGAGGGGATTAACATTTCCAACAGATTATCTTTTCATATATTTTTTTATAATAGCTCCGAAGGCAACATTAAACTATTTTTCTTCCACTAGCCAAAAGTGTCTGATTTCGGCTCCAATGTGTTCACAAATAATTTGATGACAGAAATGAGGATGCATTGAAGCCCTTTCAATTTTCTCAATGTCTCTAACAAGGATGAGTCAAAAAGCCTGAAGGAAGGGTTTATTATCCTTTTCAAAAGCAAAACTGAAAGTAAATATAAATCATTCTTCTTCTATTCTCTGCCTCCCTTTCAGTGGAAATGCCTGAAGGAAGCAGTGAAAGTGGCAAGACATGGATATCTGAAAAAGTATATTGGAGAAAAGGCTATAAACTGTTGCACTAACATGATAAAGTATATAAAAGATTACACTTGTTGCAGTCATATTATAGTCTCTATATACAGTGGGGGAAAAAAGTAATTAGTCAGCCACCAATTGTGCAAGTTCTCCCACTTAAAAAGATGAGAGAGGCCTGTAATTTTCATCATAAGTACACGTCAACTATGGCAGACAAAATGAGAAAAAATTATCCAGAAAATCACATTGTAGGATTTTTTATGAATTTATTTGCAAATTATGGTGGAAAATAAGTATTTGGTCAATAACAAAAGTTTCTCAATACTTTGTTATATACCCATTCCTCCATGCAGATCTCCTCTAGAGCAGTGATGTTTTGGGGCTGTCGCTGGGCAACACGGACTTTCAACTCCCTCCAAAGATTTTCTATGGGGTTGAGATCTGGAGACTGGCTAGGCCACTCCAGGACCTTGAAATGCTTCTTACGAAGCCCCTCCTTCGTTGCCTGGGCGGTGTGTTTGGGATCATTGTCATGCTGAAAGATCCAGCCACGTTTCATCTTCAATGCCCTTGCTGATGGAAGGAGGTTTTCACTCAAAATCTCACGATACATGGCCCCATTCATTCTTTCCTCTACACGGATCAGTCGTCCTGGTCCCTTTGCAGAAAAACAGCCCCAAAGCATGATGTTTGCACCCCATGCTTCACAGTAGGTATGGTGTTCTTTGGATGCAACTCAGCATTCTTTGTCCTCCAAACACGACGAGTTGAGTTTTTACCAAAAAGTTCTATTTTGGTTTCATCTGACCATATGACATTCTCCCAATCCTCTTCTGGATCATCCAAATGCACTCTAGCAAACTTCAGATGGGCCTGGACATGTACTGGCTTAAGAAGGGGGACATGTCTTGCACTGCAGGATTTGAGTCCCTGGCGGCGTAGTGTGTTACTGATGGTAGGCTTTGTTACTTTGGTCCCAGCTCTCTGCAGGTCATTCACTAGGTCCCCCCGTGTGGTTCTGGGATTTTTGCTCACCGTTCTTGTGATCATTTTGACCCCACGGGGTGAGATCTTGCGTGGAGCCCCAGATCGAGGGAGATTATCAGTGGTATGTCTTCCATTTCCTAATAATTGCTCCCACAGTTGATTTCTTCAAACCAAGCTGCTTACCTATTGCAGATTCAGTCTTCCCAGCCTGGTGCAGGTCTACAATTTTGTTTCTGGTGTCCTTTGACAGCTCTTTGGTCATGGCCATAGTGGAGTTTGGAGTGTGACTGTTTGAGGTTGTGGACAGGTGTCTTTTATACTGATAACAAGTTCAAATAGGTGCCATTAATACAGGTAACGAATGGAGGACAGAGGAGCCTCTTAAAGAAGAAGTTACAGGTCTGTGAGAGCCAGAAATCTTGCTTGTTTGTAGGTGACCAAATACTTATTTTCCACCATAATTTGCAAATAAATTCATAAAAAATCCTACAATGTGATTTTCTGGAGAAAAAAAATCTCCATTTGTCTGTCATAGTTGACATATACCTATGATGAAAATTACAGGCCTCTCTCATCTTTTTAAGTGGGAGAACTTGCACAATTGGTGGCTGACTAAATAATTTTTTCCCCCACTGTAAAGCCTTTGTGGAACATTTAATACTATGGTTGACTGGTTTTGTGGTAATGTTCCAGAAATGGTTAATTTGTCTTTATTAGCATTGTGGCATCCTTTTTTTGGTGATCTACTTGCGATCACAGCCAGGTATGATCTGCGCTTGTTCTAACATGAGATAATTGCTAGAATAAATGACTTAAAAGTCATATACTCTGTTAAAGGGACACACAGTATTCAGACCCCTTACATTTTTCCACATTTTGCTACGTTACAGCGTTATTCTAAAATTGATTGTCCCCCCCCCCCCTAATTTTTGCAAATGTATAAAAAAAACTATTTTCAGGTCTCTTCAGAGATGTTCGATCGGGTTCATGTCCGGGCTCTGACTGGGCCACTCAAGGACATTCAGAGACTTGTCCCGAAGCCACTCCTGTGTTGTCTTGGCTGTGTGCTTAGGGTCATTGTCCTGTTGGAAGGTGAACCTTCACCCCAATCTGAGGTCCTGAGCGCTCTGGAGCAGGTTTTCATCAAGGATCTCTCTGTACTTTGCTCCGTTCATTGTTCCCCCGATCCTGACTAGTCTCCCAGTCCCTGCAGCTGAAAAACATCATGCTGCCACCACCATGCTTCACTGTAAGGATGGTATTGGCCAGGTCATGAGTGGTGCCTGGCTTCCTCCAGACGTGATGCTTGGCATTCAGGCCAAAGAGTTCAATCTTGGTTTCATCAGACCAGAGAATCTTGTTTCTCATGGTCTCTGAGAGTCCTTTAGGTGCCTTTTGGCAAACTCCAAGCGGGCTGCCATATGCCTTTTACTGAGGAGTGGCTTCCGTCTGGCCATTCTACCATAAATGCCTGATTGGTGGAGTGCTGCAGAGATGGTTGTCCTTCTGGAAGGTACTCCCTTCACCACAGAGGAACTCTGGAGATCTGTCAAAGTGACCATCGGGTTCTTGGTCACCTCCCTGACCAAGGCCCTTCTCCCCAGATTGCTCAGTTTGGTGTTCTTGGGGACCTTCAATGCTGCAGACATTTTCTGGTACCCTTCCCCAGATCTGTGCCTCAACACAATCCTGTCTCGGAGCTCTACGGACAATTCCTTCGACCTCATGGCTTGGTCTTTGCTCTGACATGCACTGTCAACTGTGGGACCTTAAATAGACAGGTGTGTGTCTTTCCAAATCATGTCCAATCAATTTAATTTACCACAGGTGGACTCCTATCTAGTTGTAGAAACATCTCAAGGATGATCAATGGAAACAGGATGCACCTGAGCTCAATTTCGAGTCTCATAGCAAAGGGTCTGAATACTTATGTAAATAAGGTATTTCTGTTTTTTATTTTTAATACATTTGCAAACATTCTAAAAATGTTTTGTAATTATGGGGTATTGTGTGTGTAGATTGATGAGTATTTTTATTTATTTAATCCATTTTAGAATAAGGCTGTAAAATAACAGAATGAGGAAAAAGTTAAGGGATCTGAATACTTTCCGAATGCACTGTATGCTACAATATAGCATCAGTTGTGTTTAAACGGATTGTAAAGTATGACAAGTCAATGCTAAACTCAATCAGCGGTCTTGAGAAAACCTAAGAGACCTACTCCATATAAAACTTGATGGATGTTCATTCCTTCTAAAGTCAGCTCTACTCACTCCAAGATCAGCTCTGTGCTGTATCAAGAAAGAAGACTACACTGCCCTTTCATCAAAAAACACTTTCTGTAATCTTGAAATGATTGCAGGGCTATGGCATTAGGCTAGCATTTTCCCTCTAAATCAACAAATTGCTGTTCCAGTGATATACAGTACAATCAAAGTCTGCTCCAGTGAAGGTGTGAAATCATTATGCTATGGACATGAAAGATGACCTCATAAATATGGCTGCCACCAGATTTAAGCAAATCGCTTCAGGCATGGAAGAGAATTTCAGCTCTCACATTAATACAAGAAGACATTCACCCTTTTTTCCATTTCATTGGAAGGTCTGCTGTATTGTTTTCCTACTGTTGTCACATATTGAGAGCTAGGGACCTTTTGACCTAAGCCGAAGATTGTACTTGAAGAGCATGCATTATCGACTATCAAACATCTTTGCCTGTTTAGTGAACAATTTGAAAAATACTGTCGTACTTGGGAAGGTTAAATACTCGAACCTTGGCACAGACTGAGAAATGGTTCTTTATATAACCAGCTTCAACAAAGATCAGAGTTGGTAGGAAGAAATGTACTTGTCAATGTCTTTTACATAGGAGTATTGAATAGCTCTGTTAACTATTTAATTCCCATGTATTATCAAATGTTGATTAGCTGTTCCAATGTAGTTACAATGTCATTACAACAATCATTTTTAATCCGGTGTATATTTCACTGGTCTTTCCTATGCCTTAACGTTTTTGTTAATAGAACTCAGGAAAGAAGTGCATGCTTCAATTAGTTCCAATAGTTTGCCCATTAACAGTATTAGGTACAGTAAAGTTCACACCCGTCCTAACTTAAGCTTTAAATTGGGCCTATTGTCATCAGGGAGGGAAAGTAGACCAGGGAAATTGGATATGACTATTAAACATTTTACTTGAAACTGCCCCCATAGCCAAAATCGGGCAAACCCTATCAGATATGGTTTGAGTTTGGGATTAAAGAAATCTCATTGGTATGCAAACACTATCTTTGCGCTTTTTACACTGACACTCAGGAGTATTCCTGGAGATGCTTAGGACCACAGTGTGTGGTATTGGGGGTAATATTTGAGCTCCTCTTTCGAAAATTACCTTTCTTCATGTAAGTGCATCTGAGGTTTAGGCAACATGAGAAGTGGTTAGTGCATTGTGGAAATGAGGTTGTTCTGTTGTCCATTCACTGCCTGCAGGCAGAATATTTCAAACAAATACGGGTGAAGAAAATTAGAATCTGTCTTGAAGAGAACAACATTTATCTTGGAATATCGAATGTTCTTAGAGGCAACCATTTACTTTTTTTAATTTAGTCTGTATGGTTTATTTCAGAAGCATACATAAAGACATGGCTCTGGATCTTATGTATAGTGTATAAATGCTTCTGTATTCCAGGAATGTTGGCTTTGAATGTTGGGGACCAATTGCAATAGTATTATCTTATAATGTTTATGCAGATATGAGTATGGGTCATGTCCTATTCTGTTCCATTCAGGATGTTACCGGTTGTGTGAACCTCATACAGCTGCTCGATAAACAGATCTGGCATTCCTTTCTGTTCAACTAGAACTTATTTCATTTTGAAACATTTGAGATGTTAGTTTGTGACAATTGTTGACAATTGTTCTGTCTATCTATTCTCTAAAGACGTGGCAGCTGTGGGGAAGTAGGGAGGCTTTGATCATTAAAAAAAAGAACCCAACGATCTGTCTGACATCAGTTTTGAACCACACACTGTAAATAATGAAGGTCGTCTGTGACCTAATGCAAAACCGGCTTCTCCCAACCCCAAGCTGCCAGGGCATTGGTTCCGTTGTTCATAAATACCTAAATCCTAGGTCGTACCGTCACTCACCCAAACTTTCTCAAGTCATCCCAAGATTAATATGTGCCCTAACCCTGAAACGATTCTACTGGAGATTATGATTAATATCTCGCAGTGCCCCAATCCTTCACTGTCACAAAGTTGTGCTCATCCCCAAACTGCACAGAGGGGAGACAGTCAGTGACAGCCATCTTTGATGGTGGCCATATTGGGTTAAGCGGCTGCATTTATGGAAACAAGCGAGGGGATGTTGTGTAAAGGTTTTTATGATTCCAAGTTCTGTTGACACCATACAGTAAAGTTTTATAACAGAGACGTGACTGGTTTATTAAATGTTATAGCACAGCAGGGAGTTGTAGAGATGCCTGTCTCTCTCTTATGTGGAGGAATTGTAGAATTCTACCTGAAGAAGATTCTCCACACTCCACACATTTTGTGTTACAGCCTGAATTTGAAAATTGATTAAATTAAGATTTATTTTCACTGGCCTACACACAATGCCCCATAATGTCAAAGTGGAATTATGTTTTTCTGAATTTTAACAAATTAATAAAAAATGAAAAGCTGAAATATCTTGAGTCAATAAGTTCAGGAGTAAAAATGTGCTTAACAATTCACATAATAAGTTGCATTGACTCACTCTGTGTGCAATAATTGTGTTTACATGATTTTTGAATGACTACCTCATCTGTGTACCCCACATATACAGTTATCTGTAAGGTCCCTCAGTCGGGCAGTGAATTTCAACACAGATTCAACCACAAAGACCATTGAGGTTTTCCAATGCCTCGCAAAGAAGTGCATCAATTGGTAGGTGAGCATGGTGAAGTTATGAATTACACTCACGACAAAGATACAGGCATCCTTCCTACCTCAGTTGCTGGAGAAGAAGGAAACCGCTCAGGGATTTCACCATGAGACTTTAAAACAGTTACAGAGTTGAATGGATGTGATAGGAGAAAACTGAGAATGGATCAACAACATTGTAGATACTCCACAATACTAACCTAATTGACAGAGTGAAGCCTGTACAGAATAAAAATATTCCAAAACATTGTATTGTATTTGTATTCATTAAGGATCCCCATTACTCTTCCTGGGGTCCAGCAACATTAAGGCAGTTACAGTATACACAATTTAAAATATTACATGACATTACATTTCATAATACTTTTCACAACACATTAAGTGTGTTCCCTCAGAACACCACTCTACTGTCACATATCTACAATACAAAATCCATGTGTACGTGTGTGTAGTGTGCGTGTATTGTCATGTGTTTGTGTGTCTGTGCCTGTGTGTGTCTCTTCACAGTCCCCGCTGTTCCATAAGGTGTATTTTTATCTGTTTTTTTATAACTGATTCTACTGCTTGCACCAGCTACCTGATGTGGAATAGAGTTCCATGTAGCCATGGCTCTATGTAGTACTGTGCGCCTCCCATAGTCTGTTCTTGACTTGGGGATTGTGAAGTGACCTTTGGTGGCATGTCTTGTGGGGTGCATGGGTGTCCGAGCTGTGTGCTAGTAGTTTAAACAGACACCTCGGTGCATTCAGCATGTGAACACTTCTTACAAAAACAAGTAGTGATGAAGTCAATCTCCTTCACTTTGAGGCAGGAGAGATTTACATGCATATTATTAATGTTAGCTCTCCGTGTACATTTAAGGGCCAGCCGTGTCAATTGTGGTTTTCCGAGGACCCTCTTTGTGGCACCTGACCACACGACTGAACAGTAGTCCAGGTGCGACAAAACTAGAGCCTGTTGGACATGCCTTGTTGATAGTGTTGTTATAAAGGCAGAGCAGCGCTTTATTATGGACAGACTTTTCCCCATCTTAGCCACTGTTGTATCAACATGTTTTGACCATGACAGTTTACAATCCAGGGTTACTCCAAGCAGTTTAGTCACCACAACTTGCTCAATTTCTTCATTATTTATTATAAGATTTAGTTGAGGTTTAGGGTTTAGTGAATGATTTGTCCCAAATACAATGCTTTTAGTTTTGGAAATATTTAGGACTAACTTATTTTTTGCCACCCATTCTGAAATTAACTGCAGCTCTTTGTTAAGTTTCACTCTCTGTAGTAGCTGACGTGTATAGTGTTGAGTCATCCGCATACATACTCAAGGCCAGTGGCATGTCATTAGTAAAAATTGAAAAAAGTAAGGGGCCTAGACTGCTGCCTTGGGGAATTCCTGATTCTACCTGGATTATGTTGGATAGGCTTCCATTAAAGAACACCCTCTGTGTTCTGTTAGACAGGTAACTCTTTATCCACAATATAGCAGGCGGTGTAAAGCCATAACACATACGTTTTTCCATTAGCAGACTATGATTGATAATGTCAAAAGCCGCACTGAAGTCTAACCTAAAAGCTCCCACAATCTTTTTATTATCAATTTCTCTCAGCCAATCATCAGTCATTTGTGTACGTGTCGTGCTTGTTGAATGTCCTTCCCTATAAGCGTGCTGAAAGTCTGTTTACAGTAAAATAGCATTGTCATTTTTTTCCAAAAGTTTAGTAAAGGTTGGTAACAGGCTGATTGGTCGGCTATTTGAGCCAGTACAGGGGACATTACTATTCTTGGGTAGCGGAATTACTTTTGCTTACCTCCAGGCCTTAGATTGAAGATATGGCAAATAGGAGTGGCAATATCGTCCGCTACTATCCTCAGTAATTTTCCTTCCAAGTTGTCAGACCCCGGTGGCTTGTCATTGTTGATAGACAACAATAATTGCTTCACCTCTTCCACACTCACTTTACGGAATTCAAAATTACAATGGTTGCCTTTCATAATTTGATCAGTTAAACTTGGATGTGTAGTGTCAGCGTTTGTTGCTGGCATGTCATGCTAATCTTGCCAATGAAAAAATAATTGAAGTAATTGGCAATATCAGTGGGTTTTGTGATGAATGAACCATCTGATTGAATGAATGATGGAGCTGAGATTGCCTTTTTGCCCAAAATGTCATTTAAGGTGCTCCAAAGCTGTTTACTATCATTCTTTATATATTTTATCTTTGTTTCGTAGTACAGTTTCTTTTTTTAAATTCAGATTAGTCACATGATTTCTCAATTTGCAGTATGTTTGCCAATCGGTTGTGCGGCCAGACTTATTTGCCATTCCTTTCGCCTCATCCCTCTCAACCATACAATTTTCCAATTCCTCATCAATCCACTGGGATTTAACCATTTTTACAGACATTTTCTTAATGGGTGCAGGCTTATTAGTAACTGGAATAACCAATTTCATAAATGTGTCAAGTGCAGCTTCTGGTTGCTCTTCATTACACAACACAGACCAACAAATATTATTTACATCAACAACATAGGAATCACTACACAACTTTTGTATGACCTCTTATACACTTAATTAGGCCCAGCCTTTGGAACTTTGGTTTTCCTAGATATGGCTATAATATTGTGATCATTACATCCAATGGATTCTGATACATTTCTGCTGCATTAGTAAAGATGTGATCAATACATGTTGATGATTTCATTCCCGTGCTGTTTGTAACTACCCTGGTAGGTTGACTGATAACCGGAACCAGGTTGCAGGCACTAGTTACAGTTTGAATCTTTTTCTTGAGTGGGTAGCTTGATGAAAGCAAGTCAATATTTAAATCACCCAGAAAATATACCTCTCTATTGATATCACATACATTATCAAGCATTTCACATATGTTATCCAGATACTGACTGTTAGCACTTGGTAGTCTATAGCAGCGAGGTTGAACAGGGTGGTGATAGGGGTTGTGACAATTTCAGCGGATAATTTTTAGAAAGAAAGGGTCCAGATTGTCTAGCCCAGCTGATTTGTAGGGGTCCAGATTTTGCAGCTCTTTCAGAACATCAGCTATCTGAATTTGGGTGAAGGAGAAGCGGGGAGGGGGCATGGGCAAGTTGCAGCGGAGGGTGCAGAACTGGTGGCCGGGGTAGGGGTAGCCAGGTGGAAAGCATGGCCAGCCATAGCAAAATGCTTGTTGAAATGACAGTGTTTTCTATCCTCAGTGCAGTGGGCAGCTGGGAGGAGGTGCTCTTATTCTCCATGGACTTTACAGTGTCCCAAAACCTTTTGGAGTTAGTGCTACAGGATGCAAATTTCTGTTTGAAAAAGTTAGCCTTTGCTTTCCTAACTGATTGTGTATATTGGTTCCTGACTTCCCTGAAAAGTTGCATATCGCGGGGGCTGTTCAATGCTAATGCCATACGCCACAGGATGTTTTTGTGCTGGTCAAGGGCAGTCAAGTCTGGGGTGAACCAGGGACTATATCTGTTCTTAGTTCTGAACTTATTTAAGATGGAGAGGAAAGCACTTTTAAAGAACAACCAGGCATCCTCTACTGACAAAATTAGGTCAATATCCATCCAGGATACCCGGGCAAAGTCAATTAGAAAGGCCTGCTCACTAAAGTGTTTTAGGGAGCGTTTGACAGTGATGAGGGGTGGACGTTTGACCGCAGACCCATTACGGACGCAGGCAATGAGGCAGTGATCGCTGAGATCCTGGTTGAAGACAGCGGAGGTGTGTTTAGAGGGTAAATTAGTCAGGATGATATCTATGAGGGTGCCCATGTTAACAGATTTAGGGTTGTACCTGGTAGGTTCCTTGATAATTTGTGTGAGATTGAGGGCATCTAGTTTAGATTGTAGGACGGCCGGGGTGTTAAGCATATACCAGGTTAGGTCACCAAGCAATATGAACTCTGAGGATAGATGAGGGGCAATCAATTCACATATGGTGTTCAGGGAACAACTGGGGGCTGAGGGGGTTCTGTAGCAAGCGGCAACAGTGAGAGACTTATTTCAGGAAAGGTAGATTTTTAGAAGTAGAAGCTCAAACTGTTTGGGCACAGACCTGGATAGTATGATAGATCTCTACAGTAGATTGCAAACCCCGCCCCCTTTTTGCAGTTCTATCTAGACAGAAAATTTTGTAGTCGGGAATGGACATTTCAGAATTTTGGTGGCCTTCCTAAGCCAGGATTCAGACACTGCTATAACATCAGGGTTGGCTGAGTGTGCTAACGCAGTGAATAACTCAAACTTAGGGAGGAGGCTTCTGATGTTAACATGCAAGAATCCAAGGCTTTTGTGATTACAGAAGTCAACAAATGATAGCACCTGGGGAGCAGGAGTGATACTGGGGGCTACAGGGCCTGGGTTAACCTCTACATCACCAGAGGAACAGAGGAGGAGTAGAATAAAGATACGGCTAAAGGCTTTAAGAACTGCTCTTCTAGTGCGTTGGGTACAGAGAAAAAAAGGGGCCGATTTCCGGGCGTTGTAGAATAGATTCAGGGCATTATGTACAGACAAGGATATGGAAGGATATGAGTACAGTGGAGGTAAACCTAAGCGTTGGGTGAAGATGAAAGAGATAGCATCACTGGAGGCACCGATTGAGCCGGTCTCCGCGTGTGTGGGGGGTGGGAAAAAGGATCTATCTGAGACAGGTTGAGCAGGACTGGGGGCTCTACATTGAAAAAGTACAGTTAGAACTAACAGAAACAGCAATAGGCAAGGCATATTGACATGGGAGATAGGCATAAAGCAGTCACAGGTGTTATTTGAGAGAGCTAAGACAACAGCTGGTAATGGCAATGAAAGTTTGAGCTGAGGCTAAAAAGATAAACAGGATGGGGTACCGTATAAAGGAGCAGTCCAGCAGGCATAAGCTGTGTAGCTGAGTGATCATAAGGTCCAGTGAACAGCAATAAGTACGTCCGGGAGCAGTTCAGTGGCTGCTACACTACAGGCGAGCTGGAGGCACGGCTGTTGATTGTGTGTGCTAGTGGGCCGGGGCTAGCAGATGGATCTTCGTGGTCGTTGCAACTGGAAGCCTGTTGAAACCACATCAGACGATTACGTCGGCAGACCAGTCGTGATGGATCGGCGGGGCTCTGTGTTAACACTAGGAGGTCCCGTCCGGTTGACAGAGAGGTAGATAGCCGGGAGATGGGCCTGGCTCGAGGCTAGCTCAAGGCTAACTGGGGTTAGCTTCAGGACAGTGGTGATTAGAGTTGATTAGCCAACAACGACAACAGCCATTTAGTTGCAGCTAGCTAGTTGCGATGATCTGGTGTTAAGGTCCAGTGATTGAGTGATTCCGGCAGAAAATCCGATATGCTCTGGCTCGATAGCGCAATGTGCAGACTGTGCAGACTGGCCGATAATTGTCCAGACTAGAGCTGGCTGGTATGTAGTGCAGGCCACGGCCACGGACAATGGTGTAGACCGCTAACGGTGGCTAATAGCAAGTAGCTAGTTAGCTGGCTAGCTGGCTAGTTTCAGCCAGAAGTTCTGGATAAAAATGTATGAAGAAATAATAGAGTCCGTTCCACATTGGGTGAGGCGGGTTGCAGGAAAGTATATTTAGTTAAAGGATGGAAAGTGAGATTGAGAAATATATACGAAAAAGACAAAAAAAACAAAAACAGGCTATTTACATGAGGACACTACAGAAAACACAACCGCACTGCTATGCCATCTTGGATTTTACTGAGTTACAGTTCATATAAGGAAATCAGTCAATTGAAATGCATTCATTAGGCCCTAATCTATGGATTTCACATGACTGGGAATACAGATATGCATCTGTTGGTCACAGATACCTTAAAAAAAGGTAGGGCCGTGGATTAGAAAACCAGTCAGTATCTTGTGTGACCAACATTTGCTTCATGCAGTGCCCACATCTCCTTCGCATAGAGTTGATAAGGCTGTTGATTGTGGCCTGTGGAATGTTGTCACACTCCTCTTCAGTAGCTGTGCGAAGTTGCGGGATACTGGTCGGAACTGTAACACACTGTCGTATACGTCGATCCAGAGCATCCCAAACATGCTAAATAGATGACATGTCTGGTGAGTATGCAGGCCATGGAAGAACTGGGATATTTTCAGCTTCCAGGAATTGTGTACAGATCCTTGCGACATGGGGCCGTGCATTATCATGCTGAAACATGAGGTGATGGCTGCGGATGAATGGCACGACAATAGGCCTCAGGATCTCGTTGCGGTATCTCTGTGCATTCAAATTGCCATCGATAAAATGCAATTTTGTTCGTTGTCCTCAGCTTAGGCCTGCCCATAACATAACCCCACCGCCACCATGGGGCACACTGTTCACAACGTTGACATCAGCAAACCGCTCGCCCACATGACGCCATACACTGTCTGCCATCTGCCCGGTAAAGTTGAAACCGGGATCATCTGTGAAAAGCACACTTTTCCAGTGTGCCAGTGGCCGTTGGTTACGACGCCAAACTGTAGTCAGGTGAAGACCCTGGGGAGGACGACGAGCAAGTAGATTAACTTCCCTGAGATGGTTTCTGACAGTTTGTGCAGAAATTCTTCGGTTGTGCAAACCCACAGTTTCGACAGTTGTTCGTGTGGCTGGTCTCAGACGATCCCGCAGGTGAAGAAGCCGGATGTGGAGGTCCTGTGCTGGCATGGTTACAAACGGTCTGCGTTTGTGAGGCCGGTTGGACGTACTGCGAAAGTCTCTAAAACGACATTGGACGCGACTTATGGTAGATAAATTAACATTAAATTCTCCGGCAACAGCTCAGGTGGACATTCTTGCAGTCAGCATGCCAATTGCACACTCCCTCGAAACTTGAGATATCTGTGGCATTGTGATGTGTGACAAAACTGCACATTTTAGAGTGGCCTTTTATTATCCCCAGCACAAGGTGCACCTGTGTAATGATCATGCTGTTTAATCAGCTTCTTGTTATGCCACACCTGTCAGGTGGATGGATTATCTTGGCAAAGGAGAAATGCTCACTAACAGGGATGTTAACTCATTTGTGCCCAAAAATTAGAGAAAAGCTTTTTGTCAGTATGGAAAAGTTCTGCAAAAAAAAACAACAAAAAATAATTTTATTTCAGCTCATGAAACATGTGACCAACACTTTACATGTTGCGTTTATATTTTTGTTCAGTATAGTTTTCAGTTTTCACCACTAAGACCACTCCCAGACAGTCCTAACAAAATTCTTGTTTGAGAAATTGCTCTTTGCTAAGAAGCAATTTTTGTTTCATTTTTATCATTTTAATTGAAACAATCACAGTAAGGTACTTAATTGTTACCCAGAAAGGATTTGATATTGAGAAAGAAACTGCTGCATTGGACCTTTAACGTGTAACTGGTTCCACGAAATGAGTCCCTTTTGCATCCCTTTGATATTTTAAGTAGAAATTATGCACCAATATTGAATTTTCTAAAGCTGTTTTATGAAATTAAGTGCCCTTTAATATAGACCACGTGGAGAATTCAATAAATCAGATTTGCAATATGAATAAAGACTTGCTAAAGTGTCAAAATTCAGCATTTTGTCACCCTCTGTGACTTCTTAACCCACTAACCCCCAGAAATACTTCATATTTGCACCATTGTTGTAAAGCCCTAGTTATTGGTAACTGAACTAAATGACTATCGCCCCGTAGCATTCACTCCTGTCATCATGAAGTGCTTTGAGAGGCTAGTTAAGGATCATATCACCTCCACCTTACCTGACACCCTAGACCCACTTCAATTTGCTTACCGCCCTAATAGATCCACAGACGATGCAATTGCCATCGCACTGCACACTGCCCTATCCCATCTGGACAAGACGAATACCTACGTCAAAATGCTGTTCATTGACTATAGCTCAGCCTTCAACACCATAGTACCCTCCAAGCTCATCATTAAGCTTGGGGCCGTGCGTCTGGACCCCTGCCTGTGCAACTGGGTCCTGGACTTCCTGATGGGCCACCCCCAGGTAGTGAAGGTAGGAAACAACACCTCCACTTCGCTGATCCTCAACACAGGGCCCCCACAAGGATGCGTGCTCAGCCCCCTCCTGTACTCCCTGTTCCCCCATGACTGCGTGGCCATGCACGCCTCCAACTCAATCATCAAGTTTGCAGACGACACAACAGTAGTAGGCCTGATTACCAACAATGACGAGACAGCCTACAGGGAGGAGGTGAGGGCCCTGGCGGAGTGGTGACAGGAAAATAACCTCTCCCTCAACATCAATAAAATGAAGGAGCTGATCGTGGGCTTCAGGAAACAGCAGAGGGAGCACGGCTCTACCTACATCGACGGGGCCGCAGTGGAGAAGGTGGAAAGCTTCAAGTTCTTTGGCGTACACATCACTGATAATCTGAAATGGTCCACCCACACAGACAGTGTGGTGAAGAAGGCGCAACAGCGCCCCTTCAACCTCAGGAGGCTGAAGAAATTCAGCTTGGCCCCTAAGACCCTCACAAACTTTTACAGATGCACAATTGAGAGCATCCTGTCGGGCTGTATCACCACCTGGTACAGCAACTGCACAGCCTGCAACCGCAGGGCTCTCCAGAGGGTGGTACGGTCTGCCGAACGCATCACCGTGGGCACACTGCCTGCCCTCCAGGACACCTACAGCACCCGATGTCACAGGAAGGCCAAAAAGATCATCAAGGACATCAACCACCCAAGCCACGGCCTGTTCACCCCGCTATCATCCAGAAGGCGAGGTCAGTACAGGTGCATCAAAGCTGGGACCGAGAGACTGAAAAACAGCTTCTATCTCAAGGCCATCAGACTGTTAAATAGCCATCACTAGACGGCTACCATCTGGTTACTCAACCCTGCACCTTAGAGGCTGCTGCCCTATATACATAGACATGGAATCACTGGCCACTTTAATAATGGAAGACTAGTCACTTTAATAATGTTTACATACTGCTTTACTCATCTCATATGTATATACTGTATTCTATTCTACTGTATTTTAGTCAATGCCACTCCGACATTGCTCGTCCTAATATTTATATATCTCTTAATTCCTTTATTTTACTTTTAGATTTGTGTGTATTGTTGTGAATTGTTAGATACTACTGCACTGTTGGAGCTAAGAACAAAATAATTTCACTACACCCGCAATAACATCTGCTAAATATGTGTATGTGACCAATAACATTTTATTTGATTTCGTTGCTTTGAAAAAGTTATTTCTGAAGATTATTATTTATTTCATGTGATTAGTGATTAATTTACGTCTGCCATTCATTTTAAGGTCAACCGCTCAGATAGCAGACGATTCCGAGCCACTTGCGGCAACTGTTTGGCACTGCTGGCTTTGCCTCGGCAGCGGCCAGTCCTATGTGGGCCAACAGTGGTCCAAATATGGCAAACGATTCTGTATTCATTATGGCAGGCCAAATGTGGGCCGATTGTGGCTTGCGATATAATGTCAACATATTTCATATTATTATTTTCTTTTTTTATTAAATATGCACTCAACATTTTATCCCTCTCATATGTACATATCAATTTCACAGTTTTATTTAATTTATTTTAACTGCCTGTTTGCACATTCTCTGTACCCTTTGATCCATTGTTATTAATCTTTTAGATTGTGTATTAGTATATTTTGTACTTGCTGTTGTTGGCCTACATGCAAGTAAGCATTTCATTGTAAGGTATTACTCTAGTTCTTGCATATGACAATAAACGTACTTGACTTGACAATGGATTGCAATTAACCCCCTTTTTAGGTGCTATATGAAGTTTAACCTATTTAATGGTTCTTTGGAACCTAAGGAAAGGGTTCTTTATATAGCCATAAAGGTTCCATTCATAACCTTAAGCATGGTTTTAATGTAAGGTTTAAAAAACATCAAATTGGGTTTAACTATCTTAAAAGCAAAGAACTTCCACTATTTAGAACCATTTTTCTTTTTTTGGGTGTACCAAATGTTTTACTCGGTTAGATTATTCAAAGTGAATACCTCCAACTCTTGGAGCCAACCCCTAGTCATATGATATGAGCAACCAATTAAATTACAAGACCCCTGCTATTTCGAGAGGAGACCCCAGGGATAAATTAACAACTTGCAGCATTGCTAGCTAGCTACATGCGGCAATAACGCTGTTGTTGGATCGGTTGCATCCAATAGCTAGCTAGCTAGATAACTTCATGAAATCGGTAAATTCGTTATTTTTCCCTACCTGACCTTTATATAGCTTAGTTAGCTTGCTATCAATAATATATTTTCCTTATGAAACTGCAATTGGACCGTGAAAAATGTAGTGTAGGCAAGGTAACCTGGCTAGGTTAGCTAGCTAGGAATTTCTGGCAACTAAGTTAACTTGCTAGCCAAAAACGTCAGCTAGTCTGTTTGTGTCAGGTAGCCTTAAAAGCTAGAAAGATTTAAATCAGACTTATAGCAAGTAACGTTAGGCTGTCGACTGAAATGATTTGCTGTCCGGTTATTTGACTAACATTTGTGAGATAAATCGAGGAGCTTGTTCTTTGTGATAACTAGCTAGCTAAGTTAACATGTCCTAAGCTGCCCAAGTAAAATGAGCAGGTGTACTAGCTAGTAGCTAGCTACTCACTAGCTAGTTCTCATTTTTCTTTTAGGTTGTGTGAGTTAGCTGTCAAGGAGCCACTACTGAGGATGCTAGCTATTAAAGGGTGAGTACTGTAGCTAGCTAACTATAGCTAACACTATTTGATAAATGTCTAATAACAGTAATGCGTTAGCAAACCCACTACAATCATGCAGTAATGTTACACTGTATAGTCAGTAAGCAGTTAGACCAAAAGCTTACCTTGACTTGGAAGAGTTCCAGTGTTGTGTTGGATAGTCATAGCCAGCTAGTTAACATAGCATCCCGCTGTTTGAGCCTGGTGTTTGAGTCACTAAACTAGCCAGCTGCATTTGCTAGCTAAGAAAGTGAAACTGAAAGTGAAAAAAATGACACTCTCTCTCTCACTTCTCCTTCATCTTTGAAAAAATTAATTTTGTTCAAAACTGTTCAACTATTGTCTTTCTCTCTCTTTGAGTCAACTACTCACCACATTTTATGCACTGCAGTGCTAGCTAGCTGTAGCTTATGCTTCCAGTACTATATTAATTCTCTGATCCTTTGATTAGGTAGACAACATGTCAGTTCATGTTGCAAGAGCTCTGATAGGTTGGATGATGTCCTCCGGAAGTTGTCATAATTCTATAGAAGGGGGTGAGAACCAAGAGCCTCTTAGGTTTTGTATTGAAGTCAATGTACCAAGAGGAGGACGGAAGCTAGTTGTCCTCCGGCTACACCAAGGTGCTACCCTACAGAGTGCTGTTGAGGCTACTGTAGACATTCATTGCAAAACAGTGTTTTTTTATCAATTATTTGGTGACGTGAATACATTTAGTATAGTTTTATCTAAAAAGGATAACGTTTTCAATGTTATTATTATATATTTTTATGAAATTCCCTGAGGAGGATGGTCCTCCCCTTCCTCCTCTGAGAAGCCTCCACTGAGCTGCACACTACCCAGCTTTACATGCTGACCAACACGAGTTTGACAACTTTTTCTTTTAGGCTTTATTTGTTTGATAATTTGTCAGGTTATTGTTATCTATGCCCTGTGGGTATAGATAAAGCAGTTTCTGTTTTTACTGACTGTCAACAGATTTACTGCATGTGCATGTGGTACAATTTGTAGTTTTGGGTATAGTTCTGATAAAACTAGTGTTAACTTTCCACAAACCTGCCAACCTGTACACATTTTGTGTAGTATCTACACAATTTAAAGTCAAAATACGCAACTATGAAAGACAACCCTAAAATACGCAAAAATAGTTGTTTTCAGTAATTGACGGTTTTCTAAATGCTAAATTCTCCAATTCACTGCCTACCCAACCAAATACCTACAACAGCAACATCTTTTCAAAAACGTATAATAGAGATAGATCTGTTTTGGGCTTGCATGATTCCTCCTGGTCTTTAAATACTTTGAAAATAATTAAGTTTACTCTGAAACAAGTATACATGTTTCATAAGTAGAGGGCAGACCAGGAATTGTTCTACGTGCAATGACAGTAGAAACATCACTATTGCATGGAGAAGATTGCTGTTCTGTTTGTGTTTATTAAATGTTTATTTATTGTTTAAAAGATTTTAAGACCCTTCATGTTTTTCAGCTCTGCTCCTGAATCTTCTGACAAAGCAGGAAATTATATTAGAACAACTTAGAATAATTTTCCAAACCGTTCAAGACCAGAGAGGCAGGAGGGTCCTGCAAAAAGACCTACCTGATGGTCTTTTTCCAGTAGGCAGTGTTCAACAAATGGAACATATTGATGTGGAGCTGAAGGCCAGCAGAGAGTTTAGACAAAAGATGGTGAGATCTCTTTTTGCATTTCCATCTCCTGACCTAGTCAGCCATTATAATTATGTGGTATTATTAGCTGAGACATAACCAATATCCAGATCTGTATGGGGCGTTCGTTATCCAAAACTAAGATAGTGTTTGTGTTTTTGATATTGGAAAAAAAACTGTTACTAGTTTTTCAGCAGCCAATAGGCCATTAAAATTAGGTGAATTACTTAATATTGACATACAATATCCATATGGTATGGTCACTGTTCTGTTGTCTATGTGGTTACAGATTGACTATTTGGGATTGAAAGGTGGCTGTGATGTGAAAGAGAGTGTGTGGAGGATTATGGCACACATAATCTCCCATGATCTTTCAAAGACCATGAACTGGAGGGGAATCAATGGAAAGGTGCCCTTCTGCCAACTGCAGCTCAAAGAGATAGTTAATTGTAAGTTAATGTTCTACTGTTGCCAAAGTCCTCCATGAATACTAGAAAGCATAGAAAGAAACATCAAAATAAACCAATGATTCTTTATTCCCCAATTTTCATTTAAAGCTGCGGTGAGGAGAAACCGGCTCACGTCCGATGCAACCGACAAAGAAGTGGAAAAAGCGTCAAAAGATGGTTCCATCTGTCAGGGGATCGAAATGGTGGTCGCAAGGAAAGAAGACCCTCTTGGTGGGGTTCTGATGATAACCACCAGAGGATAAAAAAAATGTCACAAATGTTTGTTCCAATATTACAGCATAAACCCTACATTTGTAAAGGGGGGGGGGCCAGGGTGTTAGTTGCAATTACGTTTAGTTAGTTAGTTGCAATTAAGATCAGCTGTGCAGGGGAATCTAGCTCGTATTTTTATTAGATTTTTACCAAGTGATCAGATGACGATAATAGTGGTCAATTTTCATTACAACTATGTTGTCATTAAAAAAGTTTTTTTTTGCACCATCAATGTTGCTGTCTTAGAGACTAGTTTCTGATACAATGTTTTCAGTGTTCTGATGTGGCCCTGTTTTTAGGGCTTGTTGTAATTTGCAAGTCATGTATCTATGTTGTCTTTACAATCATATAAATACCATGTTATAGAAGGGTGAAGACACTTTTTTTGAAATATCACTAGGTTTTGAGTAACTTATCCGCAGCAGCAGTTGTCTTCCTGAGCATCTTCCTGCGATGGAAATAGTAACAAAGGCTCCAAAAACACACAAGTCCTTTTACAAGCTGCAAAGTTCTCATGGTGCAGGTCTGTAGATGTTGTAGAAATTAACATTTTGTAATTCTAAACTTTATCTGCACTGATCTGTGGCGGTCAGTTTTGCTGTCTTGAGACAATGTCTGACATACATGTGCAAACTGCCATGTTTGCGCGTGAACGTGCAAAGTTTCAAAGGACACCATTTTTGTTTCTACAACATCTACAGACCTGCACCATGATAACGAGATCTTTGCAGCTTGTAAAAATACGTATGTGTGAGTTTTTTTTAACCTTTGTTCGTGTTGCCAACTTGCACCAAATTTCCAGAAGATGCTCAGGAAGACAAACTCAGGAAGATGAACGCTGTAAATTACTCAATCTAGTGATATTAAAGTATTTTTTTGGGGGGGGTGTCTTCACCCTTCTATAACATGGCATTTATATGATAAATACAGATTAGTGTCCTAAATACTGAAATTGTCCTTCAACTGCTGTAATTTGATTTCCCAACTTGTGAATCAGATTGTTACTTGGTCCTTTCCGGACCAACCAAATGTCGGGTTGTATATCAAGAATAGCCACATTGTAGTTTTATCATTGTATGTATTATCTTTTGCTTGTGAATAAAATGTACAAATCACAGTCCAACCTTGTCTTTTATTGTTGTAGAATTTTTTCACAAGGGCATCTAGCCCAGAGAAAGTGTCTCTTGGAATTTGCGGCCCAAATGAGGCTTTCTTATGGCAGACCTCCGGTTTCAATATGGCACTACGGCCTTGTTCCGGCTAGAATAAGGGAACCTTTGCTGAGTTGTTGGCTAAAATGCAGTTACAAGGTGGGTCAATTCTGGCTGAGTTACGGTTGCCGCATCTGGGCCACTGCAGGGCCCTAATTCCAAACCACATGTGGGCCACACAAGTGGCCGATGTGGGCCAGGTCCGGCCCAGATACATTTTGCTAACTGGGCGTGAACTGAACTCTTATTTTAATATGGTCAAACTATTCTTTCAAAAAAAGCATTGAACATCTAATAGTCATATCATAGTTAAAAGCAGATGAGCTAGTTCTACTGTTTTGGGCCATTTTCTGGCGTTTTCACACTTCCCACTTGATTACAAACGCACAATAACACCACATATTGTGGAGCATTGTTCAATGTATAGTTTTGTTTAAATCGATACAAATTCAAATAAATAAAAAACATCCTTGTGCCCAATAATTTAAAATGATGCAATGACTACATCAAGCTTGTGACTCTGTTTGGATGCATTTGCTGTTTGTTTTGGTTGTGTTTCTGATTATTTTGTGTCCAATAGAAATGAATGGTAAATAATGTATTGTGTAATTTTGGAGTCACTTTTATTGTAAATAAGAAAATAATATTTTTCTAAACACTTCTGCATTAATGTGGATGCTACCATGATTACAGATAGTCCTGAGTGAATATTGAATAATGATGAGTGAGAAAGTTACAGACGCACAAACATCATACCCCCAAGACATGCTAACCTCTCAAATGAGATATTACAATAACCGGGAGGTTAGCTCTGAAGTACAGTGCCAAAACAAACAAAAAATGTCACTGTCCCAAAAACTTTGGAGCTCACTGTATATCACTGCCAATGTTTTGGCTAAAAAAATTATCTCCTTTGATCAATATTTAAAGAGTCATTTAAGAAGCTGAATTAGGAACCACTTTAGCCAGCCTGTAGACTTGAAGTCATAGCCATGCATTTCAGGAATATTGTCAAGCATTACATACATTTGAGCAAAGATGCAAATATGTCTACATGTATTTGAAATACATTTTAAGTGACGTAAAATATATTGAACTTTTTTTTTCTTCGAATGGGAAGAGTTTAGTTCCAAAACGCTATATAGCCATTTTCTGAAATGTTGGTAAATTAGCTTTTTTTGTTTTTAAAGAACTTACGAAGAGATTGTTGTGTTGATCCCCATCTAATCATGGCATGGGGTTGTTAAATGACAGACATGTATTTGTTTGAAACCTATCACTACGTGGTTTCATTTCAGTGAGACAAACAATCAAATTTTGTGGCAAAACGAGATATATCCACCTCACTCTCTGAGAAAACAATAGCACTGCAAAGTTTTACACAATCAAATGTGACAACTAATTACATTTTTAGTAAAGAACTGTACAAATGATACATTTGTGACATCATATTTAAATATATATATACAAATGTATCAATACAGTAATATGACATCTGGGCTCTGTTCAGAAGTAGTGCACTATATAGGGAATAGAGTGCCATCTGGAATGAGGCCTAACTCTAACCAAACTCTATAGCATGAGGCTAGATTTTGAATTTATATGTTAAATATAGAGGATACGAACATTCCATTCCAGCTAAACAACAAATATACTGTATAGCGTTTTGCAACAAAACCAATTGTAATACATATCTCAAATCTATACATTTTTAATCTGAGGACAGTCATATTTTACACACACACATAAAGGTACCCATAAGCATTAATTTCTGATGAAAAAACACAAATGTGAAAAATTGGTGGATCATAACTAGGCCACAATATCCTATTCCTTGAATCTATTTACAATTACTTTCAAGTCAAAAATGTATGTAGGAAGATGAAAATAAATCCCAATAGGCCATGTTCAATAATGAAATAGTGCTTTATGATATAATTTGAAGGAGTACAGTGTCTGAAATCTAATATTTTGTAACTGCAAGAATTGGGAATGTTTCAAAGTGCACAACATGGTTTACTGTAGTTTATACTTAATTGGGTACTGGTTGCAAAATAGTCTTTAGAGAGGGGGAAAAATAGATTGAAATTACAAACTGAATCACCTGTAATTAATTTTTCATGCTTCAGATTAATAATTAGTGAGAAAATGCTGTAATGACGACTTGTTAAATTATCCCTCATTGACATTAATTGGCTACACTGTGCCCAACAGTAATTATTATTCAAACTTCTTGCTGGGTTTTCCCCTGGTTCTCCTCAGACTTGACTGCCCTTGACCAGCACAAAAACATCCTGTGGCGTACAGCATTAGCATCAAATAGCCCCCGCGATATGCAACTTTTCAGGGAAGTTAGGAACCAATATACACAAGCAGTCAGGAAAGCAAAGGCTAACTTTTTCAAACAGAAATTTGCATCCTGTAGCACTAACTCCAAAAAGTTTTGGGACACTGTAAAGTCCATGGAAAATAAGAGCACTTCCTCCCAGCTGCCCACTGCACTGAGGCTAGGAAACACTATCACCACCGATAAATCTACAATAATCGAGAATTTCAACAAGCATTTTGCTACAGCTGGCCATGCTTTCCATCTGGCTACCACTAACCCGGCCACCAACTCTGCACCCTCTGCTGCAACTTGCCCATGCCCCCCGCTTCTCCTTCACACAAATTCAGACAGTTGATGTTTTGAAAGCGCTGCAAAATCTGGACCCCTACAAATCAGCTGGGCTAGACAATCTGGACCCTTTCTTCCTAAAACTAGCCACGAAATTGTCGCAACCCCTATTACTAGTCTGTTCAACCTCTCTTTCATAACGTCTGAGATCCCCAGAGATTGGAAAGCTGCCGCGGTCATCCCCCTCTTCAAAGGGGGTGACACTCTAGATCCAAACTGCTACAGACCTATATCCATCCTGCCCTGCCTTTCGAAAGTATTCGAAAGCCAAGTTAACAAACAGATCATCGACCATTTCGAATACCACCGTACCTTCTCCGCTATGCAATCCGGTTTCGAGCTGGTCACGGGTGCACTTCAGCCACGCTCAAGGTCCTAAACGATATTATAACCGCGATTGATAATAGACAGTACTGTGCAGCCGTCTTCATCGACCTGGCCAAGGCTTTCGACTCTGTCAACCACCGCATTCTTATTGGCAGACTAAATAGCCTTGGTTTCTCAAATGACTGCCTCGCCTGGTTCACCAACTACTTCTCAGATAGAGTTCAGTGTGTCAAATCGGAGGGCCTGTTGTCTGGACCTATGGCAGTCTCTATGGGGGTGCCACAGGGTTCAATTCTTGGGCCGACACTTTTCTCCGTGTATATCAATGATGTCGCTCTTGCTGCTGGTGACTCTCAGATCCACCTCTACGCAGACGACACCATTTTGTATACATCTGGCCCTTCATTGGACACTGTGTTAACAAACCTCCAAACGAGCTTCAATGCCATACAACAATCCTTCAGTAGCCTTCAACTGCTCTTAAACACTAGTAAAACTAAATGCATGCTTTTCAATCGAACGCTGCTAGCACCCGCCCACCCGACTAGAATCACCACTCTCGACGGGTCTGACCTAGAGTATGTGGACAACTACAAATATCTAGGTGTCTGGTTAGACTGTAAACTCAACTTCCAGACTCACATAAAGAATCTCCAATCCAAAGTTAAATCTAGAATCGGCTTCCTATTTCGCAACAAAGCCTCCTTCACTCATGCTGCCAAACATGCCCTCGTAAAACTGACTATCCTACCGATCCTTGACTTCGGCGATGTCATTTACAAAATAGCCTCCAACACTCTACTCAGCAAATTGGATGTAGTCTATCACAGTGCCATCCGTTTTGTCTCCAAAGCCCCATACACTACCCACCACTGTGACCTGTACGCTCTTGTTGGCTGGTCCTCACTACATGTTCGTCGTCAAACCCACTGGCTCCAGGCCATCTATAAATCACTGCTAGGCAAATCCCCGCCCTATCTTAGCTCATTGGTCACCATAGCAGCACCCACCCGTAGTCTGCGCTCCAGCAGGTATATCTCACTGGTCATTCCCAAAGCCAACACCTCCTTTGGCCGCCATTCCTTCCAGTTCTCTGCTGCCAATGACTGGAACGAATTGCAAAAATCTCTGAAGCTGGAGACTCTTATCTCCCCCAATAACTTTAAGCATCAGTTGTCAGAGCACCTTACCGATCACTGCACCTGTACACAGCCCATCTGAAATTAGCCCACCCAACTACCTCATCCCTATATTGTTATTTAATTTGCTCTTTTGCACCCCAGTATCTCTATTTGCACATAATCTCTTGCACATCTAGCATTCCAGTGTTAATACTATTGTAATTATTCTGCACTATAGCCCATTTATTGCCTTACCTCCATAACTTGCTACATTTGCACACACTGTATATATATTTTCTGTTGTATTTTCTGACTTTATGTTTTTTTTCTTTACCCCATATGTAACTCTGTGTTGTTTTTATTGCACTACTTTGCTTTATCTTGGCCAGGTCGCAGTTGTAAATGAGAACCTGTTCTCAACTGGCTTACCTGGTTAAATAAAGGTGAAATAAAAAAAAAATAAAAAAATAAAAAAAGGTGTCTGAAGATGCAGGCTAATCTTATATAATACCGAGATATGGTTTTCATTTCAATTGTCCCCATAGAAAGTTTCAGTTAAATTTGATATATGAAGTTGTCACAATAGTTAGCCGAGTAAAAGCAATTTAATGCTCCATTATTAGTCATTAATATGCAGTATATAGCATTGTCTTTCTCGCTTCTCATTTCAAAGTCATATATGCCAAGTATTATTACGGGGGGCCATGATTCCACATTACCTTGAGCGAAATGCTAGGCAACCTGCGACGAGAATAGGACTGTGAGTGAAGGATGTTGAACTATGTACAGAGTTCTTGTGGTCACAGTATCACTGATTTCACCCACGCAAAATGGACTGAAGCTTGCTAGGATAAGCAGCTGTCATTTAAAGCGCTGCTATCTACTGACAGTTTGCAAGGCTCAGCGAAAATAGGATGGGATGCTTGTGTTATTAGAAAGGAGTGATCTACTTCCTGCTATCAATGACTGGACAAAGATGGACAACTTGGCTGTGTTCAGACTAAATAGTCCTTTCTACATTTATGTATTCTTTGTTTACAGAGGGGCTAGCTATAAGAGACACATGCATGTAGACACAAATGGACACGTATGCAGGCAGGCACAGACACACACACACACCTAATTTAACCCTCACCCTAGCTCTAACCCTTACCTTAAACCTTACCCTAACACATATTCTAAACCTAACTCTAACCGTAACCTTAATAAGCATTTGTTTATCAACAGATAGTTTGTTGATAGTATGACTATCTGTAGATCATCTATATGGGACTATCCAAATAAAGTATAACCAAACTATGTTGCAGCCACAGACAGTCAGACAGACACATACACACACACGTGATCCCTAAAAAATGAAAATATCTGGCTGTGATAGAGCGCAGTCTATCAGGGGACTTATTCAGTGGGGTGCAAGATAGGAAAGTGATGTATAGAGCTGATACGATACTTTATCCTACCTGCCAGAGAAGCATGTGGGTTCTACACAAAGCATTTCTTCCTGAACATTCTGTAACGCTGAGTCCTCCTGAAGTAATGCCTGGTGTCCTTGGAAACCAGACTGCAATTGTATTCAACAACAGGAAAAAGAAAAGCTGTTCCTATTACATAAACACTGCAATGTGGGTTCAACTGAATAGAGCAATGAGTGCACAGCAATCATTTAAGAGGGGCACAAAAATACAACCTACAGCCTCTGACATTAGCCAAAGCACAATAGCAACTAAGCAGCCAATTTCAAAAGCATATGATCACACACCTACATCCAATTTACCTTATTTGTGTGGTATCAGAGCAGGAAATTAAAACCACACCTTTTTCAACATCTCATTCTTCAAGGTGTGAAATAAGAAATGATCCAGTGAATCATTCACACATATCTACTTTATTTAACAGTAACCAGGTCATATAAATGTTCTTATAAGCTGTAACATTTAAATGCTACTCTATAATCAACAATAGGAGAGGGGAGCACAGCTTCAGAGTCCATAGTCACAGCCTTGCTGTATTTCAGATTACAAACAAAACAAACCATTTTTTCCACATACAGTATCTATTGTATTATATAATAACTAAGTCAGAGAAATGTTCTTCAAAGGTTACCATATAATTTGGATCAACTTAAATGAAGAGAAGAAAGAGCTGTACATTTATCATTTATAAGAAAACAAACAATGCAGTATAGACAGGTCCCCAGATGGATCCACAGATGTCTGAAGTGCAATGACCTTGGAGATACAGTGAAGGCTAAACTGGTTGCAGATTCTGTCTGATTCATTCAGCGTCTTACAATAAATCAAGGGCTCCTGTTTCATTTGCTGTTCCAGCAACTGCCATTCCCTCTGAAACCAACAAGCTGAGGGAAAGACAAATAATACAAATAGTTTTATACACACTTGTGATCGTAGCATCTGATTTCTATGTGTGAATCCAGCTAAAGTTTGCCCACTAAAATAACCCCAAGCGACATGTACTGGAATTGTGTATTATAGTATTTATAGTGGTTGGACTGTTTTGAAACATTTAGCATTCTCAAAATACATAACATAACCAATATGATATGTTAAAAATGGTGCCCGCAAATTAAAATACTGCTAATTAAATAATTGCCATTTGTGGGGGAACAAAGTATATCAGACTGTAATTTACCATAAAACTGAAAGTACAGTAGGTGATTATAACAGGTTAATATTTTGATCTCAATTTCCAAAAAAGGTACACAACAATTAGGGCATGTGTATGTAAACATTTTGTACCATTTTGAGGTGTTTGAGCAGTACTGCTGCTACCTAATCATCTGAATTCAACGATTGTTTCTGTATCGCCTAAAATGAGATAATAATTCCATGCCTTTCATCCTCAAACAGCTGTGGCTGCTTACGTACCATACACCAACATTGTGATGAGGGCTGACAAGTGCCTTACATTTCTTATCTGCAAAGGCGGTGAGGGGACTCGCACCACCCCACCCCTCTGCCTACTAGAAGTGTTCCAACATCCAATTACGTTATGTTTACAGAGTGCGATTCACAGGAAGACGCAGACAGCATCGCAGCCTGGAGGAAATCTATAGGTCTCTGAGTGGTGGATATTTCTGTAGGGTAATCGGTAGTGGAAGGTGTATTGCACACATTGATTACAATTGCCATGTTTCTATAATGTTAAAAAAATAGTATGCTGCAGTTAGATGTGGTGCTAATTTGTGTTAAATGTATGGTAGCAGAATGCCTACGGAAAGTATTCAGACCCCTTGACTTTTTCCACACTTTGTTATGTTACAGCCCTATTCTAAAATGGATAAAATATATATTTTTCTCAGCAATCTACACACAATAACCCATAATGACAAAGCGAAAACAGGTTTTTTGAAATTTTTGCAAATGTATTAAAATATATAAGTTTGGAACCACCAAGACTCTTCCTAGAGCTGGCCGCCTGACCGAACTGAGCAATCCGGGGAGAAGGACCTTAGTCAGGGAGGTGACCAAGAACCCGATGGTCACTCTGACAGAGCTCCAGAGTTCCTCTGTGGAGATGGGAGAACCTTCCAGAAGGACAACCATCTCTGCAGCACTCCACCAATCAGGCCTTTATGGTAGAGTGGCCAGACTGAAGGCGCTCCTCAGTAAAAGGCACATGACAGCCTGCTAGGAGTTTGCCAAAAGGCAGCTGAAGACTCTCAGACCATGAGAAACAAGATTCTCTGCACTGACGTAACCAAGATATAACTCTTTGGCCTGAATGCCAAGCGTCACGTCTGGAGGAAACCTGGCACCATCCCTACGGTGAAGCATGGTGATGGCAGCTTCACGCTGTGGGGATGTTTTTCAGCGGCAGGGACTGGGAGACTAGTCAGGATTGAGGCAAAGATGAATGGATCAAAGTGCAGATCGATCCTTGATGAAAACTTGCTCCAGAGTGTTCAGGACCTGAGACTGGGGCGAAGGTTCACCTTCCAACATGACAACGACCCTAAGCACACAGCCAAGACAATGCAGAAGTGGCTTCGGGACAAGTCTCTGAATGTCCTTGAGTGGCCCAGCCAGAGCCTGGACTTGAACCCGATCGAACATCTCTGAAAATAGCTGTGCAACAACGCTCCCCATCCAACCTGACAGAACTTGAGAGGATCTGCAGAGAAGAATGGGAGAAACTCCCCAAATACAGGTGTGCCAAGCTTGTAGCGTCATTCCCAAGAAGACTCAAGGCTGGAATCGCTGCCAAAGGTGCTTCAACAAAGTACTGAGTAAAGGGTCTGAATACTTATGTAAATGTTATATATTTTTTAATATAAATTAGCAAACATTTCTAAAAACCTGCTTTTGCTTTGTCTTTATGGGGTATTGTGTGTAGATTGATGAGGGCAAAAAACAATTTAATCAATTTTAGAATAAGGCTGTAATGTAACAAAATGTGGAAAAAGTAAAGGGGTCTGAATACTTTCCAAAGGCACTGTGTGTCTATATGGCATCTATAGGTAGTTTCTTACAATTAAAAAGTGGGAGAGAAAGTTATTCGAAGCACTTCACAGCCTTGGGACTGATAAGAGCCTTTTTATCTAAGCCCTGATGATGCACAGTACTGAAGAGTAGAGCAATATGGATTGCGGATTCTGCGATCTATTAACTCATTGCATGATAGTTTTTTGATGATGATGTTAAGGTAGATACAATTCACTGTGGTTTTATTTCATGATTTTATTAATGCTTGGATATTTTTCAATCTACTGAGCCAAACATAATTCCCCAATGTCATCACAGTGTCTGGTACAAATGTGTTCATGTAAAAAGGCTTGTAGTGCTTGAGGCATCACTACAGACCCGGGTTTGATCCCAGGCTGTGTTACAGCCAGCCGTGACTGGGAGACCCATGAGGCAGTGCACAATTGGCCCAGAGTCATCCGGGTTAGGTGAAGGAGGGAGTGTCAGTGGAGAATGAGGGTTGTCATTAGATCCCTTGAGACCACACTAGGCTGTAGTGTCCTACTCCGTTCTGTGCTTGTCCCACAGCAATAGAGAACACAATAAATAAAATACCATTCACTACTTAGATGCTCCCAAAGTGTAGTTCAGCAATATTTTTCATCCCATCATATTTTGCATACCGTTCAATTCAATGTGATTCTGATGGCTAAGTTCATTGGAGCATGGTGCTTGCAAGACCAATGTCATGGTTTTGAATTTTAATGGGCTTATATACTATTTATTGACCGAGTGGCTTTAAATGAACAAAAAAAACATGGCAAGGATTATTGAAGGCTAAAACAAGGCAAAACACAGTGTAGAGCTGACCATTGTGTTTCAGACATACACCCATCTGACAAGACACTAAACCGTCCATGTAAGGGGAAGGTATTATGCTAACCGCATATATTAGCTCAGGTCTGTTTGGTTTACTATATTGGCTTTATGATACAATCATTCCATGTTTTACTCTTTCTGCTAGGGTTTTACCGCTGAGGCAGTGCTCGAATAAAATCTTTATTTTACCTTCAACTCAGGCACTGGTAATGGCATAGGTCGATCAACAGTGATGGTAAGAGAGTGAGCGAGAGAGAGAGTGAGCAAGTGAGATGGAGAGAGAGGCATTTACTGAGAGAGTGTATCGGTCGCACTAATTATCTGGTGCTATTAACAACAACCTTGCCTCTATCAATCTCTCTTTTCCTTTTACCAAGCAGATTTTGGTAAAAGATGCAGGGATATTAAAACTAGTGTTAAAGATTTAAAGCAGGCGGTAGAGGACCTGGCATAGGAAAGTGATCTGAATTCGCGATAGCAGTAGCTACTGAGAGGATGTAAGGACACAGAAAATCATGTTGAGGCTTTCCATTCCCCTCACTTTCCTCTTCTAGTTTGAAAAATCTGTACCAGCTTTGGTCATGGGAGGATTTCCAAACCAAAATACGTCTGGGTTGGGAGAGAATATCTTAAATATCTTCAAATGCACAGTTTTATGTATAGATTAATCTAACCATGAAGTTGTCTCCCGTGCATTTCAATTGATTTGGGACCCTTTTCTCCCCCTCCTCAAATACACATTTTCAACAGAAGCCCAAAACTAATGGGGCAGACATAACACCCCTTTGCCATATGGCTGAACTGAGTAGCTGTGGATGTGGACCTGTTGAGGAGGAACTTGCGAGTCTAGCAGTGACGCAAGGCTCCTTTGAAGGATGACTCTCTGTTATATTAGGTTTGGGAAATTGGAAAGCACTTGACAGATCCCCTTGATCTTTATTGACTTTCATCAAAGGTTGCGGACTGCATAGGACGATTGGAGGGATTACTTCAGAGTGTTTGTAGGCTTTGGTGTTAAATTAGTCATGGTTTAGAACACAGAGAGCCTTCCTGCCATTTAAAGCTACACTTGTTCGGATATCTAGGAGGCAGGCTGCTGCTGCTGCTGGGGCAAGGGCTCTGTGGATGATTACCCTGTGCACGCATGAACTGAGATCATTACGGTTCCCTATAGAACGTGCACTGCTCTCCTCATACACACAACGAAAGGGATCATCAGTAGCCAAATGGAGGTAAAAAAATGTGGGATTAAATTAGAGTATTCAATTATATATTCCTTGTTTGGAAAAGTGGATGTTTTAGTTTATAAGCACCAAATTTGCGGTGCCTCATAATGAGGGATTAGAACTATGGACTATACAATTGGCTTTCTTGCCATTATTATCCTTAAGCCTTGTTTCAAATTGCATGAGAAGACAAAATTATACACTGATGCGTTCTGTTTTGGCCAGAGACACACTTAACTTTATTCGGAAGGTGCAAAATTACATTAAACCATTGAACACCGGATCTGAGGACAGGGTTGTCCTAAAAGCAATTTTTTTCAAAGACTTGCTCTATTTATTACTAGACCCCTGGAACTATTGACGGGCATGTGGCTTTGATGCTCTAAATAAAGAAATGTTAATTATCTTTCTTCAGAAAATTCTATAAGAGGCGTATTGATAAAAGGGCTGTTGTGCTTGAGAGTGAGTGATGATGTTTCCTCACGAGGCATAAATACAGTATTGATTACCCATCTCCAGAGTTTTGGCTGTCATTTCTCTCTCCGTTCACAGTTTGACTACCGCTGGACTGTAATCACTCGGCACTCCGCTGGCACTAATGTCGGCCATTAAAGCTATACCGAAATAACGAACACAATATGGTATTCCATAAATCACACGCAGCCACTTCCAGCCGTCACGCTGAAAAGATTTACGAAGTAGTGCATGGAATGAGCCTAAGGACAAGGTCAGGGGATAGTTTTCTGATGTATCAACTTTTGGGTTCTTAATTTATGTGTTCGCAATAAGGAGACCACGTATCGCATTTCTACCATGTTTTGTCTCGTTTGGGGTGCTAATTTGCCACAAACCAAGAGTGCCAAAGTTAGTCACACAGACAACAGGATTATGCAAATGAAGCCCAACGAGTCCTATCACTGTTAATAGGGTCTTGAGGCTCTCCTTTGCGTGGGTGCTTTAAAAGGGGAGTTTAGTCCTGGAATGACTCCTGCATTTCCTGGAAATAAACAAATCATCCACTAGAATGTGTAAATTGGGGCTGGCTGTGTTGTTGTTGAAGCCAACTGGGAGCAGCCTCGCTCTGTTGGGAAACGTAGTCTGTCTGAGGAAGAATGAGATGCAAGCTTAACATGAATATCTAATTGAGCCTACCATTGGGGCGGGAACTGCCTTTTAGGGGGCCAACCAGCACAGACAATGAGGTTTCGCTCATAGAAATATAACTACTGAATTCTGAACTGCCTGCTTTAACTTCCTGGTATGGGGACATTCAATATGGTCGCCGGTTCAGCCGTCACAGAACATGGACTTGGAAAACCAATGTTAGTCATCCTGTACCTATCCAGGGACTTGGATCCATCCAATACAGATCTGTGCTGCTATCTATGACTGACTGGCAGCCACCATGACAGAAAGGCACACACACCTCACACATAATTATGTCATCTCTGCCATCTGGTGGCGCGTACGAAGTGTCATGGTCCCTCATGCTGTGATCACTGATGTTGTTGATCTGAATCCATTACTGGAGGCCTACAGTACATGACACCATTTCAATTCTTCGGGACTGTAAACAACTGTTGTGATGGTGGTGTGTGTGGTGATGCAATGTGATGAAATGTCATAAGCTGTGTTTTCGACGTGATATCAGCTTATTGGACAGCTTGTGAGTCAACTGACTATGAACCTCATTCCCCTGGCCAAATGGGCATGTGGTGCCCACTTAGCCCTTCTGCTAATCTTTTCATACTTTTCTCACTGACGCGACTCTATGCTATGTTTCAAAACTGAGATAGATTACAGGATCAAGCTCATATTCCGAGCAAGTATACGGGGGTAATCACAAGGATTTTGTCCTTGGAAGACTAGACTTGGATGATTATGACTCACTTATGACGCACTTCTGCGGGCTAAAAGAGATGCTAATAATGTTCATGACCAGCTACAGTATCTAAGACTTTCTCAAAGACATGCATCATTCAGTATTAATGACAGGATGTTTTATTTCTTACTATTTAATCTTAAATTGGAAGTAGGGCATTTCCACATGTTTTTATTCATATTAGTTTTCTATTTTACAATACATGATTGATCTCATCATGGGGATTTTTTGCATTCCTCTGTTACAGCCTTCAGTATAGGTTTTACTTTTAAAGGTTATTAGTGGCCTCATGTTCATATCTGAAAAGATGCACTCCTTGCCACTCTATTTCACAATTGGGTGATTGATAGCTACTTGAAACAGTAAAACGTTTTTGACATTTTCAATATTGACTGACCTTCTTGTCTTAAAGTAATGATGGACTGTTGTTTCTCTTTGCTTATATGAGCTGTTCTTGCCTAATTACTCCTCGTTCTCTCTGCACCTGTATTCAATTCTCCCGGACAGTAGTTGATTCATCTCTCTTCTCTATATCTGTTTCAAAAGACTTTGAAATGCATTTTAACCAACTGGAATCACATTGTTTTTGTGCTGCAGTTTTGAGGCATAAGATAGTATCTGCGGGGTTGTTTCATTCCCTGCTGTGACAGAATTGCCTACACAATAAATGAGACGGATGATTTAACGTCCACAATACCGCAACTGAAACATAGCCCGAACCCGGCGCTCCATCTTCCATGAAGGGAGAATAACATGACGTCCATAGTGAGTGAGTGGCGTGCAGACTTGACGTAGGGGAAATTCTCATTTCACTCGTTGGATATACAGATACAGTAGCTCTATATTATGTGGAAACTATTAACTGGTTTGTCATGTCCAGCGGTGCATTTGAATTCCCTTCTGTCTGTTCTATTCCATGTGTGGTATCTATACATGCAGTTTATACCATACGCCATACATATAAATATGTGCTGCAACATGTTTTTTCTATTCTACAGTGTTTGAGGGATCAACACACTATTTCTCTGTACACTCTTAGAAAAAAAAGGTGCTATCTAGAACCTAAAAGGCTTCTTCAGCTGTTCCCATAGGCAAACCCTTTGAAGAACCCTTTTTGGTTCCAGGTAGAAATAACCCTTTTCCATGTAGAACCCTTTACACAGAGGGTTCTACATGGAACCCAAAATAGCTCTACCTGGAATCAAAAAGGGTTCTACCTGGAACCACAAAGGGTTATCCTATGGGGACAGCCTTTTTTCTAAGAGTATACTTTGGCAGTCAAAGTACAGTAAACACTCGGGATGAAGCTATGGGGGGGGTTCTTGAAGTAGATTTAACAAGTATTATCAATGAGGGATCATAGCTTTCACCTGGATTCACCTGGTCAGTTTATGTCATGGAAAGAGCAGGTGTTCCTAATGATGTAGGGGATGAGACAGGTTAATTTTAAGCCTTGAGACAATTGAGACATGGATTGTGAATGTGTGCCATTCAGAGAGTGCATGGGCAAGATAAAATATTTAAGTGCCTTTTAACGGGGTATGGTAATAGGTGCCAAGAGCACTGGTTTGAGTGTGTCAAGAACTGCAACGCTGCTGGGTTTTTCACGCTCAACAGTTTCTCGTGTCTATCAAAAATGGTCCACCACCCAAAAGACATCCAGCTAACTTGACACAACCGTGGGAAGCATTGGAGTCCTGTGGAATGCTTTCGACACCTTGTAGAGTCCAGGATCGACAAATTGAGGCTGTTCTGATGGGAAAGGGGGTGAACTCAATATTAGGAAGGTGTTCTTAATATTTTGTACACTCAGTTTATGTACACCATAATATGTGACTCGTTTCAGGAAACTAGGCGTATGTTGCGAGTCACTACTTCACATGGGAGCCATTTGAACGTAAACTTTTTTTTTTTTATGAAAATGCGTATTTCGGCAGAAATGCCTTCTGGAACATGTGAACTTTCATGTGCCTTAATAACAACTTGTATGCCATCTGTAAATACGAATACAATTGTTAAATTACGAGCTTAGTTGGTTTAGTCATGGAAAAAGACAGCAACCTTCCCGCTAGCCATGATAGGCTGAGATAATGAGTGGGCTGGACATGCCGAGAGATGAGTTCGGATTGGTCTGCCATGTAGCACACTTCTGTCTTTAATATGAGCTGGTCAGTATGTGTAGGTAATCCTTTCTAACGCAGCATTTTTGAAAGATATCACGTAGTAGAACTGCATAAGAATTGGGGCGGCAGGTAGCTTAGTGGTTAAGAGCTTTGTGCCAGTAACCGAAAGGTCGCTGGTTCTAATCCCCGAGCCGACTAGGTGAAAAATCTGTCGATGTGCCCTTGAGCAAGGCACTTAACCCTAATTGCTCCTGTAAGTCGCTCTGGATAAGAGCGTCTGCTAAATGACTAATAATAATAATAATTGCTCTCCACTTTCTGGAGGACTGAGTTGTGGAATTAGAGTATGATAGCTAAGGAGATGGAGAAAATTCTGGTGTTTAATTACAACTATGCAGACAACAAAAAATTGTACGACGGGAGCGAAGTGTTATGCCAGAGAAAACACACTGTTTTCTCTGGCATAACACTTTGCGCCCGTCGTACAATCCCCTGCTTTGCATTAAGGCTGGTTAGTTTGAGTGGTGATTCAGTAAGCCTCTTGCCATTTCGGCAGCAGCCCCACACCACCGTTTCCTAAACGCTGACGGTTTGTTCTCTTTAGGAAGAAGGCGAAGGGAAGGAAGGAGGGATGGATGAAGGGAGAGTGGGGAGGGCAAAACCCATGTATGCTGAAATGACACATCCCTAGCTCAGTGGGGGCTGTAAGCCTCTTTCAGGTTCTCTGGCGTATCCCCATTGGCTGCCTGATCACGAACATGAAAGTGTGTGTGGAATAAGTCATGCTCCTCAGTGATTATGTCCCAAACATTGGCTCTATCGCCACTGCTTTAGGATGCCGCCTCGTCTCCATTTTGTGCTAGGGACAGCTTTCTCCTCTTTTTTTACGAGAGTTAATTGCTTGACAGTAAAAGCAGGGGCACGGAGAAGGTCACGACAGCTCCAATGCCAGTAAAGCACATTTCACCATCACAATGTACCCACATTCAAATAAAATGTATTGAGAAAGCCTTGGCACTAAGGCTAGCATTGTCAGGCCTCACAATGATTTATCCGCGGTTGGCTCGAAATTGTTCTCCACCTGCCCTGTGTTTAGAAAGCCCATCATTTAGCCAGATACCTAATTTATGAGCCACTCAGAGGGCGTTAGTTGTTTAAGTACAGCCAACCCACAGGCTTTCCACTCCAACCGCTGTTTCTCGGGCCAGTCAATTAACCCTGCGCTACAAGTGGAGGTGGATAGGACGCAGTCCTTTGTTCCATGGCAAACTCCAAGTGGCTCTCCACCTCCTACCACATAATAAAGCATTTATAATGGATTTATTCATCACTACCCCCACATTTGTAAATGTTAGTAACCTAGTTATTCACACATTTATAAATAACTTTTAAAACGTTTAATAATGATTCAGAACATGCTCCAGAACATGCTCAATTGCACTCCACACTCCCTTCTCCCACCTAGACAATAGGAATACCTATGTTCGAATGCTGTTCATCGACTACAGATCAGCGTTCAACACCATAGTGCCCTCCAAGCTCATCAGTAAACTCGGGACCCTGGGACCGAACACCTCCCTCTGTGACTGGATTCTGGACTTTCTTACGGGCTGACCCCAGGTAGTGAAGGTAGGCAACATCAACTCGTAAAAGGAAAACTAGAGTCCCCATAAAAATCTGTTATTCAATGCGTTTGTATGGGCTTATAAAATTAAGGCCAAATAAATAACAAAATCAATATATTTTCATACTTCAAGGGGTCTTAAAATTCAAAATCAAATAGCAAAATGATCCTTGGTATTACCTTTTTAAAAACAATTCCATTTAGCCTACTGACAACACACACGCAGCTCACTCATTACCATGCATACACCACATACACTGCTGCCATAATTGATTATAGTGATTAATATTACCATTCGCAGCTGCTATATTGTTTATTACAATTACTATTGCCTTTAGTATTTATTCTGCTACCAACCACTTTAACACCAGCGGGTGGTGAAGACGGCCCAGTACATCACTCACACCATGCTTCCACCTATCCAGGACATCAACTCCAAACGGTGCCTGAGGAAGGCACGCAGCATCATCAAGGACCCCACACAGCCCAGCCACGAGCTGTTCTTGGGTAGACGGTATCGGAGAATGAGGTCTGATACCAACAGGCTCTGAGACAGTTTCTATCTACAAGCCATCAGACTGCTGAACGCTTGAACTGGACTGACAACCTGCTCTGATTCTCCGCACCTTAGTACATATCCACTCACTCAAGCACACAACCACATACATATACATTCATTTTACACACACATCACAACTGCTGCTACCAGACTCTGATTATAATGCTCAGTTTATACACTACACCCCACGCCCCCTTCCCCAATACACGTGTAAATATTGTACTATAACTTGTGCCTTCCTGTATTATAGTTACGCTCAAATGTTTTTTATATTCTACTGCCATTTACTTTATGTTCGTATTCTTAACTTGTATTATTTCTTATTATTGTTGAATTGTCGAGAAGGAACCTGCAAGTAAGCATTTAGTTGGACGATGTATACCATGCTTATCCCATACCAACAACTAATAAAACTTGAACTTAAACTTTGAACTGTTCTATTATTACGATTATTATTACAATTTATATTTAAGCTACTAGTAATGTTTACCCGTTTACAGTGCATTCGGAAAGTATTCAGACCCCTTCAATTTTTCCACATTTTGTTATGTTACAGCCTTATTCTAAAATGGATTAAATAGTTATTTAAAATAAGAAAACACTGAACAATTACATTTACATAATTATTCAGACCCTTTACTCAGTACTTTGTTGAAGCAACTGTGGCAGCGATTACAGCCTCGAGTCTTCTTAGGTATGACACTACAAGCTTGGCACACCTGTATTTGGGGAGTTTCTCCCATTCTTCTCTACAGATCCTCTCAAGCTCTGTCAGGTTGGATGGGGAGCGTCGCTGCACAGCTATTTTCAGGTCTCTCCAGGGATGTTCGATCGGGTTCAAGTACGGGCTCTGGCTGGGCCACTCAAAGAAATTCACAGACGTGTCCCGGAACCACTCCTGCATTGTCTTGGCTGTGTGCTTAGGGTCATTATCCTGTTGGAAGGTAAACCTTCGCCCCAGTCTGAGGTCCTGGGCGCTCTGGAGCAGGTTTTCATCAAGGATCTCTCTGTACTTTGCTCCGTTCACCTTTCACTCGATCCTGACTAGTCTCCCAGTCCCTGCCGCTGAAAAACATCCTCACAGTATGATGCTGCCACCACCATGCTTCACCGTAGGGAGGATTTCAGGTTTCCTCCAGATGTGACGCTTAGCATTTAGGCCAAATAGTTCAATCTTGGTTTCATCAGACCAGAGAATCTTGTTTCTCATGGTCTGAGAGTCCTTCAGGTGCCTTTTGGCAAACTCCAAGCAGGCTGTCATGTGCCTTTTACTGAGGAGTGGCTTCTGTCTGGCCACTCTACCATAATGGCCTGATTGGTGGAGTGCTGCAGAGATGGTTGTCCTTCTGGAAGGTTCTCCCGTCGCCACAGATGAACTCTGGAGCTCTGTCAGAGTGACCATCGGGTTCTTGTTCACCTCCCTGACCAAGGCCCTTCTCCCCCGATTGCTCAGTTAGTCCGGGCGGCCAGCTCCAGGAAGACTCTTGTTGGTTCCAAACTTCTTCCATTTAAGAATGATGGAGGCCACTGTGTTCTTGGGGACCTTGAATGCTGCAGACATTTTTTGGTAACTTTCCCCAGATCTGTGCCTCGACACAATCCTGTTTCGGCGCTCTACAGACAATTTCTTCAGCCTCATGGCTTGGTTTTTGCTCTGACATGCACTGTCAACTGTGGGACCTTATATAGACAGATTGATTTCCAAATCATGTCCAATCAATTGAATTTACCACAGGTGGACTCCAATCAAGTTGTAGAAACATCTTAAGGATGATCAATGGAACCAGGATGCACCTGAGCTCAATTTCGAGTCTCATATCAAAGGGTCTGAAAACTTATGCAAAAAAAGTACTTGTCTACAAAAATGTCTGAAAACCAGTTTTCGCTTTGTCATGTTGCGTTGTAATTTGAAATACTTGCTATACTAGAACTTAATTGGTATATGTATGAGGAATGTACAGTACCAGTCAAAAGTTTGGACACCTACTCATTCAAGGGTTTTTCTTTATTTTTACTATTTTCTACATTGTATAATAATAGTGAAGACATCAAAACTATGAAATAACACATGTGGAATCATGTACTAACCAAAAAAGTGTTAAACAAATTCTCTAAATAGCCACCCTTTACCTTGATGACAGCTTTGCACAGTCTTGGCATTCTCTCAACCAGCTTCACCTGGAATGCTTTTCCAACAGTCTTGAAGGAGTTCCCACATATGCTGAGCGCTTGTTGGCTGCTTTTCCTTCACTCTGCAGTCCGACTCATCCCAATATATTCACCCAATGGGTCAAACAGCTGCATAAGACAAAAACATTTCCACCAGCACAATAATTTATACCCTCCTTTAGGCACTCTCCTCCTTTTCTCTAAACACTACATCTTTGTGGCTAGGCAGGAAGTTAAGTTAAGTGATGGCGGCAGGTAGCTTAGTGGTTAAGAGCATTGTGATTCCATATGTGTTATTTCAAAGTTTGGATGTCTTCACTATTATTCTACAATCAAATTATTATTTTTTTATAAAGAAAAACCCTTGAATGAGTAGGTGTGTCTAAACTTTTGACTGGTAGTGTATATGGTGGGGTCAATGGAGGTTGGATAAGAGCTATGGGCCTGGTTGCGGTCACTGATAAGGGTGGATAGCTGTGGATTACTGAGGAATGTGGGCCGAGGTCTGGTCACATGAGGAACAGTTTATTATTATTTGTTTTGTCATTTAGCAGACACTCTTATCGAGAGCAATTAGGGTTAAGTGCCTTGCTCAAGGGCACATCGACAGATTTTTCACCTAGTCAGCTCGGGGATTAGAACCAGCGACCTTTCGGTTACTGGCACAACGCTCTTAACCACTAAGCTACCTGCCGCCATCACTTAACTTAATTTCCTGCCTAGCAACAAAGATGTAGTGTTTAGAGAAAAGGAGGAGAGTCCGCCTAAAGGAGGGTATAAATACTTGTGCTGGTGGAAATGTTTTTGTCTTATGCAGCTGTTTGACCCATTGGGTGAATAAACTTAGTTTGAGCTTTGACTAGTTGTCTGTTAGTTTTTCACTCTGTTTGTCAGAGCCTAACAGTTGGCGTTGTCAACGGGATTCACCGTGATTTTTTATCGAACTGGAAAGTCTGATTCAGTGGAGCAGGAGCCGGCACAAAAAACATGGTAGGCACAGTTCCTACACCTGTTACCACTCATTCTGACATCTTGGGGAGATGAGAATCGTAGGCTGAACAATAATAGAATACGGACCTAGAAAGCCTGAGCTTCTTCAGTAGTCCCATTATATTACGACCGGTCGTAGATTCATGTTATACAGTGGGGAAAAAAAGTATTTAGTCAGCCACCAATTGTGCAAGTTCTCCCACTTAAAAAGATGAGAGAGGCCTGTAATTTTCATCATAGGTACACGTCAACTATGACAGACAAACTGATATTTTTTTCCCTGAAAATCACATGTAGGATTTTTAATGAATCTATTTGCAAATTATGGTGGAAAATAAGTATTTGGTCAATAACAAAAGTTTCTCAATACTTTGTTATATACCCTTTGTTGGCAATGACACAGGTCAAATGTTTTCTGTAAGTCTTCACAAGGTTTTCACACACTGTTGCCCATTCCTCCATGCAGATATCCTCTAGAGCAGTGATGTTTTGGGGCTGTCGCTGGGCAACACGGACTTTCAACTCCCTCCAAATATTTTCTATGGGGTTGAGATCTGGAGACTGGATAGGCCACTCCAGGACCTTGAAATGCTTCTTACGAAGCCACTCCTTCATTGCCCGGGTGGTGTGTTTGGGATCATTGTCATGCTGAAAAACCCAGCCACGTTTCATCTTCAATGCCCTTGCTGATGGAAGGAGGTTTTCACTCAAAATCTCACAATACATGGCCCCATTCATTCTTTCCTTTACACGGATCAGTCGTCCTGGTACCTTTGCAGAAAAACAGCCCCAAAGCATGATGTTTCCACCCCCATGCTTCACAGTAGGTATGGTGTTCTTTGGATGCAACTCAGCATTCTTTGTCCTCCAAACACGACGAGTTGAGTTTTTACCAAAAAGTTATATTTTGGTTTCATCTGACCATATGACATTCTCCCAATCCTCTTCTGGATCATCCAAATGCACTCTAGCAAACTTCAGATGGGCCTGGACATGTACTGGCTTAAGCAGGGGGACACGTCTGGCACTGCAGGATTTGAGTCCCTGGCGGCGTAGTGTGTTACTGATGGTAGGCTTTGTTACTTTGGTCCCAGCTCTCTGCAGGTCATTCATTAGGTCCCCCCGTGTGGTTCTGTGATCATTTTGACCCCACAGGGTGAGATCTTGCGTGGAGCACCAGATCGAGGGAGATTATCAGTGGTCTTGTATGTCTTCCATTTCCTAATAATTGCTCCCACAGTTGATTTCTTCAAACCAAGCTGCTTACCTATTGCAGATTCAGTCTTCCCAGCCTGGTACAGGTCTACAATTTTGTTTCTGGTGTCCTTTGACAGCTCTTTGGTCTTGGCCATAGTGGAGTTTGGAGTGTGACTGTTTGAGGTTGTGGACAGGTGTCTTTTATACTGATAACAAGTTCAAACAGGTGCCATTAATACAGGTAACGAGTGGAGGACAGAGGAGCCTCTTAAAGAAGAAGTTACAGGTCTGTGAGAGCCAGAAATCTTGCTTGTTTGTAGGTGACCAAATACTTATTTTCCACCATAATTTGCAAATAAATTCATAAAAAATCCTACAATGTGATTTTCTGGATTTTATTTTTCTCAATTTGTCTGTCATAGTTGACGTTTACCTATGATGAAAATTACAGGCCTCTCTCATCTTTTTAAGTGGGAGAACATGCACAATTGGTGGCTGACTAAATACTTTTTTTCCCCACGGTATGGTAAGTCCCGGAAGGTAAGGCTGAACAGGGTAGTCCCTGCGGAGGGTAAGTCCTAGGGGGTAAATCCCGAGTGGGTTGGTTCCTGCGAGTACCATAAAGAATAGGGTAAGTCCCGGAAGGTAATTTCTAGCAGGCTGCTGCTACCTGCAGAGGGTAAGTCCTAGGTAAATCCATGGTGGAGTTGGTTCCCTGCTAGACCCGTAACAGGGGGGTGAAATCCAAGCCGGGTGGCTGTAAGGCCGTAGGGTGTGTGTGAGTGTATGAATGTTTGAACATGATTCGTCTGTAGTAACAGTAGCAATAAAGAGCGAGGTTGGTCCATGCCCTATTGGGGTGGAGAACTGTGACAGATTAGGGGGAAATAGGAGGACAACTGTGAGTAATTTTGGTAATGAGGATTGTTGGGAACAGTCGTATTTTACGTCGAGAAATTGGACTAGGACCCCTTCCCATGCTACACATTAGTCTTCCACAATTGCCTGTGGTGAATTGACAGATATGACAGTGTCGTCCAGCACCAAAAGTGTATGAAGGAGTGAACAAATTATTAATTGCCAAAGCTGTTGCTACTTAACGCCGTTGGGGGGTGACGCCGAGTCAATAATAATTGATATGGCTTCTACAGGCCAGGGGACTCCCAGAGTGGGAGGGGTAGAATGGGAAAATGTTACCAAAGCATTAGAAGCACTAAAAAAGGCATATGACCAGCACCAAGAACCAAATAAATGGTGGGGAAAATTAGCCAAATTGGACAAAATTGGTACACATTATCCCGTAGATGGGAAGTTTAAAACCAGCCAAGACTATATTGATGCAATCGTAGTGTAGAACACTGAAAAAAGAGAACGGTCCAGACCACAATACGCAGGCATCCTAACAACGGCATTTTATCAGCAGTGGATAAAACAGGAAAAAGAGAAAAACAGAGACCTGCGAGGTAAAATGGAGCAGGCAGTAGACAAGAAAGAGGCGACGAATAAAAAACTAGGCATATCCGAAGGGCATGCGCATAGATTAGATTAACAGAAGCAGGAATTGGCTATTGCGCTAGAAAAGAGTCAAAACCTCAACCAGGAATTAGAGGGAGCCCTTGAGGATAGACAATAACAAATTAAACAACTCAGGGTTGTGCTTCAACAGTATTAGAACACGTATGGAGTTGTATATGCTATTGCCACTCCTCCGCCGTTCGCCCCATGCTATAAGGTGAAACTGGTCACATGTAGTGGGCCACCATTATACCCCTCTCTTAAAGATGAAAAAGAGCGATATGGGTTGCGAGAGGCAGAGGACAGGCATATTACAAGTCCGGATACAGTAGTCCCGGACTGGATAGTGGATCAGCATGATCCAGGTAATCATAGAGATGTGTGCCCAGTACGAACACACGCGACCCCGGTTACATATTATCCGGGACAAATAGTACCAGGGGAGGACAACCCTATTCCCGATGACACGCATTACCAAGTATGGATCCAAATTCAGCATCACCATCAGCCACTGAGTGTGAGCGAAATGCGTAGTATTATGAAAGAAGCACCGGATCCAGTAAGGGAGGGACAGGAATTTATCCGTTTCCTGAGGAAACTGTGCTAAATAATTTTTGGGTTCCATGCTGGTGATTATGATCATATTGTACGCTCGCTTTTGCCAAGGGCCATGTTGCCAGCACTCGCACAGGGATATCGAACGTCGGCTTGGCCCTCGGGACGCGAAGCGTGTGACCCAGCGACAGTAAATGACGAAATTGAGGGATTCTTAACTACAGTTGGGAATGTATTGTTTCAACCAGATGTGAGTCAAATTAGTAACTGTACTCAGGGTCTGAAAGAAGGAATGCAGATCAAATGGATGATGCGTCATGTACTAATCTGCCAATGGGGGATAGATACGATCAAAATGCAGGAATTTGTATGTCTGCTTTGATGGCAGGATTGAAACCTGTTATCAAAATGACTATTGCGGGGGTAGTGGACCAACATTCTCACTGGGATGAAATAGTACATGCGGCATTGAGAGTGGAATCTAATTCTGCTCACTTCGCAGCCGTGCGAGTGGTTAATATAGCCACAGTGAAAGTCACTAACAGTGGTTTCAATGGCCAAGGTAAGACAAAGAAACAGAGAGGAAAGAGTAGCGAACATATGCTAAGGCACAGGGGGTTATCTCCCTGCTTTAGATGTGGGGCTATCGGTCATTGGAAGAATGAGTGTAGGGTGGTGCTGGAGCCTACTGCACCCACTGCATTCGGAGGGAATGCTGCGATGCAAGTGTTTGCATCTTTGACAAAAGAACAGCAGCAAACACTCTTGAAGACAGCGGGGCAGAAAACTTTCACATAGCGGTAAATGGCCTCGGTTCGATCAATAGTGATTCATAGAGATTGCGGTTTCTATGTGAAGGGGGACGTAGGAGGCCACATCTCACGCAACTTTCTAATCGATACTGGCGCTCAAATATAACTAATTCCTTACGATGAGAAATTGGCTAGATTTGCGACAAGGAAAAAGTATCACATTTAGCGGGGTAACGGGCAGAATCTAAGGCGATACAGCTATTACCTATGTCTTTGAACATAGGCCCAGTAACAATACCTGGATCATTTTACATGGCGACAGGAGTGGAGATGATTTTGGGGTTGGATAATCTTTGCGAGAGGAGAGTGGATACTAAAAGGTAACAAATAATAATTGGCAATAAGAACGGCGAAAGCCGAGCAATTGTTTATTTCAGGATCATCCACAATGGACAAAAGACGCATTAGATTGTGGTCTGATTAAAGGTTGCAAGCCTGTTGTGGTGGAGGGAGAGCCGCCGCCACCAATGAAGCACCAGTGGTAGCGGATTTGGCAGACCTGTTGGCATCTATTCCCTCAGACTCAGAATGGTACAGTGTGCTAAACATGAAACATTTATTTTGGTCAGTGCCGGTGGCTGAGGAGTCACGACACTGGTTTGGGTTTTGTTGCAAGAGGAGCCAGTATACGTGAGGTAACATATTTGGGGGTTTCGATTTCAAAAGGCATGAAACACATTATATGTGATCGAGTAGAAACAATGCATTCTTTGGCACAACCAAACACTCCTTGCACTCTCAGGAAAACCTATTTTGTGAGACATTATATTCCATTGTTTTCTGAAATTGCTGAGCCACTTACAGAATTGTTGCATAACAAAGCTTCGATTACGATTGGGCAAAAAGTGGATTTGTATCTATCACACGCAGTAGCAACCATATTTAACAGCACGAAAGCACAACATGTTACTAGTGCGAGATGGACAAAATGGGAGTTAACGTTAAATGGGGAAAATCTCCAATTCAATAAGATTGGTGCTTTGAATCCTGCGTCGTTAATGCCTTTGCCTGGGGAGGGTGAATCGCATATATGTGACCCAGATCAAATTACTCCAAATCCTCGGCCCGATTTGCAAGAGACAGCATTGGAATCGGGACAAGTATTGTATACAGATGGCTCCAGTTACATGACCATAGAAGGGAAGAGAGTAACGGGGTACGCTGTGTGTGATGACAGGGGTGTAGAAAATGCTGGCCCACTGCCAGCCTCTGTGTCAGCCCAGGGGGCAGAGTTATATGCATTAGCCGAGGCCTGTAGGTTGTCGAAAGGGGAGAATGGTACAATATACACTGATTCTCTATATGCATTTGGGGTAGTTCATGATTTCGGTACATTGTGGCCACAACGAGGCATGTTAACAGCGACAGGAACACCAATAAAAAATTGACATGAGGTAGAGGCATTATCAGCTACCCAGTAAATTAGCAGTGGTGAAATGTGAAGCTCATACTAGTCGTACAGATAAAATACCGTATTGGTCCGAATATAAGACGGCCTTTTTTCCCCTCGAAATAGGTCCAAAAAAGTCGGGTCGTCTTATATTCGGGGTCTAGTATTCAGAGCGCAGTTTCTCTTCTTCGGCGCTCCCTTTAAATGTCAATACACATTCGCGGGCACAGATGGCGCCAAAAATTCGTTCCGGACGGAGGGAAGAGGCGTCCTTAACAACCAGCCCGTTACCGGTGTTTAAAGATGGAAAGACAGGCTGACCATTTAGAGACAAGTGGCTCAAAAGTGGGCCAGGTCAATAAACAACAGCGGAGGAGCTATGATGCCAATTTCAAAATAATGGTTGTCAATAAGGCAGAGTCATCTAACAACTGCCAAGCTGCCAAGACATTCGGGGTCACTGAGTGTAATGTAAGAAGATGGCGAGCAGAAAAACAACGTCTAAAAGATGCTAACAGTCAGCGAAAATCCTTCCGTGGTCCTCAAAGTGGTCGTTTCATTGAGGTTGACCGGAGGGTTTTTGAATATGTCAGGGAAAAAAGAAGTGAGGGAATGCCCATTACCAGAGCTGTCATCCAGGTTAAGGCCCTGGAAATCGCCAGAGAGCTCAACATCACTGGATTTAAAGCCAGCCTCGGCTGGTGTCGTAGGATGATGCGGCGTAATGGACTGTCACTTAGACGGAGAACGAGTTTGGCCCAACGCCTGCCGTCAGACTTCGGAGAGAAGTCTACTGTGTGAATGGATCCTGCATGCATGGGATGCTATTCCCTCACAGAGCATCATCGATGGCTTTAAAAAATGTTGCATCTCAAATGCATTGGACGGCAGCGAGGACGACGTGCTTTGGGAGGAGCCGGTGGAAGCGGAGCAGCTGGGGAGCGATGACAGCGAGAGCGAACACAGCGGGGCAGAGGACGTGTGTGAGGGATAGAGAGACATCGGAGGAGAAGTTTGGCGAATTTTTGTTAAGTTTAGTTAAATGTGTGGCCTGTATTTTCTCTGTTATTTAAAAATGTTGCTTTATTATTGCTTGATATTAATTTTGAATCATACTGTACATAGTTTGCCTTTGTGTTTAATTCACTGTGTTTTTAATATTGTTATTTTAAAATAAAATGAAGTTCTTTGTTCGGCAAATCTAGTCTGCAAATCTGTTTTTCTAAATGTTTGTGTTGAAAAACGGGGGGTCGTCTTATAATCAGGGTCGTCTTATATTCGGACCAATACGGTAGTCATAGGGAATCGCCGAGCAGACGAAATGGCTAAGGCGGCAGCCTTAGTAAGAGAAGGTGTTAAGGAACCGCATGTAAATATTGTGAATACCAGGGCTGGGATTCTAAGTCTAAAAGATTTACAGCAGCAAACTAACAAGAAATAAATATGAGAGTGGTTAGAACATGGGTGCCAACTAGACACTGATGGGTTGTTGTATAATACTACCACTCGAAGACCAGTAGCACCAACATTGGTGGATGATGATGGACCATCATTACAGATAGACTTTATAGGGCCACTCTCTCGAAGCAGGGGAAAGACTCATGCATTGGTGGTGGTGGACATATTCTCCAGATGGATATAATTATTTGTAACTTCCTCAGCTTCAGCGAACTTTGTATCACAAACTTTGTTAAGGGAAGTGATACCGAGATTAGATTCCGACCAAGGGACACATTTCACCTCCACTGCTACAGGCGGTGTGTAAGGCTTTGGGAATCACACATACTTTTCATTGTCCATATAGGCTGCAAGCGGCGGAGATTACGGAGCGTCAGAATCGTTAGATTATGGAGAAATTGGCCAAGACGTTAAGCACCGAAGGGAAAGACTGGGTTAAGAATTTACCCGTGGTACTGATGTCAATGAGGGCGTCAACTAACGCCACAACAGGACTCACGCCACATGAAGTGGTAACTGTGAGACCAACGAGAGTACCAGGTTCTGTTATTCACATGTCACAAATTAGTGATCTGGCAATAATGGGAGAGTCTATATTGTCCTATTGTCAGAAAATGACCCATGCGTTGCAGTGTGTATATTCACAAGTGAAAGCAGCACATGAGGAGCAGGCGCCAGGAGATAACCGAGAGCACGGGCTGAATCCTGGAGATCGAGTGTATATCAAGATCCACCAGGCGGGGATGTTGGGACGGCGTTGGTCTGGAACACACACGGTACTCCTTATAGCAGCTGCAGCGTTGAATATCACAGCCTCTCCTCGGTGGGTTCACACTCACGTGAAACGAGATCCAGCTGCATAATGGGTGAGCTGGAAGCTGCTATGATAGAGGAAGCGGAGCTAAAGAGAGAGAAAGACTGGCAGCTTCATTAAATAGTACCCGCAAAACACCAGTCTCAATGTCAACAGTGAAGAGGCGACTCCGGGATGCTGACCTTCTAGGCAGAGTTGCAAAGAAAAAGCCATATCTCAGACTGCCCATCTTAATCTTTTCTTTTTATTGCCCAGTCTGAGATATGGCTTTTTCTTTGCAACTCTGCCAAGAAGGTCAGCATCCCGGAGTCGCCTCTTCACTGTTGACATTGAGACTGGTGTTTTGCGGGTACTATTTAATGAAGCTGCCAGTTGAGGACCCGAAGGAGGAAATGGAGAAAGTCAAAAGCTCCAGCTGAAATGGATGAAGTCAAAAGCTCCAGCTGAAATGTCATTATCAGCTGTCCGACGAGAGAGGGAAATAATAGTGTGCATAGTGTGATTATAGAACAGAGGCCATAAGTCTCGGAGGTGTAAACCTAATAATCAACTGTGAATGTTAATCATGTTTTATTTTTTGTTCATGTTTTATTTTTTGTTCATTTATAAGTCATTTCAAAGTTTATGTGATGTTGAACAGTATGGAATTATTATTAAAAAAGGAGGGACTGTTGGGTTGTAATTTGAAATACTTGCTATACTAGACGTTAATGGGTACATGTATGAGGAATGTATATGGTGGGGTCAATGGAGGTTGGATAAGAGCCATGGGCCTGGAAAGTGACTAAGTAGGGGAAAAGGCAATAACATGGTTGCGGTCACTGATAAGGGTGGATAGCTGTGGATTAGTGAGGATCAGGTCAGGTAGTTTTTCACTCTGTTTGTCAGAACCTAACAGTCATTATGGGGTATTGTGTGTAGATTGATGAGGATTATTATTTTTTAAATACATTTTAGAATAAGGCTGTAACGTAACAAAATGTGGAAAAAGTCAAGGGGTCGGAAAACTTTCCGAATGCACTGTACATGTACATACCTACCTCAATCCCTCCAGTACCCCTGCACACTGTAATAACGTTACTGGCACTGCACTGACATGTATATAACTGCTGTCATGGTAATTATTCTAATCAAAGGAGAGACTTTTAGATTTCTTCAAAACCATCAAACTTTACTAATAATTACTGCAGTAATGGAGCGTTAACGGTAACCCAATGGTGTAGAGTTAAGGCCCAAATAATAAGGGTTAGGTTACAACTTTTTATAGTCTTTCTGAGTCTTCATGACGAGGGACAGATATGTGACTTCATACAAAGGTACATTGTGCTCTCAAGCAACAGACAGCAAGATTTACAAGGCGCCAAATATCTGTCTCTAGTTCAATATCTGTCTCTCTCGCTCTGTCTCTCTCGCTCAAATGCCAACATTCCCTCCCATTAGATTAGCTGCAGCTGGATCTCCCTCTCCCGTCCTCTCCCACCTTATAATTGCCAAGCGAGAGGTGATTGACATCTGAATCGAGGGTGTTAGAGAAATCTGAATATTAATCTGGATTGTAGGTGAGAGCTTGTAGGTGTCTTCTCATGTCACCTGCTCACTTTCATTATGCTAAATCATTCTGAAACCCAACCTTTTTGATCCCTCTGGGGATTACAAACAGCCTGTCATGTTTCATGAGATCTCAAGCTAATATTGCTCTGTTGCTCCAGTTGTTTGAGGAATGTTTGAGAACCAAAGGAGCAATTTGGTGAGACTATAAACTACTTTTTGCTCCTGTCGACTGGAGATGTCAGCTCTGGTGGAGAGGAGCTTCATGCTCAAAAGGCCTGGTTTCAATATGATATCAAATATTTAGTACTAATGCAGTGTAAGCAGATTCAGGATAGACTCCACTTGTTTATGTCGAGGCTATTACTTTGACATTACTCATTGAGATTCACTGAACGTCATTTTCTGAACAATTAAATACCCATTCTCAATGAATGATTACGGTAACTACTGGCTTGGCTGGTTGCCAGTTTGTTTTAGTTTCAGTAAATTCTTCTCCATGTTGTTGTCTTGCAAATAATCTGGCTACAGCAGAAACAGGCTGACAACCAGGCTACTGTAGTAGTCATGTAAACAAGTATGGAGTGACTGGTATATCAACTCTATAAAGTGGCATAATATACATGCAATCAACCATTTTAGATTGGAAGACCCATGGGACTCAAGGTGGAAGATATTACATGAGATGTGTGCAACAGTTATTTTGATATGAGTTGTGAGCATTGAGTATTGCACACATAACAACCATGCTGAATAGAACTGCCAGAATAGAGTCAGCTAATGAGGTATGAGTATGGTTGCAAAGGGAGTGTATATTACTGGAAACTTTAGAAGTTTACCAGTAAACTACCAGAATTTTGGTATCTTTCAAGTATTTTGAACCAACGAAGAAGCTAGAAGTGCTTTTGTTTGTCTCTATTGTACAAATATACTGTCTGTTTGTGAGAAGGTGATTTCCCCAGCTGTGATTAAGTAAACTCACGTTTTGTTTACCGCACAAACATATCTCGGTGGGTTTAACAATAGGGCATTCTCTAATTGTTCTCAGTGGCTGTAAAAAACACAGGATGGAATGTGGCTGACTAGACGTAAAATCGAATAAAAGCGTATAAACCGTCAATGCCTGTTTATTTCCTTTTATAAATTCACCTATAAATAGTATAACTGCAAAATTAGGTTTTGGGGTAAACAGCCAACAGACAGAGGCTATGATGATCTAATGCGCCCTAAATCAGAGGTTGACGTTTGTCCGTGAACTAAGCAGGCTGCTGACTGTGGGGCTGAGAGACTCTGCAGCAAAGATGACAATTGGCGAAGCTATTCCACTGCAATAATTTGGTCTGCCGTCTGAACTTTAGCATTATCTTCTTCCTCCTTCCGCGTGCCGCGAACGACTTAAACGCCTAAGCCCGCTTTGACAGGTAAATTCCAAGTCTGGAACATTCCTTATAAAAACGTGGTCAGACATTAAGGAATAGCCCTGTTTTTTGGCCCAAAGTTTTCATTTCTGTGATATGTCGGATGTGAGACAAGAGTTATTATTTTAGATCAGGGAAAGTTTTGGCCAGGCTGAAGGAGCCAGCGGGAGCTGAGCCACAGAGCTGGAATATGCTTGCACAGCTACTTCTTTGGTTTCGAGGCATCAACCGGTGACAGCGGATGGCATTATTTACTGGTTTACCCATCAGTACACAAACATGACAACATATCTTTATTTAGTATGTTCCCTCAAGTATGGTGGAACTGCAACACTTGCTAGGCTAGGGAGGGGAATTGTTGATTATCTAGTCAGGTAAGTAAATAAACACGTCACTCAAAGGAAAACAAGTGAGGATTTAATATTGCTTGTATAGCTTTATTGCAATCCATTTCACATGAAAATAAGAAATGGATATAGCATTTTAATAATAATTTGGGGGATGCTTATATTTGTCCTGTTACACACAAGCGTGTAATGGAGTGTCCCCCGAGAGACCCGCAGGGAGTGAGGTTACGGCCAGGATCGCCTTTGTACAGCACCCCTGAAGCAATTAGGGTTAAGTGCACAGCAAGATATATATATATATTTTACTTGTCAGCTTCGGTATTCGAACCATCAACCTTTCGTTTACTGCCCCAATGCGCTAACCTCGATGCTACGTGCCACTCCATTGTGTTGGAGAGGAGATGTGGATGTGCCCATGGTTTTCCCTTGGTGCTATAGTAGGGAGGACATTACAGTTCAGTAATTTTGTTTATAATGTCCGTAGCCTACATTATATTCTTCAGAAAGAGTAAGTATAATTTCTTTCCCCTTATTGTGGTTGATCAGTCTGTTTACAGTATCAGTTAGTGCAGAAGGACAAACCAAATAGATTTTGTTTCGAATCCAGGAAAAATGCATTGTCTGCTTATACAACAAACTATATGTTTGGAGGGCAATTTCAAAGGATGAATTAGTATGCTACCTAGCTAATGAATATATGGATTAGTCAGTGAACCCGACATACAACCCTCTCATTACAGTTGATAAAGCTAAGGAACTGCAATCATATCCTATCTCTTTTCCCAAGACTTGATTTGATCTCCTGCTCTATGGTATCCGACTATAGTATACAGTGCCTCCAGAATGTATTCACACCCCTTGACTTTTTCCAAATTTTGTTGTGTTACAGCCTGAATTAAATGGATTAAATTGAGATTTTGTGTCACTGGCCTACACACAATAACCCCAAATGTCAAAGTGTAATTATGTTTTTATTTTTTTTATTTTTTATTTTACAAATAAGTATTCAACCTCTTTGCTATGGCAAGCCTAAATAGTTAAAAAAAAATATATATATATATATATAGTTGACAAAACATGACAATTAAATAAATTCTAACACAACACAATGTGGAAAAAGTCAAAGGGTTTGAATACTTTCTGAAGGCCCTGTAAACAGTCGTGGTCAAAAGTTTTGAGAATGACACAAGTATTGGTCTTCACAAAGTTTGCTGCTTCAGTGTTTTTAGATATTTTTGTCAGATGTTACTATGGTATACTGAAGTATAATTACAAGTGTTCCATAAGTGTCAAAGGCTTTTATTGACAATTGCATTAAGTTTATGCAAGGAGTCAATATTTGCAGTGTTGACCCTTCTTTTTCAAGACCTCTGCAATCCGCCCTGGCATGCTGTCAATTAACTTCTGGGCCACATCCTGACTGATGGCAGCCCATTCTTACATAATCAATGCTTGGAGTTTGTCAGAATTTGTGGGTTTTTGTTTGTCCACCCGCCTCTTGAGGATTGACCACAAGTTCTCAATGGGATTAAGGTCTGGGGAGTTTCCTGGCCATGGACCCAAAATTTCTATGTTTTGTTCCCCGAGCCACTTAGTTATCACTTTTGCCTTATGGCAAGGTGCTCCATCATGCTAGAAAAGGCATTGTTCGTCACCAAACTGTTCTTGGATGGTTGGGAGAAGTTGCTCTCAGAGGATGTGTTGGTACCATTCTTTATTCATGGCTGTGTTCTTAGGCACAATTTTGAGTGAGCCCACTCCCTTGGCTGAGAAGCAACCCCACACATGAATGGTCTCAGGATGCTTTACTGTTGGCATGACACAGGACTGATGCTAGCACCTTGTCTTCTCCGGACAAGCTTTTTTCCGGATGCTCCAAACAATCGGAAAGGGGATTTATCAGAGTAAATGACTTTACCCCAGTCCTCAGCAGTCCAATCCCTGTACCTTTTGCAGCATATCAGTCTGTCCCTGATGTTTTTCCTGGAGAGAAGTGGCTTCCTCGCTGCCCTTCTTGACACCAGGCCATCCTCCAAAAGTCTTCGCCTCACTGTGCGTGCAGATGCACTCACACCTGCCTGCTGCCATTCCTGAGCAAGCTCTGCACTGGTGGTGCCCCGATCCCACAGCTGAATCAACTTTAGGAGACGGTCCTGGCGCTTGCTGGACTTTCTTGGGCGCCCTGAAGCGTTCTTCACAACAATTGAACCTCTCTCCTTGAAGTTCTTGATGATCCGATAAATGGTTGATTTAGGTGCAATCTTACTAGCAGCAATATCCTTGCCTGTGAAGCCCTTTTTGTGCAAAGCAATGATGACGGCAGGTGTTTCCTTGCAGGTAACCATGGTTAACAGAGGAAGAACAATGATTTCAAGCACCACCCTCCTTTTAAAGCTTCCAGTTTCCTATTCTAACTCAATCAGCATGACAGAGAGATCTCCAGCCTTGTCCTCGTCAACACTCACTGACATGATGTCAGCTGGTCCTTTTGTGGCAGGGCTGAAATGCAGTGGAAATGTTTTTTTGGGGATTAAGTTAATTTTCATGGCAAAGAGGGACTTTGCAATTAATTGCAATTCATCTGATCACTCTTCATAACATTCTGGAGTATATGCAAATTGCCTTCATAAAAACTGAGGCAGCAGACTTTGTGAAAATTAATGTTTGTGTCATTCTCAATACTTTTGACAACGACTGTATTTCCTGCACTATGTATGGCTGAATTGTACTCCTATATTCGGATTTGAATTCTCTGCTGTATCCACAAACTAACAGAAGTAGATTTATTTTGACGTCTAGCTTTCCTGCTAGAGTGCATTATTTCCTTACACCAGACTAGTGACTGTAAACAAGAGAGCTCAACTGCAAAGATCTAGCCTGTCTTTAAAGCGAAGCAGAAAAGCACCAGGGGCTGTCTCGCGCTGTAGCCCCACATCACATTGCATCACACGCCACATGCAGTCTGCCACGCTGTGTTTTCCCTCCACAAATGCCAAGAAGTAGGCTAAGGCCTTGAGAAGTCCCCCAAGTTACTTATCTCAGCAGTATGGCTGAGGATGAGCCTCCCCTTCCTGGGATTACAACAATTTTAATGTCACAGTTTTGTCCTGCAACCTGCCGTGCATGTGTGTATAGTTGCACAGCTATTGTTTCTCTCACAGCAGCAGCAAGGGTTCTATCTGTTGTATTAACATAGAATAATCATGTTCATTCAATGTGCATAATTAAAAAACAAATCAGTCTCTTTTTATTTGCATAAAATATACTATTATTTGCATTAAACATCGGTCTTATCTAACCAGCTCCATTGGAACACTATGTTCTCTCAATAGATTGAACAGACCTCTGGTGTCCTAGAGAGTGACCCCCAGCGCCTTCCATCCAACCCCCAGCTAATTTCTCACACGCCCCGGCTGCCTTCCATCTCCTCTGTCTAATCTGGACCGCCCCTGGGTGGTCTTTTCTTGCCCTAGTTAATGCTGACGCATCCTCCTCTCCCCTTGGTCTGGGCTGCAGTAGAGCCCAGCAGAGCAGGCTGCCTCTGAAGATTTCAGACACAATCAGTAGCCACACTGGAGCGGTTGCTAGCTGTAACACATTTCAATTTGCCTGCTTCCGGGTGCTCGGGGTTCATCAAGATTTCATGGAGGACGCAAACAATTAGCCGTGAGCCATGCAAACGACCATAGGGGAATGCCTAGTACCCAACTGACAGTAAGCAAACATTAAGAGTGGAATAACTTTACGGTCATATAGCCAAAGGATGGCTCTCTCTACCAAACTATTTATAGTCCTTTCCCCCCTTAGTGAAAGCAAAAATACTAATCTTAAGCCTACATCTCTTTGAAGTGTAAGAGGATACTTGAGGTGGATTATTTATGGCCATGTAGATGGAGTTTAAATCCAGTTAAGTATCCACAAATGGTCTCCCAAGGAACCAACCGACAGGATGTTAGAGAAAAAATGAAACAACATTGCCATCCATTTTGATGTCATGGTGTATATGCGTGTCAGTTACTGTGAAGTCAGTAATCAGGTGCACAGACTTTTAAAAGCCTCTGCTCTCTCCTTCCCCCTGACGTTGGCTCTATCTGTCCCCTCTAATGATGGCTCATCATGGAGTCTGTTTGTTCCTCAGGCAGTGTTTGATGCAGGGGCATTGTTAATGATATGCTTGGCCTTTCTGATATGACACAGCAGAATTAGGGCTTGCAAAGAGGATATGGTAATTATTTGTATGTTTATGCGCACGTACACATTTTAATTTCAAAGAAAGACAACAAATGCCTGAGCTCTGAGCACAAGCTTTTGAAAAATAGGTCATTGCCACAGCTTCTCGGAGCGTCCGTGGCACTACTTTGCCCCCCAGTGGTGCACAAGTAAGCTGCAAGTATAGATATTATTTTCATATCCTGCAGGCTTGACATTTTCTGTCTAAGACCCTATGGAGTAAATTACTATATTATCTTGCTTTTAGGGGTCAAATTGGATGTGTTGGCACACATATTGAAATATAAATGGTGTGTGTATTAGTATGGTGGTCCTAAGAGGCAAAGTAGCCTAGTAGTAGTAATGAAATTCCTCAGACCATCATTTGCAGGTGCCACAAGTTATGAGTTACTGTTGTTGCCTAACTATTTTGACCACTATCTAGCTTACATTCTATGCAGTTAGTGGTAAACGACAGATCTTTTACAACTGTTTCAACAATCGGTGCCTTTAGGAGGACCAATGAGTCTATGTAGATGAGCAAATGCCAAGGAATTTGGAAAATCTTGATATTGACCTTATTTTATGTTTCACCACTCAAATAGTCAAGGTCAGCTTATTTTATGGAATACTTTGCACTTCACAAAAGACCATCCTATGATAGCACAACCATATTCACAGCTAAAAATAAATAATAACAATAACAAATTGTGTTTTAATCAGTGATTTATGCTGGTGTTTCTTTACTGTAACAATTTCTCTACTCCATTATGATAACATTGATAGCTTATTTTTCCCCATCTAATTAAGATAAGTTGATATTCGCCTCGTGGATTTGAAATCATGCCAGTAGCTTGAGGTCCCGACTATGATTCCCTCAACTAATTACAGTCCAAAGCCTTGAGAAGCACCACGGGTCTCTGAAGGATTTACATATTTGAACTAGGGTGGAGCTTGGCACGTATGTACAGTGTTTACCCATCAATGTGTCATCCACCTATGATGCTAGTGCAGAAAAAAAGAACATGTTGCATGCTGTTCTGCATGACACATAGCTTTAGTCTTGTTATAGGACTACAGATATATGGTTGCTGTTGAGGCAAAGGAAGAGACAAGTCTCTCGCTCTCTCTTTCTCTCTCGCTCTCTCTCTCCCTCTACATCTTTCTCATTCTCTCTCTCTGGCTGTGTGACTCACTGTCACTTCTCAGTCCTGCAGTAGAAAGCCTTGAACAGCAACTCACTGAGCTGGCTTGGTCGTATGTCTGTATTCTGACCCCACAGTAAGTAATGTGTGAATTCTTGCCACCATTCTCGGATGGTTGAGGGGTAGCTCTTGGGGAACTGTGGGGGGGATCTTGGAGGGCTGGTGGCCTGGCAGTTGGGAGCTGCTAGTCTACCATCTTTCTTCCAAATTTCCTCACCCTATTTTATAGCTTACGAGATTGAAATGTGAAACCATACTAGACTTCACTAGTCATACTGTAATAACTTATTTTCTTTACGATTAGACAGGGCTTTTAAACAGTGCTTGTGCCATAACACAAATAATAATACAAAATCATATAACCCACAATTCCATTAATAGCTATTTGAATGGGGTATTCCCTTTATGGGTGATGCCAGCCCCCAAGAAGCATGCCATTGTCATCCCTTATCCTTCCAGTCCCTTCAAAACAGAGGATTCCCTCATATTCCAGCAACATTTACATTTACATCATTTAGCAGACGCTCTTATCCAGAGCGACTTACAAATTGGTGCTTTCAACTTATGATGGCCAGTGGGACAACCACTTTTTTTCTTCTTTTTTTTTATGGAGGGGGGTAGAAGGATTACTTTATACTATTCCAGGTATTCCTTAAAGAGGTAGGGTTTCAAGTGTCTCCGGAAGGTGGTCAGTGACTCCGCTGTCCTGGCGTCGTGGGGAGCTTGTTCCACCATTGGGGTGCCAGAGCAGCAAATAGCTTTGACTGGGCTGAGCGGGAACTGTGCTTTCGTAGAGGTAGGGGAGCTAGCAGGCCAGAGGTGGATGAACGTAGTGCCCTCGTTTGGGTGTAGGGTCTGATCAGAGCCTGAAGGTAAGGAGGTGCCGTTCCCCTCACAGCTCCGTAGGCAAGCACCATGGTCTTGTAGTAGATGCAAGCCTCAACTGGAAGCCAGTGGAGTGTGCGGAGGAGCGGGGTGACATGAGAGAACTTGGGAAGGTCGAACACCAGACGGGCTGCACCTCCAAGTGATAGAAATATCCACATATTCATTCCAAACCACAACATCCTCATTTCAATCTTACTGTCCTACAGCCAATACATTTGAGATTCACTTTTGATTGTGTTGCTTTGTTTTAGTAACTCTGAGGATGGCTATGACGCTGGGTCTTGAATACTGAATCTAATACGGGCTCAGTTTGAGACAATTAGACTGTTCCAGACTGCCATTACCCACTGATGAAAGAGAGGGTGGAAATGATAGGTGTGAAATTCAAATGGACCGGACTCCTCATTAGAGGAGGAAGAAGGCTATCTTGTGCTTTTTGGTTTACATAACATTACTCCACAGCTGCTAGGTCAGACATGGAGACTTGTGAATTGTGAATCGATCCCGGTAGACCACAGGTTTAAGCTGTTTTAAAGTTGTTTGTACCCAGATAAAGTCAGTAATGTGTCAAAATGGAGAGTTAGGTCATGTGTTATTATTGGTGGGAATTGTAATGTCAATGAGTTTGTTATGTCAACAGAGAGAATAGGAAGTATTTTACTGGTGTATTCATTTCTGTAAACGTAACATATTCATGAGAAACACAGTCATAACATTCATGATTGCTTAAAGGGATACTTCGATATTTTGGGATTTTGTGTCATTTCCTACTTACCCAGAGTCAGACAAACTCATGGATGTTAGCTTAGCGCAATTGCTGGAAATCTATGGGTATTGACTAGCCAGCTCCCTCTCTAACTACTCCAAAGTGGGGTGGTTGGTCATTTATAGTCTCACAAAGCTATACATAGTAATCGATATTTTATGAATTCGTAAACATTACTGATAATTGTAAGGAATTCGATTCTATCAACTTCCTCATTTATAGACTACTTTGGGTTCTGCCTGCGTGATACTTGGTGTGGTTTTGTAAACAAAACTCCCTGGAGGCAGCCAACTGTTACCTACTCTAGTAGCTAAAGTAGCTAGCTTGCTTGCTTATTGGCAAATAATCATATTAACATTTGATAAATCATGTCAGACTTTGAGGTAGAAGAAGAAGACCAGGGGTTGGAACCGGTTGAGGGAACAGAACAGAAAACCGGAACAGAATCAGAACCGGGAACGAAAATGATCTATACTTGTCCGGAACAGGGCCCAGTTTCCCAAAAGTATCTTAAGGATAAATTAATCGTAGGAGTATCATTAAATCTCTGAGCTGTTTCCCAAAACCATCGTTATTAACGTTGCACTTGAAAACCTGTAATCTAACATCTTGCCTCAGACCAGACTTTATACACAGAAGAGCTCTGCCAAACATAGAATCACATGGATTATCCATCTCTATGTGACCACCGTTAACTTCAGAACAAAGTTGACTATAAACACAAAGTTGCGAATGTCTTTGCAACAAGCGACGTATAAAAATATGCTTCAAATGAAAACCGAGATGACTGCCTTAAAATATATATTGAAATACATTTAATGTTTAATCAACTGAGTTCTATTTTGCTACTTGTAGGCTACTGTCTGTAATTTGTCTCAATATATTTCATGATGTGTAGCCTGACATGTGTGCAATGATGTGCCAAATCAATGATTTTGTGCATTTTCATTGGGTAAGCATTATAATAAGCCACCTCAATATTTGCAGCTGTAGGTGATAATATCTCTCTGGGAGCTGATCCATTGTCAGTATTGTGAAATAATAAAAATGTTAAGGAAATATTTGATTTGAGAAAGCTGACCCGAGAGCAGCAATGCCTTTCTTTCGATCCTATCAGTTTCGACAACACTGAGATACAGTTGAAGTCGGAAGTTTACATACACCTTAGCCAAATACATTTAAACTCAGTTTTTCACAATTCTTGACATTTAATCGTAGTAAAAATTCCCTGTCTTAGGTCAGTTAGGATCACCACTTTATTTTAAGAATGTGAAATGTCAGAATAATAGTAGAGAGAATGATTTATTTCAGCTTTTATTTCTTTAATCACATTCCCAGTGGGTCAGAAGTTTACATACACTCAATTAGTATTTGGTAGCATTGCCTTTAAATTGTTTAAATTGGGTCAAACGCCTTCCACAAGCTTCCCACAATAAGTTGGGTGAATTTTGGCCCATTCCTGCTGACAGAGCTGGTTTAACTGAGTCAGGTTTGTAGGCCTCCTTGTTGCACACGCTTTTTCAGTTCTGCCCACACATTTTCTATAGGATTGAGGTCAGGGCTTTGTGATGGCCACTCCAATACCTTGACTTTGTTGTCCTTAAGCCATTTTGCCACAACTTTGGAAGTATGCTTGGGGTCATTGTCCATTTGGAAGACCCATTTGCGACCAAGCTTTAACTTCCTGACTGATGTCTTGAGATGTTGCTTCAATATATCCACATAATTTTCCTTCCTCATGACGCCATCTATTTTGTGAAGTGCACCATTCCCTCCTGCAGCAAAGCACCCCCACAGCATGATGCTGCCACCCCCATGCTTTACGGTTGGGATGGTGTTCTTCGGCTTGCAAGCATACCCCTTTTATCTCCAAACATAATGATGGTCATTATGGCCAAACAATTAAATGTTTGTTTCATCAGACCAGAGGACATTTCTCCAAAAAGTACGATCTTTGTCCCCATGTGCAGCTGCAAACCGTAGTCTGGATTCTTTATGGCGGTTTTGGAGCAGTGGCTTCTTCCTTGCTGAGCGGCCTTTCAGGTTATGTCGATATAGGACTCATTTTACTGTGGATATAGATACGTTTGTACCTGTTTCCTCCAGAATCTTCACAAGGTCCTTTGCTGTTGTTCTGGGATTGATTTGCACTTTTCGCACCAAAGTACGTTCATATCTAGGAGACAGAACGCATCTCCTTCTTGAGCGGTATGACAGCTGCGTGGTCCCATGGTGTTTAAACTTGCGTACTATTGTTTGTACAGATGAACGTGGTACCTTCAGGCATTTGAAAATTGCTCCCAAGGATGAATCAGACTTATGGAGGTCTACAATTTTATTTCTGAGGTCTTGGCTGATTTCTTTTGATTTTCCCATGATGTCAAGTGAAGAGGCACTGAGTTTGAAGGTAGGCCTTGAAATACATCCACAGGTACACCTCCAATTGACTCAAATGATGTCAATTAGCCTATCAGAAGCTTCTAAAGCCATGACATAATTTTCTGGCATTTTCCAAGCTTCCAATCTTCACTATTCGCAGGATTTCATCTGGAGAGAGAGGGGAGAAAAAGGTCAAGATGTAGGGTAGTTCTGTGTGAGTGGGACCAGTGGATTCAATAGGCTGAGTGAATGAGGAGCGGATGTCATCAACCTTCTTTTCAAAGTGGTTGACAAAGTCGTCCGCATAGAGGGAGGAGGGAGGGAGGGGGAGAGGGTGGAGGATTAAGGTGAAAAAATTGTTTCCTAGGGTTAGAGGCAGAAGCTTGAAATTTAGAGTGATATCAAGTGGCTTTAGCAGTGAATACAGAGGAAGAGAAGGTAGAGAGGAGGAAGTGAAAGGATGATACGTCCTTTGGAAGTTTAGTTTTCCTCCAATTTCGCTGCCCACAGCCCTGTTCTGTAAGCTCGCAATGAGTCACTCAGCCACGGCGCAGGAGGGGAGGGCCGAGCCGGCCGGGAGGAAAGGGGACAGTGCGAGTCATAGGATGTGTAAAGGGAGGATAGTAGAGTGGAAGAGGCAGAATCAGGAGACAAAAGGTAGAAGGATTTAGCAGAAGGGAAAGATGATAGGATAGAAGAGGAGAGAGTAGTGGGAGAGAGAGAGCTAAGATTGCGATGGCGCATAACCATCTGGGTAGGGACTGAGATGCTAGGGTTGGAGGAGAGGTAGGGGGGTTGCTGTGAGATTAGAAGGCGAACAGCCTCTAGTAAAGATGAGGTCAGGTGTATTGCCTGCCTTGGGACTGGGAAAGGGGTAGGTCAAAAGAGGCAAGGGGGGTAAAGAAAGAGTTGAATCGAGGGCAGATGTAGGGAGGTTGAAGTCGCCCAGTACGAAGAGCAGTGAGCCATTGTCAGGAAATGAGCATATCAAAGTGTCAATCTCATTGAGGATCACTCTAAGGGCACCTGGTGGGTGATAGATAACAACAGTACAAAAGCAAATCTGTAGGAGCAGATCGACACATCCAACGACGCACTCTGCGACCGTTCTCTCTGCATGGTGTTTTGGGAAATGCATGTTACAGCTTTGGCTGTTGTAGGAAAGAAGCACTCGTAAGCCTAAATTCCATTGCTATCAGGAAACCAGGCCCTGAAACGTTATTTTAAAAGCATGGGAACCGATTAATAACGTTATTTTACCTTCCGGGCATTTTTCAGTCCCACAAAAAAGGGAGAGAGATGTTTTATTATTTTTGTATTTGTATTTATTATGGATCCCCATTTGCTGCTGCCAAGGCAGCAGCTACTCTTCCTGGGGTCCAACAACATAAGACAGTTACATACAGTTTAAAATACTACATGACATTACATTTCATAACACCTTAACCAACACATTCAGTGTGTTCCCCTATTCTTAGAGGAAAAAATAGATTAACCTTTTCAATGCTAGTTAAGGATACTATAGTTATCACATTTCACATTGGATGTATTAACTACAAAAAGGTAAGACGTTTTGATTCTAGCTCGCTGGTCCAACGTTAAGCCAACTTTCTGAATTTCAAAGGCATTCAAAGTTCCTTCATAAAAGCCGCTCCTCCGTAGGTATAATTCTGTGGGCCTAAGTCAGATAATGCATGTCATAACAACAAGATGCCCAGCGCTTCCTCCTCCACCCTCTCTCGCTCTCCCCCCACCAGCAAAATTTCAGTCGCATCCCGCTCCCTACACCCCTCTGTCGAATGCATTTATAATAAAAAAATTAAAAAAAAGAATCTCACCTTTATTTAAGCAGGTAAGCCAGTTGAGAATAAGTTCTCATTTACAACTGCAACCTGGCCAAGATAAAGCAAAGCAGTGCGATAAAAACAACAACAACACAGAGTTAGCCTCCAACAGAGTTAGCCTCCAACACTCTACTCAGCAAATTGGATGTAGTCTATCACAGTGCCCTCCGTTTTGTCTCCAAAGCCCCATACACTACCCACCACTGTGACCTGTACGCTCTTGTTGGCTGGTCCTCACTACATGTTCGTCGTCAAACCCACTGGCTCCAGGCCATCTATAAATCACTGCTAGGCAAATCCCCGCCATATCTTAGCTCATTGGTCACCATAGCAGCACCCACCCGTAGTCTGCGCTCCAGCAGGTATATCTCACTGGTCATTCCCAAAGCCAACACCTCCTTTGGCCGCCATTCCCTTCCAGTTCTCTGCTGCCAATGACTGGAACGAATTGCAAAAATCTCTGAAGCTGGAGACTCTTATCTCCCTCAATAACTTTAAGCATCAGTTGTCAGAGCACCTTACCGATCACTGCACCTGTACACAGCCCATCTGAAATTAGCCCACCCAACTACCTCATCCCTATATTGTTATTTATTTTGCTCTTTTGTACCCCAGTATCTCTATTTGCACATAATCTCTTGCACATCTAGCATTCCAGTGTTAATACTATTGTAATTATTCTGCACTATAGCCTATTTATTGCCTTACCTCCATAACTTGCTAAATTTTCACACACTGTATATATATTTTCTGTTGTATTTCTGACTTTATGTTTTTTACCCCATATGTAACTCTGTGTTGTTTTTATTGCACTACTTTGCTTTATCTTGGCCAGGTCGCAGTTGTAAATGAGAACCTGTTCTCAACTGGCTTACCTGGTTAAATAAAGGTTAAAAAAAAAAAAAAAAAAAAAAAAGTTACATATTGAATAAACAAAAACGTACAGTCAATAACACAATAGAAAATAGAAAATGTATATGGATGTAAGGCAACAAATAGGCCATAGTGCAAAAATAATTACACTTTATTATTAACACTGGAGTGATAGATGTGCAGAAGATGATGTGCAAATAGAGATACTGGGGTGCAAATGAGCAAAATAAATAACAATATGGGGATGAGGTAGTTGGGTGGGCTAATTACAGATGGGCTGTATACAGGTACAGTGATCGGTAAGCTGCTCTGACAACTGATGCTTGAAGTTAATGAGGGAGATACAGTGGGGAGAACAAGAATTTGATACACTGCCGATTTTGCAGGTTTTCCTACTTACAAAGCATGTAGAGGTCTGTAATTTTTATCATAGGTAAACTTCAACTGTGAGAGACGGAATCTAAAACAACAATCCAGAAAATCACATTGTATGATTTTTAAGTAACTAATTTGCATTTTATTGCATGACATAAGTATTTGATACATCAGAAAAGCAGAACCTAATATTTGGTACAGAAACCTTTGTTTGCAATTACAGAGATCATACGTTTCCTGTAGGTCTTGACCAGGTTTGCACACACTGGAGCAGGAATTTTGTCCCACTCCTCCATACAGACCTTCTCCAGATCCTTCAGGTTTCGGGGCTGTCGCTGGGCAATACGGACATTCAGCTCCCTCCAAAGATTTTCTATTGGGTTCAGGTCTGGAGACTGGCTAGGCCACTCCAGGACCTTGAGATGCTTCTTACGGAGCCACTCCTTAGTTGCCCTGGCTGTGTGTTTCGGGTCGTTGTCATGCTGGAAGACCCAGCCACGACCCATCTTCAATGCTCTTACTGAGGGAAGGAGGTTGTTGGCCAAGATCTCACGATACATGGCCCCATCCATCCTCCCCTTAATGCGGTGCAGTCGTCCTGTCCCCTTTGCAGAAAAGCATCCCCAAAGAATGATGTTTCCACCTCCATAATTCACGGTTGTGATGGTGTTCTTGAGGTTGTACTCATCCTTCTTCTTCCTCCAAACACGGCGAGTGGAGTTTAGACCAAAAAGCTCTTTTTTTGTCTCATCAGACCACATGCCCTTCTCCCATTCCTCCTCCGGATCATCCAGATGGTCATTGGCAAACTTCAGACGGGCCTGGACATGCGCTGGCTTGAGCAGGAGGACCTTGCGTGCGCTGCAGGATTTTAATCCATGACGGCGTAGTGTGTTACTAATGGTTTTCTTTGAGACTGTGGTCCCAGCTCTCTTCAGGTCATTGACCAAGTCCTGCCGTGTAGTTCTGGGCTGATCCCTCACCTTCCTCATGATCATTGATGCCCCACGAGGTGAGATCTTGCATGGAGCCCCAGACCGAGGGTGATTGACCGTCATCTTGAACTTCTTCCATTTTCTAATAATTGCGCCAACAGTTGTTGCCTTCTCACCAAGCTGCTTGCCTATTGTCCTGTAGCCCTTCCCAGCCTTGTGCAGGTCTACAATTTTATCCCTGATGTCCTTAAACAGCTCTCTGGTCTTGGCCATTGTGGAGAGGTTGGAGTCTGTTTGATTGAGTGTGTGGACAGGTGTCTTTTCTACAGGTAACGAGTTCAAACAGGTGCAGTTAATACAGGTAATGAGTGGAGAACAGGAGGGCTTCTTAAAGAAAAACAAACAGGTCTGTGAGAGCCGGAATTCTTACTGGTTGGTAGGTGATCAAATACTTATGTCATGCAATAAAATGCAAATTAATTACTTAAAAATCATCCAATGTGATTTTCTGGATTTTTGTTTTAGATTCCGTCTCTCACAGTTGAAGTGTACCTATGATAAAAAATTACAGACCTCTACATGCTTTGTAAGTAGGAAAACCTGCAAAATCGGCAGTGTATCAAATACTTGTTCTCCCCACTGTATATACACAATACCGTTCAAAGGTTTTAGGTCACTGAGAAATGTCCTTGTTTTCGAAAGAAAAGCAATTTTTTGGTCCATTAAAATAACATCAAATTGATCAGAAATACAGTGTAGACATTGTCAATGTTGTAAATGGCTATTGTAGCTGGAAACGGCTGATTTTTTATGGAATATTTACATAGGCGTACAGAGGCCCATTATCAGCAACCATCAGTCCTGTGTTCCAATGGCACGTTGTGTTTGCTAATCCAAGTTTATCATTTTAAAAGGCTAATTGATCATTAGAAAAACATTTTGCAATTATGTTAGCACAGCTGAAAACTGTTGTGCTGATTAAAGAAGCAATAAAATTGGCCTTCTTGAGACTAGTTGAGTATCTGGAGCATCAGCAATTGTGGGTTTGATTACAGACTCAAACTGGCCAGAAAAAAAGAACTTTCTTCTGAAACTCGTCAGTCTATTCTTGTTCTGAGAAATGAAGGCTATTCTATGCGAGAAACGTAAGATCTCATACAACGCTGTGTACTACTCCCTTCATAGAACAGCGCAAACTGTCTTTAACCATAATAGAAAGGAGGGGGAGGCCCCGGTGCACAACTGAGCAAGAGGACAAATACATTAGAGTGTCTAGTTTGAGAAACAGGCACCTCACAGGTCCTCAACTGGCAGGTTCATTAAATAGTACCCACAAAACACCAGTCTCAACGTCAACAGTGAAGAGGCGACTCCGGGATGCTGACCTTCTAGGCAGAGTTGCAAAGAAAAAGGCATATCTGAGACTGCCCATCTTAATCTTTTCTTTTTATTGGCCAGTCTGAGATATGGCTTTTTCTTTGCAACTACATGCAGGGACATAAAAATGGTGTCCATGAGTTCGTCTGACTCTGGGTAAGTAGGAAATTACCCAGTATAATAATAATAATAATATAATAATAATAATAATAATATGCCATTTAGCAGACGCTTTTATCCAAAGCGACTTACAGTCATGCGTGCATTAATTTTTAAAAATTGTTTTTGTGTGTATGGGTGGTCCCGAACCCACTACCTTGGCGTTACAAGTGCCGTGCTCTACCAGCTGAGCTACAGAGGACCTACAGTATCCCTTTAAAATGTAGGATGGCGTTTGTAAACAGTTTTGCAAGCATATAAATGACATGAAAAGACATACAAGGCATACATGATGGTGTTACTGTATGTACCGGTAGTACAAAAATATATGTAAAAAAATTAAGACAATGTATGCATCCTCATTTTATTCCTGCCATAAAGGTTAGCAGTGTTTGGGATTATCCTGTTCAAATCCAAGCAACAGTACAAAGCCTTGATTCCTAAGCAGTAAACATTGTATGTTTCACTGTGTGTTTCCTCCTGTAAGTACTGTGTCTGTTGGAAAACATTTCAGCAATGCAAATTGGTTACTGTGGGTGACAATGTTAGGTGACCTTATCAGACAGTGATAAACTGGAAATGGGAAACAGAAATCAAAATACCATTGCAGACAGGCTAAATCAGTCGCAGGATGTGCTTTTGGCCGGTGAAAAATGGGTTGCCTTGTTGAAAAACAGACTGTAGAACTGTATTCCCTTGCCCACACCAATACTCTATAGACAACTTGATTCAGATACCGTCAAATGATTTAAAATCAGAAAATATTTTACAACATTCGGTCCGCTATCTATGGACAGTGTAGAGAAGCTTAATGGGACATTACACTCCAAAATCAAAGTTGTTGTCTGTTTTCTGACGGAAAGTAGTTGAATGTCATCAATAACCAATCCAAAATGAATGGAAAAGATAAGCACCACTAATCTGGAAATGACAGGGTGCCTATCTTTTCCATTCATTTTGGATTGTGCGTACACTGAGTGTACAAAACGTTAGGAACACCTGCTCTTTCCATGACATAGACTGACCTAGTAAATCCAGGTGAAAGCTATGATCCCTTATTGATGTCACTTGTTAAATCCACTTCAATCAGTGTAGATGAAGGGAGGAGATAGGTTAAAGAAGGAGGTTTAAGCCTTGAGACAATTGAGACATTTATTGTATATGTGTGCCATTCAGAGGATGAATGGGCAAGACAAAATATTTAAGTGCCTTTGAACGGGGTATGGTAGTAGGTGCCGGGTGCACCGGTTTGTGTCAAGAACTGCAATGCTGCTGGATTTTTCACACTCAACAGTTTTCTGTGTGTATTAACAATGGTCCACCACCCAAAGGACATCCAGCCAACTTGACACAACTGTGGGAAGCATTGGAGTCAACATGGGCCAGCATCCCTGTGGAATGCTTTCGACGCCTTTTAGAGACCATTAAGGCTGACTAATTAAGGCTGTTCTGTGGGAAAAAGGGGGTGCAACTCAATAGCAGGAAGGTGTTCCTAATGTTTTGTACACTCAGTGTATAGGTCTATATACAAAACAAATGGAACCTGAGACATGGACGTATCTCTCTAGAAGACAACGTTTGACATCTCAAAACATGAGACTGAGGCTGTCCTAATATGGACACCGTACAATTGACTGGCAATGATCCATCTCAGCTCTACACATGTTTAATGACACCACTTCAGACTGTTGTACAGATGTTAAAGTCACTTGATTGATGTGCTTGTTTTATATTTTTGGATTGATGTCCTTGTTGACACCCATATCTCCAATTATTTTCTCCAGTCTAGCTGACGGATTTCAACAATCTGAGATATTATTGATTTATTTGTTGTCCTCCTTGAGACTGAATGACTGATCCAAGCAAATATCGGCTTTGACACACAAATATCAACTCCGACACTTTTGACATGTACAAATCTCAGCTCAAACACTTCGCTATAAGTTATGATTTTGGGTCGTTCTTGAATTGCGGGTGCATTTGGCGTCCCTTGCCTTTGCAACCATGATAAACACGTTAAAATTACAAATAGTTACACATCATGTTTTTGTTTATATTTAACTAATCAATGATAAAACATAAATCCTTTATGCTGCAAAACTTTATGTTAATGCTGTGTTTAAGGTACTTAGGTTAAGCTACTTTGCTTGATCCAGTAGTGATGTGTAGACCTGTAGTGACATGTTTTGGGGATTTAGAGATATCTATCTATTATTTTGAATGCTAGAATGTGAACAAAATTATTTAATACAGTGGGGAAAAAAGTATTTAGTCAGCCACCAATTGTGCAAGTTCTCCCACTTAAAAAGATGAGAGAGGCCTGTAATTCTCATCACAGGTACACGTAAACTATGACAGACAAATTGAGAAGAAAAAAAATCCAGAAAATCACATTGTAGGATTTTTTAAGAATTTATTTGCAAATTATGGTGGAAAATTAGTATTTGGTCACTTACAAACAAGCAAGATTTCTGGCTCTCACAGACCTGTAACTTCTTCTTTAAGAGGCTCCTCTGTCCTCCACCCGTTACCTGTATTAAAGGCACCTGTTTGAACTTGTTATCAGTATAAAAGACACCAGTCCACAACCTCAAACAGTCACACTCCAAACTCCACTATGGCCAAGACCAAAGAGCTGTCAAAGGACACCAGAAACAAAATTGTAGACCTGCACCAGGCTGGGAAGACTGAATCTGCAATAGGTAAGCAGCTTGGTTTGAAGAAATCAACTGTGGGAGCAATTATTAGGAAATGGAAGACATACAAGACCACTGATAATCTCCCTTGATCTGGGGCTCCACGCAAGATCTCACCCCGTGGGGTCAAAATGATCACAAGAACGGTGAGCAAAAATCCCAGAACCACACGGGGGGCCCTAGTGAATGACCTGCAGAGAGCTGGGACCAAAGTAACAAAGCCTACCATCAGTAACACACTACGCCGCCAGGGACTCAAATCCTGCAGTGCCAGACGTGTCCCCCTGCTTAAGCCAGTACATGTCCAGGCCCGTCTGAAGTTTGCTAGAGTGTATTTGGATGATCCAGAAGAGGATTGGGAGAATGTCATATGGTCAGATGAAACCAAAATATAACTTTTTGGTAAAAACTCAACTCGTCGTGTTTGGAGGACAAAGAATGCTGAGTTGCATCCAAAGAACACCATACATACTGTGAAGCATGGGGGTGGAAACATCATGCTTTGGGGCTGTTTTTCTGCAAAGGGACCAGGACGACTGATCCGTGTAAAGGAAAGAATGAATGGGGCCATGTATCGTGAGATTTTGAGTGAAAACCTCCTTCCATCAGCAAGGGCATTGAAGATGAAACGTGGCTGGGTCTTTCAGCATGACAATGATCCCAAACACACCGCCCGGGCAATGAAGGAGTGGCTTCGTAAGAAGCATTTCAAGGTCCTGGAGTGGCCTAGCCAGTCTCCAGATCTCAACCCCATAGAAAATCTTTGGAGGGAGTTGAAAGTCCGTGTTGCCCAGCGACAGCCCCAAAACATCACTGCTCTAGAGGAGATCTGCATGGAGGAATGGGCCAAAATACCAGCAACAGTGTGTGAAAACCTTGTGAAGACTTACAGAAAACTTTTGCCCTGTGTCATTGCCAACAAAGGGTATATAACAAAGTATTGAGAAACTTTTGTTATTGACCAAATACTTATTTTCCACCACAATTTGCAAATAAATTCATTAAAAATCATACAATGTGATTTTCTGGAGAAAAAAAATCTAATTTTGTCTGTCATAGTTGACGTGTACCTATGATGAAAATTACAGGCCTCTCTCATCTTTTTAAGTGGGAGAACTTGCACAATTGGTGGCTGACTAAATACTTTTTTCCCCCACTGTATATTGTATTGATCAATAAAAACAAAGAAGGCTAATTGAAATACATATTTTTTTACTAGTATAATGTGCGTCCCTCAGTTTTTTGTCATTGCTGTTACTGCCTTGAAAATCATTAATTATAAAGATATACAAGGACCTTGAGCATTGTCTCCAGTGGCAAATTGTTATCGTGGGAGAGGTCTATATGAAATAAAATTATTAGCTACTCACACCCTTTTAGTGTTTAAATCCAAAGTGTCACTTGGTGTTACTCAATTTAAATTAGGGGAAATAACATTGTGAGGCAAATGATTAATCATACCACTTTAGTAAATTATTTTTAAAGGATTGATGACCATAGCATTAGTAAACTCATTCAGTTTGCGTCTTTTAGGCCAACAACTAAAGTCACAGACAACTGAGTCTCAGTAGTTCAGAATGAATTCTAAATTGCAGCGATGCATATCAATAGAGGCACACAGACTTGAAATAAGCCTGAGGGAGCGATGAAAGAGCTCGTCGTAACCTCTCCCACTCCACCAACATGGAGATGTGGAGTTAATTCACCTTAATATTGATTTCTGTGTTTAAATGAATCAGAATAAAATGTCAGAGTTGTATCTTGAGCATTAACAGCAGCTCCATCTTACAGTACAATACCCTTTGGAGATAGAGATCGTTCTTGGTTGTTCACAGTTCCACTGCTGATAGGGAGAAAGCTTTCTTACCTGAAAAGAGAGAGAAATTGCAATCAGTGCTGGGAAGCTTGAACACATAAATAGTGCAATATGAATGAATGTATTTGTTTTGTATGGAAAATGTACTATTATTCCTCACAAACGAATCATTGTAAACATGAAGCTCCTTACTGTCTCAATTCAGTTTTGTTTTCCTTTTTTGTTTCCATATTGTCCCAGCAGGTGTCAGTATTACTCAAGGTTAATACAATTTGAGTAGATTACGCTGCAACTGCCTTTGACAGAAAACAATACCCTTCTGGTTCAATTTTCTATCCAATATGCAAGAATGGCTCCAAGATCCTAACCAATTTCAATAACATTCATATGGAAAGCAAGTAGGTCACTATAATGTTCAATTAATTCATGTTAATATACACCAGCAGATTTCTGCAGTTAGCTGCCAACTACAACTTATACTGCCCTTTTAAAGTCGGAATGAAGGACTTAATTTAATTGGTCTCATCATTGATTTCCTTGTCAGCTTTTAATGAATGAAGACGTGATTAACTGGTCCTGGAACTTTGCAGTAGCCGAGAGGTCATAATTTGATTAAAGATGAAGGACACGAGACAGAGAAGGAAAACGGCTAGACTGTTACATTCCTATTATCATAGTGATAGGTCTTCCTGTCTCCATCTCAACGGTAAGGGTAGTTACTGTGCCAGACAGCCACAACAACGAACCATCAATATCCTCCCACCACTACTAGTCTTTCATTGTTTGAAAGATATTTTTTACTCCACTAAAGTCCTGCTGTTCAGGGGTCATTTCAATTAATTACAGAAAAACATTGATTATTGGAGAATGTAACTTATTAAAACCGTAAAAGTTAAGCTTTGTACAAGTGTCTTACAAAACTATGACCAAATAATACCATATTAAACAAAGTGGCAGGGCCAGGCTGTTGAAATTAGAGATTGTGGCTTTAAATGTATTTATCTTTCAATTTATCTTTCACGACATTGGAGTGAATGATTTTACAGTTATTAAAACCCAATTTGGCTTCATTTGGTGGGTACACCAGCAGATTTCTGCAGTTAGCTGCCAACTACAACTTATACTGCCCTTTTAATCAAGTCCACCTAGGAAGTTTTCTTGACAAAGGTCTATCACTGTCACATTTGTTATTGAACGCTTACTCCACAACAACAGTGTGTGGGAGCCTACTCTCTCTGAATTCTCTCTAAGGAAAGTATGGCTATAAAGTCAATAGAATAATCATATTACTCATACAGTGCTCAAGCTTTTCTTTCTTTCATACCGTGTAATCACACCAGTCAGTCATAAGCACTACAACAACAATAACTCAAGTGTGTGGTCTGTGGTCTGTGTATTTGGGGATTCTCTGCATACAGTTTTTTCTTGACACCAAATGTCAGCAGGAGGGAGCGGGGAAGCGATATGAACAATTGTCTGAGCACAATACTCCCACAGCTATTGCTTGTTTCATCCTGTTTAAGCACAATGGAGTCAAGGCCCTGGAAACACAACAGAGAGAGACTAGCTTAAGTCACTGGAGCGCCAGTGTGCCCCCCCAACCCCCATGTGCTGGCACACAGCAGCTGGCACACATTAGACAGACAACCATGCTAGCCTTCAGGGGTGGCAGAGGAAGGGGCACAGCTTGGCAGCAGCTCGGGATGCCATCCATAATTTTGAAAGGCAAATCATATGACATGGGTCTGAGCATTACCTTTCCAGCTAAATTGCCAATTTAACAGGATGTAATTGATTTATGGATAGAAATTAAGGTAATTAAAATCTGGGCCATAAGAACAATATGCAGGAGGGGTTCATTAAAGGGAAACTTCAACAATTTTCAACTTCATATACATCATCTCCAGCACCACCCCAACATCAACATACTATATGTAAAAATGGTGCTATGTTTTGCAGCATAAAAGATAGAGGAAGATAAGTGTTTCCAATGACATCATCGGTGTGCATCATGTGATTTTGACCAATTGTAAGTATGCATTGCTTACTAATTGCCTACTAATTGTCTACTAATTGGTTGATGATGTCATTGGAAACACTTATCTTTATCTTTTTTACTACAAAACATAGAAACTAGCCATTTTCACGTATGTCGATGTTGGGCTAGTGATGGAGATGATGAATATGAAGTATAATTTTTTTTTAGATTTCCCTTTAAAAGAGTGTGCTTGAGAGACGGATTGGTACTCAATTAGGGCGTATAATCCACACACAGCATTATACTGTACATGATTAATTTGGCACACAAAAACTCAGTTCTGTGAACCTCCATTCTGAGTCAATGCATGCAGCTCTGCTCTTTTCAGAGGCACTCGAAAGTTTTTATGCCCTCGAAAGTTGAAAGCAGCAAAATTTTATTTTGGAATATGACGAACTTTTGAAAGAAGAAAGAACAGTAGGAAAGCTTAAAGGTCAATAGTTGTCTGCATTTTGTGCTCCTGTTTGAGTATTGTCAGCTTCTGTAGAGAATAAGGTATTAATTTGGTCATTGTAGACAGTGCATTTTCTGCATTGCACTTTCAGAAGTATGTGTTTAATTTGTGTGTCCACAATGGAGGGACATGACACATGATTTAGGGACCGCAGTCTTGTTGCTCACGCCAAATAGCTTCTCAGCTAGGTCCACCGTCAGTACTGAACCAATCACACCAAAGGTCAAATCAAATTTGTAAATGTCACATGCTTCGTAAACAACAGGTGCAGACTAACAGTGAAATGCCCTTCCCAACAATGCACAGAGAGAAGAGAAATAGAAGAAACATTTAAAAATAATAACACAAGGAATAAATTCAAAAATAATAAAATAAGGAATAAATACACAATGAGTAACGATAACTTGGCTATATACACAGGTTTGCCTATTTCTACATTATATCCCACTGGCGACACACTGTTTGAATCAATGTTGTTTCAACGTCATTTGTCAACCTATTGTGACGTGGAATCTATGTGGAAAACACATTTGGATTTGCAAAAAGTCATCAACCAGTGCTGTTTTCATCTCATTTCAACCAGCGTTGTTGTCACGACTTCCTCCGAAGCTGCCTCCTCTCCTTGTTCGGGCAGGCTTCGGCGTTCGTCGTCACCGGCCTTCTAGCCACTGCCATTTTTTTTTTTGGTCTTGTTTATTGTAGAGGAGATTATAGATCGGTGGAGCTCGATTCTATTGTGTATCGCTGGGTTATTTCACCCGTGTGCCTTTATTTCCCCAGTGCGCCGTTTGTCCGCACTGGTGTGTATTACGCATTGCTGCGTACCTCTGTTTATTGATTAAACCATTTATTCCGTGATTTCCTCTCCTGCGTCTGACTCCGTCCAACATCACCCGCTACAGTTGTAAACATTGAAAGTAGGATGAAACTTCAACTTAAATACAATTACTTAACCTGACTAACAGGTTGTTACATCAATCTAATAATAATTCAACATAATCATCAGAAATATGTATACATTGAAATTACATTGAAAATGACAACGTAGAAACGTTAAAACATTTTTTCATCCTATATTCAATATTCAATTTCGTGGTTGAAATGTCATATTTGATTAGACATTTTATTTGACCATGTTTCAATGTTGATATGAAAATGGCATGTTTGAATCAACGTCATTGTTTCAACGTCATGCCATCAATAAAGAGATATATTGAAATAAAATGTGAAGCCACAGTCCAACGATTCCTGACTGAACAGTGACTCCTATGAGGGGTAATGCACTTCAGTAGAACAAGTCTACCATCCAGATGCCTACCTTTGTGTAACCTGCTTGGCTTTGGAAACAAGCTGTTTTCGTTTCACCTGAGCTATCATGTTACATTTAGACATTGGTCAGTTACCATACTCATATGCATAGACTACCTAAATTACATTGAATAGTTGAAAGTAGCCTAACGAAATTCAGAGTGAGGTTGGGTTTATGTTGGCTACATTGACATCTGATTTGCCCAAAGGACACCATCATTTCAACGTGTAGCTAGGTATACTATCACTCATCCATGTAGTTATCATTATCCCTATAAATAGGATGCCAAATTCATGAAATTAATAATAACCTTTTACCTTCGGATATTAGACTTCCCTTCCTCTGGAACATGCTGATGTGCAAATCAAACACACTTCTGGAAGCACAGAGGAGAAAATCCACCATCTGCAATGAGTGAGTTACAGCCTTAGTCTCCGCACAACAAGGTCAGTGTATGCCCAAGGTCCCATTAGGGTGGCACTCTCCACTGCTTTCGCCTTTTCACCCCTCAATAAACAATTGATTTAGGCCAGGGGAAAACCAGGTGAGGGGATTCTTTCACAAACAATGCTTTTAATTAAATCAAAGTACTGAAACACAGAAAATCCAGATCCACTAATGCCAGGACCCAGAAGGACATTGATTTACTTAAAGTCTCTTTGTGATGAATCATCAAGTATCTAGATACAGATTTCAATGTATATTGGACTGAATGGCAATTCCACCTTGACTACGTCAATACGCATATAAGAAAAACACACTGCAGCCTGTAGTCTCTCAAGTCTATTCAATGGCCCAGTCATTCTAACAGTCATTTACAAAGAAAGAACCCCAATGCTGTCATTTCTACAAATTGCCAATATTTCCAAGTCACCATCAGGTTGCGGTCAACTGTTGACCCAGCATCACCCTTTGCTCTCTGTCTGACACAGTCACAGTACCAGGCTTTGGGCCTCAGTCACGTTGTGACGCATGCCGATGCATGAATCACTTGGCAGTGGGAATATAACAAAAATAGCACGCCTGTTATCTGTGCCTAAATTTGGAGACGTTAGTCTAATACGGTTTAGTGTAAGATAAAGACCACTGTTGTTTTAATGCATTGACAGGCAAATACCGGTACAGTCGTGGGAATAAGTACTAATGTTGCACTTATTTTCAGTATGATGATGTAACATGTCAATGATGTCATAAAAACCAGTTGGTTGAAATCTGGTTGAAATGACGTCATTGCAATGACTTTTGTCTGCTGGAAAAGTCTTATCTTGTTAAATGTGACAACACATGGTTATTTTTGCATCATGCTCACTCAATATGGCATGTGCCTTGTGTACTTGTGGATGATTCCCAGTGCTGCTTATTTTTAGGATCTGGCCACCTGTACCAGCACAGCTGTGTGGCACTGCCAGGGAGAGTCTGAATAGATTTGCAGTTTCTCTTCCCAAATTGAATTATCAAAGGCTGCAATCTTAATATTCTCCCAAAAGTAAATTTCAAGAGGTGTGTATTCCTCTTTTCTGCTCTAAGGGGCTGCAATCAGAGGCAAGTTGCAATCTGTACCGCAATTACTGCTGATTGCAGTCTGGTCTTCATGTATAATTACAAAGGCATTTGCTGCTAGTAGTCAAAAGAATGACCATTTGTCATAGAAAAGTCAGTTTTACTTTGAAAGCAACTATTTGATCAAAGCAAAGGCATTTACAACATTGTGAGACATTCAGTAAACTGTTACATCCCAGTCTAATTGTTAACACAGAACAGTTAAACCGATAATTTGTGTTGGCGTCCCATTCTTGTGTCAGTCTTCGAAATCCTAAATTAGATAGTTGAGCTGTTTAAAATTCTGATATGACCAGTGGCGATTTTAGCATGTAAAACTTGGTGGGGCAAACTCAAAACATTTGTTTTAGATGCATGCCAGCAAAGCCACTACACAACACAACACTAAACAATACATTAATTGGACTATAACGGTGACAAAAGGTGCCCACAAACTGTTAGGGACCACATAAAGCTGTCCCAACAGCAGAGTCCCAACAGCAGTCCCAACAACTTACCAACGCTACACATGGCTATCAATGGAGCCTTGTCTGGCAGCAAAACAGTTTATTCAGCCTCATTTACTGCCTTTAAAAAAAACATAGCTGATATACCTGACTTGCTTAAACAAATGTGGTTTCTACTGACAATTGAGATGTACAAACTTTGTCATAAGGGGACGACGAGCAGATAAGAGGCAATCCGTAATTTCGATTAAGACATTAATGAGCGAGCTAGGACGGACGTAGTCAATATAACTATTTGTTCAGCACTTCTGAAATGTACAGCGACAGAATTCAGAACAAGGGCCGTTCTTACAGTATTCTCCCTGTACACAAAGTCAGAACCGTAGGATAAATAAAGGGTGCATATAAGCAGACAATGACAGCTCTTACAATATTCGATGATGACATTTCTCTAAAACAGGCTACAGGCTATATATGCACAACCAAGTCAGAACAATAGGCTAAATTATGACGGGAAAGGGGAGCAAGTTATTAGGGTGAGGCACATGGACTACTAACAGCTTCCTACACAACATACACTTACAGTAGTATTACTTTCTTAGCTTCAGTATACATATCTCCCTGGCATATTACATCATTTATGCAGCAGCATACAAGACATTTCCGGACTCACTTTGTTGTGCTGTGCTCACTTGAACAGGAAGGTGGCGCGGCGGTCCTTCGTGGGCAAATTTTGTCATCAAACTTTGTCATCAAAGTCTGACATTCTCTGGATTTATGGTGATTTCAAGACAACTAGGAACTCGGAAAAAAAACAAGGTTGAATCATGACATTAGTGATCTTCAGGTCGGAGCTCTAGAAAGAGGCCCGAGTTCCCAACTTGGAAGCTCGTTTTTTGTCACAGTCTGAACTTCTTTTTTTCAGAGTTCCCAGTTGTCTTGAACTCACAGAAGTCTGAGATTTCCCAGTTCTGAGTTTCCAGTTGTTTTGAACGTGGCAGAAATCATACTGGATTGACAGCATGGTCAATGTTGAATGTTTATCCTTTTAAGCTTGGAAAAGAGATCCTTAAACCTAGACTTGGACAACACATCCACTCCACTGAATAGAAGGCTAGTGATTGCTTTGCAATGCTTGCAGTTAGCCATGGATTCCTTCCAAACCACACATTGTTGAATTTGCGATTTACAACTTGTTGTGTAATGTTGATGTCCAATGGCCGATGAGCACCGATACGTTTTATCTATAATTTCTCTTCATCATTTCTCTTCATATGACAAGGCTTGAAAAAGATTTGCCAGTAGATTGTCGACTTGATTCATAATGATGACTGCTAGCTTGCTAACTAAGATTTTGAAAGTATGATGTTGACATGATCAGTCCAATCAAAGTTACTGTAGAAATAACGTGATTTGACGTCATTTTATCTGTGGCCAATGACCTTGAGCCTTCTCGGATGGGCACTTCTAATGTAACTCTATGGCAGCACCCAAGGGGCTTGAATTTTCGAGCTCTCCCCCTAGATTTTGTGGTGACTAGTGTCCCCATGAGTGACAGAACACTGAGCCAATCACGGCGCAACTAGAGAACATTACCAACAGCTACGCTCCGTGTTTTCCGTTGGCTGCCCCACCACCACCACATAAAGCACTGAGCTAGGCTGAAACACCTGCATTTTGGAGCTGCCTTCCTCAAGAAAGCAAAAAAGAGACCATGTTTGTATGCAGCTTTATTAACTCAATAAGAAGATAGCCCTATTTGGTAAAAGACCAAGTCCATATTATGGCAAGAACAGCTCAAATAAGCAAAGCAAAATGACAATCGATCATTACTTTAAGACATGAAGGTCAGTCAATCCGGTCAATTTCTTCAAGTGCTAAAAAAACATCAAGCGCTATGATGAAACTGGCGCTCATGAGGAACGCCACAGGAATGGAAGACCCAGAGTTACCTCTGCTGCAGAGGATAAGTTCATTAGAGTTACCAACCTCAGAAATTGCAGCCCAAATAAATGCTTCACAGAGTTCAAGTAACAGACACATCTCAACATCAACTGTTCAGAGGAGACTGTGTGAATCAGGCCTTCATGGTCGAATTGCTGCAAAGAAACCACTACTAAAGGACACCAATAAGAAGAAGAGACTTACTTGGGCCAAGAAACACGAGCAATGGACATTAGACCGGTGGAAATGTGTTCTATGATCTGGAGTCCAAATTGGAGATTTTTGGTTCCAACCACCGTGTCTTTGTGAGACGTGGTGTGGATGAACGGATGATCTCTGCATGTGTATTTCCCAACGTAAAGCATGAAGGAGTAGGTGTTATGGTGTGGGGGTTCTTTGCTGGTGACACTGTCTGTGATTTATTTAGAATTCAAGGCACACTTAACCAGCATGGCTACCACAGCATTCTGCAGCGATACGCCATCCCATCTGGTTTGGGCTGAGTGGGACTATCATTTGTTTTTCAACAGGTCAATGACCCAACACACCTCCAAGCTGTGTAAGGGCTTTTTTACCAAGAAGAAGAGTGATGGAGTGCTGCATCAAATGACATGGCCTCCACAATCCCCCGACCTCAAACAAATTGAGATGGTTAGGGATAAGTGAGACAGCAGAGTGAAGGAAAAGCAACCAACAAGTGCTGAGCATATGTGGGAACTCCTTCAAGACTGTTGGAAAAGCATTCCAGGTGAAGCTGGTTGAAAGAATGCCAAGCGTGTGCAAAGCTGTCTTCAAGGCAAAGGGGGGCTATTTGAAGAATGTCAAATATAAAATATATTTTGATTTGTTTAACACTTTTTAACAAAACGCATCATAAACTCCCCTGCCATTGCAATATACTTGCCCCAAATTCAATAACAAAAAGGCGAACAGACGTCTCTTTGTAGAAGCCAAAAGCCCAAATGATGTATTTTCTTTTCCATTTCAACTGGGAATCTAAATGAGTGGTAATGGACTGGCTATTTGCTGTTTTATTTATTTATTAGCTTTTGTGGCTTTTACAGAGTAAGAAAAATACAAAAATATATCATACAAGAAAACAAGGTTAAAAACAACAGACACAGGGAAATAAATAGCATAATTTACAGATGCAAACAGATGCATAAAGACATCAAACAAACAAAGAGACAAAGACAACAATAAAAAATATATATAAAACGACCATTCATAAGTATACAGATCATAGACACACAACAAGCGTCAGAGTACACAATCACAGAGGTCAAGTACAGTGCCTTGCAAAAGTATTCATCCCCCTTGACGTTTTTCCTATTTTGTTGCATTACAACCTGTAATTTAAATTGATTTTTATTTGCATTTCATGTAATGGACATACACAAAATAGTCCAAATTGGTGAAGTGGAAGGAAAAAAATTAATTGTTTAAAAAAAGTATAAAAAATTAATAATGGAAAAGTGGTGCGTGCATATGTATTCACCCCCTTTGCTATGTAGCCCCTAAATAAGATCTGGTGCAACCAATTACCTTCAGACAGTGGCGGTTTTACACGGAGGCCGGGGGAGGCCCGTGCCTCCCTGGAAATGTCCCTGGCCACCCCTGTGGCCCCCCCGTGCTGACCAAATAAAAAATTATGAATTTATAACTATTTTACACGCGAGCGCCAAAAGCGGAACTAATGCAACGCTCTACACGGCAACGTTCTACACGGGTAAATTAGAGTGGCGCACCCAAAAACTGTATCCTGCCATCTGCCTGCCTGCCACGTGTGGTGCTGCTTCGGTGAATGAGAGCTCAGCAATTACTATTTGCGAGAGGAGCTACGATTTGCAGGAGTCGAAGGTAAGAAACGATTTAATATCATAAGTGACTTGTTGTTCTTGCACATAGCCTACATGTTCCTTTTGTTCCTCACACATAAATCAAATCAAGTTTTTAAATGTCTGGTCTCGATTTGTTTAGAAATGTAATCATATCTAAGCAAACTCATCGAAGCAGAAGCAAATATCCAAATGTTAGTAGGCTATCCTTGCTAGGTCTACACAATGTTGTGATGTTAACCACGTAACTTCATCCATCTTGGCTGTTGCATCGCGATAACAAATACATTTTTAGTAAAGTAATCAACAGGTTATCTGCCAGTGTTAAGTAGGGAGGGATGGTTAGGTAACAAAATGTAATGCATGCCCCTACGTTTTTTCTTCTTCTAATAGTTATCATGAAACGAGGAAGGGACATAAAGTCATTTTTTGCCCCAGCAAACAAAAAAGTGAGAGAAACAAATCGAGGTTTTGAGAAAGTTGAGGAAGAGGGAGAGCCAGCATGTGATGAAAGTGAGGGGTCTGACAAAGAGAGGGAAATTCCAGAGGGTGAGGAGGATGAAGAAGAGGGTGAGGAGGATGAAGAAGAGGGTGAGGAGAATGAAGAAGAGGGCGAGGAGAATGAAGAAGAGGGTGAGAAGCATGAAGAAGAAAGCATACAGGGACAGAGAGATGAACAGCCAGAGGGACAGCAAGTGGATCCATGTGGATCAAGTACTGCACCATCAGGTTTGTGATGAGGAAGGTTCTTACTATTTGCAAAGCAATGCAATTACAATGTAATGGTAGGCCTGCTGGGTGTCCTTAAAATGCTGCTTTCTGCTGTTAATTCTTTTTGTGTCAATATGGCTCTGTTTTTTTTTAAGTAAATACTTTGCCTACATTTTGAAATACATGCAGATATACAGTAAATAAATGTTGTAGTTGTGCCCTATGTTTACTGTCCATCTTCTTCAGATATCAGCAAGTCTAAGTATGACGTACCAGTACAGCCGAACTTGAAGATATTCCCAACCACACTGATGGGGGACAGAAGACGAAGCTTCAGACCAAACTGGTACACTACTCATCCATGGCTTGAGTATTCTGTAATGACGGACTCTACATGTTGCTATGCATGTAGACATTTTAGCACACCAAATGCCCCAGACACCGTTTTTGTTTCAACACCTGGTTTTACAAACTGGAAAAAGGCAACTATGAGAAATGCAGGGTTTTCACTACATGCAAAGTCTGAACGACACAAGTGTGCAATGATCGCATGGAGGGATTATCAAAGAGCTGTTAGAACTGACGCAACACTAACAGATCTCCTTGACAAAGAACACACTAAACAAGTACAAGAAAATCAGGCATACATTAAAACAGTTGGGGAAGTGCTGTTGCTTACAGCTACACAAAACATAGCACAAAGAGGACATGATGAATCTGAAGGGTCCACTAACAAAGGAAACTTAAGGAAATTCTTAACACAGTTGCTAACCACGACCAACTTGTTAAGAGAAGATTAACTTCCATTCACAATGCAAAGTACACAAGCAAGATCATCCAGAATGAGGTTTTGGGTTGTTTGGCAGAAATGGTTCGGTCTGAAATCATAGAAGAAGTGAAGAAAAGTGAGGTTTTTAGCGTCATGGCAGATGAAACAAAGGATATTTCAAAAAAAGAACAGATGTCCTTCACACTCAGGTACTATTACAATGGGGCCATTAAGGAGAGTTTTCTCCATTTTGAATCTGCAGAGAGGTTAGATGCAGCAGGGCTTACTGGAAAAATAGTACACTTACTGGAACGTTATGGCCTGGACTACAAAAATAACCTTGTAGGCCAAGCGTACGATGGCGCTGCCGTTATGAGCGGTAAGCATTCAGGGGTTCAGGCAAGGATCAAAGAACAGGCTAAATTTGCCTTCTACGTCCATTGTAGTGCTCATTGTCTGAATTTAGTGTTAGTTGATGTAGTCAAAAGTGTCCCAGAAACGGAGGAGTTTTTTTCTTTGTTACAGAGTCTTTATATGTTTACTTCTTCCTCATATGTGCACCCAAAATGGCTGTCTCTCCAAAGAGAAATGTATGGCAGAACCAGAGAGCTGCAACGTTTAAGCGACACACGTTGGTCATGCCGATTTCTAGCCCTACGTAATATCATGGACACTCTACCTGCCCTTAAACGACTACTGCAAGAGATTGCTCAAGAACGTCATGGTGAAAGAACTGTTGAGGCCCGAGGTCTTCTTGCTCAAATTGACCTACAATTTGTTGTGCATCTTGTTACTCTGCGTAAGTTGTTTGGGGAGACAAAGCTATTGTCTGACATGTTACAGTCACAAACTGTTGATCTGTCAAGTGCTGTTGACTTAGTAAATGCTTTAGTCCTGACATTGAAAGACCACAGGCAGGAGTCTTTCTTTGATGAGTTGTGGGATGAAGCATTGAATATTTGTGAGCAGTGTGATTCTGCAACAAGGTCAGTGGCGAAACGTCAGAAAATGCTGAGCTCTAGACTCAGTGGCTACTGCACGCTAAGCACTGTTGGTCAGAGGGAGGTAGAACGTGACAAAGATATGTTTCTCACATCATTTTTCTATCCTGTAATTGACAGCATGCTCAATGAGTTGAACAGACGTTTCTCCAATACAAACTGTGAGCTCATGAGAAGCATACAGTCTCTCAGTCCCCAGAGTGATACCTTTTTAAAGGAGAGCAATGTTTTTTCATTTGGCCGTTTGTATAATGCAGACATTGATGATTTAGGGCATGAGCTCCATCAATTTAAGAGAGTTTTGGACAGAAAAATACAGAGTGGTGAAGTCAAAAGCCATGCAGTACAGTTGAGCTGGTTTGTTTTATTGAGCCATACAGGGAAGTTTTCTTTGAGCTCTTTAGACTGTGCAAGATTGCTGTAACCCTTCCTGTAAGCTCAGCCTCTTGCGAACGCAGTTTCTCCACACTGAAACTGATAAAAACCTTCCTGCGGTCCACCACTAGTGATGAGAGACTCAGTGATCTTGGTGTCCTGAGCATAGAGTCCAGAAGGGCCAAGGCTCTGGATCTTGATGTATTTGTGGACCGTTTTGCCAGACAGCACAACCGCCGTATCCTGTTGCTGTAGTGTATCTATATGATATATACGCTAGTAGCGTATGAGTGCCGCTGTGAGGAAAAAGAGATATAATGAACAATAAAACAACAAGCTTGAGCTTCTTAAGACACGGTGGGTTTATCTGTTCTCAATACCACTGGTAAAATGAATGGAGTTAGTCTGGTGTCCACATGAAGTTACGTGTGTAGACAAAGAGTCTGGTGTCCATATGAAGTTACATGTGTAGACAGAGACAGTCTGGTGTCCATGTGAAGTTAGATGTGTAGACAAAGAGTCTGGTGTCCATATGAAGTTACATGTGTAGACAGAGACAGTCTGGTGCCCATATGAAGTTAAATGTGTAAACAAAGACAGTCTGGTGTCCATATGAAGTTACATGTGTAGACAGAGACAGTCTGGTGCCCATATGAAGTTACATGTGTAGACAAAGAGTCTGGTGTCCATATGAAGTTACATGTGTAAACAGAGACGGTCTGGGGTCCATATGAAGTTAGATGTGTAGACAAAGACAGTCTGGTGTCCACATGAAGTTACATGTGTCTACTTAGATGAACCCACCGTGTCTTAAGAAGCTGAAGCTTGTTTTATTTTTCATTTTACATCATCTATCTTTTTTTCCTCACAGTACCAGTAGTTCCACACACTACTAGAGTGTATGTATGTTTGTATGTATGTATATATATCCCACCAATCCTCTCTCAAGAGGTTTTCAAAAAGGGGCAAACTCATGTCTCAAGACCTGCTTCTGTTGGTTCCCCTCTCCTGCCTGTAACTTTCCATCCACATCCCCAAAGTTTTGTGGCCCATTATGACATCACTCCATTAAGTGATTGCTGCATGTACTGCTCTAAGGAAACACTTCTCTCTCTCTCTCTCTCTCTCTCTCTCTCTCTCTCTCGATAGATAGATAGAGTTTATGATTTTATTCTTTTGAATTATCTCTGCCAAACATCTATGTACTAAAAATCTTCAAGCTCCACAGATGTTTTATGGCATCCACTAAACCTCTTTAGATATTTGTAAATTATACAGTGTGATACCTTTCAACGAAAGTTTATTTTATTTTTTACCAACTATGATTTTTCCTTTTGAAAACAAGCAAAGCAAGAAAAAAAAGAAACAAAATCACTCCAATCATTGCACACTTGTGTCGTTCAGACTTTGCAGGTCCAGCTTTGACATGATGATCTAACTAACACTAATATTGTAACTAATATTGTAACTGAAATATGTATGATCCTATGATGAGCGATTGCTTACTTCCCTTTCACTCTTAAAAAATTACTGAAAAAAAATGTGTATAAAAAGGTATATGTAGTATATGTTTGTTTAGTGAGCATTCATGCTGTCATTTTTTCCTAATGTGAACTATGGTGGAAATGTGCTGTCCATATATGTTGTAAAGCCTTTTTTTGTACACCTGCTCATCAACTGACAGTGAAGTACACAAAGACACAGACACACACACACACACACACAGACACCTGTAATATTCTTGTTTTCATGTTGTTGCTGATATCCATCAGTGTTGTTCATATTGCTACATTGTGTTGACATGATTGTTGCTTTTAAACGAATGTTAACTTAATGTTTATTGTCTGCATCCTATTGGACTACTGGATGTTAATGTGTAACACGTTTCCCTGTTTATGTGCTTTAGCAATACTGTATGTCAATATGGTCATGCTAGTAAAGCCTCTTTGAATTGAATTTCTTTTCTGATTTGGTTTATTTTACCTAAATGGATACAGGGTAGTGTGTTTTGTTTATAAATCACTCAGAAAGTTTTCTTTCTTAAAACAAAATGTGGAATCAACTGTCCACAGTAGTGGGGCTTCCATAAATAGGAAATGGCACATTGTTGTACCCTTTGTTGTATCCTGGAGTTTTGTTCACATTGAATATGAACCCTGTATTTGTACCCTGTACTTTTTAATTTTTTAAAATTTATTTATTTTTTCATTTTTATGGCACTATCTCTCTTGCATCTGCACTCTTGTACAAAATACGTGTTATAATAAATGTCATATGATTTTAAAGTAAAATAAAGTTTATAATCTTTGAATATCATGTGTTGCCAGTTTTTTTATGTGTGCCCCCCTGATTAAACACTGGCCCCTCCTTGGCCCCCCTAGTAAAATGTGTCTAGAACCGCCACTGCCTTCAGAAGTCACATAATTAGTTAAATAAAGTCCACCTGTGTGCAATCTAAATGTCACATGATCTGTCACATGATCTCAGTATATATACACCTGTTCTGAAAGGCCCCGGAGTCTGCAACACCACTAAGCAAGGGGCACCACCAAGCAAGCGGCACCATGAAGACCAAGGAGCTCTCCAAACAGGTCAGGGACAAAGTTGTGGAGAAGTACAGATAAGGGTTGGGTTATAAAAAAATATACGAAACTTTTAACATCCCACGGAGCCATTACCATTAAATCCATTAATAAAATAGAAAGAATATGGCACCACAACAAAGACGGCCGCCCACCAAAACTCACGGACAAGGCAAGGAGGACATTAATCAGAGAGGCAACAAAGAGACCAAAGATAACCCTGAAGGAGCTGCAAAGCTCCACAGCGGAGATTGGAGTATCTGTCCATAGGACCACTTTAAGCCGTACACTCCACAGAGCTGGGCTTTACGGAAGAGTGGCCAGAAAAAATCCATTGCTTAAAGAAAAAAATAAGCAAACACGTTTGGTGTTCGCCAAAAGGCATGTGGGATTCTCCCCAAACATATGGAAGAAGGTACTCTGATCAGATGTGACTAAAATTGAACTTTTTGGCCGTCAAGGGAAACGCTATGTCTAGCGCACACCCAACACCTCTCATCACCCCAAGAACACCATCCCCACAGAAGCATGGTGGTGGCAGCATCATGCTGTGGGGAAGTTTTTCATCAGCAGGGACTGGGAAACTGGTCAGAATTGAAGGAATAATGGATGGCGCTAAATACAGGGAAATTCTTGAGGGAAACCTGTTTCAATCTTCCAGAGATATGAGACTGGGACGGAGGTTCACTTTCCAGCAGGACAATGACACTAAGCATACGGCTAAAGCAATATTTGAGTGGTTTAATGGGAAATATTTAAATGTCTTGGAATGGCCTAGTCAAAGCCCAGACCTCAATCCAATTGAGAATCTGTGGTATGACTTAAAGATTGCTGTACACCAGCGGAACCCATCCAACTTGAAGAAGCTGGAGCAGTTTTGCCTTGAAGAATGGGCAAAAATCCCAATGGCTAGATGTGCCAAGCTTATAGAGACATACCCCAAGAGACTTGCAGCTGTAATTGCTGCAAAAGGTGGCTCTACAAAGTATTGACTTTGGTGGGGGTGAATAGTTATGCACGCTCAAGTTCTGTTTTTTTGTCTTATTTCTTGTTTGTTTCTAAATAAAAAATACTTTGCATCTTCAAAGTGGTAGGCATGTGTCAGGGCGTCAGTGAAATGCGGTAGGCGAAGTCAAGCGCAGGACACTGAGCTGATCAGAAGACGTACTTTACTCTAAGGTAAAATAAAGAACAACAACCTCCACACAGGGAGGGAACAATCCGCACACTAACGACTGCCGAAACAACACACAACACACAGTGAAAGACAGAGGGTTAAATAGGGAAGACATCACTACATAATGGGAAACAGGTGTAACCAATAAAGACAGATCAAATCGAACATCGATACATGGATTGGTAGCAGCTAGTACTCCGGTGACGACGAACGCCGAAGCCTGCCCGAGGAAGGAGGAGGGGCAGTAACAGTACCCCTCCCCTTGACGCGCGGCTTCAGCCGTGCGCCAACCCCGGCCTCGGGGACGGCCAGGAGGACGCGGAGCAGGGCAGATCGGATGACTCTGGTGGAAATCCCTCAACATGGAGGGATCTAGGATGTCCCTCCTAGGGACCCAGCACCGTTCCTCCGGACCGTACCCCTCCCACTCCACGAGATACTGCAGGCCCCCCACCCGACGCCTCGAATCCAAGATGGAACGGACCGAGTACGCCGGAGCCCCCTCGATGTCCAGTGGGGGCGGAGGAACTTCCCGTACCTCAGACTCCTGGAGTGGACCAGCTACTACCGGCCTGAGGAGAGACACATGGAACGAGGGGTTAATACAGTAATTAATAGGAAGTTGTAACCTATAACAAACCTCGTTCAATCTCCTCAGTACTTTAAATGGCCCCACAAACCGCCGACCCAGCTTAAGGCAGGGCAGGCGAAGGTGCAGGTTTCGGGTCGAGAGCCAGACCCGATCCCCCGGTGCATACACTGGGGCCTCACTGCGGTGGCAATCGGCGCTCGCCTTTTGTCGCCTGATTGCCCACTGCAGGTGTACATGAGCAGCGTTCCAGGTCTCTTCCGAGCGCCGAAACCACTCATCCACCGCAGGAGCTTCGATCTGGCTCTGATGCCAAGGTGCCAGGACCGGCTGATAACCTAACACACACTGGAAAGGCGTAAGGTTAGTAGAGGAGTGGCGGAGTGAGTTTTGGGCTATTTCTGCCCAGGGGATATATCCCGACCACTCCCCCTGCTGGTCCTGGCAATAGGACCTCAGAAACCTGTAAGTCGCTCTGGATAAGAGCGTCTGCTAAATTACGTAAATGTAAATGTAAATGTTAACTCTCTCCACCTGCCCATTACTCTCGGGGTGAAAACCTGAGGTAAGGCTAATCGTGACCCCCAGACGTTCCATGAACGCCCTCCAGACCCTTGAGGTGAACTGGGGACCCCGATCCGACACAATATCCTCAGGTACCCCGTAGTGCCGGAAGACGTGTGTAAACAGGGCTTCAGCAGTTTGTAGGGTTGTAGGGAGACCTGGCATAGGAATGAGACGGCAGGCCTTCGAAAACCGATCCACAACGACCAGGATCGTGGTGTTCCCTTGCGAGGGGGGAAGGTCCGTCACAAAGTCGACCGATAGGTGGGACCACGGCCGTTGTGGAACGGGTAGGGGTTGTAATTTCCCTCTGGGCAGGTGTCTAGGTGCCTTACACTGGGCGCACACCGAGCAGGAGGAAACATAAACTCTCACGTCCTTGGCTAGAGTGGGCCACCAGTACTTCCCACTAAGACAGTGCACTGTCCGACCGATGCCAGTGTGACCAGAGGAGGGTGACGTGTGAGCCCAATAGATCAATCGATCACGAACCTCGAGCGGCACGTACATCCGACCCTCTGGACACTGGGGGGGAGTAATCTCGGTACGTAACGCCCGCTCGATGTCCGCATCAACTCCCACACCACCGGTGCCACCAGACACGATGCCGGGTGTATGGGAGTGGGCTCAATGGACCTCTCCTCTGTGTCATACAGTCGGGACAGGGCGTCTGCCTTAGCGTTCTGGGAACCTGGTCTGTAAGTGAGAGTAAACACAAATCGAGTGAAGAACATGGCCCACCTTGCCTGACGAGGGTTCAACCTCCTCGCCGCCCGGATGTACTCCAGGTTACGATGGTCAGTCAAAATGAGAAAAGGGTGTTTAGGCCCCTCAAGCCAATGCCTCCACACCTTCAGGGCTTGAACCACAGCTAACAGCTCCCGGTCCCCCACATCATAATTGCGCTCCGCCGGACTGAGCTTCTTAGAAAAGAAAGCACAGGGGCGGAGTTTTGGTGGAGTACCCGAGCGCTGAAACAGTACAGCACCGATCCCAGCCTCGGACGCATCCACCTCAACCTGGAATGCCAAGGAAGGATCCGGATGAGCCAGCACCGGAGCTGAAGTAAACAGGTCCTTCAGATGCCTAAAAGCCCTGTCTGCCTCAGCTGACCACTGCAGACGCACCGGCCCTCCCTTTAGCAAGGAGGTAATGGGAGCCGCTACCTGCCCAAAGCCCCGGATAAACCTCCGGTAGTAATTGGCAAAACCCAAGAACCGCTGCACCTCCTTCACCGTGGTCGGAGTCTGACAATTACGCACGGCCGAAACGCGGTCAATCTCCATCTCCACACCTGACGCAGACAAGCGGTGTCCTAGCAAGGAGATGGACTCTTGGAAGAACAGACATTTCTCTGCCTTCACATACAGGTCATGTTCCAACAGTCTACCAAGCACCCGACGCACCAGGGACACATGCTCGGCCCGTGTAGCGGAGTATATTAGAATGTCATCTATATACACCACTTCACCCTGTCCATGCAGGTCCCGGAAAATCTCATCAACAAACGATTGGAAGACTGAAGGAGCATTCATCAGACCGTATGGCATAACGAGGTACTCATAGTGCCCCGAGGTGGTACTAAATGCTGTCTTCCATTCATCTCACTCCCGGATACGCACCAGGTTGTACGCGCTCCTGAGATCCAATTTAGTGAAGAAGCGCGGCCCGTGCAATGACTCCGTCATACTCGCAATCAGAGGTAATGGATAGCTATATTTTATTGTGATCTGATTTAGACCACGGTAGTCAATGAACGGGCATAAACCACCATCCTTCTTCTTCACAAAAAAGAAACTTGATGACGCAGGGGAAGTGGACGGCCGAATGTATCCCTGTCTCAGAGATTCGGTGACATATGTTTCCATAGCCGCCGTCTCTGCCTGTGACAGAGGATACACGTGACTCCGGGGAAGCGCAGCGCCTACCTGGAGGTTTATCGCACAATCCCCCTGTCGATGGGGTGGTAATTGAGTCGCCTTCTTTTTACAGAAGGCGAGAGCCAAATCGGCATATTCAGGTGGAATGTGCATGGTGGGAACCTGGTTCGGACTTTCCACCGTAGTTGCCCCTACGGAAACACCTACACACCTCCCCAAGCACTGATTAGACCATCCCTTGAGAGCCCTCTGTTGCCATGAAATAGTGGGGTCATGAGAAGTTAACCAGGGAACACCACGGGAAACGCAGGAGAATCAATCAGATATAGACTAATTATTTCCTCATGCGTCTTCATCCTGAGGGGCACTGTGACTTCCCTAATCAGACCTGACCCTAAATGGCGACTATCTAGGGCATGGATAGGGAAGGGCACATCGACTGGCACAATAGGAATCCCTAACTTACGGGTAAACTGACAATCAATAAAGTTCCCAGCTGTGCCTGAATCTACTAGCGCCTTATGCTGGGAATGAGAAGAAAACTCGGGAAACACAACATTCATACACATATGCGCAACAGGGAGCTCTGGGTGAGTTGGGTGCCTACTCACCTGAAACGGTCCATCAGTGCGCTGCCTACTGCCTCGACTCCTTGGAGGCCCTCCCCAGCACCGACCAGCAGTGTGTCCTCTGCGGCCACAGTTGGTGCAGGGGACGGCCCCTCTACTGGTCTCCCTCATAGCAGCACCTCCGAGCTCCATAGGGGTAGGGTCGGAAGTGCTGGAGGATGGAATGGACGGCCCCTGATCCGGACGTCCGCGGGTGGCCACAGGTTATCCAGTCGAATCGACATATCCACCAGTTGGTCCAGGTTTAGGTTGGTGTCCCTGCAGGCCAGTTCCCGACGAACGTCCTCCCTCAAGCTACAGCGGTAGTGGTCGATGAGGGCCCTTTCATTCCATCCTGCGCTGGCAGCCAGAGTCCGAAAGTCCAGTGCGAATTCCTGCACGCTCCTCTTCCCCTGTCAGAGGTGGAATAGACGCTCACCTGCCGCTCTCCCCTCTGGTGGATGATCGAATACCGCCCTAAAGCGGTGGGTGAACTCCGCATAGCTGACAGTTGCGGCGTCTATTTCCTCCCACTCGGCGTTGGCCCACTTCAGCGCTTTACCGGACAGACAGGAGATGAGGGCGGACACGCTCTCGTATCCCGAGGGAGCCGGGTGGATGGTTGCCAGGTAGAGCTCTACCTGGAGCAGAAAACCCTGACAACCGGCAGCTGTACCGTCATAAGCCCTCGGGAGCGAGAGCCGAATCCCACTGGACCCAGGAGGTGAAGCGATGGATATCGGGGTAGGTGGTGGTGTAATCGGAGGAGGTATAGGAAGACCTCCTCTCTCCCATCGCTCCATAGTGTTCACCACTCGTTCCATGGCGGTGCCGAGAGCCTGGATCATGGCCGCTTGTTGTTGTACGCGTTCCTCCATCGATCCGGCTGGCATCGCGGTACCTGCTGACTCCATGTAGATGGTGTGTGTTTCGGTCAGGGCGTCAGTGAAATGCGGTAGGCGAAGTCAAGCGCAGGACACAGAGCTGATCAGAAGACGTACTTTACTCGAAGGTAAAATAAAGAACAACAACCTCCACACAGGGAGGGAACAACCTGCACACTAACGACTGCCGAAACATGAACAAACACACACAACACACAGTGAAAGACAGAGGGTTAAATAGGGAAGACATCACTACATAATGGGAAACAGGTGTAACCAATAAAGACAGAACAAATTGAACATCGATACATGGATCGGTAGCAGATAGTACTCCGGTGACGACGAACGCCAAAGCCTGCCCGAGCAAGGAGGAGGGGCAGCCTCGGCTGAATCCGTGACACATGTTGTTTAAATCAAATGATACAACCCCCCAAATCAATTTTAATTCCAAGTTGTAAGGCAGCAAAATAGGAAAAATGCCAAGGGGGGTGAATATTTTCGCAAGCCGCTGTATGTGAAAAGAGTACAAATAGCCTACATAGATTAGGGTTATTCTCAAGTAGCTAAATCACGCAAGACCTGACAGTCCTGAAATTAACACTTGGGCTTTGTTGATAAGGCTTATTTTGAATTAAATCAATGTTCTCATTGACTATTTGACAATCAGACGTTTCTAAAACCAAATTATCAACTCCATTATATTCCATTCTGTCTGTGTGATGTCCCTTTTTCTTCCCAAAAGCCTAATTAATGCTATGACTGGTTAATACACTGGACTGGCTTGAGCCAGCACTTCTAATCAGCGTTGACACACATAGACAGTAAATGTAATGAATTTTGCAATAGAGTGAGCAATTGATGCATTGCTAAGTGACAACACTTGGCTGTCTCTGATTGGATACTCTACAGCTACTAAGCACATTATCATCCCATCATACAGGTCCAGGTTAAATGTCATTATTACCCACCTGGGGCCTACTTGAGTTCATTCTGACCATGCACCTGTCGTACTAAATATGTCTCTCTTGATTTGTCAGTCTAAAAGACCTTTCCTGAAGGAAGGGAGCGACTTGCCCTTTAATTAGGTTGACCAAAGAACAATTGTTCCTGAAATGTATGCATTTCATAAGCCATATTTACATATACTGAGTAAAGAAAACATTAAGAACACCCGCTCTTTCCATGACAGACTGACAAGGTGAATGCAGGTGAAAGCTATGATCCCTTATTGATGTCACTCGTTAAATCCATTTCAATCAGTGTAGATGAAGGGGAGGAGACAGGTTAAAGAAGGATTTTTAAGCCTTGAGACAATTGAAACATGTATTGTATATGTGTGCCATTCAGAGGTTGAATGGGCAAGACAACATTTTTAAGTGCTTTTGAACGGGGTATGGTAGTAGGTGCCAGGCGCACCGGTTTGTGTCAAGAACTGCAATGCTGCTGGATTTTTCATGCTCAACAGTTTCCCGTGTGTATCAAGAATAGCCCACCACCCAAAGGACATCCAGCCAACTTGACACTAATGTGGGAAGCATTGGAGTCAACATTGATATACTGTATAGTCCAACCCTAAACATGAGCGCGAGTGTTACACTGCACTCCTTCAGCCCACAGTTGGGGGCTTGTAGGGTCTACATTCATTTATATTCATTTACAGTTCACCAGTCGTGGTTCAAATGCATTTTAAAGTCCCTGGAAGAAATGGAATGTCAGTCGAGAAAGGAATTAGGAATCTAGCAAGGTGGATTTTGGAACGTAATCAGACCCAAAACTCAGCTAAAAGCCAATATGTAATAACTCTACTGGTATGAATAATGTAACTGATAACGCCATGAGGTGTTGACTGAATTTAGATTCTATTAACATAATAGACCTAGACGTGACACCAATATGGCCAAGAAACAGAAAGTCAGCCAGTCTTGACAATGCTGCTGGCAGAATACAGATGAATTTGGATATCAAACAAGAATTTGGATAACAAACAATTGTTGGGAAAACCTGCAACCCTGAACTTCTGTTTTGAACTGCCAATTGAATTCAAGTTATTTTTTAACTTCAGACAATGGCATGCTCTCACAATCTGACTGAAGCCACCATCCAGACTCCCATGTAGAATTCCCTCGAACATATTCTTCATCCTTCTCTGAGCATCATAGAGGAAGACACCAGCATGGGGTGATACATGCTCTTTAAATAATATCATTGCATAACAAATGTCCTCTTAAACCAAAACCAAACCCTTAGTTGCTATGGAGAAAACAAGACAGGCAGATCAAAGGGAAATTGTCTCACCTTTCTGCAGGCTGTCATCAATTTCTTAGCATCCTGTTATCTCTTTCTGTCTGTTGCTATGGGGAACTAAAGCCTTTAGATCAGGGCACTAATTAGGAAGGTCTTCACATTTACTACATTTAGCAAAAAATACCCTTGGCTACACATATACTGCAACGTAAACTTGTCACGTCTCGACCGCTACCTCTAGCGCCCGACAGTTGCCCCTCTCACAGCAGGGCAGTGTAAACAGAATTGTCTCATTGAGGCAACACTCTTACCAAACCAAGGCAGTGTTTTTGAAAAGCGGACATTGTCCTTCTTTTTTAGACTTGTTTAATTGAAATTTTTCCTGAAATTATAGTAACAGCATGTTACATTATAAAATTGTCTCCGAAGCTTTAAATCTTAAGTGTTTTAATTTTTTTGCTTGACTGCACTGAGCCACCGAGGTCCAGGCAAGAAGGGAATTATCAACATTTTCAGCCGCAATTTGCTTTTACCTCATATAATGACTTCCATGATATTGATAAAATGAAGGCTGGTTTGTTCTAAGGTAACTTTAATACGTTAGCTAGTATGCGCCTAAGAGCTCCTATCTAGCTATCGTGCAGCTAAATGTCAGCATTCAGCCACAGCCAGCACGTTTGTGATGATGCAGAAATTATTCTGTTTAGCTAACTAGCTAACGTTACCTAGTTGTGTAGCCTATATTATAATATGAATGACCCTGTATGCTAATGTTACTGTATTTTTATATTCGTATGGGGGGTAAACATGTATTATTGATATGCTAATGTTACTTGATCATGAAGCATGCTGTTAGTTAGCTGTGTATTGTCAGCTAATTTAATGTATACGGACGAGAAAATAAACCCTTTAGCTAATTTTCCTCACATGCTTGTGGATTGTTGCATTATTCAAGAGTGCAATATGGTTTGGTTGCAATATTCAATATTTGAATATGTTTTAGAAGAAAGGTTGCTTGGATTGTTAAATAGTTTGTGCTTACTGGCTAGTGGCTACTGTCATATTTGTGGTATCTACTGGGATATTTACACCACAACAAAGGTAAGGCAATGATATAATTTGAATTGAAAAGTAGAAATCTCTTTCGCCACAGACATCTCTCGTAGTGGGAATAGGGCCTAAAACAGGATAATCCGCACAAGGCTATAACAATCACCTACTGCACTGTATGACAGTCATCAGAAAGTAAAGACTGTCTGCACATTGCGTTCTATGTTCATATGTGGTGTATTGGAAAACAACATACCTTTATCAGGTCCTAAGGGTCGACATGTTGTTTGATAAGCCACATGGGAACAATAGATCACATGGTGCTTAGTCTGCTTTTACTTTTTGTTGAACATTTTCTTCGATCTCCAACACCTACTAAACTACTCATTGTACAGTATGTAATCCTTTCATATAATAATAATAACATTTGCATGAAATTCAACACAGAAATACTGTAGTCAAAAATAGCATTATGAAATGTCTTGCTCTCATTCTCTATAGTACCAAGATCCACTGTAAGGATCAACTGCAGGCCAGGCCCCCTCTTAGCTAATGATGAGAGGTCCAGTTTTAAAGCTTGAAACAGAGCTATCTGCTGGTGTTGGTCATGAAAAGCATGCAGCTGACACTGATAGGCATGTCAAGCATCTCTGCAGCAAAGTACTGTGTGTATTTTTCCTTGTACAATAAGTGCACATCCGACGGCTGAATGGTATGTATGTATGTAATGTATACTTGTTGACATACATGTAATGTGTCACCCTAAATGGGAGAGGATTCTCACTTGAGGATTACTTTCCTAAGCAAAAAATACTATTTTGCAAAATACTTAAGCCTCCATGTGAGGTGTGTGTGTGTGTGTGTGTGTGTGTGTGTGTCATTCTGTCTATAAGATATGTCCGTTTGTCTATACAAAAGACATTTGGCACATTAGCACATTATTTATTCCCTCATGATAATCCATTAGCCGTAAGTGAACACTTTACGTGGGACTATGGATTGGCATATAAGAGAACCGTTAGCTTGTTAGCGCTAAAATCACCTTTAGATTGCACTGTGAACACTACAGAGGTTGCAGGGGAGGCTATTGGGCCTGTGTGGGAGACTGTGAGCAGTGTGAGGAGTCTCACCACTTTTAGCAATAAGGCCCTCCTGCTGTCTGCAGGCTGTTCAGGGAACAATAATGTTCCCCTGTCGGAGAGCCGGCGCAACACGACCATCTGCTGTGTCATATGAGATTTAGACTGAGAAAAGGTTGAGTCATCTGTTCTGTCGCTGCATGCGTGTTACATAATAGTGGGCTGCCATGTTTTCTGTCTCATGGGTTCATGGGATTTGAGTAATTGACTCTAAGGTTTCGACCCGAGGGTGATATCCAATAGGCCGTAGATCATCCACAAACAACTATTGAAGAACATATTGTAGATGAGTGTTTCTCAGTGGTCCTGGAGTAGTATTGAGGACATATAGCCTAAGATAAGCACATCTGATTCAACCAGTGAACTAATCACTAAGCCCTTGACTAGTTGAATTAGGTGTATTTGTCCAGGGCTACTAACCAGTCACACCAGAAGCAACAGTTAACCTATTTAGATCTCAGGAAAGGGACACCACATTAGATAACCAATTAGCAATCAGCTTGACTCCGCCTCATCTACTTGCCAGTGTTTAAATTAAGCAAAAACATTCTGGCACGACAGAACTGAGCCCATGCTGGCCAGGAGAAGAATACGATTTTTTTCATTCCATCCACACACTGCTTTATTGGAGATAGTTTCTGATTTCAAACCATTGTGGAAGAAGCCGAAATCATTTAAAAGATTTAAGAAAAATAAAGACCAAAACAGGCAGACTACTGTTGTTCTTTTGGACCTGAGCTGATCATGTTTTCATAGATCTGGACTCAGTTCAGGTCCTCAAGAGGAGCAGTAGCCTGATTTTTTTGGTAATTCCAGCAGAATTCTTAAATGTTTAATGTCTAGACCATAGAGATCCTATTAAATTAATAACATTTAGAGTGGTTATGTCATTAACCCTCAAAGTTCCAGAATGGGGTGAAAATGGCAGCCATGTTGGTCAGGGAGAAATCCAAACAAGTTTAATTGGAATGCAGTACATTTTAGTCATTTAGCAGACGCTCTTATCCAGAGCGACTTACAGGAGCAATTATGGTTAAGTGCCTTGCTCAAGGGCACATCAACAGATTTTTCACCTAGTCGGCTTGGAGATTAGAACCAGTGACCTTTCGGTTACTGGCACAACACTCTTAACCACTATGCTACCTGCCGCCTGATTTTACTTATGCAGGAAGATAAAAGTAAGGCATGTGATATCAGAAATTGTGTAATAGAATTAATGTCAATTTAAAATATAGTATAATAATAAATACAGTTTATATGCGTTTTATACAAAGGTTCTGTATAAATACCTTCTAAAATAAACACTGAGTGTACAAAACATTAGGAACACCTACCTAATATTGAGTTTTGGCCTCAGAACATCCTCAATTAGTCAGGGTATGGACTCTACAAGGTGTCCACAGGGATGCTGGCCAATGTTGACTCCAATGCTTCCCACAGTTGTGTCAAGTTGGCTGGATGTCCTTTGGGTGGTGGACCATTCTTGATACACACGGGAAACTGTTGATCGTAAAAAACCCAGCAGCGTTGCAGTTCTTGACACACTCAAACTGGTGCGCCTGGGACCTACTACCATACACCGTTCTAAGGCTCTTACATCTTTTGTCTTGGCTGTTCACCCTCTGAATGGCACACATACACAATCCATGTCTCAAGGCTTAGAAATCCTTCTTTAACCTGTCTCCTCCCCTTCATCTACACAGATAGAAGAGCATTTAACAGGTGACATCAATAAGGGATCATAGCTTTCACCTGGTCAGTCTATGTCATGGAAAAAGCAGGTGTTCCTAATGTTTTGTACACTCAGTGTACGTAAACAAACCATAAATGTCAAAATGTATGTTTTCTTGGAAAGCTATGTGCTATTACATGACACAATATCAGTACTTGTTGCATTTACATCTCGTCTATGTCCTATCATCAACTGATTTCAGCCAGTGTATGGCTTTGGATTGACTGCATTTTTTGAATGGAATGTTGGCATACTGGCAGTTAATTTGAAACATTTATGGCATAATTCCTCTAAAACTGGCTGGCTAGCTAGCTAACAAACATTCAGTGCAGATACAGTGAGGGAAAAAAGTATTTGATCCCCTGCTGATTTTGTACGTTTGCCCACTGACAAAGAAATGATCAGTCTATAATTTTAATGGTAGGTTTATTTGAACAGTGAGAGACAGAATAACAACAACAAAATCCAGAAAAACGCATGTCAAAAATGTTATAAATTGATTTGCATTTTAATGAGGGAAATAAGTATTTGACCCCTCTGCAAAACATGACTTAGTACTTGGTGGCAAAACCCTTGTTGGCAATCACAGAGGTCAGATGTTTCTTGTAGTTGGTCACCAGGTTTGCACACATCTCAGGAGGGATTTTGTCCCACTCGTTTTTGCAGATCTTCTCCAAGTCATTAAGGTTTCGAGGCTGACGTTTGGCAACTCGAACCTTCAGCTCCCTCCAAAGAGCTCAATTTTGGTCTCATCTGACCACAACACTTTCACTCAGTTCTCCTCTGAATCATTCAGATGTTCATTGGCAAACTTCAGACGGGCCTGTATATATGCTTTCTTGAGCAGGGGGACCTTGCGGGCGCTGCAGGATTTCAGTCCTTCACGGCGTAGTGTGTTACCAATTGTTTTCTTGGTGACTATGGTCCCAGCTGCCTTGAGATCATTGACAAGATCCTCCTGTGTAGTTCTGGGCTGATTCCTCACCGTTTACAGGATCATTGCAACTCCACGAGGTGAGATCTTGCATGGAGCCCCAGGCCGAGGGAGATTGACAGTTCTTTTGTGTTTCTTCCATTTGCGAATAATCACACCAACTGTTGTCACCTTCTCACCAAGCTGCTCGGCGATGGTCTTGTAGCCCATTCCAGCCTTGTGTGGGTCTATAATCTTGTCCCTGACATCCTTGGAGAGCTCTTTGGTCTTGGCCATGGTGGAGAGTTTGGAATCTGATTGATTGATTGCTTCTGTGGACAGGTGTCTTTTATACAGGTAACAAGCTAATCTCAGCTCGTTACCTGTATAAAAGACACCTGGGAGCCAGAAATCCTTCTGATTGAGAGGGGGTCAAATACTTATTTCCCTAATTAAAATGCAAATCAATTTATAACAGTCTTGACATGCGTTTTTCAGGATTATTTTGTTGTTATTCTGTCTCTCACTGTTCAAATAAACCTACCATTAAAATTATAGACTGATCATTTCTTTGTCAGTGGGCAAACGTACAAAATCAGAAGGGGATTATATACTTTTTTCCCTCACTGTACATTTTTAATAAACATTTCTAATAATATTCAAATTCATTGTTTACAGTATCACAGCATTGGTTGATCAACTCCCTGAGCAAAATGGCTGACATTTTATTCCATCATAAGAAGGTTCAAGTCCATTCTATTATTCTAATTCCTAATTCTATGGTCTCGACTTCCTCCCCAACGGCTAACAACGGCTAACAATCGAAAACTATATAAACAAAAAAAAAAAAAAAGTAGGCCTATGTGTTTCAATTATCAGTCTCACCTCAGGTTGAGCCCACCACAATCATGTTATGTGAGAAAGTGAGACATTTGCAGATGGTGTTTCGTGATGAGATTGTTTTGTGCATTTGTTTTATACTGTAAGGATGTCGAGCTGTTTGGGGAAAGCTGTGGTGAGGTGTTATCTCTTGGTGGCCCACTGTGCCCGGCTCCTGGAGAGCTTCCTCACTTTTCTATTAAATAATGAATTACTAATTGTGAAACAGAGAAGCTCAGCAGGACTTACGCAGAGGCTGAGATGAAAGTCTGTTGCTCAGATAGAGTGATAGTCATACATCAATTGATGATAGCAATAAGATGTTTACTCAGTGGTAAGATTAATCAAATTTTTTGCCTTTTGAGTCTTAAAATACTTAAATTCCCTGTCGGGAAGAGTGGGGTGGCCTCGACTACACAAGCGGCAATGAGTAAACATACAACAAAAGAGTTTCAAATGCTTTTACTTTAGCTTTTAGTCTTACAGGTTTTACTTAATAAGCTTTTTAGTGTCTTTGGAGTTTTAGTCCACAAAGCCGTTCAGGCTAGTTAAAGATGGTGGCTACCTGTAGTATCTTGCGTCGGCGTGGCTTCACTAGTGATGTTATGTTTGATACCGGAGCTCCGAGGCATGCGTTGAAATCGCTAAGCAGTTTACTTCAAAGCAGTGTGCCAATGCCTGTATCACTTTATCAGAAGCACGTGATCAACCTCCGAAGCTTCGTGTCGTCGAACAACCACGTTATTGGTTTGGTATTGGCTTCGGTAGAAGACAAAAAGGCTACCCTGCATGCTAGCGTGTGGGACATCATCTATAATAATTTGGCTTCTCTAAATATATTTGACCAGCAGATGCCACTAGTGTACACTGTGTTGATCAAAGCCTTGAATAATGAACCTGCAGTGCCTTCAGAAAGTATTCACACTCCTTGACTTTTTCCACATTTCGTTGTTGTAAAGCCTACATTTTTAAATGGATTAATTTGAGATTATGCTTCACTGGCCTACACACAATACCCCATAATGTCAAAGTGGAATTAGGTTTTTAGAAATGTTTACAAATTCATAAAAAATGAAAAGCTGAAATGTATTGAGTCAATAAGTATTCAACCCCTTTGTTATGGCAAGCCTAAATAAGATCAGGAGTAAACATTTACTTTCCCCCTTCTGATAACCGGGTGGCGAATCGCATCTCTGCATGTCTGGCAGACATATCAGTTTGGATGTCGGATCACCACCTCAAGCTGAACCTCGGCAAGACAGAGCTGCTCTTCCTCCCGGGGAAGGACTGCCCGCTCCATGATCTCGCCATCACGGTTGACAACTCCGTTGTCTCCTTCTCCCAGAGTGCAAAGAGACTTGGCGTGACCCTGGACAACACCCTGTCGTTCTCCGCTAACATCAAAGCGGTGATCCGATCCTGTAGGTTCATGCTCTACAACATTCGCAGAGTACGACCCTGCCTTACACAGGAAGCGGCACAGGTCTTAATCCAGGCACTTGTCATCTCCCGTCTGGATTACTGCAACTCGCTGTTGGCTGTGCTCTCTGCCTGTGCCATGAAACCCCTACAACTCATCCAGAATGCCGCAGCCCGTCTGGTGTTCAACCTTCCCAAGTTCTAAGAGCGTCTGCTAAATGACTTAAATGTAAATGTAAATGGATTAATAAATTGCATGGACTCAATCTGTGTGCAATAATAGTGTTTAACATGATTATGACTACCTCATCTCTGTACCCCACACATACAATTATCTGTAAGGCCCCTCATTCAAGTAGTGCATTTCAAACACAGATTCAACCACAAAGGAGGTTTTCCAATGCCTCGCAATAAGGGGCACCTATTGGTAGATGGGTAAAAATAAAAAAAGCAGACATTGAATATCCCTTTGAGCATGGTGAAGTTATTAAATTCACTTTGGATTGTGTATCAATACACCCAGTCACTACAAAGATACAGGCATCCTTCCTAACTCAGTTGCCAGAGTGGAAGGAAACTGCTCAGGGATTTCACCATGAGGCAAATGGTGACTTTAAAACAGTTACAGAGTTTAATGGCTGTGATAGGAGAAAACTGAGGATGGATCAACAACATTGTAGTTACTCCACAATACTAACCTAATTGACAGAGTGTCAAGAAGGAAGCCTGAACAGAATTAAAATATTCCAAAACATGCATCCTGTTTGTAACAAGGCATTAAAGTAATACTGAAAAAAAAAATGGCAAAGCAATTAACTTTTTGTCCTGAATATAATAATAATATGCCATTTAGCAGACGCTTTTATCCAAAGCGACTTACAGTCATGCATGCATACATTTTTGTGTATGGTCCCGGGGATCAAACCCACTACCTTGGCGTTACAAGCGCCGTGCTCTACCAGCTGAGCTACAGAGGACCATGAACCTGAATATTATATTTAGGGCAAATCCAATAACTTACTGAGTACCACTCTCCATATTTTCAAGCATAGTGGTGGCTGCATCATGTTATGGGTGTGCTTGTAATCGTTAAGGACTGGGGAGCTTTTCAGGATAAAAAAGAAGTGGAATGGAGCTAAGCGCAGACAAAATCCTAGAGGAAAACCTGGTTCAGTCTGCTTTCCACCAGACACTGGGAGATGAATTCACCTTTCAGCAGGACAATAACCTAAAACACAAGGCCAAATACACTGTACACTGGAGTTGCTTACCAACACAACTTTTAATGTTTCTGAGTGGCCTACTTACAGTTTTGACTTAAATCGGCTTCAAAATCTATGGCAAGACTTGAAAATGGCTGTCTAGCAATGATCAACAACCAACTTGACAGAGCTTGAAGGATTCAAAAAATATATAATGTGCAAATACTGTACAATCCAGGTGTGCAAAGCTCTTAGAAACTTACCCAGAAAGACTCACAGCTGTACTCGCTGCCAAAGTTGATTCTAACATGTATTGACTCAGTGGTGTGAATACTTATATAAATTAGATATTTATGTATTGAATTTGCAAACATTTCTATAAACATATTTTCACTTTGTCATTATGGGGTATTGTGTGTAGATGGGTGAGAGGAAAAAAATAGATTTCATCCATTTTGAATTCAGGCTGTAACATCAAAATTTGGAATAAGTCAAGGGGTATGAATACTTTCTGAAGGCACTGTATTTGACACAATTGGCTGTAAAGCCTCAATGATTCAGGAAGGTTCATTTCCCCATCACTAGGCTTCACTGGCAGAGTCTGTAACTCTCCTGAGCAGTCTGTAGAAGGAGAGAGAAACAGTGTACGTGGGAGAGTAGGCACACTGTCTTCCTAACTGCTCCAATTGTGTGAGGTCCAGCCTGCACTCTTGTGCCATTCAGTTAATTAGGGAATGCCTTGCAGGTGTGCCGATTAGTAATCCTGCACAGGTGTGTTGGGTGAGCAGAGCTGTGGCACTTTCTTCGGCTGGCCTGGTGCTGAAGGGACTGCAGCTTTCCACAGTGCTGAAGTGAGTGCCGCTGTCCACTGTGCTGTAGCCTGTACCACTGTCCATGGTCCTGAAGTGACCGTACCTGTCTCCTGTACTGAGGTGGGTAGTTCTGTCCATGGTGCTGAACTGGGTGTCCTTCAGCCACACCTATGCCACATGTCATCTGCGCTTTAGCTTGTGGCCCCGTCCATGGACCTGAAGGGGGTGTCCTTCAGCCACACCTATGCCCATGCCTCTCACGGTGTGATATACCCAAATACCCTAATTATGTGATGTTAATTTACAGGAGCATTATACATTATTAAAGTTACTCCACAGAGAACTAAATGTAAGACACCAATTCTTGAGAAATCCTTGTTGATGCTACAGTATTAGTTGATAATGTCACCACAATAATCATTGATTGATATAACATTCATAAAATCCATGATCCAAAGTTTCAATGTAGATTAGTTAATGTATGATGAGCTAACACTGTTTCCTTTTCAAAATGCAAATTATAATAATAATATAATATGCCATTTAGCAGACGCTTTTATCCAAAGCGACTTACAGTCATGCGTGCATACATTTTGTGTATGGGTGGTCCCGGGGATCGAACCCACTACCTTGGCGCTACAAGCACCGTGCTATACCAGCTGAGCTACAGAGGACCAATTAAGCCGAATCCTTGCATGAGACATCCAAAGTCATCTAAACACGTTTTAAAAGCGGTTTGAAACTGCAAGGAATCTGCGTTGCGAGATATTATTTCCTCAATTAACATTACATTAAATCACCATGAGGACAATGAGGCCTGATTGGGCTCTCAGACTCCCAATTGCATGTAATTGCTGTCTGATACCGCATTAGGTCTAGCCACTGGTCACAGGCATAAAGGTAGACTATAATTTTCCGACCCAGGAAACACCAATACAAAAACCTGGCCACTTGAATCAAACCTCTTTCAGGCCACTTTCTCACAAATTATTATGATCTGTAGAGGGAAACTCAATTTTGAATAAAGTTGTCTCTATGAGTTTTGAAGTAAAGTTACATCAAACTTAGTCATTATTGGAATTTAGCTAATTTAGTTATAAAGCCTTGCAGATTATAGTCACCAGTATCTGTTCTTCCAATTTTAACCCCAAATCTTTTAGATTGTCAGCTCAAATCCATCCAAAATAGTAGTCAATATAAATAACCCCAAGAGCACGCTTGAGTCAACCCCACTCCCGTCCTATCCTCTGGCAGGTACCCCATACTGTCACGTCACGCAGGTGCACCTGAGAATAGGTTTGCTGATTTGTACTGCTGAGTTACTACCTTGTCCCAGTGCAACCTATATAGGAGGCTTTTATGTGTCTAATCATACAACAAAATGATATGCATTTTAAGCAAACAATAAGAATAATCAATTTCCAAACGTCACATGTAGACACTTTACAAATGGTTATATCAACTATGAGCACCATCAGTGAGCTACTGCTTCTGCCATCTACCATTCAGTACCTCTGGGATGCATCCAGTAGTCTAAAGTTGTTTCCTCTCTGTGACTCCTCTTCCTCATCTGCACTGATGTGAAAAGACAGGATGAAAGCATTGGTCACCCACTGATTGTCACGGCCTGACTCAGGGGACGCTTATATGTTGAGTCAGGGTGTGTATATTCCTTGTTGTGCTTTGTCTATGTTTAGGATCTAGTATGTCTAGTTCTATGTTGGCCGGTGTGGTTCCCAATCAGAGGCAGCTGTCGCTCGTTGTCTCTGATTGGGGACCATACTTAAGCAACCTATTGGCATTGGTCTAGTTGTGGGATCTTGTTCCGTGTAAGGTATGTTGTGTGTGCTACCTTGGACTTCACGTTTCGTTTCATTTGTTGTTTTGTCGTGGTGTTTATCAGTTAATAAACATGTACGTATATCACGCTGCGCCTTGGTCTGTCCCGTCATTAAACAAACGTGACAGAAGATCCCACCAAACATGGACCAAGCAGCGTTCCCAGGAGCAGGAGACACCCTGGACACAGGTAGTGGAGCAGAGATCATGGACTTGGGAGGAGATAAGAGAGGATCTGGCCAAGCATATGGAGGCCCTGAAAGGGATGAGGGAGAAGGAGGTGAGATTAGCCGATAGTGGACCCTGGGCGAAGGAGGAAGCCCAGGCAGGAGAGGTGAAACGGAGACCCGAGAGGCAACCCCAAGAAAATTTGGGGGGGGGGGGGCACACGGTGTGGACGACGAGGCAGCAGGAGGCCGTTAAAGGGCGGATCTGCAGGTTAGGAGAGGAGGTCACCATGTTACAGGAGACGAAAAGGGAGAAGGAAAGAGTAGAGGCACGGAGAGAGGAGCTGGTTAGGCAGCAGAAGGAGCGGGGGTTAATAAAGGAACCCAGTCCTGCTCCTCGCACCAAGCAAGTGGTGCGTGTCGCCAGTCCGGTCCGGCCCGTTCCTGCTCCCCGCACCAAGCCAGTGGTGCGTGTTCCCAGTACGGTCCGGCCCGTTCCTGCCCCTCGCACCAAGCCTGTGGTGCGCGTCGCCAGCCCGGCCCGGCCTGTTCCTGCTCCTCGCACCAAGCCAGTGGTGCGCGTCGCCAGCCCGGCCCGGCCTGTTCCTGCTCCTCGCACCAAGCCAGTGGTGCGAGTCGCCAGTCCGGCCCGGCCCGTTCCTGTCCCTCGCACCAAGCCAGTGGTGCGTGTTCCTAGACCGGTCCGGCCCGTGCCTGCTCCTCGCACCAGACCAGTGGTGCGTTTGTCCGGCACGGCCCGTGCCCGTTCCACCGGTGCCTGGTCCGGCACCGGTCAGCTGCTCCACTCCGGAGCCAGAGCAGTCCGCTCCACCGGTGCCTGATCCAGTGCCGGTCAGCTGTTCCACTCCGGAGCCAGAGCAGTCCGCTCCACCGGTGCCTGATCCAGCTCTGGTCAGCTGCTCCACTCTGGAGCCAGAGCAGTCCGCTCCACCGGTGCCTGATCCAGCTCCGGTCAGCTGCGCCACTCCGGAGCCAGAGCAGTCCGCTCCACCGGGGTCCTGTCCAGCTCCGGTCAGCGGCTCCACTCCGGAGCCAGAGGAGTCCGCTCCACCGGTGCCTAATCCAGCTTCGGTCAGCGGCTCCACTCCGGAACCAGAGCAGTCCGCTCCACCGGTGCCCAGTCCAGCTCTGGTCAGCGGCTCCAGTCCAGACCATGACGTCAGCCCCTCTCCAGGTTCGGGGTCTCCCACACCAGGATCCAGACAGGGCCTGGCGTATTGTGGGAGGAAGGAGAGGGGAAGCAGCGCGCCGAGGTCCAGACCAGACCAGGGGCGCAACAGGGAGGCGGAGAGTGAGAGGTCGTCACGCCCCGAGCCGGATCCGCCTCCGAGGCGGAATGCCCACCCGGCCCCTACCCTGTTATGTTTACGTTGTGCGGTCGGAGTCCGCACCTTTGGGGGGGGTACTGTCACGCCCTGACTCAGGGGACAATGTTGAGTTAGGGTGTGTATATTCCTTGTTGTGCTTTGTCTATGTTTAGGATCTAGTATGTCTAGTTCTATGTTGGCCGGTGTGGTTCCCAATCAGAGGCAGCTGTCGCTCGTTGTCTCTGATTGGGGACCATACTTAAGCAGTCTATTGGCACTGTCTAGTTGTGGGATCTTGTTCCGTGTAAGGTATGTTGTGTGTGCTACCTTGGACTTCACATTTCGTTTCACTTGTTGTTTTGTCGTGGTGTTTATCAGTTAATAAACATGTACGTATATCACGCTGCGCCTTGGTCTGTCCCGTCATTAAACGAACGTGACACTGATGGATTTGCTTTCACCTGTCCAGCTCTTTTAGATCATTTTAGATTAAATTAAGAACACAAAGAAAGGAAGCCATTTTGGACTATGGAGAAACAACATGGGAAGGCGGTAATATCTAGAGAAAATTGATTTATCTAGTCGGATGTAGACCAATCTGATGGCTGTAGGCAGTAGCTCTTTGGCTGATGCTTCTCGACACTGCGCCCAATGCTGACCCTAATAGATAATGGAACCAATTCATCAACGGTGTCCCATGACTTTAAGCAGAGGCCTCTAAGATGGTAATAATCAATCAACTTTTATGTCTCCTTGACATGTCATTACGCCCAACATAAATTGAAACCTTGATGATCATCCAATGACTAAGTGTGTCCCTAGCTGGTGCACCCTAAATATTCGAATTTTCCTTTTGAGTCTGTCGTCAATGAGGACTGACAAAGGCTGCTTTTTGGATCCTTTCTTTCAAAGTTTGACTTGGAAGGTGTTCTCTCTTTTCAGTGTCTCTCTGTCCTTCTAATTTTCTCACTAATGAGATACGGGTCTCAAAATGCTGAGAAAGGTTTTGTATTAATATCTTTGTTAAAGCAGACAATGGTCTACAAGAGGATAAAAGAATGCTTGACAAAATGGTGGTAACTGTGGCATATTTATATAGTCTCTCCTTTGTTATTGTGCTGATTCAGGTGAATCACTGGGCAGCTATGGACACAGGTCTGTGTTTTGAACTTCTCCTCTACAAAGGAGTCTGTCAAGGAGGAAACCGCAAGGGAGGGATGGCATGGCTTTAACCTCTTAAGGATCAGACACTTTTTTTCAATTTCGCCTAAAAGGACATACCCAAATCTAACTGCCTGTAGCTCAGAACCTGAAGCAAGTATATGCATATATTCTTGATACCATTTGAAAGGAAACACTTTGAAGTTTGTGGAAATGTGAAATTAATGTAGGAGAATATAACACATTAGATCTGGTAAAATATAATGCAAAACTTTGAAATGGAAGAGAAAGGCCACAATATAATATTGTCGCAGTGTGTATGCAAAGTTTCAGATTGATCCAGTAAAGCATTGCAATACTGGACTATTTTGTGTCAAGTCTGCCCAAATGTGGCGAATTGGTCAATTTATACATTTCTAGTACATAACTATAGAGAACATACAAAAATGTCCTGGAAAGTTTGCTGTTACTTACAGTCATGCTAATATCATTAGCACACGTTAGCTCAACCGACCCGTATATGGGACACCGATTCCGTAGAGGTTAAGTAAAGGTTTAAGACACGTCATGACCAAAAGTATGTGGACACCTGCTCTTCGATAATCTCATTCCAAAATCATGTGCATTAATATGGAGTTGGTCCCCCCTTTGCTGCTATAACAGCCTCCGCTCTTCTGTGAAGGATTTCCACTAGATGTTGGAACATTGCTGCGGGGACTTGCTTCCATTAGGCCACAAGAGCATTAGTGAGGTTGGGCACTGATGTTGGGTGCAGTCAGCGTTCCAATTCACCCCAAAGGTGTTCAATGGGGTGGGGGTCAGGGCTCGGTACAGGCCAGTCAACAACACCGATCTTGACAAACCATTTCGGTATGGACCTTGCTTGGTGCACCGGGGCATTGTCATGATGAAACATGAAAAGGCCTTCCCAAAACTGTTGCCACAATGTTGGAAACACAGAATTGTCTAGAATGTCATTGTATGCTGTAGCGTTAAGATTTCCCTTCACTGGAACTAAGGGGCCTAGCCCGAACCATGAAAAACAGCCCGAGACCATTATTCCTCCTCCACCAATCTTTACACTTGGTACTATGTATTGGGGCAGGTAGCGTTCTCCTGCCATCCGCCAAACCCAGATTCGTCTGTCGAACTGCCAGATGGTGAAGTGTGATTCATCACTCCAGAGAACACGTTTCCACTGCTCCAGAATCCAATGGCGGCAAACTTTACACCACTCCAGCCGACGCTTGGCATTGCGCATGGTGATCTTAGGCTTGTGTGCGGCTGCTTGGACATGGAAACCCATTTCATGAAGCTCCCGATGAACAGTTATTGTGCTGACATTGTTTCCAGAGGCAGTTTGGAGCTCGGTAGTGAGTGTTGCAACCGAGGACAGGCGATTTTTACACGCTACGCACTTCAGCACTCGGTGGTCCTGTTCTCTGAGCTTGTGTGGCCTACCACTTCACGGCTGAGCTGTTGTTGCTCTTAGACATTTCCACTTGACAATAACAGCACTTGACGAACTGACTTGTTGGAAAGATGGCATCCTATGACGGTGGCACGTTGAAAGTCACTGAGCACTTCAGTAAGGCCATTCCACTGCCAATGTTTGTCTATGGAGATTGCATGGCTTTGTGCTTGATTTTATACACCTGTCAGCAACGGGTGTGGCTGAATTAGCCGAATCCACTTATTTGAAGGGGTGTCCACATACTTTTGTTTATATAGTGTACCTTAAACCATCTCCCCATATTGACCTGTTGGTAACACTTCCTATAAATACCCTCTTCTTATGTCATTAGGAAGCTATTATAATGCATTATGAAGAGGGTATTCATGGGAAGTTTTACTGACCTGTTTTGTAAGTGAATAGTTAAAAGTTGTATTACTTGGCACCAAATGATGAACAATACTGCTCCTGGTACAGGAGTGACAGCACAGTTTCCTCAAAGGCATAGAGCCTGTACTGCACACATCTTTAGCAGAAAATAAATTTCCCCATGAAGTAGACACCGACACGTTTAATATGAGGTTGCACATCTACTGCTGTCATTTATATGAGCTCATACATTCTCGAAATGAAAATGTAATTTAGGTTTCATTATGTTTCATGAGAAGAATGATTCCAAAATGTTCTCATTAGGCTTAAGATTTTGTAGATAGGAGTAGGTTACAATATAAAATCTGTCATTAATTTGCATTTATATTCAAAATAAAATGTACTTATTTACTCATTTACTGATCATTTGAATATACAAGCAATTCCCATTACCAAATAATAGTATACCATGAGAGACTGTCTTTGCCTGCTTTTAAGATCATTGCAATAGTCAGAAATCAATTCAGTAAAATACCTTGTGTCAAGTCTCCTCCCGTTGCTCCCCTCCGGCGCTCTGATTCGCCGGTCTACTGAGCCACCGGTCTGAGCGCACCACCTCGGCAACACCGGAATGGAAACCCAACGCACCTGCACCTCATCATCTCATCACCACCCCTATTTAGCCCTGGACTGTTCAGTACTGTGTTGTGTGTGATTGTTTAGCGTTGTGTCGTTTACTCTCTCTTTGTTATTCTCTTTCTCATTATTAAGTAAACCTTGACCTTGTTAATTTCTGCATCTGCGTCCTGCCTCTTCGTATATCAGTACTCGTCACAGAATCACACACCTCGAAAATGGATGCAGCAGGAGTTTCCCAGTGCCTCGACCAGCACCAGCAGCAGCTTGCCCAGTTGAATGCCACAATGCAGGTAGTGCTCCAAACTCTGCATAATCTGCCAAGCGCTCCGGTTCCACCATAGGGAGCGGCAAGTGCATCAAATCCACCTGTTCCCGTGCTATCACCCACTAAATGTAGCGACTTCCTGCTACAGGTTTCACTTTACCTGGCGCGTCAGTCTGGGGCATATCCATCTGACCAAGCCAGGATAGTGCTGGTGATTTCACTACTTAAAGGAAAGGCGCTGGATTGGGCTACGGCAGTCTGGGAAGGAGAGGAGGCAGTGGCGCTTCCCTACCCCAACTTCCTCGCTCGGTTCAGGGCGGTGTTTAACTCCGGATTTCATCGCTACCAGCTAGCTACCACCAGCCAGCTTCAACAAAACGGACGCTGTGGTCTGGCTAATCAAATCATCCTGAGCTAGGCCCATCACCCATCTCCCGGCTATCTACCTCTCTGTCAACCGGACGGGACCACCTAGTGTTGACACGGAGCCCCGCCGATCCTACAGGACTGGTCTGCGGACGAAATCGTCTGATGTGGTTACGACGTTAACCACGAAGATTCCATCCATCTGCTAGCCCTGGCCCGCTAGCCGTGGCCTCTTACTAGTGCTTCACCACCGGACCTTATGATAACTCAGCTATACAGCTGATATCTGCTGGACTGTTCCTTTTTACGGTACTACATCCTGTTTATGTTTAGCCTCAGCCCAAACATGGTTAGTTTATTGTTGTTTCGGTTATTTCTAATTGTACTATATCACTGTAGACCCCCAGCCTAGCTAAACCTGCATTAGATAGCTCCTTTGCACCTCCCCCTATACACGCGGAGACCGACTCAATTGATGACTCTAGCGATGCTATCTCTTTCATTGTTACCCAACGCTTAGGGTTACCTCCACTTTACTCATATCCTTCCATATCCTTGTCTGTACATAATGCCCTGAATCTTTTCTATAACACCCGGAAATCTGCCCCCTTTATTCTATGTACCCAACGCACTAGAAGACCAGTTCTTAAAGCCTTTAGCCGTATCCTTATTCTAGTCCTCCTCTGTTCCTCTGGTGATGTAGAGGCTAACCCAGGCCCTGCAGTCCTCAGTATCACTCCTACTCCCCAGGCGCTATCATTTGATGACTTCTGTAATCGCAAAAGTCTTGGTTTCTTGCACATAAATATCAGAAGTCTACTTCCTAAGTTTGAGTTATTCACTGCGTTAGCACACTCTGCCAACCCTGATGTTCTAGCAGTGTCTGAATCCTGGCTCAGGAAGGCCACCAAAAATTCTGAAATTTCCATCCCCAACTATAACATTTTCCGTCTAGATAGAACTGCCAAAGGGGGGTGGAGTTGCAATCTACTGTAGAGATAGCCTGCAGAGCTCTATCATACTATCCAGGTCTGTGCCCAAACAGTTTGAGCTTCTACTTCTAAAAATCCACCTTTCCAGAAATAAGTCTCTCACTGTTGCCGCTTGCTACAGACCCCCCTCAGCCCCCAGCTGTGCCCTGGACACCATATGTGAATTGATTGCCCCCCATTTATCCTCAGAGTTTGTACTGCTTGGTGACCTAAATTGGGATATGCTTAATACCCCAGCCATCCTACAATCCAAGCTAGATGCCCTCAACCTCACGCAAATTATCAACGAACCTACCAGGTACAACCCTAAATCCGTAAACATGGGTACCCTCATAGATATCATCCTGACTAACATACCCTCTAAATACACCTCAGCTGTCTTCAACCAGGATCTCAGCGATCACTGCCTTATTGCCTGCGTCCGTAACGGGTCCGCGGTCAAACGACCACCCCTCATCACTGTCAAACGCTCCCTAAAACACTTTAGCGAGGAGGCCTTCCTAATTGACCTGGCCCAGGTATCCTGGATGGATATAGATCTCATTCCGTCAGTAGAGGATGCCTGGTTGTTCCTTAAAAGTAATTTCCTCTCAATCTTAAATAAACATGCCCCATTCAAAAATACAGAACTAAGAACCGATATAGCCCCTGGTTCTCCTCAGACTTGACTGCCCTTGACCAGCACAAAAACATCCTGTGGCGTACAGCATTAGCATCAAATAGCCCCCGCGATATGCAACTTTTCAGGGAAGTTAGGAACCAATATACACAAGCAGTCAGGAAAGCAAAGGCTAACTTTTTCAAACAGAAATTTGCATCCTGTAGCACTAACTCCAAAAAGTTTTGGGACACTGTAAAGTCCATGGAGAATAAGAGCACTTCCTCCCAGCTGCCCACTGCACTGAGGCTAGGAAACACTATCACCACCGATAAATCTACAATAATCGAGAATTTCAACAAGCATTTTGCTACAGCTGGCCATGCTTTCCATCTGGCTACCACTAACCCGGCCACCAACTCTGCACCCTCTGCTGCAACTTGCCCATGCCCCACCCGCTTCTCCTTCACACAAATTCAGACAGCTGATGTTTTGAAAGCGCTGCAAAATCTGGACCCCTACAAATCAGCTGGGCTAGACAATCTGGACCCTTTCTTTCTAAAACTAGCCGCCGAAATTGTTGCTACCCCTATTACTAGTCTGTTCAACCTCTCTTTCATAACGGTGAGATCCCCAGAGATTGGAAAGCTGCCGCGGTCATCCCCCTCTTCAAAGGGGGTGACACTCTAGATCCAAATTGCTACAGACCTATATCCATCCTGCCCTGCCTTTCGAAAGTATTCGAAAGCCAAGTTAACAAACAGATAATTGACCATTTCGAATACCACCGTACCTTCTCCGCTATGCAATCCGGTTTCCGAGCTGGTCACGGGTGCACTTCAGCCACGCTCAAGGTCCTAAACGATATTATAACCGCGATTGATAATAGACAGTACTGTGCAGCCGTCTTCATCGACCTGGCCAAGGCTTTCGACTCTGTCAACCACCGCATTCTTATTGGCAGACTAAATAGCCTTGGTTTCTCAAATGACTGCCTCGCCTGGTTCACCAACTACTTCTCTAATAGAGTTCAGTGTGTCAAATCGGAGGGCCTGTTGTCTGGACCTATGGCAGTCTCTATGGGGGTGCCACAGGGTTCAATTCTTGGGCCGACACTTTTCTCCGTGTATATCAATGATGTCGCTCTTGCTGCTGGTGACTCTCAGATCCACCTCTACGCAGACGACACCATTTTGTATACATCTGGCCCTTCATTGGACACTGTGTTAACAAACCTCCAAACGAGCTTCAATACAACAATCCTTCAGTAGCCTCCAACTGCTCTTAAACACTAGTAAAACTAAATGCATGCTTTTCAATTGAACGCTGCTGGCACCCGCCCACCCGACTAGAATCACCACTCTCGACGGGTCTGACCTAGAGTATGTGGACAACTACAAATACCTAGGTGTCTGGTTAGACTGTAAACTCAACTTCCAGACTCACATAAAGAATCTCCAATCCAAAGTTAAATCTAGAATCGGCTTCCTATTTCGCAACAAAGCCTCCTTCACTCATGCTGCCAAACATGCCCTCGTAAAACTGACTATCCTACCGATCCTTGACTTCGGCGATGTCATTTACAAAATAGCCTCCAACACTCTACTCAGCAAATTGGATGTAGTCTATCACAGTGCCATCCGTTTTGTCTCCAAAGCCCCATACACTACCCACCACTGTGACCTGTACGCTCTTGTTGGCTGGTCCTCACTACATGTTCGTCGTCAAACCCACTGGCTCCAGGCCATCTATAAATCACTGCTAGGCAAATCCCCGCCTTATCTTAGCTCATTGGTCACCATAGCAGCACCCACCCGTAGTCTGCGCTCCAGCAGGTATATCTCACTGGTCATTCCCAAAGCCAACACCTCCTTTGGCCGCCATTCCTTCCAGTTCTCTGCTGCCAATGACTGGAACGAATTGCAAAAATCTCTGAAGCTGGAGACTCTTATCTCCCTCAATAACTTTAAGCATCAGTTGTCAGAGCACCTTACCGATCACTGCACCTGTACACAGCCCATCTGAAATTAGCCCACCCAACTACCTCATCCCTATATTGTTATTTATTTTGCTCATTTGCACCCCAGTATCTCTATTTGCACATAATCTCTTGCACATCTAGCATTCCAGTGTTAATACTATTGTAATTATTCTGCACTATAGCCTGTTTATTGCCTTACCTCCATAACTTGCTACATTTGCACACACTGTATATATATTTTCTGTTGTATTTCTGACTTTATGTTTTTTACCCCATATGTAACTCTGTGTTGTTGTTTTATTGCACTACTATGCTTTATCTTGGCCAGGTCGCAGTTGTAAATGAGAACCTGTTCTCAACTGGCTTACCTGGTTAAATAAAGGTGAAATAAAAAAAATAAAAAAAATCCCACGGAGGGAAAGGACGGGGGTGTGCGTCTCCTCCATCTACAACAGAGAGAGTGGCCCGCGTCCGAGTACGCTCTGAGCTTTCACACGGTGGCAGCGTCTTCCGGCTGGAATGAGCATGCTCTACGCACAGCCTTCAGGAGAGGCTTACGGGAGGACATTAAGATGGAACTTGCATGTTGGGATGACGAGATGGACCTTGATACCCTCATCACCACATCTATCCGTCTTGACAACATGTTGAGAGAGAGACGGCCTTCCCAACACCTCCCGGAGCCTCGACGATCAACCCATCTGAGCTATGGAAGCCTCCCTGCTTCCGAGTCCTCACCCATGGAGGTGGGCAGCACCCCCTACACCACCATGGACCACAGATCTCCTGGCGGCTCCCTATCTAGGCGGTATGACTCCCGTTGCCGCTCCAAAACCATTGTTTTTAGTTCCCATAGCGGTGACTGGTTATTCCTTCTCTTCCATTTCATCAGCGTGGAACCTTATAGATAGGGAGCTGGTCTCTGAATGGGGGTTGCCCACCGTGCCACTGCCATCTCCGCTACACGTCACCTCACTGGACAATAAACCCCTTGGATCAGGCACCATTACGCACGTCACTATCACATCACCATTCCCACACTACCGGAGCACCACGAGGAGCTGCCATTCCACATCGTCACGTCAACCCTTCACCGGATCGTCTTGGGATTGCCCTGGCTCAGACTACACAACCCCACCATCAATTGGAGCACCAAGAGGATCACAGCCTGGTCCACCTCATGCCGAAAGACCTGCCTGCTGGTGGTTTGCTGTTCCAAGTCAGTGGAGAGTCCGGAGTCCACCCTCCAGCCCAACATTCTACGTGAGTACGCAGATCTCTCCGATGTCTTCTCTTCATGAAAGGCTACGTGTTTCCCTCCTCACAGGCCCTGGGACTGCGCCAATGACCTGCTGGAGGGACAACACCCCCCGAAGAGTCGCATTTACCCCCTTTCCATGGTGGAGACTGAGGCCATGGAGAAGTACAGTGGGGAAAAAAAGTATTTAGTCAGCCACCAATTGTGCAAGTTCTCCCACTTAAAAAGATGAGAGAGGCCTGTAATTTTCATCATAGGTACACGTCAACTATGACAGACAAAATGAGAAAAGAAATTCCAGAAAATCACATTGTAGGATTTTTTATGAATTTATTTGCATATTATGGTGGAAAATAAGTATTTGGTCAATAACAAAAGTTTCTCAATACTTTGTTATATACCCTTTGTTGGCAATGACACAGGTCAAACGTTTTCTGTAAGTCTTCACAAGGTTTTCACACACTGTTGCTGGTATTTTGGCCCATTCCTCCATGCAGATCTCCTCTAGAGCAGTGATGTTTTGGGGCTGTCGCTGGGCAACACGGATTTTCAACTCCCTCCAAAGATTTTCTATGGGGTTGAGATCTGGAGACTGGCTAGGCCACTCCAGGACCTTGAAATGCTTCTTACGAAGCCACTCCTTCGTTGCCCGGGCGGTGTGTTTGGGATCATTGTCATGCTGAAAGACCCAGCCACGTTTCATCTTCAATGCCCTTGCTGATGGAAGGAGGTTTTCACTCAAAATCTCACGATACATGGCCCCATTCATTCTTTCCTTTACACGGATCAGTCGTCCTGGTCCCTTTGCAGAAAAAACAGCCCCAAAGCATGATGTTTCCACCCCCATGCTTCACAGTAGGTATGGTGTTCTTTGGATGCAACTCAGCATTCTTTGTCCTCCAAACACGACGAGTTGAGTTTTTACCAAAAAGTTATATTTTGGTTTCATCTGACCATATGACATTCTCCCAATCCTCTTCTGGATCATCCAAATGCACTCTAGCAAACTTCAGACTGGCCTGGACATGTACTGGCTTAAGCAGGGGGACACAGCAGGATTTGAGTCCCTGGCGGCGTAGTGTGTTACTGATGGTAGGCTTTGTTACTTTGGTCCCAGCTCTCTGCAGGTCATTCACTAGGTCCCCCCGTGTGGTTCTGGGATTTTTGCTCACCGTTCTTGTGATCATTTTGACCCCACGGGGCGAGATCTTGCGTGGAGCCCCAGATCGAGGGAGATTATCAGTGGTGTTGTATGTCTTCCATTTCCTAATAATTGCTCCCACAGTTGATTTCTTCAAACCAAGCTGCTTACCTATTGCAGATTCAGTCTTCCCAGCCTGGTGCAGGTCTACAATTTTGTTTCTGGTGTCCTTTGACAGCTCTTTGGTCTTGGCCATAGTGGAGTTTGGAGTGTGACTGTTTGAGGTTGTGGACAGGTGTCTTTTATACTGATAACAAGTTCAAACAGGTGCCATTAATACAGGTAACGAGGGGAGGACAGAGGAGCCTCTTAAAGAAGAAGTTACAGGTCTGTGAGAGCCAGAAATCTTGCTTGTTTGTAGGTGACCAAATACTTATTTTCCACCATAATTTGCAAATAAATTCATAAAAAATCCTACAATGTGATTTTCTGGATTTTTTTCCCTCAATTTGTCTGTCATAGTTGACGTGTACCTATGTTGAAAATTACAGCCCTCTCTCATCTTTTTAAGTGGGAGAACTTGCACAATTGGTGGCTGACTAAATACTTTTTTTCCCCACTGTATGTGGTGGAGACCCTGAAACAGGGGTTCATCAGATGCTCTACCTCTCCTGCCAGCTTCTTCGTGGCCAGAAAAGATGGAGGACTGAGACCATGCATTGACTACAGGGGGCTGAACGCAGTCACCACCAAGTACCGGTACCCCCTCCCTCGGGTTCCGTCGGCCATCGAGCAGCTACGAGGGGCCCGGTACTTTACTAAGTTGGACCTGAGGAGTGCCTACAACCTGATCCGAATCCGGGAAGGAGACGAGTGGAAGACGGCATTCAGCACTACCTCAGGCCGCTATGAATACTGTGTCATGCCCTACGGCCTCGCCAACGCACCTTCTGTGTTCAGTCCTTCATCAATGACGTGTTCCGGGACATGCTGAATAGACAGGTGGTGGTGTACATCGACGATATCCTGATCTACTCGGCTACGTTCGAGGAGCATGTCAGGGACGTCCGAGCTGTTCTACTCCGCCTCCGGGAACACAGCCTGTTGGTGAAGGGGGAGAAATGCGAATTCCACCAACAGGCCATCTCCATTCTGGGATACCGGATCAGTCCTCAGGGGGTGTTCATGGAAGGAGTGAAGACGGACGTCGTCAGGTCATGGCCAGTCCCCACCACCATCAAGGGCCTACAGAGCTTCCTGGGCTTCGCAAATTTCTACCGGCGTTTCATCAGGTCCTTCAGCTCCATAGCCGCCCCGCTCACCTCTCTCCTTAAGGATGGGCCTCAGAAGCTGGCCTGGAACCCTGAGGCTGACGCTGCCTTCAAGAGGCTGAAGGAGAGGTTCACCACAGCGCCCATCCTAAAACACCCAGATCCATCTCGTCCTTTCATCCTGGAGGTGGACGCATCGGAGGAGGGCGTGGGTGCGGTCCTCTCCCAGTGGCACGGTAAGCCAGAGAAAATGTATTCCTTTGCCTTTTTCTCTAAAAAGCTTACCCCCGCAGAGAGGAACTATGGCGTTGGAGACAGGGAGCTGTTGGCGGTGGTCCTCGCTCTGGAGGAATAGAGACACTGGCTGGAGGGCGCAGTCCATCCATTCCAGATTCTTACTGACCACCGGAATTTGGAGCACATACGGGCAGCGAAACGGATGTCAAGCCAGGTGGGCCCAATTTCTCACTCGCTTCCAATTCATTCTGTCCTACCGCCCAGGATACCAGAATGTGAAGGCCGACGCATTCTCCAGGATGCACCATACCGGAGAAAGGAAGGATCTGGGGGGTCCTATCCTGCCCTCGTCTCTCATCGTTGCTCCTGTCATTTGGGATGTGGACGAAGACATCCGCTTGGCGGCTCAGGAGGACCCAGCGCCTGCCAACGCCCCTTCTGGGCGCGTGTATGTACCCACAAGTGTCCGTGACCGCCTGCTGATCTGGGCGCACACCACCCTTACGGCAGTGCACTCTGGTATTACGCGCACCCTGCATTCTCTAGCCCAAAAATACTGGTGGCCCACCTTGGCTTCTGATGTGTCCTGCTACATCAACTCCTGTTCCGTATGTGCCCAAATGAAGACACCTCGGAACGCCCCGGCAGGCAAACTAGTTCCTCTCCCAGTGCCTCAGTGACCTTGGTCACACCTGTCCATAGAATTTATCACCGACCTTCCACGTTCTGATGGCTTCACCACAATCATGGTGGTCGTAGATCAGTTCTCCAAATTATGCCGTTTTTTGCCAATAACTGGTCTTCCTTCTGCTCTCCAGGTCGCTGAGGTCCTGTTCCAACAGGTCTTCCGGCATTATGGACTTCTGGAGGACATCGTCTCAGACCGTGGCCCCCTATTCACCTCCTGTGTGTGGAAGGCTTTCCTGGAGAAGATCGGGGCCACGGCCAGCCTCACTTCCGGGTATAGGCCTCAATCGAATTGGCAGGTGGAGTGCATGAACCAGGAGCTGGGGAGGTTTCTTCGTTGCCACTGTCAGGACCGGCAGGGTGAATGGGCAAGGTTTCTTCTCTGGGCAGAATATGCCCAGAACTCCCTCGTTCACTCCTCCACAGGGCTCACTCCCTTCCAGTGCGTCCTGGGGTACCAGCCGGCCCTGGCCCCTTCGACACCCAGCCAGACCGATGCGCCCGCTGTCGACGAGTGGTTCCACAGGGAGGGGACGCCGCCCATGTCCATCTCCAGAGGGCCATTCGTCGGCAGAAGGATGGCTCCATTACCTGGTGGACTGGGAGGGGTATGGTCCGGAGGAGAGGAGCTGGGTTCTGGCTGGGGACGTTCTGGACCCCGACCTAATTCGGGACTTCCACCGTCACCGCCCTGACCTGCCCGCACCTCGTCCTCGGGGTCGTCCTACAGGCCGGCGATGTCCAGCGGCTGGAGCCGCGCGTCTGGGGGGGTTACTGTCACGTCTCCTCCCGTTGCTCCCCTCCGCCGCTCTTAATCGCCGGTCTACTGAGCCACCGGTCTGAGCGCACCACCTCGGCAACACCGGAATGGAAACCCAACGCACCCTAATCACCTCCAGCACACCTGCGCCTCATCATCTCATCACCAACCCTATTTAGCCCTGGACTGTTCTGGATGATGTTGTGTGTGATTGTTAAGCTTTGTGTCGTTTACTCTATCTTTGTCTGCGTCTGCGTCCTGCCTCTTCGTATACTCAGTACGCGTCACACCTAGCAATGTAGCATCCACATCAGACCTTTCGGCTTCTAAAGTTGGGATCAAAGTTCCAGGTGTCCGGACCCGGACCCGGACCATGCATGGATTAAATTCATGGGTGGCACGCAGAACCATCTCCCGGTTGGGGGCTAGACACTCGCTGCTAGATTTATTCACCTTGCATCACCAACGCATTGGGGCTTTTTTGATTGCTCAAACCTGGGCTTGATTTTAAATGTTTTTGTTTTTAGCATTTGGTAAACATGAAAGTCAACTATTTATTTTTTCAGTTGTCTGTCAGTAAGTTTCTCCTGAGGTGTACGTAATGTAATAGTTTCCTTCAGTAGATGATTCAAAATAAATGTTATTAGGGAGGTGTTAAGATGCATTTACTATACATCTTCCTTATAATTTGCTGAAAATAGCCACTAAGTAATGCATGCAGCAGCACTTACATTCTGTAATGACATACTTCCTTTGATTACGAAAGTGTAATTATTACAAAGTACACAATGTCTGATTTTCCTGAGAGGCACTTTGTGTTTCCAAGGGCTTTCAGGTCAAGCATGCTGCCTAACATTAGGAGATATGATATTTCTCAGCTGTATCATCTCTGAAAGTACGCAAATCCTGTCAGTTATGCTCTGAATGCTCTCTGGTCTTTTCCATTCTTCATGCCCGAATCTCCTCAGCCTCTCAAAATAACATTGACAGTTCCCTCCAGTTACATTTGTGACATTTTATCTAGTTTGTGCCTTTTTCTGCCCCTTCTATGAACAAGTGCCCAGACTGTTAAACAGACCATAAAGACAAGACAAGCAATCTTTTAGCTTACTGACCGCTTTCCAAAAACCTTTCCCATCTGACCAAAGTGGCTATACAGGTGTTATACACAAGACAGTTTTGCCTTCTCTGTAATTCTGTAGATAGAAGTTTATATTGTTTTGTTTGACATTTACTGCAGCTGACAGAAAATGTGATAGGAAATATTAGGTTTCTTTTCCTATACTGAAAACTGCAAGCCAAGCACGGCCAGATGGGGTAGAATGGAACATTTTTGGGATGGCTCTTATACTAGTAGTTTGTCTTGGCAAACATCATTATCAGTTACTGTTTACATTGTTTGCAGTGTAATGGTTTCTCTGGTACAGCAAATAAGGATTTTTCGGTAACACTTTACTTGACACCCAGTGTCATAACACGGTCATAACCATGTCATCATTAAGTGATAATGCCCAAGAAGCCGGTGTTTGGAGGATATATTGGCACAGGTATTGTTAGGTCATATTCAAATAATGATTGACATATTGTCATTAAAAACATTATTTTGATGAATTTATTCATACAATTTCATCCTTCCACAAGATATTGTCCCGACACAAATCTAGGGTTGCTACCCAAGCCGGCTGTTCATTCATTCTACCGGTTCGGTTGGCACAGTCGTTCAGTCTTTTTGTTCTGTATCTATGGAAGTGACCCAGTCGTTTGTTCTAAATGTTCCATTGCCATATTGGCTGGCAACGTTCTTATCCCTTGCTTTCTAGCTAGCCAACTACGGCTAACTTACAGTCACGTCAAACAGTTCAGCCAGAATAACAACGAAGTAGTTGCATTTGCATTTGATTAAGCAGTTTAGTGACATTTATTTGGAAGCATCCATAACAATGAGCTAATGAGTCACAATTTCACCTGGCTTAGGAAAATGTGCTCTCTCATCAGGACACTGTTGTTCAGAGGAGCTAGCAAACAACACAGCTAACACAATCACCTCAAACTGAAGTTGGAAAGACTGCAAACTAGCTGCACTTAGTTTCCATTTATCATTTTCAATTGACATTTCTTTGAATATATCCATAAAAATTATGCCAGCTGATTCATGATTTCGACTGGCTGAGAAACACTGCCTGCCTGTCTCATCCCAACTCGTTCATTACTATGGGACAGCTGGAGATCGAATTTGAATATTAAAACAATGTTGCAAATGTCGGAGAGACAGACAGCAAGGTTTATACAAATATCTGCTGTTGAAAACTAAATGTTTTTTTATTTTTATTTTTATTTTTATATTTATATTTTCATTTTTTTGTCTTCTTTTTCATTTTTTTCATTTTTTTTTGGGGGGGGGGGGAATGGATCAGCTTAATATTGCAGATAGATTGTATCTTCTATCAATGTAATTGTCTGCATCACTTCCAATCCCCCATGTTTTTATTTTTTATTTTAATTTTTTATATATATACTCCCCTTTATTACTTTTCAACCCCACCATCCTTTCCCTACTTGGAGTAAATTAGTGAACAACAATGCCCAGGCCTCTACTTCCGGTCTATACTTACTATCTACACCTTATGGACAGAGTTAATTTTACAATAATTCTATTATATATATTTTTATTTATTTAATTTTTTATTGCTCCTGAACTTCTTCTACTCTCAACCTCTCCGATCATTTTCATGATGTCCATCCGGTTTGCTTCTATATGCCATATCTTTCTAACTGTGCTCTTTCCCAAAAGCTGACAACATACAACCTATATACTTATTATGGACACAGTATGCTTACATTATTAGCTATCTTTGTTATTATTTGTTGTTATTTGTTATTAGTCCCATCCTTCAACTCTATTCAATACCTCCCATCTATCTCTTAACACCATCCATATAGGATTTCTATTTGCCATATATATTTCAACCGTACTGTGATGTTTTACAAAAGTTCTGAACCTTTCTATTCTCATTGCTTCTACAGATTGTGAATTAAAAATAAACATTTTTGCTAAAAGTATTATTATATTATTGATTGATTGACTATGACTTTTCAGATAACCCAGTAATGCTATCTGCAAGGTTAGTTCCAGGTAAATATTGCAATCCTTTAGCCATTCCTGGACCTGTGTCCAAAAACAAGCTACAAATGGACAGAACCAAAACAAATGATCAAATGATTCTGTCTCTTCACAGCAAAATCTGCAGAGCTGGGAAGATTGTATCCCCCATATAAATAACATTCTATTGGTAGCAAGAATTTTATATAATAATTTAAATTGAAAGATTAAAATTTTTGAATCCGGTGTCGTTTTGCGTGTCAGTTCATAAACACTATGCCATGGGATCGGTACGTCAAAGATCTCTTCCCAACTATTTTGCAATCTATATGGGACGGCTGTCAATCCTTTGGTCCTTAAGTGAAACTGATATACTTTTTTATTTATCACAGTTTTCCTTAACCAATTATGTTATTTAATGCAAGGCCGACAGACAAGTTCCTTACTTTCTCCCCCTTCCACTTTCCTCTTCCACTTTTTGCGGTAAGGCTGCAATTATTTGGTTGTAATTTTGGGTAGAGCAGACATTTCCATATGTTTTTGTCAGCTGCATGTGCGACATAACTCCACCAGTCCTACCGATGATATCATTTACGAAGATTATACCTTTTTTAAACATTCTGTCAAAAAAGAAAGGTTTTTTGTCAATTAGTATATTTGAATTTAACCACAATATCTGTTGCATTATTTGTTCTGTCGTTTCTGGAGGATTAAATTGAAATTGCAACCAACTTTCTATGGCTTGTTTTAGAAATAGTGACATTTGGGAGATTATTTCCTTTTCAAATAACTGAAAGTGAGAGGTTGTAATCTGAATAAAGGGAAAAAGGCCTTTCTTGAACATTGGGTGAGACAATCTTACTAATTTGCTTGAGAACCAGTTCGGATTTAAGTATAACTTTTGTATGACTGAAGCTGTTAGTGATAGGTCTAATGCTTTAATATTTAATAATTTCTGTCCTCCGAATTCATATTCATTATATAAATATGCTCTTTTAATTTTGTCTGGCTTGCCGTTCCAAATAAAATTGAATATTTTTTTCTCATATAATTTAAAAAACTGTTAGCTAGGCGTAGGCAAGACCATAAGCAAATAGGTAAACTGGGATAATACTAAAGAGTTAATCAGGGTGATTTTTCCACAAATTGACAGGTATTTTCCTTTCCATGGTAGTAAGATCTTATCTATTTTTGCTAACTTTCTATTAAAATGTATTGAAGTGAGATCATTTATTTCCTTTGGGATATGTATTCCGAGTATATCCACATCACCATCAGACCATTTTATTGGTAAACTACATGGTAATGTAAAAATTGTATTTTTTAGTGATCCAATACGTAATATAGTACATTTGTCATAATTTGGTTGTAATCCAGAGAGGTTAGAAAATGTATCTAGATCCTCTATGAGGCTGTGGAGGGATTCTAGTTGTGGATTTAAAAGAAAACATGAATCATCAGCGTACAATGACACCTTTGTTTTTAAGCCCTGTATTTCTAATCCTCTGATATTATTATTGGATCTGATTTTAATAGCTAACATCTCGATGGCCACAATAAATAGATATGCCGATAGTGGACAACCTTGTTTCACTCCTCTTGACAGTTTAAAACTTTCGGAGAAATAGCCATTATTTACTATTTTACACCTAGGGTTACTATACATGATTTTGACCCATTTTATAAGAGATTCTCCAAAATTGAAATGCTCCAGGCATTTATATATAAACCCCAGTCGACCTTTATCAAATGCCTTTTCGAAGTCTGCTATGAATAGCAGGCCTGGTTTCCCATATTTTCCTTAGTGTTCTATTGTTTCCAATACTTGCCTTATATTATCTCCAATGTATCTTCCATGTAAAAAACCTGTCTGATTAGAATGAATAATATCCGACAATACCTTTTTTATTCTATGCGCTATACATTTTGCTAGAATTTTTGCATCACAACACTGAAGTGTAAGGGGCTCTTTATATTTTCCACTTGTATCCTGTTTCAGTAATAATGAGATCAGACCTTCTTCTTGAGTGTCAGATAATCTACCATTTACATAGGAGTGGTTAAAACATGCTAATAACGGTCCTCTTAGTATATCAAAAAAGGTTTGGTATACCTCGACTGGTATGCCATCCAACCCTGGAGTTTTCCCAGACTTAAAGTCTTTAATTGCATCCAGAAGTTCCTCCTCTGTAATTTCACCTTCACATGAGTCTTTCTGTGTGGCTGTTAATTTGACATTATCAATAGAAAAAAATCTCTACAATTAGCTTCAGTTAGAGGAGATGGAGGCGACTGAAAAGAAAACATATGCTTAAAGTACTTTGTTTCTTCCTTCAAAATATCATTTGGTGAATTACTGCAGCTGACAGAAAATGTGATAGGAAATATTAGGTTTCTTTTCCTATACTGAAAACTGCAAGCCAAGCACGGCCAGATGGGGTAGAATGGAACATTTTTGGGATGGCTCTTATACTAGTAGTTTGTCTTGGCAAACATCATTATCAGTTACTGTTTACATTGTTTGCAGTGTAATGGTTTCTCTGGTACAGCAAATAAGGATTTTTCGGTAACACTTTACTTGACACCCAGTGTCATAACACTGTCATAACCATGTCATCATTAAGTGATAATGCCCAAGAAGCCGGTGTTTGGAGGATATATTGGCACAGGTATTGTTAGGTCATATTCAAATAATGATTGACATATTGTCATTAAAAACATTATTTTGATGAATTTATTCATACAATTTCATCCTTCCACAAGATATTGTCCCGACACAAATCTAGGGTTACCCAAGCCGGCTGTTCATTCATTCTACCGGTTCGGTTGGCACAGTCGTTCAGTCTTTTTGTTCTGTATCTATGGAAGTGACCCAGTCGTTTGTTCTAAATGTTCCATTGCCATATTGGCTGGCAACGTTCTTATCCCTTGCTTTCTAGCTAGCCAACTACGGCTAACTTACAGTCACGTCAAACAGTTCAGCCAGAATAACAACGAAGTAGTTGCATTTGCATTTGATTAAGCAGTTTAGTGACATTTATTTGGAAGCATCCATAACAATGAGCTAATAAGGCACAATTTCACCTGGCTTAGACAATGTGCTCTCTCATCAGGACACTGTTGTTCAGAGGAGCTAGCAAACAACACAGCTAACACAATCACCTCAAACTGATGCTGGAAAGACTGCAAACTAGCTGCACTTAGTTTCCATTTATCATTTTCAATTGACATTTCTTTGAATATATCCATAAAAATTATGCCAGCTGATTCATGATTTCGACTGGCTGAGAAACCCTGCCTGCCTGTCTCATCCCGACTCGTTCATTACTATGGGACAGCTGGAGATCGAATTTGAATATTGAAACAATGTTGCAAATGTCGGAGAGACAGACAGCAAGGTTTATACAAATATCTGCTGTTGAAAACTAAATGTTAGTCTAAAAGAAATGTGAGATAATGTCTAGATGCTTTTTATAGCGGAGATCAAGTTTATAATCTGGTTACATTTATTTGGAAGCATCCATAACAATAAGCTAATGATGCGCGATTTCACCTGGCACGACGTCAGGACACTGTTGTTCAGAGGAGCTAGCCAACAACACAGCTAACACAATCACTTCAAACTGAAGCTGGAAAGACTTCGAACTAGCTGCACTTCGTTTCATTTGACCTGTTTTCTATTCATAGTTCTTTGTATATATCCATAAAAGTGATGCTGATTCATGATTTCGACTGGCTAAGAAAAGCTCCCTGCCTGTCTGTCTCGTCCCGACTCCCGACACCTTCTTTACTATGGGACAGCTGGAGATCAAACTTGAATATTGAAACAATGTTGCAAATGACGGAGAGACAGACAGCAAGGTTTACACAAATCTCCGCTGTTGAAAAGAAAATGTTAGTCTAAAACAAATGTGAGATAATGTCTAGATGCTTTTTATAGTGGAGATCAAGTTTTTATATTGCCTGGCTGGGCTGATGACAGTTGATTGCGCAGTCAGATGGAACAGAGTAAATAGGCATTTTAACGTCATAGATTTAGCCGGTGGTAATTTAGCTGTTGGTAACGCAATTTTCACCAATCAGCATTCAGGATTAGACCCACCCGTTGTATAATATGTCATAACAGCTGACATAACTTGTTATAATATTGTCATGACCCATATACACCTGTTGTGACATATATTGCATTATTTTATGGCTGGTTATGACACCTACATAAGAGTGTCAAAACCCACATTTATTCAAATTAGTTTTTTCCCTGCCAAGAAGTTTCCTTTAGTTTGAAAGTGTGTTTCTTAAATCCTTTGTTGTTGTTGTAATCAATTCTTTACAGTCATGCTTTTTTCATCATATTTTAAATACTCTTTATGAAATTGTCATGAAGCATTACGACCATCGTGTGTCACTTTACTTGGACTAAGAAAATACACTTTATGACACCGTCAAGAAGAATCATGACCATCCTTTGTCATTTTAATTGGATTAAGAAAATAAACTTTGACACTGTCAAGAAGCATTATGACCATCATAATCATGTAAGCAAGATAGGCCTATCATGTACATGCCCTTATATCAGTCATCAGTCAAAAAGAGGGTATCTTGTCCTGCTCCTGAAATCTGCTCCTGCGTTCATCCCAGTCATCAGCAACAGAGTATTAGGCTAGGTGCATGTCTGACATCAATGTGTGCGCAATTACAATTATAATTGAATATGGTAAAAACAAATGTTTATATATAACATGAACATACTGTTGACAGGTAGGCTAGGGTGTAATGGAATGTTTGCCTTGTGTGGTAGCTTTTGTGGGTTTTTACACTCTTATGTAGGTGTCATAACCAGCCATAAAATAATGCAATATATGTCACAACAGGTCTAAATATATGTGTCATGACAATGTTATGACCACATTATAGCAGGTTATGTCAGTTGTTATGACATATGACATGGGTATGACCGTGTCATAACGTGTTATGACGCTGGGTGTCAAGTAAAGTGTTAAAGATTTTTCTTCATACAGTAGGCAGAATCCTGACAAATTGGTAATTATCTAGGAAAGAAACAGTGAAGGCCACTGTATTCTAAAGCTCTGTAGTATACAGACAGACAGACAGACAGACAGACAGACAGACAGACAGACAGACAGACACAGACTAACTGACTGACAGAGAGAGAGAGAACAGGAATCTAAAAGACAAGAATTGTCAACATCTAGTTTCAATTTAACTACCCAGATTGCTTTTTGGCAGTAAAATATCTTCAAATGTCAGTATTCTGCAACCGCTGCCCGCTGACACATCCCCCTGTGTGTATGTGTGTGTGATTTCGTGTTGCTGTCCATGCTACCTCTAGCCCAGTAGTGTGTGTGTGTGTGTGCGAGCACGTGCCTGTGAGTGTCCATCTTCTTAGCCTGTAGTTTGTCTGCCTGTGTATATACAGTAGCAGTCCATGCTACCTCTAGCCCTGTGGTGTGTGATCTTTGTCACAGGGGGGTGTGTGCTGAGGCAAGCAGGTTCTGCATGCACTGTGGCCTGCTGTCTAATTAGAGGCTCACGCTGGGGCTTCCACTCAGAGGCCTCCAACGCCTGGGTCTGCATGCCCGCCTGCCTTACCTCCATGCCTGGGTCTGCCTGCCAGCAGCCTGGGTCTGCATGTTCCCGATGCCTGACTCTGCCTGCTCGCCTGTCCCCCATGCCTGGGCCCCACAGCTGGGTCTGCATGTCCACCCGCCTGCCCCACATGCCTGCCAATCTCTGTTGTCATCCTCTTCCAAAAAGCCCATTCATTCTATGCGCACACAGATACACATGTGGACACACACACACACACAATTCGCAAATGACATTCTGCTACTCCTAAACACTCTTCCCTCTTCAACAAAAGCTGAAATTGTTGGTTTATATCATTCTGACTGCAAAGTGGGTACCCAACAACTGTCCTCGTAGTGCACTTGTGAATTTCACTTGTACTCAAAGGTCACTGCATTCATCATTGAGTGGCCTAACTAACTATACTGAACAAAAATATAAACTCAACATGTAAAGTGTTGGTCCCATGTTTCATGAGCTGAAATAAAAGATCCCAGAAATTTTCCATACGCACAAAAACCTTATTTCTCTAAAATGTTGTGAAGAAATTGGTTTACATCCCTGTTAGTGAGCATTTCTCCTCTGCCAAGATAATCCATCTACTTGACAGGTATGGTATTTCAAGAAGCTGATTAAACAGCATGGTCATTACACAGGTGCACCTTGTGCTGTGGACAGTAAAAGGCCACTCTAAAATGTGCAGTTTTGTCACAAAACACAATTCCACATGTCTCAAGTTTTGAGGGAGCGTGTAATTGGCATGATGACTACAGGAATGTCCACCAGAGCTGTTCAATGTTAATGGCTCTACCATAAGCCGCCTCCAATGTTGTTTTAAATAATTTGGCAGTACGCCCAACCGGCCTCACAACCGCAGACCACGTGTAACCACGCCAGCCCAGGACCTCCACATCCGGCTTCTTCACCTGCGGGATCGTCTGAGACCAGCCACCCGGACAGCTGATGAAACTGAGGAGTATTCCTATCTGTAATAAAGCCCTTTTGTGGAGAAAAACATATTCTGATTGGCTGGGCCTGGTTCCCCAGTGGGTGGGACTGGCTCCCAAGTGGTTGGGCCTATGCCCTCTCAGGCCCACCCATGGCTGTGCCCATGCCCAGCCATATGAAATCCATAGATTAGGACATTATTTATTTATTTCAATTGACTGATTTCTTTATGTGAACTGTAACTCAGTAAAATCGTTGAAATTGTTGCGTTTATATTTTTGTTCAGTGGTTCTGCCGTCTTGGTTGAGTCATATTGTATATTTATTGGCTTGGGAAACAGAGACACATACCCTTATTTACAGCTTACATTTTTAGACATTTTATTTAATTTTCAACAGTGGTCCCCAGACGTAGATTGCCACCGCCAACTGGGCATTTACTGCCATGTCGTCTGCAGCCTCGTTTGTATTTTCTCCCACTTGTTAAATGTATCCAGCATGATACCTGTTATATAAACACTGTCTGACAGAGATGACTCCAAGTCATATACGCAATCTGTTAAATTATTTTGCAGTCCCTTAATAAACTACCTCTCTGTGCTCGACCTCGTGCCACTCCGACATTGCTCGTCCTAATATTTATATATTTCTTAATTCCATTCTTTTACTTTTAGATTTGTGTGTATTGTTGTGAATTGTTAGATACTACTGCACTGTTGGAGCTAGGAACACAAGCATTTCGCTACACCCTCAATAACGTCTGCTAAATATGTGTATGTGACCAATAAAATATGATTTGATTTGATTTGACCTCCTCCCCCCCTGACTTCTCCCCAGCAGCATCCAAGCATAAATCAGCAAGGTGTCTTTCCATGTGTAAGCACACCACTGGTACTCCTCTCTCTCTCACCAGTGCCAACACCAGGAGGGCGAAGCAAGCACCAGCAATTAGTGAGCAGGTGCTGTCGTGCGACTTCTATGATAGTATTGCCTGTGCCTTTATTACAATGATGTGTCTCTCACCTAGTGGTTTAGCAGGCATTTGATATTTTGTTCGATGACAGAGACATTTGAGCTTTGTTTTCATAGCGAGTTTATTGCCTCATCGAGTGCAACTGATTATCTAGCATAGTTTTAATTTAATCCACTACTTTCCACTTAGATCATTAATACTACCACATTCGGGTCCACCGGGTAAGCTATACTGTCTGTACATAAATACAAAACCTCAGCTTATCAAATTGGAGCCCACTTCAACCCGAATTACATGTTATTAAAGCTGTAAGAACCATTTTCTAGTAATGCCCTCTTCAATAGTATCACCCACAGTCTGACTCTCAACATCTGACTGACACATTTCATTCACCAATGTGTTCACCTAACAATTACACTGAGATGTATTGCCCTCTGTGCTTCCACTTTCAACCTGTGCTGAGCTGAATAGATCTTATTGCTGGTGGTATTGTTGGCCATGATCTTCACTTCAAAGCACTGGCTGTGAGAAAAAAGTGCATTGTCACTCTGTACTTCATCTCCAGCTCTCTCTGCTGTAGTTGGCATTTTCTCTCTTAGTCATGTCCTTGTCCTGATTTGTCCTCCTACTTCTTCCCTATTCTTCGTGACATTTCAAACCTCCTCACAATAACCTGAGTGATGCATGTGGCAACTGTTTACCCTCACCACAATAAACACATTTCCATTGTAAGTCACAAAGATACTTTTGTTGTCATTTTCCAAGTCATTTGCATGGTCATACTGCGGGGACACAATACATTCCAGAGGACTGTTGATCTCTATCTAGAGAAGGAGAAATGAAGGACAGAGAGCAGTTATAGAGTTATAGACTTTTTGAATAGCACTTTTTAGTCTTTCTGCAGTTTGAGCCCTCGCTTGACCCTGAAAAGCCATTTACACACTCACACATGGGGTACTCGCCTCTCTCCTGAGATAGTGATGGGATGTCAAAACTCCTGCCGTTTATGACAAAGTCATATGGCTTACACATGAAACCAATGGCAAAGGAGCCACATCCTCTCAAAATAAGAAATCTTCCAAAATGTTCTTCAGTATGCCAGTGTGTTCTAATAACAATTACATATTCACTATCATATTATTATTTTATTGATGGCAATACAAATGAATTATCTCATACATGTGTAGGGTCGCCAAATTCCACTAACTTCCAAAAATGTCCAAGGTTTTCCAGAAATCCTGGTTGGAGTATTCCAGATTTCCAGTTTATTCCCCCCATATTATGGGAATCTTCCAACTAGAATGTCTGGAAAACCTGGGACTTTAGGGAAAGTTACCAGAATTGTGCAACCTTTATTGTGATGCTGTTGAAAGCCGACCCTAGGCAACACAGTGACTAGGGTCTGGTTTCAAAAATGGACTCTTTTGTACAGTACATTATTCTCTATAATAAAAGACAAAAGTGTAGCAAGCAAGATGGAGATCATGGAGGTTATTTTTAATGACTGCATTTCACAAGTGGCTAGTTTGCATCAACTACATTAACTAAAACCACTGCAAAGTTATTGCCTGCAAAATGGCGATTTTCTGGCATGTCTGCCTCGTGATATGTTGGGAGAGTTTTTTCCCTTATCGACATAGGCAGTGACATAATTCATCTATGCCTAAAGAGTCCATCATTGAAACCATACCCTAGTCACTGTGTTGTCTAGGGTCGGGTTTTCGAGACTACACACATACTGTGATTCTGAAACATGGACACATCTACCTGTGTGGGAAGTCCGCCTGTTAGTCGAAGTATACACATTTTACTGTACAACAGGGATGCCCAGACTTTAGTTACATAGGATCTACTTTATCCACCCTCTTCCTAAAGCAGTCTACCCCCCCGCCAATATTAAATAACATTTCACCTTATTGATTGGATGATTTGCACTGCATGCTGTCAGCAAGCTTTGCATAGTCTGGGTTGTAGCTACTGATTGCTAGCCTCAAGCAGGTGTCCAGGTGATCATCTGTTAGAGTGGACCAGTATTTTGACTTGATGATCTTCATGTCTGAAAATGCTGACTTGCAAAGGTAGGTAGATCAAAAAAATGCTGTCAAGAACATGGCAACTTTTCTCATGTTTAGATATTTACAGTATTTCTGGATAGCTGAACATCCTTAATAGCGGAAATAATTTCTGATTTATTTTTGAAATCATCAAACAATGATTCTGCTGCCTCTAAAAAGGCGTCTTTTACCATTTCTCCATCCTGGAATGGTTTCTTGTGCTTTGCTAGTATGCAACTCACATTTTACATTTTACATTTTAGTCATTTAGCGGATGCTCTTATCCAGAGCGACTTACAGTTAGTGAGTGCATACATTGTTAATACTGGCCCCCCGTGGGAATCAAACCCACAATCAATCAATCAATCACCCGGAATGATGCAATCGTGGCTGCAGTTGATTTTGAGCTGATTGTTGGGCAGCTAGTTCAAATCAAATCAAATTTTATTTTTCACATACACGTGTTTAGCAGATGGTAGCAAAATGCTTGTGCTTCTAACTCCGACAGTGCAGTAATATCTAACAAGTAATATCTAACAATTTCACAACATATACCCAATACACACAAAGCTAGTAAGGAATGGAATTATAGACTGATCATTTCTTTGTCAGTGGGCAAACGTACAAAATCAGCAGGGGATCAAATAGGTTTTTCCCTCACTGTATGTAAATCAAGCAGTTTTTTAAATATTTTGGCTGTGCAGTAATATTTGAGAAAGAAGCTAACCTATTAGCAAAGAATACGGTGCTTCAGAACTGTGGACCTCATTATTTTTAAGCAGACTCGATGGTAACGCTGTGAATTGCCAAGATATATATTTTTAGTGCATACATTTTGAAAACTTTTATGTGGTCTACTAGAAAGAAGTAGCACCAATGCTGAACAAGACAAAACGTTCAAAAAAAATAATAATTTGTTTTCTATTAGACCATGGGGAAAATAGCTACTTTGTGCATACAGCTATGTGGGTTCAATAGAATAGAGCCCATATGCTCATTGAAAACGTTAAGTCATGAAATACAGTGACAACTAAATATTTTAAAAACTATTTAGTCCAATCAACGCTAAATACAATGTGGCTGTCCATGGCACTGACTTATGTGTGTGTGTGTGTGTGTGTATGTGTGTGTGTGTGCGTGCAAGTAGAAAAAAAACATGTTGACGCACCCTAATTAGCTTTTAGTTTTTGTTGTCCTAGGCTACCTGGCTAAAATGCTTGCTCGCTAGCCTAACTTACTTTCATGGGCAATGATGCGCCATTTATAATTAAATCAGAATTTATATTTGGATCAGAATCACCGTTATAATCATTGGCCAGTACGGAGAATTAAGTAAAACCACAAGTCCAAATTCCTATCTCCATCCATGGCTATTTTAGGAAAGGGATGATTTTAGCTAGCTAGTTAGCCACCGGAGGACAATGACACAACGAGATGCAACAATTCAAGTTTTTTCTGTAAATGACGTTCTGCTTTTGATGTGATTTGATTGGTGTGAATCCAAACTGGCTTCCCTTAACACTTTTGTTTGGTGATTAGCTATTATTTATTTTTTTATCAAGGGACGCCAAATGGTCGCTGGCTTCCCTTGCATTCAATATCATACTATTTCTGACCAGACACCATCAGATAGATGGGCTACATATACTGTTTCGCTCGTTTGGATGCTTTCTCTGGTGAGATACATTCAGTGCCTTGCGAATTGAAGGAAATTTATGAAACACAGAAAGACGAACGATAGATGTTTTATTTTTATTTTTTCTCAGTACATTTTTGGGGGAAGCCTGGCTTCCTTTAGCAGTACACACCACTGTGAATGTGGTCATCTTATCCAGAGCGATTAGGGTTAAGTGCCTTGCTCAAGGTCACATAGACAGATTTTTCACCTAGTCAGCTCGGGGATTAGAACCAGTGACCTTTCGGTTACTGGCACAACGCTCTTAACCACTAAGCTACCTGCCGCCCTGTAAATTGATATTCTGCTGCACTGTTTCATTATCATGGTCTTTCCCTCTTTCTGCAAATCTTTATCTCAATTTGTTTTTAGCACATACCAGCATGAAACTGAGGATCCACGATCACTGCACTGCTTGACTCTTACAACTGGAATTACTTTTTGTGATGACTAATTCAGACCGAATACCTCAGCGGAGTGCAGTGAACCATTAAATTATTTAGAATGGCATGTTTCATGGCTCAGTGGAAATGAGCATCTGACATCTTGACAGGAATTGATTATGTATTTCATGCACTGTGAAATATATCACTGCAAGTTAAGTCGTTTAGACATTTGCCAAAGGTGGGCACAGATTGAAGACTATATCCACTATGTTGCTCAAGCCCTAATACCCATTTAGTTGTAATGTTTCATGTTTCCTAATACCCATTTCGTATTTTATTTTTGTATATATATATATATATTTCTTTAGGGGGTAGATCAGCTTTAATATTGCAGAGAGATTGTAACTTCCATCAATGTAATTATCTGCATCACTTCCAATCCCCCATATGTTTTTCCCCCCACAAATATATATATATATATATATATAGTGGGGAGAACAAGTATTTGATACACTGCCGATTTTGCAGGTTTTCCTACTTACAAAGCATGTAGAGGTCTGTAATTTTTATCATAGGTACACTTCAACTGTGAGAGACGGAATCTTAAACAAAAATCCAGAAAATCACATTGTATGATTTTTTAATAATTAATTTGCATTTTATTGCATGACATAAGTATTTGATCACCTACCAACCGACCTGTTAGTTTTTCTTTAAGAAGCCCTCCTGTTCTCCACTCATTACCTGTATTAACTGCACCTGTTTGAACTCGTTACCTGTATAAAAGACACCTGTCCACACACTCAATCAAACAGACTCCAACCTCTCCACAATGGCCAAGACCAGAGAGCTGTGTAAGGACATCAGGGATACAATTGTAGACCTGCACAAGGCTGGGATGGGCTACAGGACAATAGGCAAGCAGCTTGGTGAGAAGGCAACAACTGTTGGCGCAATTATTAGAAAATGGAAGAAGTTCAAGATGACGGTCAATCACCCTCGGTCTGGGGCTCCATGCAAGATCTCACCTCGTGGGGCATCAATGATCATGAGGAAGGTGAGGGATCAGCCCAGAACTACACGGCAGGACCTGGTCAATGACCTGAAGAGAGCTGGGACCACAGTCTCAAAGAAAACCATTAGTAACACACTACGCCGTCATAGATTAAAATCCTGCAGCGCACGCAAGGTCCCCCTGCTCAAGCCAGCACATGTCCAGGCCCATCTGAAGTTTGCCAAGGACCATCTGGATGATCCAGAGGAGGAATGGGAGAAGGTCATGTGGTCTGATGAGACAAAAATAGAGCTTTTTGGTCTAAACTCCACTCACCGTGTTTGGAGGAAGAAGAAGGATGAGTACAACCCCAAGAACACCATCCCAACCGTGAAGCATGGAGGTGGAAACATCATTCTTTGGGGATGCTTTTCTGCAAAGGGGACAGGACGACATCACCGTATTGAGGGGAGGATGGATGGGGCCATGTATCGCGAGATCTTGGCCAACAACCTCCTTCCCTCAGTAAGAGCATTGAAGATGGGTCATGGCTGGGTCTTCCAGCATGACAACGACCCGAAACACACAGCCAGGGCAACTAAGGAGTGGCTCCGTATGAAGCATCTCAAGGTCCTGGAGTGGCCTAGCCAGTCTCCAGACCTGAACCCAATAGAAAATCTTTGGAGGGAGCTGAAAGTCCGTATTGCCCAGCGACAGCCCCAAAACCTGAAGGATCTGGAGAAGGTCTGTATGGAGGAGTGGGCCAAAATCCCTGCTGCAGTGTGTGCAAACCTGGTCAAGACCTGCAGGAAACGCATGATCTCTGTAATTGCACACAAAGGTTTCTGTACCAAATATTAAGTTCTTATTTTCTGATGTATCAAATACTTATGTCATGCAATAAAATGCAAATTAATTACTTAGAAATCATACAATGTGATTTTCTGGATTTTTGTACCTATGATAAAAATTACAGACCTCTACATGCTTTGTAAGTAGGAAAACCTGCAAAATCGGCAGTGTATCAAATACTTGTTCTCCCCACTGTATATATATCAGTTTCTTTCAAAAGTATTAATCCCCCTTGGCGTTTTTCCAATTTTGTTGCATTACAACCTGTAATTTCAATGAATTTCAACTCCACAGAGCTGGGCTTTACGTAAGAGTGGCCAGAAAAAAGCCATTACTTAAAGAAAGAAATAAGAAAATGTTTGGTGTTCGCCAAAAGGCATGTGGGAGACTCCCCAAACATATGGAAGAAGGTACTTTGGTCAGATGAGAATAAAATTAAGCTTTTTGGCCATCAAGGAAAATGCTATGTCTGTCGCTAACCCAACACCTCTCGTCACCCTGAGAACACCATTCCCACAGTGAAGCATGGTGGCAGCATCATGCTGTGGGGATGTTTTTCATCGGCAGGGAATGAGAAACTGGTCAGAATTGAAGGAATGATGGATGGCGCTAAATACAGGGAAATTCTTGAAGGAAACCTGTTTCAGTCTTCCAGAGATTTGAGACTGGGATGGAGGTTCACCTTCCAGCAGGACAATGACCCTAAGCATACCGCTAAAGCAACACTCAAGTGGTTTAAGGGTAAACATTTAAATGTCTTGGAATGGCCTAGTCAAAGCCCAGACCTCAATCCAATTGAGAATCTGTGGTATGACTTAAAGATTGCTGTACACCAGTGGAACCCATTCAACTTGAAGGAGCTGGAGCAGTTTTGCCTTGAAGAATGGGCAAAAATCCCAGTGGCTAGATGTGCCAAGGTTATAGAGACATACAGTTGAAGTCGGATGTTTATATATACTTAGGTTGGAGTCATTCAAACTCGTTTTTTAACCACTCCACAAATGTCTTGTTAACAAACTATAGTTTTGGCAAGTCGGTTAGGACATCTACTTTGTGCATGACACAAGTCATTTTTCCAAAAATTGTTTACAGACAGATTATTTCACTTATAATTCACTGTATCACAATTCCAGTGGGTCAGAAGTTTACATACACTAAGTTGACTGTGCCTTTAAACAGCTTGTAAAATTCCTTTAAAATGGCTTTAGAAGCTTCTGATAGGCTAATTAACATCATTTGAGTCAATTGGAGGTGTACCTGTGGATGTATTTCAAGGCCTACCTTCAAACTCAGAGCCTATTTGCTTGACATCATAGGAAAATCAAAAGAAAACAGCCAAGACCTCATAAAAAATATTGTAGACCTCCAGAAGTCTGATTCATCCTTAGGAGCAATTTTCAAACGCCTGAAGGTACCACGTTCATCTGTACAAACAATAGTACGCAATTATAAACACCATGGGACCACGCAGCCATCATACTGCTCAGGAAGGAGACGCGTTCTGTCTATAAGAGATGAACGTACTTTGGTGCGAAAAGTGCAAATCAATCCCAGAACAACAGCAAAGGACCTTGTGAAGATGCTGGAGGAAACAGGTACAAAAGTATCTATATCCACAGTAAAACAAGTCCTATATTGATATAACCTGAAAGGCCACTCAGCAAGGAAGAAGCCACTGCTCCAAAACCGCCATAAAAAAGACAGACTACAGTTTGCAACTGCACATGTGGACAAAGATCGTACTTTTTGGAGAAATGTCCTCTGGTCTGATGAAACAAAAATAGAACTGTTTGGCCATAATGACCTTCGTTATGTTTGGAGGAAAAGGGGGGTGGCTTGCAAGCCGAAGAACACCATCCCAACCGTGCAGACGGGGGTGGCAGCATCATGCTGTGGGGGTGCTTTGTTGCAGGAGGGACTGGTGCACTTCACAAAATAGATGGCATCATGAGGAAGGAAAATTATGTGGATATATTGAAGCAACATGTCAAGACATCAGTCAGGAAGTTAAAGCTTGGTCGCAAATGGGTCTTCCAAATGGACAATGACCCCAAGCATACTTCCAAAGTTGTGGCAAAATGGCTTAAGGACAACAAAGTCAAGGTATTGGAGTGGCCATTGTCCCTGACATCCTTGGAGAGCTCTTTGGTCTTGGCCATGGTGGAGAGTTTGGAATCTGATTGATTGATTGCTTCTGTGGACAGGTGTCTTTTATACAGGTAACAAGCTGAGATTAGGAGCACTCCCTTTAAGAGTGTGCTCCTAATCTCAGCTCGTTACCTGTATAAAAGACACCTGGGAGCCAGAAATCTTTCTGATTGAGAGGGGGTCAAATATTTATACTTTACTATACTATTTATATTTTTGACAACTTTTACTTTACTTCACTATATTCCTAAATAATATAATGTACTTTTTACTCAATATATTTTCCCTGACACACAAAAGTACTCGTTACATTTTGAATCCTCAGCAGGACAGGAAAATGGTCCAATTCAAGAGATCATCCCTGGTCATCCCTACTGCCTCTGATCTGGCGGACTCACTAAACACTCATGCTTTGTTTGTAAATTATGTCTGAGTGTTGGAGTGTTTCACTGGCTATCCGTAAATAAAATAAAAACAAGAAAATGGTGCCGTCTGGTTTGCTTAATATAAGGAATTTGAAATTATTTATACTTTTACTTTTGATACTTAAGTATATTTTAAACCAAATACTTTTAGACTTTTACTTAAATAGTATTTTACTGGGTGACTTTCACTTTTACTTGAGTCATTTTCTATTAAGGTATCTTTACTTTTACTCAAGTATGACAATTGGATACTTTTTCCACCACTGCAAATATCCCAAAAAGAATGGTCCTTCCTTCAGAACAGTTTCTCATTGTCTACAACTTGCTGCTATGGACAACATGTCTGTGTTTGAAATCTGTCTTTCCTACTACTTACTTAAACTACAAACTGTGTACTAATCGTACTACATACTATTTAGAACGCACTGTTTAGTAAAAATGTATGGAGCAAGCAACAAATATCAACATACTAGACTCACCCATACTGAGAATGTGCCATCTAATGCGCGATTGAGTTGATTCGTACTATTTGTTTATTTTGGTACAGCCCATCCCCTTATCTGATTATCAACTGATTATCAGCTGTTGTCAAACACACGTGGGTCTGAAAAGACAATTCTCTTATTCAATAGCATGTAGAGAATTCCTACTACATGAAAAGCCAAAATGAGTATGACATCCTGGTAATGAAAGCATACTACATTTTCTAAATTTCACATACTATAAAACATTCTATTTTTGCATACCCAAAAGCCCTACTATTTAGGACGCAAGTACGGGTATCCGGACACGGTCTATGACATTAATTTCAGAGTCGTTTTCTAGCTTGTAATTTCTTCCCAGCCGCAGATTCCCATTTATAGGTATTTTGTATAAAGACCCCAAAAATATATCTGATTGCTACTTTTTATACGGTATTAGAGAACAAACCATATGTTTGTAATAAAACCAATATCCATACAAAATACATACATCCTTACTTACAAACAGTATGAGTTGAATCCATGATTCCCTCATAAATCCTGATATTATTCCTCTATAATACAGTGTAATGGGAAAAGACTGAGTGCTACTGCTCAGTCATTCAACTAGTGACACACCATTTCCAATTATATAACGTATGACAAAGCACTCTGAGCAGTTTGTGAAAATGAAGTTTTGGGGTGATTTGATGGCCCTTATCCAGATGGAGGAACATCTTTCCCTCCGAGAGGATCGTTAGCAGACGAGACCGGTTTGCTGAACAACCACTTCCTGATGGGAAAATACAGTGCACGTACAAACTTCAATTTGAAAACCACAGTTGCTGCAGTCTGTATAGGTGAGGGATTCTTAAAGATCGGAATGCTGCATACCAATTGCGTGGATGGAAATGCTGGACTCATCTCATTATCATATCACTGATATAAGTTATGCGAGGATCATCAATTTCCGCTGTACATTTTCTAAACAGCTAGGGTTGCATTGTGTATATTTCATTCCAAATGGAAAAGTTGCAGCTAGTTCCAAACTTTTCCGGTTGCATTAAACAATACGATATACGTTTTATTTCACTCCAAATGGAAAAGTTGCTGCGAGTTTAAAACTTTTTTCAGCATTGTCCCCAGTTACGGCTCTAAAGCTTTCACAATGTCATCAACCACCACAATGCTTCCCCAAAAAGTCTCAGTGGAGCAACCGCGTAAACAACTTCATCATTTACATCACTGACCATACACAATATGAGCCACAAACTGATATTTATACTTTAATTTCTTGATATATTTTGTGAAGAGCCACAACATAGAGTGCAATTCCATATCCCCGGCAAATTCTATTTGGTTAATGGTGCATGTCCATATATGATGGAATAACACGTGCTACTGCACCAATGTGAGTCAGTAGTGTGGTGGAGGCAGGACACACCAGAACAACAACCAAGCAAGGTCTCACCCCACCCAACCCTCAACCATGACATTGCCCAACGGAAGATGTTCCTTTTAACAGGGATGACATAATCGCCCTGAAGAAGCGCTGGCTCCACCAATTACAGAGCCTCTTTGTGCACTGTTTGTGACAGCAACCCCAGAAGCTACACAACACCAAATGCAATCTGACAGCTGAAAACATAAACGGACCAGCTGATTGGGCTAAAAACGGGACATCTCCCAATGCTACAACATTGAGTACAAAGCCAAAAATAAGTAATTTTTTTGTGTGTGAAATACATGAAAGGTCAAATAACGCTTGTGTTTTGTTAGATGAGTAAACATTTTCAGAGACTAAATCAACCATGACTGGAATAATGATACAAGAATACTTAATTATGAATAATCCTTACAGCCCAGTCCAGCTAGAGTGTCTTTGAATTACCTTGATTGTGTGATGCCTTGTACACCAGGCAGGTTTCACATTTGGAACAGGATTGTCTGTCAGCCAAGATCGGAGCTGTCTCCGTGATGCAAGGGATCACTGAATGAAATTGTTTAATAAATAAATAATAAGAGGCAGAGCGCTGATTGCTGGCGTGACTGATGTACGATCAGAAATATCTGTTGTCCTGCTTTCAGACTGCTAAATCCATACTGCCATTATGTGTTCCCAATTGTTGGTACTTTATAGATTTGAAGGGAAGTTTGGTAAGGAATATGCCAGTAGTTCAGGATGTGAATACTGGTATAACTTTATGAAGCCAGGCAATGATATTTTGAGATTCCAACAGTGGAGGCTCCTCGGGGGAGGACAATATTCCTCAGTAAATTTCAGAAACATTTAAATAGTGAAACATTAAAATTGTATCCTTTTTAAATAAAACTATACAAAATATATTCAAGTCACCAAATAATTGATTAAAACACAGTGTTTTGCAATGAAGGTCTACAGTAGCCTCAACAGCACTCTGTAGGGTAGCACCATGGTGTAGCTGGAGGACAACTGGTTTCCGTCCTCCTCTGGGTACATTGACTTCAATACAAAACCTGGGAGGCTCGTAGTTCTCACCCCCTTCCAGACTTACACAGTAATTATGACAACTTCCGGAGGACGTCCTCCAACCTATCAGAGCTCTTGCAGCGTGAACTGACATGTTGTCCTCCCAATCAAAGGATCAGAGAATTAATCTAGTTCTGAAAGCATAAGCTACAGCTAGCTAGCACTGCAGTGCATACAAGGTGGTGTATAGTTGACTCAAAGAGAGAGAAAGACAATAGTTGAACAGTTTTTAACAAATGAATTTCTTCAAAAATGAAGGAAACGCAAGAGAGCGAGAGAACTAGATATATATATATTTTTCACTTTCACTTACTTAGCTATCGAATGCAGCTAGCTAGTTTATGCTACTCAAACAGAGAGGGATGCTATGTTAGCTAGCTGGCTATCCAACACTGGAACTCTTCCAAGTTGAGGTAAGCTTTTGGTTTTATCAATTTATTGCCACTGGGGCCTGCCAGTGTAACTGCTAAACTCCTTGCTGACTGTACACTGTACTGCATGATTGTAGCGGGTTTACTAACGTGTTAGTTCTAGTAGCTATATTGACTATGACGTAATAATATGGTGACAAAGCTGTAGGCTGTTTGTAGCAGTCAGCGTTTATGATATGAACGTTTGGCTTGGAAAGGTTTTTTCGACTGGTCACAGACAGCTGATGTGTTGTGCACTGAAGTCACCAAGCGAAGGGAAAAGGTGAGAGGAGGAGAATGCGTAGATGCTAGAAGAAATGATACAACAATCAAAGGGATTATGCTCTATGTATGTGGCAGCAGAGAGCCATGGCTGCCCCCCCTCCCCCACATATGTGTGTGACTTTCCCCACCTTTGGCTGTGTGTTACATTACCCCAGCTACCTCCATGACACATCCCCTTGAGAGTCTGGGCAACACCCCCCAACTGCCACACTGTCTGCTGTGAGGGACAGTGTGGCAGTTGCTGTTGGATTTCAGAGACAGCTTTGCTCTGAATGAGGAGGTGGGCACCTCAAGTTATAAGACCAGGCTTTTCCTTTGTTCTCTCTCTTTTCTTGTCCCGACAGTTCATATTACTTGTTGCTGTTTCTTTAGGGTTTTGTTTGGCGTGGGCTACGGCCAGACAGTAGCCTGTGAGAGTTTGTGTTCAATAAACTGCTTTCATTCGAGAACTCAAGAACTGGCATTCGCTCATTTGTGATTTATCGAGGTCATTACAATATGTAAAATATGTATTTTTCCCATTCAGTTTCACACTCTCGACCCCCCGAAACCTTCTCACTTTGAGAACCAATGCGCTAGCTCACCCGACCTGTGTTGATTGACAGTTTGCTGGTGCAATCAGAGGGGCAAGTGTGTGTTCGACAAGCCAATCTGTTGTACGTTTTTTTGCAAGTCGATGCTGCGTATACTGTCTCTGGCTGCGTGGAGAGTAATCCACTGACACTCTGTGCCACAAAATGAGTGACAAAATGTTACAAAACCTAGCCAGATAATTTCAAGTCATCAGTCTCTAGTCAAAGTCAAGTCCCGAGTCTTGAGGCTCCAAGTCAAAGTCAAGTCTGAAGTTATTTTATATCAAGTCAAGTCTCAAGTCATTCAATTTGTGACTCGAGTCAGACTCGAGTCCAAGTCATATGACTCGAGTCCACACCTCTGCAAATATCAAAACATGTCACAATCTTATTACAACTACAATGGCATCTGTTAGTGACTTGATTGCTATATCAGCTTTCAAAACGTTTTTATCTAACAAAGGTAGAAGCCAACAGACAGCCATAAAAGGATGACAGTGAAATTGCGTTAGAGCTGTCAAATCTGTGAGCGGCTGCTCGTGTGGTCATTGTCACCAAGCCACACCCGTCCCACTCGAGTTAGAAGTTCATAACGAGAAAGTGTAGGCTATATAGAAATGACACTCAAATTGAAAATGATTAAACAAAATAATACGTATTTATATCAGTCAAGGTGTAAATTACAACACACATTCCAGTGTTCGAACTTGTAACAAGGCTACATTGGATTATTACTAATGCGACTCTGTGCTTCCAATGGCAATATCCGTTATAGGTATAACGCCGGGAGCCGTTTGCTGATTTGACAGCTCCAATGCAATTACACCTCCAGCATCGCCTAAATAAAAACAATGAAACTGCTATGCTGTTCTCGGTTATCGCGGGTTAATTGAGGCGGGATTGAATTTAGCCCTTAGGGCTCTATTCAATCTGTATCGCGATAGAAATGTAAAGATCATTTCTGATTGAGCCGACATATGTAGCGTTTACATTGCCTTTAAATTTAAATCACGCTGTAATACTGAACTTCCGCGAAACTGATTGAAGAGCCCTTAGTTTCCTTACACTGAATCTCTTTAATTTCCTCTCCCTTCTTCTCTGACCCCCACCCTCTCCGCATGAGGCAAGTTCTAAAACAACGTTTTTTCCCTTTGCGTTTCTCTTCAACCCAGCAAGCGATGACGTCTCTGACCTTTCTCTCTTTTCATATACTTCACCACCATAAGGCAATTCGTGCATGAACAACATTCATCCACATGTATCTCTCTATATTGCTCTTTTCTCATGTCTATGCCTTTGTGCATTTAATTGTGATTCATATAATAAAATTAAACTATTATCAAGGCTACAGGTGAAGATGATGGATCGTCCAATAACTGACCTTTATCCAACCTGGATTTATAGTCTGCTAGAACTGTAACGACAATTTAGAACATCCACTGGTTGTATCTCACACTTTCACGATGCTTCCAATTTAAAACACACTTGGTAACAATGATTATTTATTATGATTGTGTAGACTGAATGCATTATGACTTGTTGATATGGACAGTACCAGTCAAAGTTTGGACACACCTACTCATTCAAAGGTTTTTCTTTATTTTTACTATTTTCTACATTGTAGAATAATAGTGAAGACATCAGAACTATGAAATAACACATATGGAATCATGTAGTAAACAAAAAAGTGTTAAACAAATCAAAATATATTTGAGATTTTACAAATAGCCCCCCTTTTCCTTGCTAACAGCTTTGCACACTCTTGGCATTCTCTCAACCAGCTTCACCTGGAATGCTTTTCCAACAGTCTTGAAGTTCCCACATATGCTGAGCACTTGTTGGCTGCTTTTCCTTCACTCTGCCGTCCGACTCATCCCAAACCATCTCAATTGGGTTGAGGTCGGGGGATTACGGAGGCCAGGTCATCTGATGCAGCACTCCATCACTCTCCTTCTTGGTAAAATAGCCCTTACACAGCCTGGAGGTGTGTTGGGTCATTGTCCTGTTGAAAAACAAATGATAGTCCCAATACTGCTACTCCTACTGCTCTCTCCTCGTCTGACCATGTGTTCTCGCATACCCCGAGAGCATCTGGTCAGCGGGGTGGTGGCACAGGAATCCTCATCTCTCCCAAGTGGACATTCTCTCCTTTTCCCCTGACCCATCTGTCTATCTCCTCATTTGAATTCCATGCTGTCACAGTCACTAGCCCATTCAAGCTTAACATAATTGTCATTTATCGCCCTCCAGGTTCCCTTGGAGAGTTCATCAATGAGCTTGACGCCTTGATAAGTTCCTTTCCTGAGGATGGCTCACCCCTCACAGTTCTGGGTGACTTCAACATCCCTACGTCTACCTTTGACTCATTTCTCTCTGCCTCCTTCTTTCCACTCCTCTCCTCTTTTGACCTCACCCTCTCACCGTCCCCCCCAACTCACAAGGCAGGCAATACGCTTGACCTCATCTTTACTAGATGCTGTTCTTCTACTAATCTCACTGCAACTCCCCTCCATGTCTCCGACCACTACTTTGTATCCTTTTCTCTCTCGCTCTCCTCCAACACAACTCACTCTGCCCCTACTCAGATGGTAATGCGCCGTCGCAACCTTCGCTCTCTCTCTCCCGCTACTCTCTCCTCTTCCATCCTATCATCTCTTGCCTCTCCTCAATCCTTCTCCCTCCAATCTCCTGATTCTGCCTCCTCAACCCTCCTCTCCTCCCTTTCTGCATCCTTTGACTCTCTATGTCCCCTATCCTCCCGGCCGGCTCGGTCCTCCCCTCCTGCTCCGTGGCTTGATGACTCATTGCGAGCTCACAGAACAGGGCTCCAGGCAGCCGAGCAGAAATGGAGGAAAACTAGACTCCCTGCGGACCTGGCATCTTTTCACTCCCTCCTCTCTACATTTTCTTCATCTGTTTCTGCTGCTAAAGCCACTTTCTACCACTCTAAATTCCAAGCATCTGCCTCTAACCCTAGGAAGCTCTTTGCCACCTTCTCCTCCCTGCTGAATCCTCCCCCTCTGTGGATGACTTCGTCAACCATTTTGAAAAGAAGGTTGATGACATCCGATCCTCGTTTGTTAAGTCAAATGACACTGCTGGTCCTGCTCACACTGCCCTACCCTATGCTTTGACTTCTTTCTCCCCTCTCTCTCCACGGAGGCTCTCCGCACTGCTAAAGCTAACTCTTTCTCCTCTGCTCTTGTCCTTCTAGACCTGTCTGCTGCCTTTGATACTGTGAACCATCAGATCCTCCTCTCCACCCTCTCCGAGCTGGGCATCTCCGGCGCGGCTCACTCTTGGATTGCGTCCTACCTGACCGGTCGCTCACACCAAGTGGCGTGGCGAGAATCTGTCTCCGCACCACATGCTCTTACCACTGGTGTCCCCCAGGGCTCAGTTCTAGGCCCTCTCCTATTCTCGCTATACACCAAGTCACTTGGCTCTGTCATATCCTCACATGGCCTCTCCTATCATTGCTACGCAGACGACACACAACTAATCTTCTCCTTTCCCCCTTCTGATAACCAGGTGGCGAATCACATCTCTGCATGTCTGGCAGACATATCAGTGTGGATGATGGATCACCACCTCAAGCTGAACCTCGGCAAGACGGAGCTGCTCTTCCTCCCGGGGAAGGACTGCCCGTTCCATGATCTCGCCATCACGGTTGACAACTCTGTTGTGACCTCTTCCCAGAGTGCGAAGAGCCTTGGCGTGACCCTGGACAACACCCTGTCGTTCTCCGCTAACATCAAGGCGGTGACCCGATCCTGTAGGTTCATGCTCTACAACATTCTGAGATTACGACCCTGCCTTACACAGGAAGCGGCACAGGTCCTAATCCAGGCACTTGTCATCTCCCGTCTGGATTACTGCAACTCGCTATTGGCTGGGCTCCCTGCCTGTGCCACTAAAACCCTACAACTCATCCAGAATGCCGCAGCCCGTCTGGTGTTCAACCTTCCCAAGTTCTCTCACGTCACCCCGCTCGTCCGCACACTCCACTGGCTTCCAGTTGAAGCTTGCATCGGCTACGGAGCTGTGAGGGGAACGGCACCTCCGTACCATCAGGCTCTGATCAGTCCCTACATCCAAACGAGGGCATTGCGTTCATCCACCTCTGGCCTGCTGGCCCCCCTACCTCTGCGGAAGCACAGTTCCCGCTCAGCCCAGTCAAAACTGTTCGCTGCTCTGGCACCCCAATGGTGGAACAAGCTCTCTCACGACGCCAGGACAGCGGAGTCACTCACCACCTTCCGGAGACACTTGAAACCCCACCTCTTTAAGGAATACCTGGGATAGGATAAAGTAATCCTTCTACCCCCCCTTACCCCACCCCCCCAAAAATAAAAAATAAAATTATAAACATATTGTAAAGTGGTTATCCCACTGGCTATAAGGTGAATGCACCAATTGGTAAGTTGCTCTGGATAACAGCGTCTGCTAAATGACGTAAATGTAAATGTAAATGTAAGCCCAAACCAGATGGGATGGCGTATCGCTGCACAATGCTGTGGTAGCCATGCTGGTTAAGTGTGCCTTGAATTCTAAATCAATCACAGACAGTGTCACCAACAAAGCACCACCACAGCATAATACCTCCTCCTCCATGCTTTACTGTGGGAAATACACATGCAGAGATCATCCGTTCACCCACACCGCGTCTCACAAAGACACGGTGGTTGGAACCACAAATCTCAAATTTGGACTCCAGACCAAAGGACACATTTCCACAGGTCTAATGTCTATTGCTCCTGTTTCTTGGCCCAAGCAAGTCTCTTCTTCTTATTGGTGTCCTTTAGTAGTGGTTTCTTTGCAGCAATTTGACAATGGAGGCCTGAGTCACACAGTCTCCTTTGAACAGTTGATGTTGAGATGTGTCTGTTACTTCAACTCTGTGAAGCATTTATTTGGGCTGCAATTTCTGAGACTCTAATGAACTTACCCTCTGCAGCAGAGGTAACTCTGGGTCTTCCTTTCCCGTGACGGTCCTCATGAGAGCCGGTTGCATCATAGCATTTGATGGTTTTTGCGACTGCACTTGAAGAAACTTTCAAAGTTCTTGACATTTTCCATATTGACTGACCTTCATGTCTTAGAGTAATGATGGACTGTTGTTTCTCTTTGCTTATTTGAGCTGTTCTTGCCATAATATGGACTCTTTTACCAAATAGGGATATCTTCTGTATACCCCCCCTACCTGTCACGTCTCCTCCCGTTGCTCCCCTCCGGCACTTTGATTCGCCGGTCTACTGAGCATGGCTTGCAACGCCAGGGTTGTGGGTTCGATTCCCATGGGGGACCAGTATGGAAAAATGTATGCACTCACTAACTGTAAGTCGCTCTGGATAAGAGTGTCTGCTAAATGACTAAAATCTAAAATCTAAATCTACTCGGCTACGTTCAAGGAGCATGTCAGGGATGTCCAAGCTGTCCTACTCTGCCTCCGGGAACACAGCCTGTTGGTGAAGGGGAGACACGCGAATTCCACCAACAGGCCATCTCCTTCCTGGGATACAGGATCAGTCCATAGGGGGTGTTCATGGAAGGAGTGAAGATGGACACCGTCAGGTCCAGTCCCCACCACCATCAAGGGCCTACAGAGCTTCCTGGGCTTCGCAAATTTCTACCGCTGTTTATTCAGGTTCTTCAGCTCCATAGCCGCCCCGCTCACCTCTCCTTAAAGGTGGGCCTCAGAAGCTGGCCTGGAACCCTGAGGCTGACGCTGCCTTCAAGAGGCTGAAGGAGAGGTTCACCACAATGCCCATCCTAAAACACCCAGATCCATCTCGTCCTTTCATCCTGGAGGTGGACGCATCGGAGGAGGGCGTGGGTGCGGTACTCTCCCAGCGGCACGGTAAGCCAGAGAAAATGTATCCCTTTGCCTTTTTCTATAAAAGCTTACCCCCGCAGAGAGGAACTATGAAGTTGGAGACAGGGAGCTGTTGGCGGTGGTCCTCGCTCTGGAGGAATGGAGACACTGGCTGGAGGGCGCAGTCCATCCATTCCGGATTCTTACTGACCACCGGAATTTGGAGCACATGCGGGCAGCGAAACGGATGAACTCTCGTCAACCCAGGTGGGCCCAATTTCTCACTTGCTTCCAATTCATTCTGTCCTACTGCCCAGGATCCCAGAATGTGAAAGCCGATGCACTCTCCAGGATGCACCATACTGGAGAAAGGAAGGATTTGGTGGGTCTTATCCTGCCCTTGTCTCTCAACGTTGCACCTGTCATTTGGGATGTAGACGAAGACATCCGCCTGGCGGCTCAGGAGGACCCAGCGCCTGCCAACGCTCCTCCGGGGCTCCTGTATGTACCCACAAGTGTCCGTGACCGCCTGCTGATCTGGGCAAACACCACCCTTTCGGAAGGGCACTCTGATATTACACGCACCCTACATTCTCCAGGCCAAAAATACTGGTGGCCCACCTTGGCTTTTGATGTCTCCCGCTATGTCAACTCCTGTTCTGTATGTGCCCTTATGAAGACACCTCGGAACGCCTCGGCAGGCAAACTAGTTCCTCTCCCAGTGTCTCAGCGACCTTGGTCACACCTGTCCATAGACTTTGTCACCGACCTTCCACGTTCTGACGGCTTCACCAAATCAGTTCTCCAAATCATGGAATTTTTTTGCCACTAATTGGTCTTCCTTCTGCTCTCCAGGTCACTGAGATCCTGTTCCAACAGGTCTTCCGGTATAATGGACTTCCGGAGGACATCGTCTCGGACCGTGGCTCGCAATTCACGTCCCGAGTGCGGAAGGCTTTCCTGGAGAAGATCTGGGCCACGGCCAGCCTCACTTCCGGGTATAGGCCTCAGTCGAATTGCCAGGTGGAGCGCATGGACCAGGAGCTGGGGAGGTTTCTTCGTTGCCACAGTCAGGACCGGCAGGGTGAGTGGGCGAAGTTTCTTCCCTGGGCAGAATATGCCCAGAACTCCCTCGTTCACTCCTCCACGGGGCTCACTCCCTTCTAGTGCGTCCTGGGGTACCAGCCGGCCCTGGCCCCTTGGACACCCAGCCAGACTGATGCGCCCGCTGTCGACGAGTGGTTCCAGAGGGCCGGACAGGTCTGGGACGCCGCCCATGGCCATCTCCAGAGGGCCATTCATCGGCAGAAGGACCAAGCCGACCACCACCACAGTGAGGCCCCTGTATTCCAGCCTGGTGATCGTGTCTGGCTGTCCACATCTCCTCCCGTTGCTCCCCTCCGGCGGTCTACTGAGCCTCCGGTCTGAGCGCCTCACTTCGGCAACACCGGAATGGAAACCCAACGCACACTAATCACCTCCAGCGCACCTGCACCTCATCATCTCATCACCACCCCTATTTAGCCCTCGACTGATCAATACTGTGTTGTGTGTGATTGTTTAGCGTCGTGTCGTTTACTCTCTCTTTGTTATTCTCTTTCTCATTATTAAGTAAACCTTGACCTTGCTAATTCCTGCATCTGCGTCCTGCCTCTTCGTATTTCAGTACTCATCACACTACCTTGTCAAAACACAACTGATTGGCTCAAACGCATTAAGAAGGAAAGAAATTCCACAAATTAACTTTTAAGAAAGCACACCTGTTAATTGAAATGCATTCCAGGTTACTACCTCATGAAGCTGGCTGAGAGAATGCCAAGAGTGTGCAAAGCTGTCATCAAGGCAAAGGGTGGCTATTTGAAGAATCTCAAATCTCAAATATATTTTGATTTGTTTAACACCTTTTTGGTACTTTTTTGTTATTTCATAGTTTTGATGTCTTCACTACTATTCTACAATGTAGAAAATAGTAAAAGAAATAAAGAAAAAACCCTTGAATGAGTAGGTGTGTCCAAACTTTTGACTGGTAGTGTAATTCATGTAATTTTCTTTGATGCTGGAATTCTACAGTGATAAATACATTACCAAACCAACAAACTAGAAAACTAGCTAACATATTTTCCAGTGGGAAGAAAATAACTCTTGTTCAAAGAGTTTCAGTCATCTATCTCAAATTAATCTGTTAATAACCTGCGAGTAAACCTTGCTGTCAAATAGAGCTAAATGTAAAGTGAGTGTGGTGCCCTTCAAATGATGCCTCTAGGGCTGTCTCTCTTTCCTGTCTTATGAACTGTAATCACACAGATGGTGGCACTCGTACCGGGACTATCCTAATATGGGCACTGTACACTTCACTTGATTTCCTGAGAGAAGATCTATACTGAGAGAAGGGTGTCTGCGATGTAAGCCTGTTGAAGCTTTCTGAGGAGTTAAACTTTTCTGCCCTCATCTGTAGGCTGGCACTCAGTCGAATGCTTATCTCTGGTATTACCAGTTAGTCTAGTCTTAGTCCTCAAAATGTTCTACAGCTACACCATTGAAAGCATTCTTGACTGGCTGCATCACTGCTTGGTATGGCAACTGCTTGGCATCCGACCGCAAGGTGCCACAGAGGGTGGTGTGTACTACATATATACCAGGCGGTGTCAGAGGAAGGCCCTAAAATTTGTCAAAGATTCCAGCCACCCAAGTCACAAACTGTTCTCTCTGCTACCACACTGAAAGCGGTACCGGTGCACCACTCTGGAACCAAAAGGACCCTGAACAGCCCCCAAGCCATAAAACTGCTAAATAGTTAACCAAATACCTACCCGGACTATCTGCATTGACCCTTTTTTCACTAACTCTTTTGACTTAACTCATACGCTGCTGCTACGGTTGATTATTTATCCTTTGTCTTGTCACTTTACCCAAACCTACAGTATATGGACAGTGCCGTGAAAAAGTATTTGCCCCCTTTCTGATTTTCTCTATTTTTGCTTTATTTTATACTGAATGTTATCAGATCTTCAACCAAAACCTAATATTAGATAAAGGGAACATGAGAGAACAAATAACACAACAATTACATACTTATTTCATTTATTTCATGAACGAAGTTATCCAACAGCCAATGCTCCTGTGTGAAAAAGTAGTTGCCCCCTTACACTCAATAACTGGTTGTGCCACCTTTAGCTGCAATGACTCCAACCAAATGCTTCCTGTAGTTGTTGATCAGTCTCTCACATCGCTGTGGAGGAATTTTGGCCCACTCTTTCATGCAGAACTGCTCTAACACAACGACATTTGTCGGTTTTCAAGCATGAACTGCTCGTTACAAGTCCTGCCACAACATCTCAATAGCGATTACATCTGGACTTTGACTAGGCCATTCCAAAACTTCAAATGTGTTGCTGTTTAGCCATTTTCATGTAGACTTGATTGTGTGTTTTAGATCATTGTCTTGCTGCATGACCCAGCTGTGCTTCAGCATCAGCTCACAGACGGATGGCCTGACATTCTCCTGTAGAATTCTCTGATACAGAGCAGAATTCATGGTTCCTTCTATTAAGGCAAGTCGTCCAGGTCCTGAGGCAGCAAAGCATCCCCAAACCATCACACCACCACCACCATGCTTGACCTTTGGTATGAGGTTCTTACTCAGTGTTTGGTTTTCGCCAGGCATAATGGAACCCATGTCATCCAAAAAGTTATACTTTTGAAACATCTGTCCATAGAACATTCTTCCAAGTGTCTTGATGATCATCCAGGTTCTTCCAGGTGCTTTTTGGCAAACTCCAGTCAACTTTTTGGATGACATGGGTCCCATTATGCCTGGCGATAACCAAACACTGCATTCCACAGTAAGAACCTCATACCAACGGTCAAGCATGGTGGTGGTAGTGTATTACATTTATATTTTAGTCATTTAGCAGACGCTCTTATCCAGAGTGCATACATGATTCTTTTCTATTTTTTTCTTTTTTTTCTTTGTTTCACACTGGCCCCCTGTTGGAATCGAACCCACAACACTGGCGTTGCAAACGCCATGCTCTACCAACTGAGCTACATCCCTGTGTATATTACCAAGTTATCGTTACTCATTGTGTATTTATTCCTTGTGTTAGTATTATTATTTGGTTTATTTTGCATCGTTGGGAAGCATTTCATTTTGTTGATTTGATTGGTATTAGCAATCTCTAGTCAATCTTGATTCCTGGGCCTGATAGTGAAGCTAGCTCTAGAAACGTAAAGATATGCTATACAAAGGTCTAAGACCATTTCATAGAAGGTCCTCCAGGATCCAGCTAACTCAATATACATGCATTTCTAGTCGATAGATGGGTATTGGGTAGCACTTTACTTAAAGGTAGACTTAGCAAAATTACATTCAGATGAGCAGCATCGGAGATAATTGAGCTGAGCGAGATGCAAGACTTCACAGTCACACACAGTATCTACGCATGTGAACGGCTTCGCTTCACTCTGTCTACAGCGTGGTAGCCAGGGCACCAAAACAGTGATGAAGTTGAACATCGTGCTTCAATGCTCTTAGTTGATGCGGAAATTGACCCACTATGCTGTTTACTTTCTGCATCTACGTCATATTGCTGAGTCTACCTTTAACGCTAACAAATATGATCCACTATGATCAGGGATGTAGCACTGATCAAGATGGTGGGAAGAAAATGTAATCATGAGAGAGAGAGTGATTATGCCTTAGTAATGGCTTAATAATGAGTGAATAATGGATATCATCGTAGTTTAACCAAATTATAACTTTGAAATGTAGTGCAATTAGCCGCAAACTCCTATTTAGAACCCTAAATAACATACCTAGTTAAAGAACAGTATTCAACTTCTATTCAGGACTTGTTCATTTAAATCCTCCTAATTTAAATATGTGTTCAGGTAATGATCTATACAGACAAATTTGTTCCCATGTAATTGCTGGTTGTTTGCACATCTAACCTGGAAACCGCTGTTCTATTCATTCCAATGCCAAATGTTCACTTATTCTAGCGCCAGCCTCATTCCCATTGCCCTTGAATAATGCTACAGGCAGCAGATGTTAAGATTTCTGTTTGAACAAAATAGAGCAAAATGCCTATTCCTCCACTTTAAATAATGACATTTGCTACAGCGGGAGTGCTTTCTTATGCCCCCACTAAATGTAATTCTAACTGGAAACAATGTCAACTGTAGGACATTAGTCTGAGCATATAATTAACGGAATTACACACGCACACACAAAGATAAGCATTTCAAATGCTTTATCTCTTGATATTACTTTTTCTCCTCTTAGGTACATATACAACATGTGGTAGGTGCAAGTATGTCTGGATAATAATTACGTTCTAAATTGTTTCTGGTTGTGATCATTTGTTTTCAACATGCATTTGCAAGTGCATGAAAAAGACAAACCCCTTTTATGATATGATATTAAGCCATATTTAGATAGTGGGTAGTTGCTTTAATAAGAGAGAGCATATTGATTATGCACTCATATCAAAAATGTACAGTTGAAGTCGGAAGTTTACATACAGCTTAGCCAAATACATTTAAACTCAGTTTTTCACAATTCTTGACATTTAATCCTAGTAAATATTCCCTGTCTTAGGTCAGTTGGGATCACCACTTTATTTTAAGAATGTGAAATGTCAGAATAATAGTAGAGAGAATTATTTATTTCAGCTTTTATTTATTTCATCACATTCCCAGTGGGTCAGAAGTTTACATACACTCAATTAGTATTTGGTAGCATTGCCTTTTAATTGTTTAACTTGGGTCAAACATTTCGGGTAGCCTTCCACAAGCTTCCCACAATAAGTTGGGTGAATTTTGGCCCATTCCTCCTGACAGAGCTGGTGTAACTGAGTCAGGTTTGTAGGCCTCCTTGCTCGCACACACTTTTTCAGGTCCCCCACAAATGTTCTATAGGATTGAGGTCAGGGCTTTGTGATGGCCACTCCAATACCTTGACTTTGTTGTCCTTAAGCCATTTTGCCACAACTTTGGAAGTATGCTTGGGGTCATTGTCCATTTGGAAGACCCATTTGCGACCAAGCTTTTAACTTCCTGACTGATGTCTTGAGATGTTGCTTCAATAAATCCACATAATTTTCCTTCCTCATGATGCCATCTATTTTGTGAAGTGCACCATTCCCTCCTGCAGCAAAGGACCCCCACCGCATGATGCTGCCACCCTCGTGCTTTACGATTGGGATGGTGTTCTTCGGCTTGCAAGCAACCCCCTTTTTCCTCCAAACATAACGATGGTCATTATGGCCAAACAGTTCTATTTTTGTTTCATCAGACCAGAGGACATTTCTCCAAAAAGTATGATCTTTGTCCCCATGTGCAGTTGCAAACCGTAGTCTGGCTTTTTTATGGCGGTTTTGGAGCAGTGGCTTCTTCCTTGCTGAGCGGCCTTTCAGGTTATGTCAATATAGGACTTGTTTTACTGTGGATATAGATACTTTTGTACCTGTTTCCTCCAGCATCTTCACAAGGTCCTTTGCTGTTCTGGGATTGATTTGCACTTTTCGCACCAAAGTACGTTCATCTCTAGGAGACAGAACGCTTCTCCTTCCTGAGCGGTATGACGGCTGCGTGGTCCCATGGTGTTTATACTTGCATACTATTGTTTGTACAGATGAACGTGGTACCTTCAGGCATTTGGAAATTGCTCCCAAGGATGAACCAGACTTGTGGAGGTCTACAATTTTGTTTCTGAGGTCTTGGCTGATTTCTTTTGATTTTCCCATGATGTCAAGCAAAGAGTCACTGAGTTTGAAGGTAGGCCTTGAAATACATCCACAGGTCCACCTCCAATTGAATCAAATGGCAATTAGCCTATCAGAAGCTTCTAAAGCCATGACATCATTTTCTGGAATTTTCCAAGCTGTTTAAAGGCAGAGTCAACTTAGTGTTTGTAAACTTCTAACCCATTGGAATTGTGATACAGTGAATTAAAAGTGAAATAATCTGTCTATAAACAATTGGTGGAAAAATTACTTGTGTCATGCACAAAGTAGATGTCCTAACCAACTTGCCAAAACTATAGTTTATTAATAAGACATTTGTGGAGTGGTTGAAAAACAAGTTTTAATGACTCCAACCTAAGTGTATGTAAACTTCCGGCTTCAACTGTATGTTATCAACCATTCACTAACATTTAGGGACATTGAACAATAGTTGAATTGAGGCAGACATAAATAATGCATGGCAATGATGAACAATTATTTTCCAAAGGAAATGGAACATTATCACAACTGCAGAAATATTCCACTTTGCTTTTGGCAGGTGGTTTGATAAGGTTTGCCTTTGAGAAGTAAAGTGAGAGAGAGAGAAAGAGGGAGGGGGAAGTAAAATAAGAGTGCTAAAGAGGAAGGGAGGAAGAGAGAGAGAGTACTGAGGACCTGAAGTGACTCCACTGGGGAAAGTGAGACAGGATAACAGCTCGTCTGAGTGGAGCTATCTGTACCACCATCGCCTCCACTTTCATCCATATAATGCATTATGCAAAGCTCATAAGATTTTATACATGTGCTTATAATCATTAAGAGGGTGTTCAAATGAATTGTTACCAAAAATGTGTTATAAAAAACATAAAACATTTGAACACCCTCTTTTTGAATAGTTGACATTTTACATGCAACAAGAGTGTCTACATTCTCTAGTTATGCTCCTTCCACATGCATCCCCAGTCAGGGATAAAAGCACTGTATCCTCCTTGCCTTTCCTCAAACCAGCAGCAAACAGCCGGTGCTGCTCAACAAAGTGAGGTCCTTTTGAAGGGCACAGGGTGTAAACAGTGGCATATGGGGCTTGGCATTGAGCTAGTGGGCCTGGCACTCACTCCAGGGTTTCTGCCCCAGCCCTCCAGCCTTAGACCTTGCAAGGATGAGTGGGCAAATGTGTATCTTTGCATGGAAGGTACAGGACATTAGCAATGCAGTGTGCCTGTGCTTTGTCCTGCCTACCTACCTGCCTGTCTGTCTGTCTGTCTGAGTGATTTTGCAATACACATTGTGGATAGACAAGCTCTACATTTCTGGCTCTCCCTTGCCGTGACAATATATCCAATACACACCATGGTCTCTTTGGCCTTATCGCTTCAATATTCAAGTCCATGCTGTGATCCCATGAAATATTTCAGATGGTGGCTTTGTTAAACTTTTTTGGACCAAAGTACTGTACTCTATCTGTCCAAGGGGCCAACAACAATAGCACAGAAGTGAGCTAAATCTATTATCTTCCTGCCTTTCCTCTCAGTTGGTTGGTTGGTTGATAGAATAACAGTTGAGTTTTACCTCACTCTGACTCACATCATCAATTCTCCATTGAATGATGATGCATTGTTACATTCATTCTGAATGATGGAGCTTTCACTGGTCCCACTTTACATTAATGTCAAGCCACTGAAATCTAAACTCTAGCACTCATTGCTTGATGATGCAACAGGACATTGCCTTGTCTTTAGACTGAGAGTGAAACATGGGCGAACTACAGATGTAGGATCTTAATTTGACCTACACTCACCAGTTTATTAGGTACACCACTCCGATCACGAAAATTGATCTCTCCCACAGACAGTGAGTCACGTGGCCAGGGCTTGCTATACAAGCAGGCAGACAGGCATCGAGGCATTCAGTTACTGTTCGACTCAACGTTAGAATGGGCAAAATGAGTAATCTAAGCGGCTTTGAGAGTGGTATAATCGTCGATGCCAGGCACGCGGGATCTAGCGTTTACTGAGAATGGTGCAACAAACAAAAAACATTCAGTCAGCGGCAGTCCTGTGGGCAAAAACAGCTTGTTGATGAGAGAGGTCGAAGTAGAATGGCAAGAATCGTGCAAGCTAACAGGCGGGCCACAAACAGACAAATAACGGTGCAGGTCAACAGTTGTGTGCAGAACGGAATCTTGGAACGCACAACTCATCGAGCCTTGTCACAGATGGGCTATTGCAGCAGACGACCACACCGGGTTCCACTCCTACCAGCTAAAAACAAGAAGACGTGGCACCAGTGGGCACACGATCACCAACACTGGACAATTGAGGAGTGGAAAAACATTGCCTGGTCTGACGAATCCCGGTTCCTGTTGCGTAATGCTGATGGCAGAGTCAGGATTTGGCATAAGTAGCATGAGTCCATGGACCCATCCTGCCTGGTGTCAACGGTACAGGCTGGTGGCGGTGGTGTACCACCGTCTAATCTGCTTCAACTGTGTGATGCCAATGCGCCAGCATGGACCAACATCCCTGTGAAATGTTTCTGACTTGTAGAATCCATGCCCCGAAGAATTCAAGCTGTTCTGGATGCAAAGGGGGGTCCAACCCGGTACTAGATGGGTATACAGTGGGGAAAAAAAGTATTTAGTCAGCCACCAATTGTGCAAGTTCTCCCACTTAAAAAGATGAGAGAGGCCTGTAATTTTCATCATAGGTACACGTCAACTATGACAGACAAATTGAGATTTTTTTTCTCCAGAAAATCACATTGTAGGATTTTTATGAATTTATTTGCAAATTATGGTGGAAAATAAGTATTTGGTCACCTACAAACAAGCAAGATTTCTGGCTCTCACAGACCTGTAACTTCTTCTTTAAGAGGCTCCTCTGTCCTCCACTCGTTACCTGTATTAATGGCACCTGTTTGAACTTGTTATCAGTATAAAAGACACCTGTCCACAACCTCAAACAGTCACACTCCAAACTCCATTATGGCCAAGACCAAAGAGCTGTCAAAGGACACCAGAAACAAAATTGTAGTCCTGCACCAGGCTGGGAAGACTGAATCTGCAATAGGTAAGCAGCTTGGTTTGAAGAAATCAACTGTGGGAGCAATTATTAGGAAATGGAAGACATACAAGACCACTGATAATCTCCTCGGGTCTGGGGCTCCACGCAAGATCTCACCCCGTGGGGTCAAAATGATCACAAGAACGACACGGGGGGGACCTAGTGAATGACCTGCAGAGAGCTGGGACCAAAGTAACAAAGCCTACCATCAGTAACACACTACGCCGCCAGGGACTCAAATCCTGCAGTGCCAGACGTGTCCCCCTGCTTAAGCCAGTACATGTCCAGGCCCGTCTGAAGTTTGCTAGAGTGCATTTGGATGATCCAGAAGAGGATTGGGAGAATGTCATATGGTCAGATGAAACCAAAATAGAACTTTTTGGTAAAAACTCAACTCGTCGTGTTTGGAGGACAAAGAATGCTGAGTTGCATCCAAAGAACACCATACCTACTGTGAAGCATGGGGGTGGAAACATCATGCTTTGGGGCTGTTTTTCTGCAAAGGGACCAGGACGACTGATCCGTGTAAAGGAAAGAATGAATGGGGCCATGTATCGTGAGATTTTGAGTGAAAACCTCCTTCCATCAGCAAGGGCATTGAAGATGAAATGTGGCTGGGTCTTTCAGCATGACAATGATCCCAAACACACCGCCCGGGCAACGAAGGAGTGGCTTCGTAAGAAGCATTTCAAGGTCCTGGAGTGGCCTAGCCAGTCTCCAGATCTCAACCCCATAGAAAATCTTTGGAGGGAGTTGAAAGTCCGTGTTGCCCAGCGACAGCCCCAAAACATCAGGAGATCTACATGGAGGAATGGGCCAAAATACCAGCAACAGTGTGTGAAAACCTTGTGAAGACTTACAGAAAACGTTTGACCTGTGTCATTGCCAACAAAGGGTATATATATAACAAAGTATTGAGAAACTTTTGTTATTGACCAAATACTTATTTTCCACCATAATTTGCAAATAAATTCATACAAAATCCTACAATGTGATTTTCTGGATTTTTTTTTCTCATTTTGTCTGTCATAGTTGACGTGTACCTATGATGAAAATTACAGGCGTCTCTCATCTTTTTAAGTGGGAGAACTTGCACAATTGGTGGCTGACTAAATACTTTTTTCCCCCACTGTACCTGATAAACTGTCTGGTGAGTGTATATTGTCACAGCAAAATAATCCTGCAGCAACAGGCTTTGAACATTTAGTTCATAATGTTGCTTGATTGTTAGTTAGGCTATTAGCTGGCCAAAAGTAGGCCACATGAAAAGTGTTTTCAGTTAATTGATGTAAAGGTTCACCTTCCAACAGGACAACAACCCTAAGCACACAGCCAAGACAACGCAGGAGTGGCTTCGGGACAAGTCTCTGAATGTCCTTGAGTGGCCCAGCCAGAGCCCGAACTTGAACCTGACCGAACATCTCTGGAGAGACCTGAAAATAGCTGTGCAGTGACGCTCCCCATCCAACCTGACAGAGCTTGAGAGGATCTGCAGAGAAGAATGGGAGAAAATCCCCAAATACTGTTGTGCCAAGCTTGTAGCGTCATACCTAGGGCTGTGGTGGTCACAAAATTTCGTCAGCCGATGATTGTCAAGCAAATAACTGTTGGTCTATAGAAAGCTGATGGGATCCTCCTCTATTTAGTAGTGGCCATCACTCTGTTTTCTCACGCAATTGCATAGCCTACAGAAATGTTGCACAACATGAGCTCTCATGAAGTGTTTGATTCGATTTTCAATTACATTTGCATTGATGTCAGAGTGATTAGAGGGACAATAGAGTGCTGATCACCAGGCAGTTAGCAAGTTTGGTAAACTACTAATGACCATGAGCAGCATCAGAGGTTGGAGAAGCCTAATTACCGTGATTAAACGGTCACGTGGAATTCTACTGCCTTCATGACTCGTGACCGCCAGTGTGGCGGTAATACGGTCTCGAGGCTGTAATCGCTGCCAAAGGTGCTTCAACAAAGTACTGAGTAAAGGGTCTGAATACTTATGTAAATGTGATATCAGTTTTTTTCACGTCTGGAGGAAACCTGGCACCATCCCATGCTGTGGGGATGTTTTTCAGTGGCAGCGACTGGGAGACTAGTCCGGATCGAGGGAAAGATGAACGGAGCGAAGTTCAGAGAGATCCTTGATGAAAACCTGCTCCAGAGCGCTCAGGACATCAGGCTGGGGCGAAGGTTCACCTTCACCTAGGCCTACTATATTTATTTCTCAACTTTCCTAATATTAAGCACATTGCTTATCTTTACAACAGGAGTATAGCCTACCTGGCTGGCATGAAAATGAATCATGGGAAAAGCGTCCTCCATTCGCTATTTAAGTGCATAGATTACATGTATTTTTTCTGCTGCCCCTGTTTCGAGACAGGTGCATGATAATGGTCCATTCTAAATCAAAACAAATTTCACACATATATTATTTAGTAAATGTAAAGACAAGATTAAATCAAGAATAGTCTGATGGGTGACAATATTAGCATATCACTTGTGAAATATATATTATCACTCGTGAATGATGCCCAGCATAAGAAACAGCCTTTTTTTTGCAACGTTTTCTAGTCATAGTCGCACACCTCATGTAGCCTAGCCCATAGGCCTATATGTTTTGATAAGGTTAGTCTCACAACTAAAGTGGCTGAAAAACTTCTTAAAAGTAAGCACATTAATCCGCTTTACAAGGGGTTTAGAGCCTAACTGGCATACATAAGTTTGGGAAGATAATTTTCACCATAGAAATGCACCTTTATAATAAAAGCATGGAAGAAGTCAACTGTAAGTGCTGTTATTGTGAAGTGGAAACGTCTAGGAGCAACAACGGCTCAGCCGTGAAGTGGTAGGCCACACAAGCTCACAGAACGGGAACGCAGAGTGCTGAAGTGCATAACAATTGTCTGTCCTTGGTTGAAACACTCACTAACGAGTACCAAACTGCCTCTGGAAGCAATGTCAGCACAAGAACTGTTCGTTGGAAGCTTCATGAAATGGCTTTCCATGGCCGAGTAGCTGCACACAAGCCTAAGATCACCATGTTCAATGTCAAGCGTTCGGCTCGCCGCCATTGGACTCTGGGGCAGTGGAAGCTTGTTCTCTGGAGTGATGAATCACTCTTCACCATCTGGCAGTCCGATGGACGAATCTGGGTTTGGTGAATGCCAGGAGAATACTACATGCCCCAATGCATTGTGCCAACTGTAAAGTTTGGTGGAGGAGGAATAATGGTCTGGGGCTGTTTTTCAGAAGTTAATTCTTAACGCTATAGCATAGAAGATGATTCTGTGCTTCCAACTTTGTGGCAACAGTTTGGGGAAGGGCCTTTCCTGTTTCAGCATGACAATACTCCCGTGCACAAAGCGAGGTCCATACAGAAATAGTTTGTCGAGATCGGTGTTGAAGAACTTGACTGGCCTGCACAAAGCCCTGACCTCAACCCCATCGAACACCTTTCGGATGAATTGGAACGCCGACTGCGAGCCAGGCCTAATCGCCCAACATCAGTGCCCGAACTCACTAATGCTCTTGTGGCTGAATGGAAGCAAGTCCCCGCAGCAATGTTCCAACATCTAGTGGAAAGCCTTCCCAGAAGAGTGGAGGCTGTTATAGCAGCAAAGGGGGGACTAACTCCATATCAATGCCCATAATTTTGTAATGTGATGTTCGAAGAGCAGGTGTCCACATACATTTGGTAATGTAGTGTATGTCTGGATTTGATTAGAGCTTTGATCGGCATGAAAATTCAAGTCTGATGCTTCCTGAGCCTGATGAGCCATACATGAAATACATTTTACGAGCCCTATATTAAATACATTTTATGAGCCCAAGACCAAATGATTGTGCTGTTATCCAATACATAGCCCATGATAAAGGCTACCGCACATTACGCACGACAAAAAAACATAAAATCCCATAGATTTAGCTATACTCTCTTGGGTAAATAAATGAAATAAGTAAGCTAATCTTTTGAGTGTGGACTGTATTACTTTATTGTATTGTTCTGTATTATATGGACTGGAATGAAGCACCTCTTTCGAACCATGAAGCTGGGAGAGAACCTAATTTAAAATGCTGGTTCAGGACATGCAGCCTACAAAGTTACAATTATAGGCTAGCAAATTTGATTTTAATTTTGAAATTCAATAGGGCCTATTTTACATTTTTATAATTAGTAGGCTGACGCATGCATACCTTTCATAATATTTCCCCTAATGTTGTGCGATGTGCCTACTTCCTCTTTCTCTATTGTGGCTTCAGTGGCGCTTTTAGCATGTAAACTCAACATTTTTTTTCTTAGATGCATGCCAGCAAAGCGACTACACAACACAACTCTAAACAATACATTAATTGCACTATAACGTTGACAAATGGTGCCCACAAACTGTTAGGGCCTACATAAAGCTGTCCCAACAGCAGAGCTTTCTTTTCAGCACCATGGAGTGAATCCTTACCACCGCTAAACATGGCTATCAGCGGAGCCTTGTCTGGCAGCGAAACAGTTCATTCAGCCTCATTTACTGTCTTTTTAAAAAACGTTGCTGATGTGGCTGACTTGCTTAAACAAATGTGGTTTCTACTGACAATTGAGATGCACAAACTATGGCATAAGGGAACAATGAGCGGATAAGAGGCAGTCCGTAATTTCGATTAAGACATTAATAAGCGAGCTAAGACGGACGTAGTCAATATAACTATTTCTTCAGCACTTTTGAAATGTACAGCGACAGAATTCAGAACATGGGCCGTTCTTACAGTATTCTCCCTGTACACCAAGTCAGAACCGTAGGATAAATAAAGGAGGCATATAAACAGACAATAAAGCTCTCACAATTTTCTATGATTACATTTCTCTAAAACAGGTTATAGGCTACGTTATGAGGGGGAAAGGGACCAAATTATTAGGGTGAGGCACATGGGCTACTAACAGCTTATTACACAATATACATTTAGCATTACTTTCTTAGCTACAGTATACATATCTCCCTGGCATATTACATCAGTTATGCAGCAGCATACAATACATTTTTGGACTCACCATTGTGCTGTGCTCACTTGAACAGGAAGGTGGCGCGGCGGTCCTTCTTGTGGGCAAATTTTGTCATTACACTTTGTCATCAAAGTCTGGCATTTTCTGGATTGATGGTGTTTTCAAGACAACTGGGAACTCTGAAAAAAACAAGGTCGAATCATGACATCAGTGGTCTTCGGGTCGGAGCTCTAGAAAGACGCCCGAGTTCCCGACTTGGAATTCCGAGTTGGATGACTGTTCAAAACATATTTTTTACTAGTTCCCAGTTGTCTTGAACTCACTGAAGTCTGAGATTTCCCAGTTCCGAGTTTCAGGTTGTTTTGAACGAGGCAGAAGTCATGCTGGAATGACAGCATGGCCAGTGTATTCAACCTTTTCTGGCCCATGGTGTTGCGTGTGAAGGATTATCCAAAAGAAACCCTTAAACCCAGACTTGGACCACACTCCCTCTCCACCGATTAGCAGGGGAAAATAAATTGTGATTGATTTGCAATGCTTGCAGTTAGCCACTGATTCCTTCCAAACCACTCATTGTTGAATTTGCGATTTCCAACTTGTTGTGTAATGTTGATGTCCAATGGCCGATGAGCACCGATAAGTTTTATCTATAATTTATCTTCATATGATAAGGATTGAAAAGGATTTGACAGTAGATTGTCGACGTGATTCATGATGATGACTGCTTGTCTAGCTTGCTAGCTAAGATTTAGAAAATATGATGTTGACATGATCAATCAAATCAAATCAAATCAAATGTTATTGGTCACATGCGCCGAATACAACAGGTGCAGACATTACAGTGAAATGCTTCCTTACAGCCCTTAACCAACAGTGCATTTATTTTAAACAAAAAAAGTAAAAATAAAACAACAACAAAAAAAAGTGTTGAGAAAAAAAGAGCAGAAGTAAAATAAAGTGACAGTAGGGAGGCTATATATACAGGGGGGTACCGTTGCAGAGTCAATGTGCGGGGGCACTGGCTAGTTGAGGTAGTTGAGGTAATATGTACATGTGGGTAGAGTTCAAGTGACTATGCATAAATACTTAACAGAGTAGCAGCAGCGTAAAAAGGATGGGGTGGGGGGGCAGTGCAAATAGTCCTGGTAGCCATGATTAGCTGTTCAGGAGTCTTATGGCTTGGGGGTAGAAGCTGTTGAGAAGTCTTTTGGACCTAGACTTGGCACTCCGGTACCGCTTGCCGTGCGGTAGCAGAGAGAACAGTCTATGACTAGGGTGGCTGGAGTCTTTGACAATTTTGAGGGCCTTCCTCTGACACCGCCTGGTATAGAGGTCCTGGATGGCAGGAAGCTTTGCCCCAGTGATGTACTGGGCCGTACGCACTACCCTCTGTAGTGCCTTGCGGTCGGAGGCCAAGCAGTTGCCATACCAGGCGGTGATGCAACCAGTCAGGATGCTCTCGATGGTGCAGCTGTAGAATTTTTTTGAGGATCTGAGGACCCATGCCAAATCTTTTTAGTCTCCTGAGGGGGAATAGGCTTTGTCGTGCCCTCTTCACGACTGTCTTGGTGTGTTTGGACCATGATAGTTCGTTGGTGATGTGGACACCAAGGAACTTGAAGCTCTCAACCTGTTCCACTACAGCCCCGTCGATGAGAATGGGGCGTGCTCAGTCCTCTTTTTTTTCCTGTAGTCCACAATCATCTCCTTTGTCTTGGTCACGTTGAGGGAGAGGTTGTTGTCCTGGCACCACACGGCCAGATCTCTGACCTCCTCCCTATAGGCTGTCTCATCGTTGTCGGTGATCAGGCCTACCACTGTTGTGTCGTCGGCAAACTTAATGATGGTGTTGGAGTCGTGCCTGGCCATGCAGTCATGGGTGAACAGAGAGTACAGGAGGGGGACTGAGCACGCACCCCTGAGGGGCCCCCGTGTTGAGGATCAGTGTGGCAGATGTGTTGTTACCTACCCTTACCACCTGGGGGCGGCCCGTCAGGAAGTCCAGGATCCAGTTGCAGAGGGAGGTGTTTAGTCCCAGGATCCTTAGCTTAGTGATGAGCTTAGAGGGCACTATGGTGTTGAATGCTGAGCTGTAGTCAATGAATAGCATTCTCACATAGGTGTTCCTCTTGTCCAGGTGGGAAAGGGCAGTGTGGAGTGCAATAGAGATTGCATCATCTGTGGATCTGTTGGGGCGGTATGCAAATTGGAGTGGGTCTAGGGTTTCTGGGATAATGCTGTTGATGTGAGCCATGACCAGCCTTTCAAAGCACTTCATGGCTACAGACGTCAGTGCTACGGGTCGGTAGTCATTTAGGCAGGTTATCTTAGAGTCCTTGGGCACGGGGACTATGGTGGTCTGCTTGAAACATGTTGGTATTACAGACTCAGTCAGGGACATGTTGAAAATGTCAGTGAAGACACTTGCCAGTTGGTCAGCACATGCTCGGAGTACACGTCCTGGTAATCCATCTGGCCCTGCGGCCTTGTGAATGTTGACCTGCTTAAAAGTCTTACTCACATCGGCTACGGAGAGCGTGATCACATAGTCATCCGGAACAGCTGGTGCTCTCATGCATGCTTCAGTGTTGCTTGCCTCGAGCGAGCATAGAAGTGGTTTAGCTCGTCTGGTAGGCTTGTGTCACTGGGCAGCTCGCGGCTGTGCTTCCCTTTGTAGTCTGTAATAGTTTTCAAGCCCTGCCACATCCGACGAGCGTCAGAGCCAGTGTAGTACGATTCAATCTTAGACCTGTATTGACTCTTTGCCTGTTTGATGGTTCGTCGGAGGTCATAGCGGGATTTCTTATAAGCGTCCGGGTTAGAGTCCCGTTCCTTGAAAGCGGAAGCTCTACCCTTTAGCTCAGTGCGGATGTTTCCTGTAATCCATGGCTTCTGGTTGGGGTATGTACGTACGGTCACTGTGGGGACGACATCATCGATGCACTTATTGATGAAGCCAGTGACTGATGTGGTGTACTCCTCAATGCTGTCTGAAGAATCCCGGAACATGTTCCAGTCTGTGCTAGCAAAACAGTCCTGTAGCTTAGCATCTGCGTCATCTGACCACTTTTTTATTAACCGAGTCACTGGTGCTTCCTGCTTTAGTTTTTGCTTATAAGCAGGAATCAGGAGGATAGAGTTATGGTCAGATTTGCCAAATGGAGGGCGAGGGAGAGCTTTGTATGCGTCTCTGTGTGTGGAGTAAAGGTGGTCTAGAGTTTTTTTCCCTCTGGTTGCACATTTAACATGCTGGTAGAAATTAGGTAGAACGGATTTAAGTTTCCCTGCATTAAAGTCCCCGGCCACTAGGAGTGCTGCATCTGGATGAGCGTTTTCCTGTTGATTAATGGCTTTGTACAACTCATTCAGTGCAATCTTAATGCCAGCATTGGTTTGTGGTGGTAAATAGACAGCTATGAAAAATATAGATGAAAACTCTCTTGGTAAATAGTGTGGTCTACAGCTTATCATAAGATACTCTACCTCAGGCGAGCAAAACCTCGAGACTTCCTTAGTATTTGATTTTGTGCACCAGCTGTTGTTTACAAATATACACAGACCGCCACCCCTTGTCTTACCGGAGTCAGCCGTTCTGTCCTGCCGATGTAGCGTATAGCCTGCTAGCTGAATGTTATCATTGTCGTCGTTCAGCCACGACTCGGTGAAACATAAGATATTACAGTTTTTAATGTCCCGTTGGTAGGATAACCGTAATCTTAAGTCGTCCACTTTATTTTCAAAAGATTGAACGTTGGCTAATAGGATTGATGGAAGAGGCAGTTTACTCGCTCGCCGTCGGATCCTTACAAGGCACCCCGATCTCCGTCCACGATATCTCCGTCTCTTCCTCACGCGAATGACGGGGATTTGGGCCTTGTCGGGTGTCTGTATGATATCCTTCGCGGCCGCCTCATTGAAGAAAAAATCTTCATCCAATACGAGGTGAGTAATCGCTGTCCTGATATCCAGAAGCTCTTTTTGGTTATAAGAGACGATGGCAGAAACATTATGTACAAAATAAATTACAAATAACGCGGAAAAACACACATAATAGTACAATTTGTTAGAGGGCTGTAAAACGGCAGCCATCTTCTCCAGTGCTGTCTCTAGATCAAAGCTATGGTAGATATAACATATAACATCATTTTATCTGGGCCCTTCTAATGTAAATCTATGGCAGCACCCGACAGGGCTTGAACTTTCTAGCTCTCCCTGTAGATTTTGCGGTGTCCCCATGAGTGACAGAACACTGAGCCAATCACGGCGGAACTAGATTACCAACCCCTACGCTCTGTATTTTCCACTGGCTGCCCCTCCACCACAAAAAGCACTGAGCTAGGTGGAAACACCTGCATTTTGGAGCTGCCTTACTCAAGAAAGCAAAAGAAAAGATGCATGCAAAACATACAAAACAGGCAACAACAACAACAACAACAAAAAAAAAATATTTGTTTAATAAATAAAAATACATTTGGTCAACGGGTGGGGCATTGCATTTATTACCTGAAATTATTACCTGAAATGGGTAGGCTAGGACATCTATACACAGTTGAAGTCGGAAGTTTACATACACCTTAGCCAAATACATTTAAACACAATTCCTGAAATTTTATCCTAGTAAAAATTCCCTGTCTTAGGTCAGTTAGGATCACCACTTTAATTTAAGAATGTGAAATGTCAGAATAATAGTAGAGAGAATGATTTATTTCAGCTTTTATTTCTTTCATCACATTCCCAGTGGGTCAGAAGTTTACATACACTCAATTAGTATTTGGAAGCATTGCCTTTTAATTGTTTAACTTGGGTCAAACGTTTCGGGTAGCCTTCCACAAGCTTCCCACAATAAGTTGGGTGAATTTTGGCCCATTCCTCCTGACAGAGCTGGTGTAACTGAGTCAGGTTTGTAGGCCTCCTTGCTCGCACACGCTTTTTCAGTTCTGCCCACAAATGTTCTATAGGATTGAGGTCAGGGCTTTGAAATGGCCACTCCAATACCTTGACTTTGTTGTCCTTAAGCCATTTTGCCACAACTTTGGAAGTATGCTTGGGGTCATTGTCCATTTGGAAGACCCATTGCGACCAACCTTCCTGAGTGATGTCTTGAGATGTTGCTTCAATATATCCACATAATTTTCCTTCCTCATGATGCCATCTATTTTGTGAAGTGCACCAGTCCCTCCTGCAGCAAAGCACCCCCACAGCATGATGCTGCCACCCACATGCTTCACAGTTGGGATGTTGTTCTTCGGTTTGCAAGCAACCCCCTTTTTCCTCCAAACATAACGACGGTCATTATGGCCAAACAGTTCAATTTTTGTTTCCTCAGACCAGAGTACATTTCTCCAAAAAGGACGATCTTCGCCCCCCATGTGCAGTTGCAAACCGTAGTCTGGCTTTTTCATGGCGGTTTTGGAGCAGTGGCTTCTTCCTTGCTGAGCGGCCTTTAAGGTTATGTCGATATTGGACTCGTTTTTACTGTGGATATAGATACTTTTGTACCTGTTTCCTCCAGCATCTTCACAAGGTCCTTTGCTATTGTTCTGGGATTGTTTTGCACTTTTCGCACCAAAGTATGTTCATCTCTAGGAGACAGAACTCGTCTCCTTCCTGAGCGGTATGACGGCTGCGTGGTCCCATGATGTTTATACTTGCGTACTATTGTTTGTACAGATGAACGTGGTACCTTCAGGCGTTTGGAAATTCCTCCCAAGGATGAACCAGACTTGTGGAGGTCTACAATTTTTTTTCTTCTGTGGTCTTGGCTGATTTCCTTTGATTTTCCCATGATGTCAAGCAAAGAGGCACTGAGTTTGAAGGTAGGCTTTGAAATACATCCACAAAAATACGCAAAACACCAGTCTCAACGTCAACAGTGAAGAGGCGACTCCGGGATGCTGACCTTCTAGGCAGAGTTGCAAAGAAAAAGCCATATCTCAGACTGCCCATCTTAATCTTTTATTTTTATTGGCCTGTCTGAGATATTGCTTTTTCTTTGCAACTCTGCCTAGAAGGTCAGCATCCCGGAGTCGCCTCTTCACTGTTGATGTTGAGACTGGTGTTTTACGGGTACTATTTAATGAAGTTGAGGACCTGTGAGACGCCTAGACACTCTAATGCATTTGTCCTCTTGCTCAGTTGTGCACCGGGGCCTCCCACTCCTCTTTCTATTCTGGTTAGAGCCTGTTTGCGCTGTTCTGTGAAGGGAGTAGTACACAGCGTTGTACGAGATCTTCAGTTTCTTGGCAATTTCTCGCATGGAATAGCCTTCATTTCTCAGAACAAGAATATACTGACGAGTTTCAGAAGAAAGTTATTTGTTTCTGGCCATTTTGAGCCTGTAGTCGAACCCACAATTGCTGATGCTCCAGATACTCAACTAGTCTCAAGAAGGCCAGTTTTATTGCTTCTTTAATCAGCACAACAGTTTTCAGCTGTGCTAACATAATTGCAAAAGGGTTTTCTAATGATCGATTAGCCTTTTAAAATGATAAACCTGGATTAGCAAACACAACGTGCCATTAGAACACAGGACTGATGGTTGCTGATAATGGGCTTCTGTACGCCTATGTAGATATTCCATTAAAAATCAGCCATTTCCAGCTACAATAGCCATTTACAACATTAACAATGTCTACACTGTATTTCTTATCAATTTGATGTTATTTGAATGGACGAAAAAATTGCTATTCTTTCTAAATCAAGGACATTTCTAAGTGACTCCAAACTTTTGAACGGTAGTGTACATATCTACCTCAAATACAACGTACCCCTGCACATTGATCTGGTACTGGTGCTCCCTGTATATAGCTTAATTCTTGTGTATTTTTTTCCTCTTGTGTTAATATTTTAATTTGTATTATTATTTTGTAATAATAAAAACATTAGTAAGGGCTCGTAAGCAAGCATTTCACGGTAAACTCTACTATCATTGTATTCGGCGCATGTGACAAATAAAATTTGATTTAAACTACATCTCAGACAACATACACTGAAATTGACATTTTAGTTATTTAGCAGATGCTCTTACCAGAGTGACTTACAGTAGGGAGTGCATACATTTTCGCACTGTTTCCCCGTGGGAATCAAACCCACAACCCTGGCGTTGCAAGCGCCATGCTCTACCAACTGAGCCACACGGACTACACTGGCTCAACGTATGAAACTGACCCTAGTTGGTCTTTGAGGAGTACTCCATGTACCTTTTCCAAAGAGGCGGTAATATAGATATGATCATATACAGTGCCTTCAGAAAGTATTCACACCTCTTTACTTCTTCCACATTTTGTTGTGTCACAGCCTGAATTTAAAAATGTATTAAATTGAGATATTGTGTCACTGATCTACACACAATACCCCATAATGTCAAAGTGGAATTTTGTTTGTAGAATGTTTTTGAAATTAATACAAAATGTCGAGCTGAAATGTCAATAAGTATTCAACCCCTTTGTTATGGCAAGCCTAAATAAGTTCAGGAGTAAAAATGTGCTAAACAAATCACATAATAAGTTGCATGGACTCATTCTGTGTTCAATAATAGTGGTTAACATGATTTTTGAATGACTACCCCATCTCTGTACCCCACACATACAATTATCTGTAAGGTCCCTCAATTGAGTAGTGCATTTCAAGCACAGATTCAACCACAAAGACCAGGGAGGTTTTACAATTTAAAGTAGATGCTGAATATCCCTTTGAGCATGGTGAAGTTATTAATTGCACTTTGGATGGTGTATCAATACACCCAGTCACTACAAAGATACAGTCATCCTTCCTAACTCAGTTATCATAGAGGCACCATAAGGCAAATGTTGATTACAGAGTATAATGGTTGTGATATGAGAACTGAGGATGGATCAACAACATTGTAGTTACTCCACAATACTAACCTAAATGACAAAGTGAAAGGAAGGAAGTATGCACAGAATATTCCAAACATGCATCCTGTTTGCAACAAGGCACTGCAAAAATACTGCAAAAAATGTCGCAAAGAAATGAACTTTTTGTCCTGAATACAAAGTGTTATGTTTGGGGCAAATCCAACACAACACATAATAATATAATATGCCATTTAGCAGACGCTTTTATCCAAAGCGACTTAAAGTCATGCGTGCATACATTTTTGTGTATGGGTGGTCTCGGGGATCGAACCCACTACCCTGGCGTTACAAGCGCTGTGCTCTACCAGCTGAGCTACAGAGGACCTCACTGAGTACCACTCTTCATCATTCCAAGCATGGTGGTGGCTGCATCATGTTATGGGTATGCTCATCGGCAAGGACTAGGGAGTTTTTTAGAATAACAATAAACGGAATACAGCTATAAGCACAGGCAAAATCCTAGAGGAAAACCTGGTTCAGTTTGCTTTCCAACAGGCACTGGCAGACGAATTCACCTTTTAGCAGGACAATAACCTAAAACACAAGGACAAATCTACACTGGAGTTGCTTACCAAGACGACATTGAATGTTCCTGATTGGCCTAGTTAAAGTTTTGACTTAATTCAGCTTGAAAATCTATGACAAGACTTCAAAATTGTTGTCTAGCAATGATCAATAATCAACTTGACAGTGCTTGCCACAATCCAGGTGTGCAAAGCTCTTAGAGACTTACCCAAAAAGACTCACAGCTGTAATCGCCGCCAAAGGTGCTTCTACAAAGTATTTACTCGGGTGTGAATACTTATGTAAATTAGATAATTTCATTTTCAATAAATGTGCACAATAAATAAATAAAAAACACTGTCATTATGGGGTATTGTGTGTATATGGGTGAGATTTAAAAAAATATATAATCCATTTTTTAATTCAGGCTTTAACACAACAACATGTGGAAAACTGTAAGTCAAGGGGTATGAATACTTTCTGAAGGCACTGTATCTCCTTCAAAGGCACCGTCATTAATGACTTCCTCTGATCAACTGACTGTTACGTACCCCAATTACTAGCAAAGGAGAGTGCCCTGGTGGTCTACTCTGACTCTGCTGATGACCATGAGATCATCCAGTGAAAACATAACAAGAATATCTCATCTGTCTTCTGGTCGATATTCGATATAAATTGCAATATAGGCCGAGCACTATTGACTTCTCTAGAAATTATTGTCATAATGATTCTATATCGTGGAGCTGGGCCCCAATCTTTGATTACACACAAGATACCACATTATGTAAATTAGGGCTGGGCGATATGGCCAAAATATCATATCACAGTATTTTCTATTTTTTGACAGTATGACGGTATTAGATGGTTTTTATGTTTCCGAGTAATTAAAGCTCTAAATATGCTTTATGGGTAGTGCATGACACTAGGATGGCAACACATTTATATTAAGTGGATTTAATGGGCTTTCTCCATTATGATTGTTTTATACTGGTCAACCAAACCTGACAATGTAGTAGTCCGTCCTATTTGTAGAACATTTCATAGGAATCAAATTCCTCTTTTGTAGCCTCAAACTCTGGTACTCACCCAGTGGTTGACATTTGCATGGTTATTTGTTTAACTCCAGCATTCACTTGTATTCCTTAATTTCCAGCATTTTCATTAATTTCTTCATTTTCTGCTCTCATGCACGTAACTGTTAGAGACCCCCTCATGCCTTGCTCAACTTTTTCCCCCTTTTTTTTTAGGTTTGGCCCGGTCTTCAGGGGCCGTGGTTTGAGAAGGGAAAAGCAGTTGAGCAAGGCTTGTGGAGAAAGGAGAAACACGCAGTCTTCTCTGTTTCTCTCTCCTCTCAAGTATGTGTACTAACTTGGAACAAATAAAATAGTACAGTCAAATTTAACATGGTCAATTCATAAGCACGAATAAGAAATATATAGAAATTATGTTTTTTCAAATGAAGAAAGTTTCTATTGCAAAGTGACGAAATGTGCATCTCTCGTATGAGTTTTATTTCTCAAAATGAGTGATATTTGGTAACGGTTATATTGGGCTCAATTCTGAGAGATTGAAGACACCTTTGGTAGTGTTATTCACGTCATCATTAACTTACAGACGTACGAGATACACTATATATAGAAATGTATGTGGACACCCCTTCAAATTAGTGGATTCGGCTATTTCAGCCTCAAACATTGCTGACAGGTGTATAAAATCGAGCACACAGCCATGCAATCTCCATAGACAAACATTGGCAGGAGAATGGCCTAACTGAAACGTGGCACCGTCATAGGATGCCACCTTTCCAACAAGTAAATTCGTCAAATTTCTGCCCTGCTAGAGCTACGCCGGTTAACTGTAAGTGCTTTTATTGTGAAGTGGAAACGTCTAGAAACAACAACGGCTCAGCCAGAAAGTGGTGGGCCACAAAAGGTCACAGAAGGGGACTGCCGAGTGCTGAAGCACGTCAAAATCGCCTGTCCTCGGTTGCAACACTCACTATCGAGTTCCAAACTGCCTCTGGAAGCAACGTCAGCACAAGAACTGTTCATCGGGAGCTTCACGAAACGGGTTTCCATGGCCGAGCAGCCGCAAACAAGCCTAAGATCACCATGCGCAATGCCAAGCGTTCGGCTGAAGTGGTATAAAGCTCGCCGCCATTAGACTCTGGAGCAGTGGAAACGCGTTCTCTGGAGTGATGAATCACGCTTCACCATCTGGTAGTCCAATGGACAAATCTGGGTTTGGTGGATGCCATGAGAACGCTACCTGCCCCAATGCATAGTGCCAACTGTAAAGTTTGGTGGAGGAGGAATAATGGTCTGGGGCTGTTTTTCATGGTTCGGGCTAGGCCACTTAGTTCGAGTAAAGGGAAATCTTAACTCTACAGCATACAATTACATTCTAGACGATGCTGTGCTTTCAACTTTGTGGCAACAGTTTGGGTAAGGCCCTTTCCTGTTTCATCCTGACAATACCCTGTGCCCAAAGCGAGGTCCATACAGAAATGTTTTGTCAAGATCGGTGTGGAAGAACTTGACTGGCCTGCACAGAACCCTAACCTCAACCCTATCGAACAACTTTTGGATGAATTGGAACGCCGACTGCGAGCCAGGATGTTCCCCATGATGAAAGGGTGCATGACTGAAAACGTTTGGGAAGCACTGATCTAGCCAATGATGTGCACAAATACAGATGGACAACCCCATGCTTCAGCCTATTTATTTATAGCCACCATGATGCATCAGTTGGACTGATAATGCATATTCCTAAATAACACAGCAGCCTGATAATATGGACCAATTAGGCTCATTTCTGGAGTGAAAAATAATGTTTTAGATGGTCTCAGCATCATTTTATTTTCATTAATTTTGGATTAGAAAAGTCTCCAGAACAGACTTTTGTGTTTAGTGAGTACGCCAGATCAGAGGCAGTAGGGATGACCAGGGATGTTCTCTTGATAAGTGCTTGAATTGGACCGTTTTCCTGTCCTGCTAAGCATTCAAAATATAACGAGTACTTTTCGGTGTCAGTAAAAGCAAAAGTTGTCAAAAATAGAAATAGTAAAGTAAAGTACAGATACCCCGAAAAACTACTTAAGTAGTACTTTGAAGTATTTTTACTTAAGTACTTTACACCACTGTTAATAACAAACTTGTATGCCATCTGTAAATACGAATGCAATTGTTAAATTACGAGCCTAGTTGGTTTAGCCAAAGAAAAAGACAGCAACCTTCCCGCTAGCCATGATTGGCTGAGATAATGAGTAGGCTGGACATGCCGAGAGATGAGTTCGGATTGGTCTGCCATGTAGCAAGCTTCTGTCTATCTGAGCTGGTCAGTATGTGTAGGTAATCCTGTCTAACGCTTCTTTTTTATATATATCGCTTAGTAGAACTACATAAGTGTTGCTCTCCACTTTCTGGAGGACCGAGTTTAAAATCAGTGGAATTAGAGTATGATAGCTAAGGAGATGGAGAAAACACCTGTCTACGGATTACATCTTCAAACTAAGGGCAACCATGGCATCTGTGACAGTGAGAGAGACGCGTCCATCCATGTATACGGGTAAGATAGTCTAGCTAGCTACAGTTTCAGATATTACACGTTTCTAATTTAGTCAGAAATTCATTTTCATTTCAAGTTAATGTGTACTGTTAGCTAGCTAGCTAATGTTAGCTGACTGGCTCGCTAGCTAACGTTACATGTATGATCTGTGTAGTAATATTATTCGTATCTCAGAGCCATTTGCTTTGCTAGTTATAGCCTAATGTTAGCTAGCTAACATTGATCCTGGATGGTTAGCTACTTGCAGATTCATGCAGGGTAGTAACGTCATGAGTTGGGATTATGGTTCATTGTTTAGCTAGCTAGCTAGCGAGCTACATGTCTTAACAAAATACTCCACTATGCAAGTAATCATTTCAATAGAATGTTAATGATGTCACTGCGACAACTGTTGATAGACGTAGCTGGTAAATTCGCTCTGACGAGAGTGCTCGGCTATCTACTTTCGATTTCAGAGCACTCTCGTCAGAGTGTGCCAGAGCGCAGAATAACTGACCAATTTACGAATGCTCAACACCCGTTGAATATGGCCGGTGTCAGTAAATGTTGGCAAAAAAGTGTAATTAAATTGTTGCCAGCAGCACAGTTGCAGTCACCAACGCTCTGGATAACATAAAAACAGCCTAACCAGCTCTGCTAGGGCGAGTAAAATGGTCAGAGTGAGCTGTTCTCTCATTTGTGTCTGGAAGTAGCTAGAAAGCTAGCCAACGTGCTCAGATCAACTACATTTTACATTTTAGTCATTTAGCAAAAGCTCTTAACCAGAGCGACTTACAGTTAGTGAGTGCATACATTTTCATACTGGCTATTAACTATTAAAAGAGATGTGTGGGGCTTAAGCTTAAGAGGGTGTGAATGATGCTGAATCGGTGTAGACAAAGAAGAGCTCTCCAGTAAGTGTACCAAAACATTCAAAGGCCATTTTCTCAAAAGTGAGGTTACAAGTTTATCAACTTTCAAAGCAGAATTACTTTCCCATTGTTCCTCAACTGTAGTGTATGATATACCATTTTCTAGCTCTGAGTCTCTACACAATTTAAAATTTTGCTACGTAAGACCAAAACGAGCCGGTCGGTCACATATATGCAACACATTTTCCACCAACAGGTTTCTGTTCCAATAAACCACGCAACCAATAAACAAAACATACTGACGTCGGGCACTTCAATATCTTGGTTTGCGTTTTGAACACTACAATAAATAGACTATGTCAATCTAGACAAACAGAAAACACATCCCTTCTTACCATGTAGGCATACCCAGTATCGAAGGCTTGGCTTCAAATGGTAAACGTTTTGGTGGTTTTTAACAGATGTCTCTTTCTATTCATCAAATTGCCGCTGCACAGTTTGGATTAATTGATTGATTTTATTTGTCTGTAAAAATATATACCGTACATAAAGACAGGGTAAAGCGACTAGGCATGGGGATAGATAATAATAACAGTAAGAATAAAGAACAGAGTAGCAGCATGTGATGAGTGTGATCAGGCCTAACATCGTCATGTCATCAGCAAACTTGATGATGATGTTGGAGTTGTGTGCAGTGTTAATTTTGGCTCTCTTTTTTTTATTTAGTCTAGTCTTAGTCATTTTGACTAAAATATAATTAAGTCAAATTTTTGTCATTTGAATAATAATTTAGTCGTTATTGTCAAAATGACAAAAACAGTGGCCATTTTAGTCAACTAAATGCCCTTTCTTTTTAGTAATATTTCAGACACATCATATTTGTATTGCCTCATTAACCTATTGTCACGGTTTACTAAGCCAGAACCCAGAAGCAGACCAGGACAAGGTAAGTGGTGTCAAAGGTGAGTGTTTATTTAACTGATCCACGAGTGCTGCTGAATAATCCAGGGAACAGAGCGGGCGGCGTGGATGAGTTGTTGAGGGTGCAGTAGTTGATCCAATGATGGCTCGGCAGCCGCCGACCATCAGGCAGAGGTTGGGTGAAGGTTCCGGACGAGTGATGTTCATGGCTAACGATCCGGCAGGGAATGGATGTTAGGCCAGAGCCTAAGAAGGGTGATGATCAGGACCAGGTGTGCAGATTGCTGATGGGATGCAGGTGCGGAAATCAAGAGAGCTCCCGCCTAGCAACGTTGCCCGGCAACCAGGCAGGGAGCGTTCCAGAACCCTCGGGAAACTGGAGATCACGAGCAGAAAAACTAGTACACAGACAGGACCCGACTCAGACTGCCGGGATCGTTACAGTACCCCCCCTCCGACGAACGCCACCGGGCGGACTCCCCGGAGCGCCAGGATGGAGGCGGTAGAAGTCACGAATGAGGTCAGCATCTAGGATCTGTCGCCGCGGAATCCAACTCCTCTCTTCAGGACCATACCCCTCCCAGTCCACGAGATACTGGAAACCCCGGCCCCGCCGTCTGGAGTCCATGATGCGTCGCACCGTGTAGGCAGGACCACCTCCGATCATCCGAGGAGGAGGAGGAGGAGGCGGAGGAGGCAACAGAGGACTGAGGAAAACAGGCTTGAGGCAGGAGACATGAAAGGTGGGATGGACTCTGAGCGTCCTCGGTAGTTTGAGTCGAACTGCCACCGGATTGATCACCTTCTCCACCACAAACGGACCAATGAACTTCGGTAACAACTTCCTAGACTCAGTCCGTAAAGGAAGATCCCGTGTGGCCAACCAGACCCTATCTCCGATGGTATAGGTGGGAGCGGGGATCCGGCGACGATTCGCCTGGAGCTGATACCGGTCCGAAACTCTAAGGAGTGCCTTTCTGGCCCGATGCCAGGTCCGGTGGCACCGACGAATATGGGCCTGAACAGAAGGCACTGAGAGCTCCTTCTCCTGAGAAGGGAACAAGGGAGGTTGGTAGCCATACAGGCACTGGAAGGGAGACATCCCAGTGGCAGATGTAGGGAGAGTATTGTGGGCATACTCAACCCAAGGCAACTGAGAGACCCAGGAGGTGGGGTTGGAGGAGACCAGGCAGCGTAGCGTGGATTCCATCTTCTGGTTGGCTCTCTCCGCCTGACCATTAGATTGGGGGTGAAAACCAGATGTGAGGCTGACTGTAGCTCCAATGGCCAAACAGAAGGACTTCCAGACAGCAGAGGTAAACTGAGGGCCACGGTCGGAAACGATATCACTGGGCAAACCGTGGACCCTGAAAACCTCCCTAACCAGGATCTCGGACGTCTCCGAGGCAGAGGGAAGCTTGGCAATAGGCACAAAGTGGGCGAACTTGCTGAATCTGTCCACGATAGTCAGAACGACCGTGTTTCCCTCAGAAACGGGCAACCCAGTGACAAAGTCCAGGGCCAGATGCGACCATGGTCGCGGGGAATAGGAAGGGGGTGAAGTAGTCCAGAGCTGGGCCGATTGGTACTCTTATTCTGCGCACACACTGGACAGGCAGCAACATAACCCCGAGTATCCTCGGCCATGGCAGGCCACCAAAAACGTCTGCGAAGAAACGCCATCGTCCGAGCCACGCCAGGGTGACAAGCCATCTTGCTGGCGTGGGACCATTTGAGGACAGCAGGACGAACCGACTCAGGCACAAACAACCGACCGGGTGGACCGTTACCGGGACCGGGCTGCGTCCGAAGGGCCGCCATCACCTCCTCCTCAATCTTCCACCTAACAGCTCCCACGACGCAGTTCCGGGGAGAATTGTCTCTGTCTTGGACACACTCTCCTCCGTCTTGGAGAACATCCGGGACAAGGCGTCCGCCTTGCCGTTCTTAGATCCAGGTCGGAACGTCAGGGAAAAAATTGAATCGTCCGAAAAACAACGCCCACCTGGCCTGACGGGAGTTGAGACGTCTAGCCGATTGCACGTAAGCAAGATTCTTGTGGTCAGTCCAGACAATAAACGGTTGCTCCGCCCCCTCCAACCAGTGGCGCCACTCCTCCAAGGCAAGTTTCACCGCGAGAAGCTCCCGGTTACCCACATCGTAATTCCTCTCCGCAGGCGAAAGGCGACGAGAGTAGTAGGCGCAGGGATGGAGTTTACTGTCCGTGGAGCATCGCTGCGACAGGATGGCGCCAACTCCCACATCAGAGGCGTCCACTTCAACGACGAACTGACGGGCCGTGTCCGGCTGAGAGAGAATCGGTGCGTTGGTGAATCGCCTCTTCAAATCCAGAAACGCTCGATCCGCCTCCGGATTCCACTTGAAGGTCCTGATACTGGAAGTCAAGGCAGTTAACGGAGCGGCCACACGGCTGTAATCCCGGATGAATCTGCGGTAGAAATCGCAAACCCCAAAAATCTCTGGAGCTGCAATCTCGTACCGGGCTGGGCCCATTCCAGAACCGCTCTAACCTTCTCCTGGTCCATCCTAATCTCTCCCCTGGAGATGATGTACCCGAGAAAGGATGTCGTGTGGGCGTGAAACTCGCACTTCTCGGCCTTCACGAACAGGCGATTCTCCAACAATCGCTGCAGAACCTGCCGGACATGCTGGACGTGGTCGGAAGGTTCCTTCGAGAAGATCAGAATGTCATCCAGGTAAACAAACACAAAGAGACCGATCATATCTCTCAGGACGTCGTTCACCATACTCTGGAATACCGCTGGAGCATTGGTCAGTCCAAACGGCATCACCTGATACTCGAAGTGACCCATCGGTGTATTGAAACCCGTCAACCACTCGTCCCCCTCTCTGATCCGGACCATGTGATACGCATTGCGTAGGTCTAGCTTGGTGAACACCGTAGCACCCTGTAAGGAGTCGAAGGCAGAACTCATCAAGGGCAGGGGATACTTGTTCTTGACCGTGATGTCATTCAACCCCGATAATCAATACACGGTCGAAGAGAGCCATCCTTCTTACCCACAAAGAAGAATCCTGCCCCCCAGGGGTGATGACGAGGGACGAACGAGACCAGCAGCTAGGGACTCCTTGATGTAGGTCTCCAAAGCCTCACGTTCAGGTCGGGAGATACTGTATAACCTTCCCTTGGGGTAGACAGCTCCAGGGAACAGGTTGATGGCACAATCATATGGTCGGTGGGGAGGGGAGTGACAGAGCCTTCTGCTTACTGAACACTTCCCCCAAATCGTGATATGTCTCGGGAACCAGGGACAAATCTGGGGGGTTTAGCCTCAATCACCTGACTGGGAACCGAATGGGGACAGGCAGTCTTGAGACAGTTAGCATGACAATCAAGGCTCCAACTCGTTACCTTGCCCGTCACCCAATCGAACGTGGGATTGTGTTCCTTCAGCCAGGGGTATCCAAGGACCAGAGGAACATGGGAAGACGGCAGAATGAAGAATGAAATCATCTCCGAATGATTCCCGACAACAGCATCTTAACCGGTTCAGTCCTCATCGTGATACGTGCCAGACTACTGCCGTTCAGAGTGGTCGCTTCAATGGCTTCCGGCAATTGCTCCTTGGAAAGCCCCAGCTGTTCCACCAACTCGGCATCAAGAAAGCTTCCATCGGCACCTGAATCGATAAAAGCGTTAATCGCTAAGCTCTGATTCCTGTTCATAAGGGTAGCCGGGAAACGGGGTCTGACAGAGGTATTGAGAGGTCGAAACTGGCTCGCTAAAAGTCCTCCCAACTTTAGCGAGCCGCGCAGTTTGACGACCGCCGGGAACAGGTGGCGAGGTAATGTCCCGAACCACCACAGTAGAGGCAACAGTTAGTCCTACGTCTGAGTTGGCGTTCCTCCTTGGTTAACCCGTGCCGCCCTACTTGCATTGGTTCAGAATCGGGAGACAGGACCTCTCCACTAATCCTGTGTGGTGGACGATGATCGACGTATTCTGGTCCAATCCCCGACCCGACTGGAACCTGAGAAGCTGATCGATTGGACGGAACCCATTGCTTCTCCCTCCTTCGCTCTCGGACTCGATTATCCACCCGAATAGACAAGGCTACCAAGCTGTCCAGGTCACTAGGCTCCGGATAGGAGATCAACTCATCCTTGAGCTGCTCCGACAGACCCTGGTAAAAGGCCGCTTGCAGAGACTCCTCATTCCACCCACTCTCCACAGCCAACGTCTTGAACTCGATCACGAAGTCGGCCACGCTGCAGTTCCTTGGTGAAGCGAAAACAGGCGCCTAGCTGCGTCCCCTCCTCGGACGGAATGGTCGAAGAGCTTCCTCATCTCGGCCGTGAACCCCTGGTATGAAGCCATGCAGGGGTCTTGTCGTTCCCAAACGGCTGAAGCCCACTCCAGCGCTCGACCACGCAGCAACTCAATCACAAAGGCTATCCTAGCCTTGTCTGTGGCATAAGAGTAGGGCTGTAGATCGAACACTAACCCACACTGCATAAGGAAAGAACGGCATCGTCCCAGCTCCCCCTCATATTTATCCGGCGCCGGAACCTTGGGCTCACGGAAGGACACAGCTCCAGAAGCGGCAGGCGAGATGGGTGAAACCGGTAGTGGATCCTCCACCGGAAACTTGCGCTGATTCTGGACCTCCGTCAGACCGGTAGAAAGGTTCCGAACTGCCAACGCGATCTCCTGTAGCTCCGTGCTATGATGGCCCAACATCTTCTCCTGATGGGTAATGGCATGGCGAACAGAGTCCAGGTCCGCTGGGTTCATTACTGGCCGGATCGTTCTGTCACGGTTTACTAAGCCAGAACCCAGAAGCAGACCAGGACAAGGTAAGTGGTGTCAAAGGTGAGTGTTTATTTAACTGATCCACGAGTGCTGCTGAATAATCCAGGGAACAGAGCGGGCGGCGTGGATGAGTTGTTGAGGGTGCAGTAGTTGATCCAATGATGGCTCGGCAGCCGCCGACCATCAGGCAGAGGTTGGGTGAAGGTTCCGGACGAGTGATGTTCATGGCTAACGATCCGGCAGGGAATGGATGTTAGGCCAGAGCCTAAGAAGGGTGATGATCAGGACCAGGTGTGCAGATTGCTGATGGGATGCAGGTGCGGAAATCAAGAGAGCTCCCGCCTAGCAACGTTGCCCGGCAACCAGGCAGGGAGCGTTCCAGAACCCTCGGGAAACTGGAGATCACGAGCAGAAAAACTAGTACACAGACAGGACCCGACTCAGACTGCCGGGATCGTTACACCTATAGTAAACACAAATCACTGACTTCCATGTGCACAAACATACATAGCCTTGCCCTATCAACATATTTTTCTGCATAACATTTTATCGCATGATTTACTTCCTAACAGTGAAATTGGCAGAAAAACACATTACTCGGCAGCAGATTTTTTAATCACACACCTTGACAGGGCTCCAGACTAACATTTTTTTCAGTGGCACCAGCCCATGATTTGGTCGCACAAATGTTTTTCTGCAGCATCACGCAATAGAACAAATTTGTTATCATTCACAGTGCTTTAGAGATGGTAGGCTATTCAAGTAATATGTTGTTTCAGCTAACATGTCCAAGCAGGAATGCTTGATTCAAGATATTTTTATGTGCAACCTAATCCAGTGATTGTCATGAATTGACAATAGTGTATTGTTGTTTTATATATATATATATTACTGTAAAAATAGGGCTCAATTATTTCAATAGAGATGAACTTGCCTGCATCTTTATGTGCACTAATATCATAGGCTAATATATTTTGGGGCTTATTCACCACGTGAAAACTCAAAACACATTAGCTAGATCACTAATACTAAATATAATACCCACTGCTAGTAGTCATATATTAATCTAACAGTAAATGTAATGTCCTAAAAAAAACTATGCAGTTGCAGCCCTACTACCCTATGCACTCGCAATGGCCGATGCGCAATTGCGCATTTCGCGCACTTCGTATCTTAAAGCAATATCAAATATCCCGGTTGTAAAATAGTTACTATTGAGCTCAATATTAAGAGATGACAAATTAAAACTATAGCCACAGAAAGCTGCGGACAACAGTAGTTGCTTCCAAATATGTATTTCCCGCAATTGAATTTTGAAATCAGAATCCTTTTTTCTCTCTCCAGGAGCGCACATCAAGTGGCCGCTCATCACAGTAGCAGGCCCCAGCGGAATAGGCCCCAGCGGAACAGGCCCAGGGGCTGACACTTTCATTACAGGAATCATGAGGATAATGCACTTTAAATCATGGTTTTAGCCAACCAAAAAATAGGAAGTTTTGAAACTTTTCAGTGAGGTGACCATGTAATGAATGTTCAGCACGCGACCAATTACACATTTTACTCGCACAGCCAAGTCAAAGGGTCGCAAAAGGCCACTCAATGGTTGCAGTCTGGAGCCCTGCCTCTTGACATACTGTAGCTATATTGTAATCGAAGTTGTGTCATAAGTAGTGGTCTGATAAGTTGCAGCAAACTACTATCTTGCATTATCAATCTGTTATTAACCTACCTGAGCATAGCGCTTTCAGATGTCTCCTGAGGTCGGTAATATTTTTCCCCGTCAAGTTGTGGGTGCAAATGCTGTCTTCTCCCGTGGAAATGTTGCATTCAGTGCTTAATTTGTAAATCAGCAGGTCCCGGAACACATAGTGAGTGTGAAAGAGGGGGTTATCCGGGGGTCTCTGAGGTACCGGAACACATTTAGATTTTTTTTGGTCAAACACAACTTTGCAGCGCAGCAGACAGAGTAAACAGCCAAGTAGCCTACTATATATGGTGGTGAAACAGACAGCACTCTCCAAGGTGCTGATTAATTCAAAGCATTTTAGACATCACTGCAGTATGTCTCCATACTTGAGTATAGCTGTGGGGTTTACACAAGTCCGAATTTCTTATAGCCTAATTTTCTAGACATCAATATACAGCAAACATTTTAGACGTCACTGCAGAACAACGGCCATATGCATATGCAGACCAGAATTTCATATAATTTTCAAGACATCAATGTAGCAGTAGAACAAATATCACAATATCTGAATATAACTTCAAATAAAATAAATAAATGTAGGCTACAGCAGAACACACAACGCACATATTCAGATTAACTTTACAGTACAGAACAAGTTTGTAAATAAAAAATATATATCCTACCTTAGTTTTCAAAACCTCACACGACTCCTCTCCCCATGTCAAGTCAATTTAACTCCTGACAGTCAATTTCTTGCTCAAAGCCATGAGCGGGCCTGTGGCTGTGAAGTTTAGCCTCCTTCTAAGGCTGTTCGGAAGACTGGCTGTAGTCAATTTTTTTTCATTTTGAGTGTTAACTATAACCTGGGTGTCCTCTTTAACCTTGTCTACAAGGCTTGCTGCCACAAAATGCGCCTTGGTTCGGGCATGTTCAAAAACCTTTTTTCTGAGGGCTCTTTGTTAATTTTTTTACATCTGTACACCCACTCTTTTGCTAGTTTAATCCCTCCAGTCGTTTCTAGACCCAAGCTCCCTACCTTTTTGAATATTTTGTACAGCCTAGCTTTGAATTCTGCATGACAAGCCAGGGGTTATACGTTTGGTTGTTCTTGAACTGCAAATTGCACCTGCTCTGAGCACTTCGTCGTGGATGATGCAGGATAGGATGATTACACAGAAGGATCATCACGCTTTTACATGATGGTGTTTCTGGGGGGCGGGAGAAATAACGAGGATGCAACATAATTTAACGCTAATCGCTTGTATTAGAATGTTTACAGTGTGAACAGTGAATCAATTAATAAATCATGCCGCGAGAGGTACCAGATCCGGGCAAATAGGTGCCGGAACAAACAAAGTCAAATCTGAGAGGTGCCAGATCCTGTTCCACTGGTTGAATTCAGTCTTTTTTGAATCTACACGATAAGTAAAGTGGCTTCAAACATCGCCCTTTTTTCTAACAGGAGCTTTTACCACTGGGAGAGTAGCCATGGCTTGTGCCTTAATTGCAACAATGATTTGTTTGCTGCCAGATTGTAAATAACAATGCAAAGATATCAATCTCTCCAAAAACTCTTGTCCTGTCCATTTACTAGTCAGATTCTAGTCACAGAGATAATTTAGTTTAGTCTTGTTTTCATCAACCCAAATGAAACATCATTTTCATTTAGTTATATTTTTTTCTGGGTCTATTTAGTCAGCTATCGTCTCATCAATTGCCACTGACAAATAGGTGTTTGACTAATATTTCCATCACTATTTTAGTTTACAAAATTAACACTGGTTGTGCATGGCCACACAGTCGTGTGTGAACAAGGTATACAGGAGAGGACTTAGCACGCACCCCTGAGGGACCCCCGTGTTGAGGGTCAGAGTGGCGGAGGTGTTGTTGCCTACCCTCACCACCTGGGGCTGGCCCATCATAAGTCCAGGATCCAGTTGCAGAGGAAGGTGTTCAGTCCCAGGGTCCTGAGCTTGATGATGAGCTTGGAGGCGACTATGGTGTTGAACTATAAGTCTATAAATAGCCTTCTCACATAGTTATTTCCCCTCTTGTCCAGGTGGGTGAGGGCAGTGTGAAGTGCAATTGAGATTGGGTATTCTGTGGATCTGTTGGGACATTATGCGAATTGGAGTGGGTCCAGGGTGTCTGGGCTGATGGTGTTGATGTGTGACCAGCCTTTCAAAGCACTTCATAATTACAGATGTGAGTGCTAGAGGATGACAGACATTTAGGCAGGTTACTATGGAGTTCTTGCGAACAGGGACAAAAGTGGTCAGCTTGAAACATGTTGGGATTACAGACTGCCACAACGAGAGATTGAAAATGTCAGTGAAGACACTTACAACCTTGTCTACGCATGCTCTGAGAACGTACCCTGGCATTCCGTCTGGCACGGCGGCCTTGAGAGTGTTAACCTGTTTAAAAGTTTTACTCACATCGGCCACGGAGAGCGAGATCACACAGTCATCCAGAACAACAGGGGCTTTCATGAAGGACTCTGTGTTGTTTTCCTCGAAGCGAGCATAAAAGGCATTTAGCTAGTTAGGGAGATCTGCGTCACTGGGCATCTCACATCTGGTTTCCCTTTGTAATCCGTTATCGTCTGCAAGCGCTGCCACATCCGATGAGTGTCGGAGCCGGTGTAACAGGATTCCACCATCCTCCTATATTGTTCTTTTGCATGTTTGATGTCTCGTTGGAGGTTGTAGCCTAGCATCTGCTTCATCGGACCACTTCCGTATTGAGTGCGCCACTGGCACTTCCTGTTTGAGCTTTTGTTTTTAAACAGGAAGCAGGAGGATAGAGTCATGGTCTGATTTGCTGAAGGGAGGGCGAGGGAGGGCCTTGTATGCAATTCTGTGGGTAGAATAAAAGGGCTCTAAAATTTTAGCGCCCCTAGTGGTGCAGGAGACATGTTCATACTAGTGAGGTAGAATGGTTTAAGTCTCCCAGTGTTAAAGTCTCTGCCCACTAGAAATCCTGCCTCTGGGTGTGCGGTTTCTTATTTGTTTATGGCCCAATACAGAGTGCCAAAGTGGTGTTGGCTTGTGGAGGGATGTAGACATCTGTGATAATTATGGATGAGAACTCTTGGTAGATAAAAAGCTCTGCAGCTTACCATGAGGTATTCTATATCAGGTGAGCAAAAGCTCAGGATTTCCGTCACACGGGAAGCAGTGCACCAGTTGTTGTTTATGAAGAGGCACACCCCTCCCCCTTTGGGCTTGCCTGAGGCTGCCGTCATCCAATCGTGCCACTGAATAGAGAAACCACTGAGTTCTATGTTGATAGATTAAGCCAGCCAATTTTCTGCAAGACATATACTATTTCAGTTTTTCCAAGTCTCTCTGATAGGACTCTCGAATGAAGCTCATCCATCTTATTCTCCAGTCTACTGGATTTGAAGTCAAAATCGAGGTTAGTAACTGTCAATCTGATGTCCAAAAGGGCTTGGCGGTCATATGTGATAATAGTATGAACTTTCTGTACAAATAAAGTAAAGATAAACATGAAAAAAGGTACTACATAGCAAAGTTGGGTTGGAACTAGTAAGATGACGGCCTTCTCCATCGGCACCATCTTTTCATATTTACATGAAAAGAGAACAGGGCTGTGACGGTCATGGAATTTTAGATGACGGTTATTGGTCAGCCAAATGACTACAGTCTCTGTAATAACCGTTTGAATACCGATATATATACAGTGGGGAGAACAAGTATTTGATACACTGCCGATTTTGCAGGTTTTCCTACTTACAAAGCATGTAGAGGTCTGTAATTTTATCATAGGTACACTTCAACTGTGAGAGACGGAATCTAAAACAAAAATCCCGAAAATCACATTGTATGATCTTTAAGTAATTAATTTTTACATTTTATTGCATGACATAAGTATTTGATACATCATAAAAGCAGAACTTAATATTTGGTACAGAAACCTTTGTTTGCAATTACAGAGATCATATGTTTCCTGTAGGTCTTGACCAGGTTTGCACACACTGCAGCAGGGATTTTGGCCCACTCCTCCATACAGACCTCCAGATCCTTCAGGTTTCGGGGCTGTCGCTGGGCAATACGGACTTTCAGCTCCCTCCAAAGATTTTTACTGAGGGAAGGAGGTTGTTGGCCAAGATCTTGTGATACATGGCCCCATCCATCCTTCCCTCAATACGGTGCAGTCATCCTGTCCCCTTTGCAGAAAAGCATCCCCAAAGAATGATGTTTCCACCTCCATGCTTCACGGTTGGGATGGTGTTCTTGGGGTTGTACTCATCCTTCTTCTTCCTCCAAACACGGTGAGTGGAGTTTAGACCAAAAAGCTCTATTTTTGTCTCATCAGACCACATGACCTTCTCCCATTCCTCCTCTGGATCATCCAGATGGTCATTGGCAAACTTCAGACGGGACATGCACTGGCTTGAGCAGGGGGACCTTACGTGCGCTGCAGGATTTTAATCCATGACGGCGTAGTTTGTCTACAATTTTATCCCTGATGTCGTTATACAGCTCTCTGGTCTTGGCCATTGTGGAGAGGTTGGAGTCTGTTTGATTGAGTGTGTGGACAGGTGTCTTTTATACAGGTAACGAGTTCAAACAGGTGCAGTTAATACAGGTAATGAGTGGAGAACAGGAGGGCTTCTTAAAGAAAAACTAACAGGTCTGTGAGAGCCGGAATTCTTACTGGTTGGTAGGTGATCAAATACTTATGTCATGCAATAAAATGCAAATGAATTACTTAAAAATCATACAATGTGATTTTCTGGATTTTTGTTTTAGATTCCGTCTCTCACAGTTGAAGTGTACCTATGATAAAAATTACAGACCTCTACATGCTTTGTAAGTAGGAAAACCTGCAAAATCGGCAGTGCATCAAATACTTGTTCTCCCCACTGTATATATATATATATATATATATATATATATATATATATATATATATATATATATATATTAATGTATATTTATATATATATATATATAAAAGACGCACATTTGCTCCTCTCCTCCACTCCTGACTGCATGTGATGCTGCTGAAGGGAGGGGGGCGTTGCATAGGCAACCAAAGACTTGTTTGCTACAACACCTTGCTTGTTTCAGCAAGGAGCAACAAAGTTTCCTCACGTTGTAGAGTCATTGTTACAGCAGAAACGGACTCAACCGCACAAATGCCCAGCTGTCCCATATTCAGTCAGCTGTTCGTTCCACACAAAAAAAACTGGTTATGACGGTTATTTTATTTTCATGATGGTCTTCATCCATAACCGTCGGTTATACAGTAATTGTGCTAGCCCTAACAGAAAAGCAATAGAAATCAATGCAAAATTATATACAGTACACAATATTATTGATTGAGAGCAAAAATACAAAATGGATGCCACATAGACCTTACCAGAGACACAGAGTCCTTCATAGGGCTGTGCATTGCCATTGCGCTTGTATTGTTTATGAAGCTGGTTGATTTCATGAAGTTTGACAAGGACGTGACCTGCTCTGGGCTGTGACAGAGAAAGTGCACTAATAGGAATGCTACTGTAGGGACAGATCACACAGATTTAGCTTGTTCAGTGGTTCTACAAAAGTATGACCATACTGTACACATTTATGAATACATCTCATTTGAAGAAAGGGTGCCAGTTCAAATCAAATCAAATCAAATTTTATTGGTCACATGCGCCGAATACAACAGGTGCAGACATTACAGTGAAATGCTTACTTACAGCCCTTAACCAACAGTGCATTTATTTTAAACAAAAAAGTAAGAATAAAACAACAACAAAAAAAGTGTTGAGAAAAAAAGAGCAGAAGTAAAATAAAGTGACAGTAGGGAGGCTATATATACAGTAAAATAAAGTGACTATATATACAGGGGGGTACCGTTGCATAGTCAATGTGCGTAGTTGAATTCATGTTCATCACAGATATTTAAATATATAATCTATATAATACATGAGGGACTATGGTTGAGTGGACATATGAAAGACAGGCACGTCAGTAGCTTGTTGTTGGCCTTGTTGTCAGAAGTATACAATTTCCTGTTATTTCTGGAGGAGTTTTAGGGTTCGTGGCTTTGCGCATCATTTAACCTTCATGCTACCGACTGGGGTAATTTTGACTCCAGAGTAGAGCTGGGCAATATGTGCAAAAAATACTTATTGGAATAAATTGACTGAATTGATGCGATAACGATAAATAGAATGATAAGTTTACAACATTGTGTGCCACAGTCTTTTTTAAATTATCCTTTAAAAGATTACTACTAGTTCGATGGTTGTAGCCATCAATTGTCCCATTAATAATCACCCATATTAGCAAACTTATTTCATTTCAAACTTTACATTTCTCTAGTATAGGCTACTTATCGTAATGAACGATATCAGAAAAATGCCTGCGATAAGTGGTTGGTATGGTCGGTGTCGATAATTTACAGTTTATTGTCCCAGCTCAACCTGAGATGCATATATTTGATCATAACCAAAGGTGGTCTATTAAATTATTTAAATATTTATTGACTTTAACTCATCTAAATCATTGTTTAGTGTTTCTGTATCAACATGGACTTTTAAAAAATGTATCCTTTCAGATAATTTTGACCCCAGCCAAAAACACCTAATTCTGCCTATAGTAATTTGATAAATGGGACCTTTATTTGAATCTAGGTTTCTCTGGAGGCATACAAGTTATCCATACCACCAGAGGGTGGAGGGGGACCTGTATCAGTGATTTTGACCAGATAGACAGATCATCTGCAAAGATATAGCTCCCCATGTAAGATTGTACTTTTCTATACAACGTATCGACTGTGTACAAAACTGTGTACAAAACCCAAAGTACCTTATTTTTGTGCATATAAAAATGTGCCAATGGTATACAAAGTCTGCCAATGGTATAAATACTTATTGGTGCTGAAGGAGCACCTTATGTACTCTCATATGGTTATAACCGGTTATAACTAGGTATGACCCTGTACAAAATCTAAATTACCTCATATATGCTTGGTTGCAGCTTATAAAAGTCTGTTAGTGCTATGAATACTTGGTAGAACTGTATTACAGAAACCAGCTAGTACCCTCTATATGTAAACATACTGCTGTATTGGTGTGTATTCTCTGAAAAGTTGTTATTCTGGTATTTATTATATAAATACCAGAATTCTTACAATATCCTCCAATATTCTAAATGTGCAACTCATGATATTTTGGGTGCTATACCATTTGGTTTGAAGTGACTTAGAGGATTTGGGCGTGATTTTTTAAGCTTCCTGCCCTGACCACTACGACTAGCATGTGAATGCTGTCTGTAAGGTACATACATAAAGGAAACTAACACATATTTTTGGTCAATGTCTCTCAGGATCACTTTTTGAAGACAATTGTATGTTTTGTAAATCAAATTAGGTATTTTTCAAAAGTTTGTGTATTGCCCCTTTAAATGGCACAAAGTTTTTTCAGCATAAATACAGTTGAAGTCGGAAGTTTACATAGACTTAGGTTGGAGTCATTAAAACTCGTTTTTCAACCACTCCACAAATTTCTTGTTAACAAACTATAGTTTTGGCAAGTCGGTTAGGACATCTACTTTGTGCATGACACAAGTAATTTGTCCAACAATTGTTAACAGACAGATTATTTCAGTAATAATTCACTGTATCACAATTCCAGTGGGTCAGAAGTTTACATACGCTAAGTTGACTGTGCCTTTAAACAGCTTGGAAAATTCCAGAAAATGATGTCATGGCTTTAGAAGCTACTGATAGGCTAATTGACATCATTTGAGTCAATTGGAAGTGTACCTGTGGATGTATTTCAAGGCCTACCTTCAAACTCAGTGCCTCTTTGCTTGACATCATGGGAAAATCAAAAGAAATCAGCCAAGACCTCAGAATATAAATTGTAGACCTCAACAAGTCTGGTTCATCCTTGGTAGCAATTTCCAAACGCCTGAAAGTACCACGTTCATCTGTACAAACAATAGTATGCAAGTATACACACCATGGGACGACGCAGCCGTGAAACCGCTCAGGAAGGAGCCGCATTCTGTCTCCTAGAGATGAACGTACTTTGGTGCGAAAAGTGCAAAACAATCCCAGAACAACAGCAAAGGACCTTGTGAAGATGCTGGAAGAAACAGGTACAAAAGTATTTATATCCACAGTAAAACGAGTCCTATATCGACATAACCTGAAAGGCCGCTCAGCAAGGAAGAAGCCACTGCTCCAAAACCGCCATAAAAAAGCCAGACTACGGTTTGCAACTGCACATGGGGACAAAGATCGTACTTTTTGGAGAAATGTCCTCTGGTCTGATGAAACAAAAATAGAACTGTTTGGCCATAATGACCATCGTTATGTTGGGAGAAAAAAAGTGGGGGGGCTTGCAAGCCGAAGAACACCATCCCAACCGTGAAGAACGGGGGTGGCAGCATCATGCTGTGGGGGTGCTTTGCTGCAGGAGGGACTGGTGCACTTCACAAAATAGATGGCATCATGAGGAAGGAAAATTATGTGGATATATTGAAGCAATCTCAAGACATCAGTCAGGAAGTTAAAGCTTGGTCGCAAATGGGTCTTCCAAATGGACAATGACCCCAAGCATACTTCCAAAGTTGTGGCAAAACGGCTTAAGGACAACAAAGTAAAGGTATTGGAGTGGCCATCACAAAGCTCTGACCTCAATCCTACAGAACATTTGTGGGATTGAAAAAATATGTGCGAGCAAGGACGCCTGCAAACCTGACTCAGTTACACCAGCTCTGTCAGGAGGAATGGGCCAAAATTCACCCAACTAATAGTGGGAAGTTTATGGAAGGCTACCCGAAACGTTTGACCCAAGTTAAACAATTTAAAGGCAATACTACCAAATACTAATTGAGTGTATGTAAACTTCTGACCCACTGTGATTGTGATGAAATAAATAAAAGCTAAAATAAATCATTCTCTCTACTATTATTCTGACATTTCACATTCTTAAAATAAAGTGGTGATCCTAACTGACCTAAGACAGGGAATTTTTACATTTACATTTACATCATTTAGCAGACGCTCTTATCCAGAGCGACTTACAAATTGGTGCATTCAACTTATGATATCCAGTGGGACAGCCACTTTTTTTATGGGGGGGTGGGGGTAGAAGGATTACTTTATACTATTCCAGGTATTCCTTAAAGAGGTAGGGTTTCAAGTGTTTCCGGAAGGTGGTCAGTGACTCCGCTGTCCTGGCGTCGTGGGGGAGCTTGTTCCACCATTGGGGTGCCAGAGCAGCAAAAAGCTTTGACTGGGCTGAGCGGGAACTGTGCTTCCGTAGAGGTAGGGGAGCTAGCAGGCCAGAGGTGGATGAACGTAGTACCCTCGTTTGGGTGTAGGGTCTGATCAGAGCCTGAAGGTAAGGAGGTGCTGTTCCCCTCACAGCTCCGTAGGCAATCACCATGGTCTTGTAGTAGATGCGAGCCTCAACTGGAAGCCAGTGGAGTGTGCGGAGGAGCGGGGTGACATGAGAGAACTTGGGAAGGTCGAACACCAGACGGGCTGCACCTCCAAGTGATAGAAATATCCAGATATTCATTCCAAACCACAACATCCTCATTTCAATCTTACTGTCCTACAGCCAATACATTTGAGATTCACTTTTGATTGTGTTGCTTTGTTTTAGTAACTCTGAGGATGGCTATGACGCTGGGTCTTGAATACTGAATCTAATACGGGCTCAGTTTGAGACAATTAGACTGTTCCAGACTGCCATTACCCACTGATGAAAGAGAGGGTGGAAATGATAGGTGTGAAATTCAAATGGACCGGACTCCTCATTAGAGGAGGAAGAAGGCTAGACGGGCTGCAGCGTTCTGGATAAGTTGTAGGGGTTTAATGGCACAGGGAGGGAGCCCAGCCAACAGCGAGTTGCAGTAATCCAGACGGGAGATGACAAGTGCCTGGATTAGGACCTGTGCCGCTTTCTGTGTAAGGTAGGGTCGTACTCTGCGAATGTTGTAGAGCATGAACCTGCAAGATCGGGTCACCGCTTTGATGTTAGCGGAGAACGACAGGGTGTTGTCCAGGGTCACGCCAAGGTTTTTGCACTCTGGGAGGAGGACACAATGGAGTTGTCAACCGTGATGGTGAGATCATGGAGCGGGCAGTCCATCCCCGGGAGGAAGAGCAGCTCCAGCTTGCCGAGGTTCAGCTTGAGGTGGTGATCCGACATCCACACTGATATGTCTGCCAGACATGCAGAGATGCGATTCGCCACCTGGTTATCAGAAGGAGGAAAGGAGAAAATTAATTGTGAGCCCTGGGGGATACCAGTGGTGAGAGCATGTGGTGCGGAGACAGATTCTCGCCACGCCACCTGGTAGGAGCGACCTGTCAGGTAGGACGCAATCCAAGAGTGAGCAGCGCCGGAGATGCCCAACGCGGAGAGGGTGGAGAGGAGGATCTGATGGTTCACAGTATCAAAGGCAGCGGATAGGTCTAGAAGGATAAGAGCAGAGGAGAGAGAGTTAGCTTTAGGTTTTTTGAGGAGGGGTGCAACTCTCGCTCTCTTGAAGACAGAAGGGACATGGCCAGCGGTCAAGGATGAGTTGATGAGCGAGGTGAGGTAAGGGAGAAGGTCTCCGGAAATGGTCTGGAGAAGAGAGCAGGGGCTAGGGTCAAGCGGGCAGGTTGTTGGGCGGCCGGCCATCACAAGTCGCAAGATTTCATCTGGAGAGAGAGGGAAGAAAGAAGTCAAAGCATAGGGTAGGGCAGTGTGAGCAGGATCAGCGGTGTCATTTGACTTAATAAATGAGGATCGGATGTCGTCAAACTTCTTTTCAAAATGGTTGACGAAGTCATCCACAGAAAGGGAGGAGGGAGGGGAAGGAGGAGGAGGATTCAGCAGGGAGGAGAAGGTGGCAAAGAGCTTCCTAGGGTTAGAGGCAGATGCTTGAAATGTAGAGTGGTAGAAAGTGGCTTTAGCAGCGGAAGATAATGTAGAGAGGAGGGAGTGAAAAGATGACAGGTCCGCAGAGAGTCTAGTTTTCCTCCATTTCCGCTCGGCTGCCCGGAGCCCTCTTCTGTGAGCTCGAAATAAGTCGTCAAGCCACGGAGCAAGAGGGGAGGACCGAGCTGGCCAGGAGGATAGGGGTAGTGAGTAGTGGAGGATAGGGGGAGTGAGTAGTGTTGGAGGAGAGCGAGAGAGAAAAGGATACAAAGTAGTGGTCAGAGACTTGGAGGGGAGTTGCAGTGAGATTAGTAGAAGAACAGCATCTAGTAAAGATGAGGTCAAGTGTATTGCCTGCCTTGTGAGTAGGGGGGGACGGTGAGAGGGTGAGGTCAAAAGAGGAAAGGAGTGGAAAGAAGGGGGCAGAGAGAAATGAGTCAAAGGCAGACGTAGGGAGGTTGAAGTCACCCAGAACTGTGAGGGGTGAGCCATCCTCAGGAAAGGAACTTATCAAGGCGTCAAGCTCATTGATGAACTCTCCAAGGGAACCTGGAGGGCGATAAATGACAAGGATGTTAAACTTGAATGGGCTAGTGACTGTGACAGCATGGAATTCAAATGAGGAGATAGACAGATGGGTCAGGGGAAAAAGAGAGAATGTCCACTTGGGAGAGATGAGGATTCCTGTGCCACCGTCGCGCTGATCAGATGCTCTCGGGGTATGCGAGAACACATGGTCAGACGAGGAAAGAGCAGTAGGAGTAGCAGTGTTTTCTGTGGTAATCCATGTTTCTGTCAGCGCCAAGAAGTCGAGGGACTGGAGTGTAGCATAGGCTGAGATGAACTCTGCCTTGTTGGCCGCAGAACGGCAGTTCCAGAGGCTGCCAGAGACCTGGAACTCCACGTGGGTCGTGCGCGCAGGGACCACCAGATTAGAGTGGCAACAGCCACGTGGTGTGAAGCGTTTATTAGGATTAAATGTCAGGAATTGTGAAAAACTGAGTTTAAATGTATTTGGCTAAGGTGTATGTAAACTTCCGACTTCAACTGTAGCTTTTTCCTTGATGGCCAAAAAGCTCAATTTTAGTCTCTTCTTCCATATGTTTGGGGAGTCTCCCACATGCCTTTTGGCGAACACCAAACGTGTTTACTTATTTTTTACTTCAAGCAATGGCTTTTTTCTGGGCACTCTTCCGTAAAGCCCAGCTCCGTGGAGTGTACAGCATAAAGTGGTCCTATGGACAGATACTCCAATCTCCGCCGTGGAGCTTTGCAGCTCCTTCAGGGTTTTCTTTGTTCTCTTTGTTGCCTCTCTGATTAATGCCCTCCTTGCCTGGGCCGTGAGTTTTGGTGGGCGGCCCTCTCTTGGCAGGTTTGTTGTGGTGCCATATTCTTAGAATGGATTTAATGGTGCTCCGTGGGATGTTCAAAGTTTCAGATATTTTTTTTATAATTAACCCTGATCTTTACTTCTCCACAACTTTGTCCCTGACCTGTTTGGAGAGCTCCTTGGTCTTCAAGGTGCCGCTTGCTTGGTGGTGCCCCTTGCTTAGTGGTGTTGCAGACTCTGGGGCCTTTCAGAACAGGTGTATATATACTGAGATCATGTGACAGATCATGTGACACTTAGATTGCACACAGGTGGACTTTATTTAACTAATTATGTGACTTCTGAAGGTAATTGGTTGCACCAGATCTTATTTAGGGGCTTCAGAGCAAAGGGAGTGAATACATATGCACGCACCACTTTTCCGTTCTGTATTATTTTTAGAATTTTTTGAAACAAGTAATTTTTTTCATTTCACTTGACCAATTTTGACTATTTTGTGTATGTCCATGACATGAAATCCAAATAAAAATCCATTTAAATTACAGGTTGTAATGCAACAAAATAGGAAAAACGCCAAGGGGGATGAATACTTTTGCAAGGCACTATACGTAAATCATGAAGCTCATCTGCATGTCGTGCGATGCAGGAAAATTCTCAGCAACAAAAGAGTGATTCAATTAAGATCCTACATCTGTATGTCTGTGGTTGCATGAAGAAGTAGGTATAATGTGGCGTATGAGACTTGTTTTGGTAATGTACTATACTACATTGGGCTAATCCTGAAAAATGTTACCTGCACAACTTTTAGAAATGTAGAATTTTACTTAAGTAATATATCAATACCTGAAGTAAATCAAATCAAATGGAAATGTGCCTCAGGCCCTCTCTGATTTGTAATACTGGACACTCTTTCCCTGAACATCAATGAAACACACACTCTCGTCTCCGTTGATTAACATGTCAAAGTCCCTCACAGACGCTGCATGTCTAGCTGCGACAGACACAAATTATACAGACCTTGAAGTCATGGCATGAAAAACGTGTTGCCGTTACCCTGGAGAATATAGGCAGCTCCTTAGACATGGTCCCAGAATTATCTATATTTATTTCCTTGGCTAGGATCAAAACCAGATATGACATTTAAGTATTTGAGACAGCAGTTCATATGACAGATTGATAATTCACCTGACAACCTAGATCCATCCCAAGCATCATCACAACAAACCCAACAGACAGTACAGTACATCTCTCTTAGCATTCCTAATACATGCAACATATCATCTGCATAGGAAATATCACTGGTATCCTGCATTATATGCTGTTGCCAATGCAAGCTTTTCTTTGCATCAATTTATGTCTACATCAAAACCCAATAGAAGCATGTTTTGGCAACCCTGTGGGAGCTTGGGAGACAACTTAGTAAGGATCACCTTGAGCTAAGACCAAAGCTTCTTAGTAGAATCAACAATGCCTGGACTGACTTTCCTCCACTGTGTTTCACCTGAATCTTTTCCAACAGCTTATATTGACAGTGACAGACCCCTTCTTGGGAGAGAGAAAGAGAGAGAAAGCGGGGGAAAGAAAAAGACAGTGTGTGATTGTCAAATGTAGCTCCCCCAGTAGAACTCTGTTGCTACAGTGCATCACTTCGCAAGATCAGCAACAATACAACAGCCAGTGAGCGGGAGATGGAGAGAAAGAGAAAAAGAGAGGGAGAGAAGTCTTACCTGGGAACACCCACGACAGGACGAGGAAACACATGGAATTATACATTCTTCCAATTTAATCTGTTGACACCGATGGACACTTATGTTTCTTCGTCACCCTCTTCTGTATTATTGTTTTTCTTTCAACAGGACAAGACAACAGTGTTGTTTTGCTCTCCTTTCCAATTCTCAAATGTTCCTGGTTTTCCTTTGACTGGTATTCTCTATGCTGAAGGTTATTTCAATCCAGTGCAGGTTGTGGCAGCATGCAGCGACCGAGTCCTCATTCAGTATTCTCACTCACACATACACACACATACGCAGGGACCAATGCTCTGAAAGCCAAGGGAGAGGGGTGGTCTACCTCTGCTCCACTCTCATTGGCCAAGGCTTTTGGCTGTCAGTCAGACCCAGCCATTGCTCTGTTTTTGTACTATTGGTACATGAGAAGTTCCACATACTTAGACTGATATGGGTCGCAGTTGTAAATGAGAACTTGTTCTCAACTGGCTTACCTGGTTAAATAAAGGTAAAATAAAATAAAATAAAATAAAAATATCATGGTTGGAACATCCGGAAGTAATCAGCCTCTATGCCAACTATACAAAACGTAACGTTATGACTATAACTACTGACTTTGGTTGAAGGATCTACAATCACGCCTGACAAGGCCAATGAAATTCGAGCCAGGCTGGAAGCCCCGCCTTCCATAGGTGATAAGCGTGAGCCTCGGATTCATTCCTTCAATTTAATCCCACTCTTCACCGATCCTCAGGGAGCAGTAGTTATAGTCATAACGTTACATTCCCTTTCAGTCAGTCAACTTCGGTACAACATACTATGAGAAAATATAATCACCCCCCAAGCCAACCCCAAAGGATATTAAATTAAATGGCCTATCGAGACCTTGGGAATATAAAGGTTCTATCTGACATTTTTGTAAAAAATTAGTTAGTCACATATAATTGATCTTTAGGTAGTTCTGCATATGTCTGTGAAGTTAGATGTTTGCAAAATATAATTTTAAGTGAAAATAAATTACAACTAGACATTTCTATTTGCATAAACCCATTTAAACTTGGCACTATAAGGTTCTATCTGCAATTCAATCACAAGCCTGAACAAATACAGATGGACCAATCAGAACACATATTTGCCATCTCCCTCTAAGTAATGGTCTAGGCTAGTCTAGCCAGTAATAATGTCATGCGGGCAAAAAACAACACTGTCAAAAATCTTGAAGTAAATGATGTCACATTGTTGTTCAGTGATTACAATAATTAGCCTGATGATCATAATACTTAATGTATTTGATGATGTGTTCTGACTTTAAGTATTCAAATAGCTACAGTTTTCAAAAAAACTGAACATGTCTAATTCAGAAGTGTCAGATAGAAACTTAAGCCTGAACCCAGATTGACATTTCAGAGCCATAAAGGTCTGTCTGCGATTGCACCCCTCTAAAAAAACAGATTTACAAATGTCTCAGGATTTTGATACTCAGCACATTAGGTACCTTTAAGGTGAGGATCTTGCCTTTTGTTGCTATATGCCAGGGAGCTAGCCTCCACAATTCAGTGGGAGAGATACTGCTTAGAGAGTGCCCTGCTGCGAGCTGGATTAGAAAAACAGACAAAAAACTGGTCACATATCCGTGGGTCCGTTCAATGTAAGTGCGTAAAGTTGCACCGGATATATCCTATGTTGTTCTTCTGAAGCAAAAGGGAAATATTTCAAAGCTAAGGACCTGTAGGACATAGCAATGACTTTCCGTCGTGCGGGGGGAACTAAGTACAGGAACAGTGTACGGATAACGCGTGGAGGTCCCCAACACGTTTAACCGAGGCTAAAGCCTGGGAGGTTTTGTAGGAGAGGATCTTCAGATGCACCAACTCCAGAGGCTCAAAGGGGGCCAGACACAGTGCCTCCAAAACCAGCGCCAAGTCTCATGTGGGTGCAATAAGTTTAGAGACCGGTCTGAGATGACGTACACCTTTCAGGAACTGCGCAACCAGGAGGTGGGCCCCTGGTGTGGCTCCGTCAATTCCCACATGACACGCTGAGATAGCGGCAATGTACACTTTTAAAGTGGAGAATGCCCACCCCTGTTCGAAAATCTCCTGTCCCCACTGAAAAGGAACCAGACCTTTTTCTTGGCACCAGAGTTCCAGTGCTTGCCACTTTTACGCATACAGCCCTCTTGTGGAGGGGGCCCTTGCGGACTGAATGGTAGCATTAATATTAGGAGGTAAACCTTTAGCCATCAAATTGGCCCTCTCAGGGGCCAGGCTCATAAGAACCAAATCTCCATCATCGCATGCCAAACCTGCCCATGCGCCTGGGACAACAGGTCCCTGCCTAAAAAGCAAATGATCTAGGCGAACCAAGGCTGCCTGGGCCAACGCAGCGCCACAATAATCAATTATAGCCCTCCTGGCGCACCATCTCCAACATGGGCTGAATTAGAAACACTGGCAGAAATGTGTTAAGGAGGGTCCGAAGCCACTAATGTGCCAGAGCGTCTGTTCCCAATGGGGCACTCGGGTCCCTAATCAAGAAAAAGAAATGACACTGCGCGTTTTCTTGTTTTCCCTAGCGAACCTCTCCCATATCTGGGCAACCACCAAGGGATGTAGTCTCCACTCATGAGGAAGAGGGACCCCCCTAGATAGCAGATCTGCACCTGAGTTGAGGCAACGGGAACATGTACCGTCCAAAGTGAGAGCAAATGGTCTGACAAACACCGCTTTAGCTCTGCCACGTTTCAACACAGATGCGGAAAGGTGATATCGGCAGATGCGGTGGATTGAGACGCAGCGCACGCAAAATATATATCTAGCTCAAACAGATTAATTTTGATGGGGATTGTTTTATTATGTTGATTAGATTTCCGCGGGGCCACTGAAATTGTAGGAGAAGGGTTAAAACTAAGGGCGGCGAGGGGATACCTACAGAACCTGGCCGCCCTCACTCTTCGAATAACCTCTCATAACCAGTGACAGAGTGCACAGGAGCTGGGAGACATTCGACTCGACCAATGACCCCTGTGGCAGCCCAGGGGAGTCAGAGGTGAAACTCACAATAAAATAAGACAGCGGGAGACCGTTTTGCGGTGCTCAAACAAAAGTTGTTCTATAATAAAGGTTGGGTTCAACGGGGAGGGGATAAATACTACTGAAAGGCCTCTCAGGTAACGGGTTGTTCACTCTGTGTCTGGCTTGGCGGCTCCTCAGACCGCCTGTGTTAATTAACAAACAAAAAAGCGAGAGAGAGCGATGAGTCAGTGGTTGCAATACTTGCTGTCAACTTGTGCTTGGTGGCGTGCTGCCCGGGAATGGGTCCTCTTCTCTGGTTCTTCTGAGGTCTAGGCGTACCCTCTGCCTGTCTGCCCAAGAGCCCAAGTGACTGCACCTCTACTTATACCCATTTGGGTGTAAGAGGGACAGGTGGGACCAATACCAGGCGCCAATTGGTTGCAGCACCTGGACTGGGTAATATTGGTGTTGAATAACCAGCCCCAGTTGGTGCCTGTAGAGCTGTCCATGGAGCTGACTCACCTTGGCCTCTCTAGCCCTCTGGAGCTGACCAAGGTCCTGCTCCTTCCTTTGTAGCACCCAGCTGGCCCCCGGGTTATCACATACCCCCACCCCCCCTCAAGCTCATAGCCGGCTGGTGGGCTGGCGATCAACCAGCATGCATCCCTCCTGGACAGGGCATCGGCATTCCCATGGGATTTCCCAGACCTGTGCTCCAGGATAAAGTTAAAGGCTTCCAACTCCTAAAACCATATAATGACCCGGGCATTGCCATCATTGGCCGTGGCCATCCATTTGAGGGGGGCATGATCTGTCACTAAGGTACATTTCCTCCCCAGTACATAGTACTTGAGCTTCATTAAGACCCATTTTATAGCCAGACATTCTTGTTCTAGGGTGGAATAGTTTTTCTCATGTTTGAGTAACTTACAGCTGATGTATGTCACAGGAGGCTCCTTGCCCCCTCGAATCTGAGACATCACGGCACCCAGACCCACCTCTGAGGCATTGGTATGGACCACAAAGGGCTCCTGGTAGTTGGTGGTGACGAGTACCGGTTCCACACACAGAGCCTGCTGCAGGGTGAGAAAGCCTGGTTCGCCTCTTTCGTCCAAGTGACGTGGTGGGGCAGGCGTTGTCTGGTCATGTCATGGAGAGGTGCAGCAGTCATGGCAAACTGGGGAATAAACCGTTTATAATACCCCACCAACCCAAGGAAAGTTTTTACCTGCTTCTTTGTGGTGGGCTTAGACCAGGTTGAAATAGCCTCCACCTTTCGCTGCTGAGGTTTGACGCTCCCCCGGCCAATCGTGTAGCGCAGATATTCAGCCTCCTCTAGGCCAAGCCAGCATTTTCTGGGGTTGGCCGTCAGGCCGGCTTCTCGTAGGGCCCTCAAGACTGCGTCCAGCCGTTGTCCATTCTGAACTTTGAATGATTATGTCCTCCAGGTAGGCTTCTGCATATTCATGGTGGGGTCGCAGGATTCGGTCCATCATGCTTTGGACGGTGGTTGGAGCTCCGTGCACCCCGAACGGAAGGACCAGATAGTGGAATAGTCCCTCTGGTGTGGAGAAGGAAGTATTTTATTTGGCGGCTTCCATCAGGGGTACCTGCCAGTACCCCTTCGTCAGATCTAATGTGGAGATAAAGCAGGCAGGCTCTAATCTCTCAATTAGTTTGTCTACTGGGCAAGGGGTAAGCATCAAACTTTGAAATCCCGTTTAACTTCTGTAAGTCATTACAGAACCGAGTGCTACCATCTGGTTCGGGCAATAGTACAATGGGGCTAGCCCAAGAACTGTGGGATTCTTCATGATGTGTAGTTCTAACATCTTCCTCACATCCTCTCGGATGGTCTCTCTCTTAGCCTCTGGGATGTGATATGGCCTTAATCTCACCTTCTTTCCAGGTTCTGTGACAATGTCGTGCTGGGCCACTGTGGTTCTTCCCGGTATCTCTGAGAAGACATCCGGGTGTTGGCTGATCAGCTCCTGGAGATCCTGTCGTTGGCTGGAGCCAAGAAGGGGACACAGCGGCACCTCTGGGAGCCTTGGGGAGGGGGGTATACCAGATAGGGCCATCACTCTCTCCCGGGGAGGGGCATGCCACTGCTTTAGCAGGTTCATGGGATATAACTGGGTAGGTTTGCATCTCCCTAGTTGCTTTACTTTGTAGTTCACCGTATTCACTCGTTCTACTATCTCATATGGGCCCTGCCACATAGGCCAGGAATTTGCACTCTGAGGTGGGGTGAGTACTAAGACCAGTTCTCCTGGAGTGAATTTGCGGAGTCGGGCCCCCCTGTTGTAGACCCGGGCTTGGGCCTGCTGAGCCTGGAGCATGTGTTCCTGCATCAGAGGCCAGACTCTTGCCATGCGGTGGCGTATCTCCGCCACGTATTCAATAATTGACCGGTGAGGGGAGGTTTGTTGCTCCCAGGCCTCCTTTGCCAGGTCCAGCATGCCCTGGGGCCGTCTGCCGTAGAGGAGTTCGAAGGGTGAGAATCCCGTGGATGCCTGTGGTACCTCTCTGATGGAGAACAGAAAAAAGGGTATTAGCTGGTCCTAATGTTTTCCTTCTACGTCAATAGCGCTCCTTAACATTTGCTTCAGGGCTTTGTTAAATCGTTCCACAAGCCCATCGGTTTGGGTATGGTACACAGAAATACGGATTTGGCTCACCTTTAACATCCTGCACATTTCTTTCATTACCCGGAACATGAAGCACGATCCTTGATTGGTCAGGACTTCTTCTGCAATCCCCACCCGACTGAAGAGAAGGAACAGTTCCCGTGCCACAGTACGGGCGCTGGCGGCACGTAGTGGAATGGCCTCAGGGTAGCGGGTGGCGTAGTCCATGATTACCAAGATGTACCTATGTCCTCGATTGGACTTGGGCAGAGGTCGTACTAAAGTGAGGGAAAAAAGTATTTGATCCCCTGCTGATTTGTACGTTTGCCCACTGACAAAGACATGATCAGTCTATCATTTTAATGGTAGGTTTATTTGAACAGTGAGAGACAGAATAACAACAACAAAATCCAGAAAAACGCATGTCAAAAATGTTATAAATTGATTTGCATTTTAATGAGGGAAATAAGTATTTGACCCCTCTGCAAAACATGACTTAGTACTTGGTGGCAAAACCCTTGTTGGCAATCACAGAGGTCAGACATTTCTTGTAGTTGGCCACCAGGTTTGCATACATCTCAGGAGGGATTTTGTCCCACTCCTGTTTGCAGATCTTCTCCAAGTCATTAAGGTTTCGAGGCTGACGTTTGGCAACTCGAACCTTCAGCTCCCTCCACAGATTTTCTATGGGCTTAAGGTCTGGAGACTGGCTAGGCCACTCCAGGACCTTAATGTGCTTATTCTTGAGCCACTCCTTTGTTGCCTTGGCCGTGTGTTTTGGGTCATTGTCATGCTGGAATACCCATCCACGACCCATTTTCAATGCCCTGGCTGAGGGAAGGAGGTTCTCACCCAAGATTTGACAGTACATGGCGCCGTCCATCGTCCCTTTGATGCGGTGAAGTTGTCCTGTCCCCTTAGCAGAACCCCCCCCCCCCCAAAGCATAATGTTTCCACCTCCATGTTTGACGGTGGGGATGGTGGTCTTGGGGTCATAGGCAGCATTCCTCCTCCTCCAAACACGGCGAGTTGAGTTGATGCCAAAGAGCTCCATTTTGGTCTCATCTGACCACAACACTTTCACCAAGTTCTCCTCTGAATCATTCAGATGTTCGATGGCAAACTTCAGACGGGCCTGTATATGTGCTTTCTTGAGCAGGGGGACCTTGCGGGCGCTGCAGGATATCAGTCCTTCACGGCGTAGTGTGTTACCAATTGTTTTCTTGGTGACTATGGTCCCAGCTGCCTTGAGATCATTGACAAGATCCTCCCGTGTAGTTCTGGGCTGATTCCTCACCATTCTCATGATCATTGCAACTCCACGAGGTGAGAACTTGCATGGAGCCCCAGGCCGAGGGAGATTGACAGTTATTTTGTGTTTCCTCCATTTGCGAATAATCGCACCAACTGTTGTCACCTTCTCACCAAGCTGCTTGGCGATGGTCTTGTAGCCCATTCCAGCCCTGTGTAGGTCTACAATCTTGTCCCTGACATCCTTGGAGATCTCTTTGGTCTTGGCCATGGTGGAGAGTTTGGAATCTGATTGATTGATTGCTACTGTGGACAGGTGTCTTTAATACAGGTAACAAACTGAGATTAGGAGCACTCCCTTTAAGAGTATGCTCCTAATCTCAGCTCGTTACCTGTATAAAAGACACCTGGGAGCCAGAAATCTTTATGATTGAGAGGGGGTAAAATACTTAATTCCCTCATTAAAATGTATATCAATTTATAACATTGTTGACATTCTGTCTCTCACTGTTTCTCATTTATTTGTCAGTGGGCAAACGTACAAAATCAGCAGGGGATCAAAAACTTTTTTCCCTCACTGTATGTCCATGGCTATCCTCTGAAAAGGGGTCTCAATTATTGGTAAAGGGATTTAGGGATTTTATAGGTTACCTTTGGGGCTGTTTTCTGGCGTTCCTCGCACTGCCGGCCGTAATCCTGGACAGCCTTCTTCACTCCGGGCCAGTAGAGCCGAGCAAGGATCCGATCATATGTTTTCTCCACTCCTAAGTGTGCTCCAAGCAAATGTGAGTGTGCTAGGTATAGGACTTTGGAGATGCAACATTTGGGCACTAAGAGTTGTTCTACTATTTCATCTCCCGCTTTCACAACTCGATAAAATATATAATTTTTTACAGCAAAATGTGGAAAGGAACGATCACTCACCCCCTCTACAGGTTTTCCACTGAGAGCTCCCACCCTCATCCTCGCCTGCTCCAGGTTGGGATCGGTGAGTTGGGCAATTAAAAAAATTACGATTCATTCATGATTAGGAAACTTTTGAGAACCATACAAACTTCAGCACACAACAACCAGGGAGTGAGTACTACCATAAAGGGGCAGTTTCGTTGGCGCAATGTAAGTCTCTTGTTCCAATTGTTTGTTGAATAACGTGAATTGTTCCTGTTCACACCGAGGTGAAGAGCTAAATAATTGAATAAACTAATCAGAGCCTCACACTTATCACCTGCGGAAGGCGGGGCTTCCAGAGAGGCGCGGATTTCATTGGCTTTGTTGGGTGTGATTGTAGAGCCTTCAACCGAAGTTGCGAGAGTGCAACTCCCCATAGAATGTTGTACCAAAGTTGACTGACTGAAAGGGACCTCAAGTTTTATATAGGAACACAAGATAATTTTATAACAATTCATGATCTCATCGGCAGGTAGGGTCACGATTTCCTTATTGCCCAATGACTGAACGGCATGTGTACATCTTTTTATGAATTGATGCTATAAATCAATGTAACATTGTTCAAACTGGGTCAGAATACCTTGACTAGACAGACCAGTTTATGTAATCAATTAAATTGTTTAACTGATAAACTGTTTAACTGAATGTTGTGAGAGTGAGTCCCTGCTAGACTCCAATTTGATAATTCTATCACTTTTCATTATATTCTGAGAATCTCTATTTATTGCATTTGAAGAACATAGCCATAATTACACGCTACAGAAAATGTCGATTTTGATCACGTTTCATATCGAGCTTAAAAAATGCAATTAAAGTGTAGTATGGAGCCATCACCCATCACCATATCATGTCACCTCAAAAGTCTAGAACAACAGCACACCTTCACCCAGATATAATTTCCCCTTGTGTGCTAAGATCCCGGTTGTTTGTGCTCTCTGCTTTTCCAAGAACAAATCCCGAGCTCTTTGTAGTCTGCCTTTAAAAAGAGCTTCCATAGAAGTACATCCTGTCCTCGCTAACAACACAGACCTAAATCCCCAGGTTCACAGTATACTATGCCGTTTGGATGACTGTCATTTGTGCCTTGTATACAATGGGCTCCGGAATCATTGGATCCCTTGATAAATATTAGTAAAAAAGACTGTGTAAAATAAATAATATAATTACTAAGCTATATTATATGCTCAAATTGTTTTTACATATTTTTTTACTAATACATTTGCTTATAGAAAGATATTTTGTTTAACAAGTAATAAACAAATCCCCTGTTTTCAATACTACAGCACCCTCCCCTTGCGAGGATAACACTGAGCCTTTTTCTAAAATGTTTTATGAGATTGGAGAACACATTGGGAGGGATCTTAGATCATTATTCCATATGGAATCTTTCCAGATCCTTGATATCCTTCGTCGGAGCTTATAGACTGCCCTATCAATTCAAACCAAAGGTCTTCAATGGGGTTCAAGTCTGGAGACTGACATGGCCATTGCAAAATGTTGATTTGGTGGTCAATTAACAATTTATTTGTGGACTTTGATGTGGATTTTGATGTGTGCTTCGGGTTATTGTCTTGCTGGAAGATCCAGTTGCGGCCAAGTTTCAGCCTCCTGGGAGAAGCAACCAGGTTTTTGGCTAAAATGTCCTGGTACTTGGTAAAGTTCATGATGCCATCGTTGACCTTAACCTTTTATCTCGTGGGAATTGGCCTATATGGATAGGGCTAAATTGAAATATTTCTTACAGAATAAATATGAAAAGCATATGCAGAACCATGGTTGCAATTGAAAGGGAACAGTTTGGAGATTATGGGAAAATTATTAGGCCTAAGGTGAGGACACAACAGTTCATCTGACTCAAGACTGAATCCAAACATTCCACTGTTGGTTTTATGTGCATTTTACATTTACTGTACTTTTCACCACATTTTTTGATAGCAAAATCGGAAAATACTCTGGATACATTCAGTAAAATGATAAGAATATTTTAGGAAAATATGGGGTAGGTGCAACATAAGACAAAGCAATTACAAGGGTTTGAGTGAGAGGCCTAACTGGTGTCTCCAAGTGGCCACAAGCTTCTCCAAAGTGTGCACAGTCCCTAAGTCGTTTCAATGCACTTATGACTCAAAGAAGAGTCTTCAACTATAAGGTGTTTGTTGAGCTTGAGCAAGCACACTTGTAGTTGTTTTGTTTGGAACACAACCCTGCATCCCCGCCATCACACTATTACAGTTGTTGTTTACGGAATCCCAAAACAGTCCATTATAAATCGCAATCTAGGTCAGGTGGGCATAATTTGAAAGCCTGTTCTACTGCCAACTAGCTAAGTTATAAAATACAATATTACAGTTTTAGGCTAAATACATTGCAATTCAGGGAAACAGATCATCATTTTGGTGCGCATAGAAAGGAGTCATGAGTGCATTCAGGTGCATGTGCCGTGGCAAATTTTCTTCACAATAGACAAACATAGGTTCATTCTGTTCAGAACAATCCAAGGTATGACGACATTTCATCTTGTAACTGTACATCAAACATAGTTATCATAAACGTTGACTCTGTATATGACAGGAGTTTTATGATATGGAAATGTGAAGTGCACATTTGGCCTCACGGGTGTTTGGCTTGCTTATATGATATCAAAGTGCTGTTTATTATAATCCTCAATGTCTCATCTTTGAAAATACATAGAGTCCTCTTAATTTACAGCATTTCCCTCACTGAGACAACAAAAAAATGGAGGGCAACTTGTTGTTGCGCAAGGTGTTTAAGTTCAGAACGGCTGTCAGTCAAAACCTATACAGAGCTGTGAAGCACAGAACCAGAGCTCTGATGTAATGTATAGCATGTTACTATACAGCCACTGTATTCCGATTTAGGAGTTTATCATTGCCCAAATCTGTCATTTTTAACCCGAGTGCGAGTGTAAAGGGCTACCAAAGGCCCCAGGACCAGTGGAAGCCAAATAGCCCCATAACATCAAAGATCCACCACCATATTTTACAGTAGGGATGAGGTATTTTCTGCATTGTTCTTTCGAAGGCCTGGTGTGAGCGGCGAAACCTCTATTTTCGTGTCATATTACCATATTTTTTTGCATACAATACAGTTCAGTATTTGTATTATTGATTTTATACATTTTTTGCACATATTTATCAAGGGATCCAATAATTCTGGACGCTACTGTATATGATTCCTTTATGAGGGCTCTACCAACTTGCCACAGGGCTGGACTCAGGCAAGCTTTTGGGATGGAAATGCAGAGTGGCAGGTTACCTTGGGGAACACCGTCTGTAACATTTCAGACTCCAGTCCCTCAAGTCAACGGTTGTGCTCTTTGCTGCATAGGTGTCTGTGCAGGAACGAAACTAGGTCATGGTTGGTTATTCAACAAAGTTTGAGAGGATCTTATTATAGCAGATACAACTACAAAGCCTGTTATCTTTTTTTTATTTTCTGGCAAAACGGGCACAAATATCTCAGAATATAGACCTTATTTTTTAAACAACCTTATGAAAGCTATTTGGTTATGTAATGGTTTCTGGAAGAAGGAGAAACCTCTTCAAACCTCTTCCAATTAACAGGCATTATTTATTTTATGTTTTATTTTATTATATACAAAAATACATGTTTTTTAATATTTTTTTTACAGTGTGCAGTTGTGGTTGGAAGCCCAAGGGCATATATGAAAACCACACCACACCACAAAAAAACAATATACAACACATATTAATTGTTCATGAGTGTCACGCCCTGACTCAGGGGACTCTTGTATGTTGAGGCAGGGTGTGGATTTTCTATGTTGTGTATAGCTATGTGTATGATCTAGTATGTATAGATCTATGTTGGCCGGTGTGGTTCCCAATCAGAGGCAGCTGTCGCTCGTTGTCTCTAATTGGGGATCATACTTAGGCAGCCTATTGGAACTGTTTAGTTGTGGGATCTTGTTCTGTGTTTAGGCTTGTTTTGTGTTAGCCTTTGGACGTCACGTGTCGTTGGTTTGTTGTTTTGTCGTGTGTTTAGCATTTAATAAACATGTATGCATATCACGCTGCGCCTTGGTCTGACCCGTCCTTCAACGAACGTGACAATGAGTCAATTGTTCATGAGTCCTGACCTCAATCTGACAGGAGGATGCTTTCCTGGTCAGAATGTAAAATTGGTGGGATCTTTTATTTAATCTCATGAAACATGGGACCAACACTTTACATGTTGCATTTATATTTTTGTTCAGTATATATTAAACACAGGAAAATCACGTTTTTGACTGCACTGGGCCTTGAAAGACAACACGTTAATTAAGGGTCAAAAATCATGGCAACTCCTCGGTTCAAACCTACAGTTTACATCATCCCCCTCAAATCTATTTATTCATTTTGAACAATACGAGAAACAGCTGATTTCATTATTATGCGCAGCTGTAAAAAACAACTGTAGAACTAATTGCCTAACTCCTAATTATGAATGTCTGATATTCACTGATTGAATAAAAAAGGACTGCAAGGTCCAATATCAACTAACATGGATAACAAAAACATCAAAATAGATCAGTGTGCAGGTTGAACACCTTCTTCTTCTTCGATGAGGTTTAACAGCGGTTGGCATCCAATAAATGTTGGATTACCAACACCTACTAGATTGGAGTATAACTCCCTTATACTTTGCTTGAAAAAAACAAAAATAAATCAACAAATACCCTACCATCTAACCCTACACTCATTAAAAACCCACCACCCTACTCCACTATTTAAACCTATCTAGTCCTACCTCAGGCCAACAGACTGAAAGGACAGGACACACAACACAACACACCCTGTAACTCTTCTGACGTCAAATCTCGTACACCCAAATACTTCTCTGCAGCTGCCACCACAACCTCCATCCCTGCAGTACAGTTAAGACTAACTATTGCTATGAACGCTAAACAGCGAATCGTACTGAAGCATATATCACTCGTTGGCCTGTCCCTTTGTACTGATCTACTACACGAATCCTCTCAGGATCCCTCCCTCTTGATCCAGCTTCCTCAACTTTCTTCACTGCCTCTGCTCTACTCTAACCCTGGTAACCTTAACCTGCCTCTCTCACACTGGACATGTCTGATCCCCAGCCCCATGGGCACCCCTACAGTTAACACATACCGCTTATTTCTCCAATGCTACACATTCCTTTGTCTCATGCCCTTCTGCACATTTCTCACACCTAGGAACCTTCCTACTACACACTGCTGCCACATGCCCATAAGCTCGACACCTGTAACAACGTAATGTATTCAGCACATAAGCTCATACGGGATAACTGAAATATCCTAACATCACTTTGTTGGGCAGAGACTCAACATCACTTCTATTTCACAACTCACGCCACCCTCTCTGCATCACATCAAACGACGAGCATCACAAACACCAGGAATCTTTCCCTTCAGTTGGTCCACTTTCACATTTACTGCTACCCCAGTAATCACTACATTCAATGGCGCCTTTTTCTTGAGAGCAAAACAAGTCCCATCTCTTGTCCCAATTTGTTTGGCGTGAAGTGCACGCTCCCTCTGACCAGCAGAAACATAAACAATTATCACAAGACCACTTCAGGTTACCTTCACCGATTCCACAGCACCCAACTCCTTTTTCACCCACTCCGAAACCACAAATAGATCAGCCAAAAGGCAGGGGTCCACTTTCTCCAAAAATGTCACTCCTACCGTCACAGGCTCATCTTTATCCTGACCATCGGTGCAAGCCTCAGGCTCCGAGGACTTCATCACACCTGGCACCTCCGATAATTCACCCTCATTCACTTCCATTTCTTCTCCAGACCTCAATCCGGTGTACCACTCACTCTGCTTACACTTTCTATCATTCTTCTTCGACAAATCATCTCCCTTTTTCCCGCCATTTTTACCCAACTCAAGGTCACCCTCTTCCTCCCTCTCTCTCTTCGACCTCCTCTGCCTCTCTTTTCTCCTCCATTCCTCCTCCGTATTCCAAGTATATGTCTCCTTATGATAATATTGTACTTCTAACATACTGTATATCTCGTTCTTGTTTTCTCAAGAGACGCCATTTTTCCAGTCCTGACTACAACCAACCTCACACAGATAGTGTAAGTACCCTATACTTTGATCCTTTGAGTGCATCTATCTAATGCAACTGAGTATTTCTGTCTGTAATAAAGCCCTTTTGTGGAGAAAAATCTTTCTGATTGGCTGGGCCAGGCTCTATGCCCTCCCAGGCCCACCCATGGCTGTGCCCCTGCCCAGTTATGTGAAATCCATAGATTAGGGCCAAATTTATTAATTTACATTGACTTATTTCCTTATATGAACTGTAACTCAGTAAAATCGCTGAAATTGTTGCATGCTGCGTTTATATTTTTGTTCAGTATATATTTCCACACTATGAGGTTGGAATAATACTGTGAAATTGTGAAAATGATGATAATGCCCTTTAAGTGTAAGCGCCTGACATTTCTGCCTGTTTTGGTGACGTCACCAGGTGGTAAATTAGTGAATGAACCAATAAGAAGGAGAGTTCCAAACCTCTCTGCCAATAACAGCTAGTTGTCAGTTTTCCCCTCCCCACTCAGACCACTCACAGACAGTCCTAGCAAATTTATTTATTGAGAAATTGCGCTTTGCTAAGAAGCTGTGTGTTTATTTTTTACCATATTGATTGAAAACAATCACATTAAGGTACTTCATTGTTACCCAGAAATTCTTTGATATTGAGATAAAAACGTCTGCATTGGACCTTTAATACTATCAGAAAAGAGGCAAGGGAAATCTAACAGTAAGCAGTTCTAGCTGATTGCAGGACTGTGTTTAGAGAAATGTATCATTACTAATCATGCGGAAAGATCGGCTTGCACCTTAGATGAGAGAATATGGGCTGATTACACGTTAAATGGGCAGAATCCTATCTAATTCATCGCTAAACAAGTTGGCAGACATTTGTATCATTTGCATAGCATATTTATTCATCTGATTGCTTTTCTGGGTCAGACAAACCAACATGTGACTAAGCTGTAGGTGGACAAGGTATCTAATCAGCAAAGCACTTCTCGTTTCTCATCAAGTTTGCAGGAAGATGGTGCTCGTTTTTGCTTAAACTGTGAAGATGTCTTGGATGTGACATTACACACAGTCGAAAAGTTTTCACAAGTTCAAATCACAGTGGGTCATTTGAATGGACAGCAGAACGATCAGAAGGGAAAACAAATAAAATATGAAAGCAAGAGAGGATCCTTGTTACACGTGATCGTTTGCCAATTGTTTTCATCTTGTCGCTCAGCATTCTCTATCTGTCTTGTCTAGTCTGTTCAATTTCGCCGCTAATATACTGTCTCCTTTTTATTTCTCAGACAGGGGAGCAAATATACAGTGTCAGCTCCCGATTATCTGTAGCCATGAAATGCTTTGAAAGGCTGGTCATGGCTCACATCAGCACCATCATCCCAGACACCCTAGACCCACTCCAATTTGCATACCGCCCCAACAGATCCACAGATTACGCAATCTCTATTGCACTCCACACTGCCCTTTCCCACTTTGACAAAAGGAACACCTATGTGAGAATGATGTTCATTTACTACATTTTAGCGTTCAACACAATAGTGCCCTCGAAGCTCCTCACTAAGCTAAGGTATCTGAGACTGAACACCTCCCTCTGCAACAGGATCCTGGACTTCCTGACGGGACGCCCCCAGGTGGTAAGGTTAGGCAACAACACATCTGCCACGCTGACCCTCAACACGGGGGCCCCTCAGGAGTGCGTGCTTAGTCCCCTCCTATACTCCCTGTTAAACCATGACTGCGTAGCCACGCACGACTCCAACACCATCATTAAGTTTGCAGACGACACAACGGTGGTAGACCTGATCAGCCTATAGGGAGGAGGTCAGAGACTGCCAGTACAACAACCTCTCCCTCAACGTCAGCAAGACAAAGGAGCTGATCGTGGACTACAGGAAACGGAGGGCCGAGCACACCCCCATTCACATCGACGGGGCTGGAGTGGAGCGGGTCGAGAGCTTCAAGTTCCTCTGTGTCCACATCACTAAGAATATATGGTCAAAACACACCAACAGGGAAGAGGGCACGTGAAGAGGGAATGACAACACCTCTTCCCCCTTAGGAGGCTGAAAAGATTTGGCATGGGCCCTCAGATCCTCAAATGTATACAGCTGCACCATCGAAAGCATCTTGACTGGCTGCATCACCGCTTGGTTTGGCAACTGATTGGTATCCGACTGCAAGGCGCTAAGGAGGGTAGTGCGTACGGCCCAGTACATCACTGGGGCCAAACTACCTGCCATCCAAGACCTCTATACCAAGAGGAAGGACCCAGAAAATGTAAAGGACTCCAGCCACCCAAGCCACAGACTGTTCTCTCTGCTACCGCATGGCAAGCAGAACCAATTCACCAAGTCTGGAACCAACAGGACTCTGAACAGCTTCTACCCCCAAGCCATAAAACTTCTAACAAGACTGCTAAATACCTAATCAAATGGATACCTGGACTACCTGCATTGACCCTTTTTTGCACCAACTTTCTTACACTGACTCTATGCACACATGCTGGACTCTACCCACACACACTCACACATACTTACACTGACACCCCAACACACTCACACACACACACACACACACACACAGAGCCAGGTCACCCGTGATACAAGTCAGTATTCGATGTCCATCCATGTCTGAGGAAGTCGGGAGATGACATAACAACCGGCCACTAGGGGCAACAGTGAGCACTGTTAACTTCAAGTAGGTTTCAGTTTTCCTAGGGTGTAAACATCTGCCTCTGGTGCCAAAGGTTATATGTTCGAATCCAGTGATAGAAAGTTGTTTTTTTGATTTTTGTTTTAAGCCTATCCCAAACCTTAACCCTTACCTTAACCATTCAGAATTAATGCCTAACCTTACGATTTCTGAGTTAAAGGAAAATGCCACCCAAAATGCATCATACGCGGATGATTTATGTATTTTGAAACTTGCATATCTTGAAAACTTGATTGCTGACAAGCAAAACATTTTGGGACTATGTCAACAATGGACTAATGAAACAATACCAAAATATAGCTTTTGGGTGGAGTTTTCCTGTAATACCTAAACTTAACCTTACACACTTTTGGAACAACTTCGAAATTTGACGTTTGAGAAACATCGATGAACGTCTAATTCTGACGTGAAACTGTGAGAGCTTGTTGCTACATACGCCCATACACTCATAACATTCACACACACATGCATATTGACACCACACACACACTTCACCATTCACCACATGCGCTGCTGCTTTTCACTTTACCCCTACCTATATGTACAGTACATAGCTACCTCAATTACCTCTTACCCTTGCACATTGACTCAGTACTGGTACTCCCTGAATATAGTCCCCTGTAGCTCAGTTGGTAGAGCATGATGCTTGCAACGCCAGGGTTGTGGGTTCGTTTCCCAAGGGGGCCAGTATGAAAAAATTTATGCACTCACTAACTGTAAGTCGCTCTGGATAAGAGCGTCTGTTAAATGACTAAAATGTAAATATAGCCATGTTGTTTTCTATTCGTTATTTACTGTGCCAATATTTATATTATTTATTAAATGTTTTATCTTATCTTTAAAATCTGCATTGTTGTAAAAGGACCCGTAAGTAAGAATGTCACTGTTAGTCTACACCTGTTGTCTACGAAGCATATGATATATACAATTTGATTTTATTGAGTTCAGGGAGGTTTTGGATCCCGTTGTACAAAGCTGAAGTTGATTCATGGTGATTGTTGAAGGTCAGACCTTATACATTTTTAAAGGACCAATGCAGCTGTTTTTATCTCAATATCAAATCATGTCTAGGTAACAATTAAGTACATTACTGTGATTGTTTTGACTTGAAATGGTCAAAAATAAACTAAAATAGCTTCTTAGCCGAGGGCAATTACTCAAGCAAGAATTTAGCTAGGACTGTCTGGGAGTGGTCTGAGTGGGGAGGGGAAAACTGAAAATGAGCTGTTATTGGCGGAGAGGTTTGGAACTCTTTCTTATTGGTCTATTAACTAATTCATCACATGGTGATGTCACCATGAAAACCAAAACGCCATATCACCAAAACAGGCAGAAATTTCAGGTGGTCTTTTCAAACAGCTTTTACACTAAAAGGACATTATCATCATTTTCACCATTTCACAGTATTATTCCATCCTCATAGTGTGGACCTTATAGTGTGGAAATATATCTAAAACACAGGAAAATAAATTTTCTTACTGAACTGGGGCTTTAAAGGTGTATTTGAAAATACTTATGGGATATGCTCATATTGCAGAGATGTGGGAAATCATGTTGTCATCATTTTGACAGATAGGTTTGCATATCAAATATAACATAATATGTTAACGCAAACAACACTCTTATCTGATGAATATCCAGTAGTTTTCTAACATTTCAATATCTTGGCTCATAGCATTAATGATCATGACAGAATAGGGTATGGAGGCAGTCACCTATGTCCTTTACAGGTGGCAACACAGCGGTGTCAATACACATGCATCCAAATGACAGAGGAACCGAAGTGACAATTTGAAATGGGGCCATTGGAAACGTGCGACAGGGCCTTGTCTTGTTGAATAGCAACAAACATGATTACATAGTCTACAAACTGGATTAGCATAATTGCAAATACAAACTTTGTTTTGAGACACTTTCCAGCCTTGGGTATTGCCAAGGGCAAGCACAGGAAGTGGTGCACCTTGGGAGAATGGATTTCCTCTAGGGAGGAGAGAGTTTTCTTCAAGGGGATATGGCATAATGGGAAGTATTTGAAATGAAACAAGGCTGTAGCGAATTGAAGCCTTAAGCGGGAGACTTTTCATCTGCAAAGAATATAAGGCTACTCATCCTAAAAATGTTTCTTTTGCAAGGAGGGTCCCACTGGGAACAGACGTAATTTCAACGTCTAGTTTTGATTTACTTTTGGTTGAGTTGTCAACTAACATGAATTCAATGTGAAATCAACCAAAAATATCACCATGTCATTGGATTTAGGTTAAAAGGTGGGTGAAAGAAAAATACGAAGTTCCCTTACGTTGATGACTTTTTGCAAATCCAATCAGTTTTCCACGTTGATTTAATCGCATACAATTTTAGTTGTTGAAAGGACGTGGAAACTATGTTGATTCAACCACTTTTTACCCAGTGGGGTTAACATTGAGGTGTAATTGAATGTCATGGGTGCATTAGTAAAGTATTCAGACCCCTTGACTTTTTCCACATTTTGTTACGTTACAGCCTTATTCTAAAATTGATTACTTAAATTTTTTTCCTCATCAATCTACACACAATACCCCATAATGTTTTTAGAATTTTTGCACATTTATAAAATTAAAATAAATAAAAAAGACCTTATTTACATAAGTATTCAGACCCTTTGCTCTGAGACTCGAAAATTGAGCTCAGGTGCATCCAGTTTTCATTGATCATCCATGAGATGTTTCATCAACTTGATTGGAGTACACCTGTGGTAAATTCAATTGATTGGACATGATTTGGAAAGGCACACACCTGTCTATATAAGGTCCCACAGTTGACAGTGCATGTCAGAGCAAAAACCAAGCCATGAGGTATAAATAATTGTCCGTAGAGCTCAGAGACAGGATTGTGTCAAGGCACAGATCTGAGGAAGGGTACCAACTATTGTCTGCAGAATTGAAGGTCCCCAAGAACACAGCGGCCTCTATCATTCTTACATGGAAGAAGTTTGGAACCACCAAGACTCTTCCTAGAGCTGGCCGTAGGGGCAAACTGAGCAATCAGGGGAGAAGATCACTCTGGCAGTGCTCCAGAGTTTTTCTGTCGAGTTGGGAGAACCTTCCAGAAGGAAAACATCTCGCAATCCACCCATCAGGCCTTTGTGGTAGAGTGGCCAGACGGAAGTAACTCCTCAGTATAAGGCACATGACAGCCCGCTTGGAGTTTGCCAAAAGGCACCTAAAGCACTCTCAGAACATGAGAAACATGAGAAACATTCTCTGGTCTGATGAAACCAAGATTGAACTCTTTGGCCTGAATGCCAAGCGTCACGTCTGGAGGAAACCTGGCACAATCCCTATGGTGAAGCATGGTGGTGGCAGCATCATGCTGTGAGGATATTTTTCAGCGGCAGGGACTGGGAGACTAGTCAGAATCGAGGGAAAGATGAACGGAGCAAATTACAGAGAGATCCTTGATGAAAACCTGCTCCAGAGCACTCAGGACCTCAGACTGGGGCGAAGTTTCAACTTCCAACAGGAAAATGACCCTAAACACACAACCAAGACAATGCAGAAGTGGCTTTGGGACAAGTCTCTGAATGTCCTTGAGTGGCCCAGCCAGAGCCCGGACATGAATCCGATCTAACATCTTTGGAGAGACGTGAAAAAAGCTGTGCAGCTATGCTCCCCATCCAACCTGACAGAGCATGAGAGGATGTGAAGAGAAGAATGGGAGAAACTCCCCAAAAACATGTGTGCCAAGCTTGTAGCGTCATACCCAAGAATACTCGAGGCTGTAACCGCTGCCAAACGTGCTTCAACAAAGTACAGAGTAAAGGGTCTGGATACTTATGTAAATGTGATATTTCAACAATTTTTTTTTTTTACATTTGCACAAATTTCTAAAAACCTATCTTTGCTTTGTCATTATGGGGTATTGTGTGTAGATTGATTAGGGGAAAAATCAATTTAATCCATTTTAGAATAAGGCTGTAACGTAACAAAATGTGGAAAAAGTCAAGGGGTCTGAGTACTTTCCGAATGCACTGTATATGAGATTTTGCATGACGCACAAACATTCCTACCACATTGAGCTGGGAGTGATTGTTGTATTCCCACACTATAGTCAGAAATATGTATAATTGTAACTTGCCTCAAGTAGTCTAGATCTTACCATACCACCATGTAAAATGTTTGTCATGTGGAGGATTCATTTTCAATTCAGTTTTATCACTGATGTTTTTGTCTTTGTATTTGACGTTCACAACACTTTGCTTGTGACACTGGGGCAATTATCCCGTATAGACGCAAATATCTCCTATTGCGCCTGCTCAAAATGTGAGAAATTAGATTGTTGCAAATACGTGGTCTAATGGGGCATGCCGGAAAAAGTGATTTTGAGATCCAATTATAGTGGCCTACTGGTGACCTGACATGCCCTACACTGTGCCAGCACAACAACATCTATTAGCAAGCCCTGGGGGAGGTGGTCTCAATAACTCCATTAGCAGTTTGAATAGCTAGTGTAATAGTGTAATGATGTAATGCAGGGCTGTGCACAGAGCCGCTGATCCTGCCTCTTACTAACAAGCAGTCGAATTGCACCCTTCTATGTTAGAGACACATGACAGATCCAAATCAAATGTACCCTACTTCGTATAGTCAAACTTGTCACCTGGCGCACCTAGCCACTGCATGCAAAAGCTAGACGAGTGTGGGCTTGGCATGTCACGCCCTGACTCAGGGGACTCTTATATGTTGAGTCAGTGTGTGAATGTTTTATGTTAGTATTTCTATGTTTCTATCTAGTATGTGTAGTTCTATGTTTGGCCGGGTGTGTTTCCCAATCAGAGACAGCTGTCGCTCGTTGTCTCTGATTGTGGAGCATACTTAGGCAGCCTATTGGCCATTAGGGGTTGTGGGATCTTGTTCCGTGAGTAGGCTTGTTTTGTGTGTAGCCTTAGGACTTCACGTTTCGTTCGGTTTGTTGTTTTGTCGTGTGTTTATCGGTAATACACATGTATGCATATCACGCTGCGCCTTGGTCTGACCCGTCCTTCAACGTACTTGACATGGCATGGGAGGGGAACTTTTTAGAGGTACAAGAACTTTTGAAATTGGCTAGTTTGATTACATTACATGTAAAATTAAAACATTGAAAAGAGACTCAAAGTAAAAATGTAAAAGTAATTAATGAAACTAGATGCTAACTTTATATTAAGTACATTTGTGGGGCTTGCTGTAGCTCTTTAAAATTATTGTGGAAGAAGTTTAAAAAGTTTTACTTTACTATTTAAAGCCAAGCAGTTACATATAGTCAAAGTTACATTTAGTAAAATAATTGGTCTGGTTACTTTGATATACTACTATATCAACCTTATTACTTTGGATTGTGGGCAGTTAGAACACACATTTCATCAAGAATAACTACACTTGGGCTACTACACATGTATACACTCGCCTACTGGAATACCACAGTATATGAGAACTGTAGTAATAGAGCATAGAAGACAATGAGACATTGTTGAAGTTTTAAATAAATAAACAACTATTTTTATCACAGCGTATTTGGATGACAGTGGAATGTTCATGAAGTCCTCTCTGGGAGTAGTAGTATTTCCGGTTCCCGTGTCATGCATTAAAGCGCATGATTGCAGCATGTAGCCTTATCGTGGCTTTCTTTTGCAAAATTACTATGAATTAACATAGTTGTTTTCTTAAATTGTCAATAGTAAACACCATATTAAGGTGTGGGACGTTCATTCTATGACAAGAAAAGACGAGCAAGTCTATTTCACTAAAGCAGATTGCATAATCTGTCCTTCCACAATTCACCTGTGGGAACATTGCGGTTCGCAACACCAGACAACAGAATGAGCTGGCCGCTACTATTCAAGAGACTGTTTGTGAGGAGATTACCCCTACCCTCTACATCTACCCTCAAGAAGCTGGGTCACTAATTAACCTCTCCGCAATGGCTCTAGCGGTACGATTGTACGAATCCACAGTTTTGAAGTCAAACTGTGAATTGTTTGCTTAATTGTTCGCAGAGGAATTGGAGGCTCTGACCTATGCGGAGAAGAGGGATATACCCAGACCTGAGTTCCGAACGGCTAAAACATAGGGCGACCCCAGCTAAGCAATCTAAAACCGAGATGCGGCTTCATCCACCTGGCAAAACTCATCTTCACCTTCAAGAACGCAACACACACATGCTCCACCGCCAAAGAAGCTCAAGACTTTTTAAAGAATCACATTAAGCCCAACACACAAGGGGACAAGTCAACAGATGGAACCCCATTATGACTGGCTCATTATTCTGGTATGCTATCCATGCAGAATCATGCAGCCTAACCTATGGCTAAGCTCCTTCCCTCAGCATAGGACAATGATGAGGACACCCCCTCAAGTGGGTACAATTAACATTATTACTATAATTACTTAGTATTGGATTTTGTTATTATTATATTGCCTATGGTCTATGACATTAACACATTAACACAGTGATGACACCACACCAATGAATGAACAATGGACAATATATTGAGGTGTCACACGGACTAGGGCTGCTTCCTTGTGGGGCTAAAGAGTACTGAATTCCTACATGGTCAAAATATGGCAATATAAGTTGGTAGCTACTCCCCTATTTATTACAGGGAGGGCTTTCAGGGTGGGGAAGGACCAATGGGTGGGTTTCCATGTTGGTCCTGCTTTTTGTTACACATCCATGGGCTTATAAACACTAAATATAGGAATTATATCATTAATATACCATTCCAGTCTGAAAAACAATGGCAACGCTAGCTATTCTCTCTTGGAATTTGAAAAGGCCTAAATTGTCCTATCAAATGTTCCAGCTGTCTTGATATCCTAGCAAGAAACCATATTGATATAGCAAAGGATGTACTGCTGCTCCCGGACAAGGGTCAAATCCCTGTCATTCGCATGAAGAGGAGACACCGATACAGGGGCCGCAGATCCGGGTGCCTTGTGAGAATTTGTCGGCGAGTGGGTAACCCGCCTATACCATCCGTCCTACTGGCCAACGTGCAATCATTGGAGAATTAACTGGATGAGCTCTGTTCGAGACTATCCTACCAACGGGACATTAAAAACTGTGATATCTTATGTTTCACCAAGTTGTGGCTGAACGACGACATGTATAATATACAGTTGACTGAGTTTTCCGTGCATCGGCAAGACAGAACAGCTACCTATAAGACGAGGGGTGGTGGTTTGTGTCTTTGTCAATAACAGCTGGTGCGTGATCTCTAATAACAAGGAAGTCTCAAGGTTTTGCTCGACTGAGGTTGAGTACCTCATGATAAGCTGTAGACCACACTATTTACCAAGAGAGTTTTCATCTATATGTTTCATAGCTGTCTATTTACCACCACAAACTGATGCTGGCACTAGGACTGCACACAACAAGCTGTATAAGGCCATAAGCAAACAAGGAAATGCTCATCCAGAAGCGGCACTCCTAGTAGCTGAAGACTTTAATGCAGGAATACTTAAATCGGTTTATGATCATTTCTACCAGCATGTCACGTGCAACCACAGAAAAAAAAACTCTGGATCACCTTTACTCCACACACAGCGACGCGTACAAGGCTGAAAAGATTTGGCATGGGCCCTCAGATCCTCAAATGTATACAGCTGCACCATCGAAAGCATCTTGACTGGCTGCATCACCGCTTGGTTTGGCAACTGATTGGTATCCGACTGCAAGGCGCTAAGAAGGGTAGTGCGTACGGCCCAGTACATCACTGGGGCCAAACTACCTGCCATCCAAGACCTCTATACCAAGAGGAAGGACCCAGAAAATGTAAAGGACTCCTGCCACCCAAGCCACAGACTGTTCTCTCTGCTACCGCATGGCAAGCAGTACCAATTCACCAAGTCTGGAACCAACAGGACTCTGAACAGCTTCTACCCCCAAGCCATAAAACTTCTAACAAGACTGCTAAATACCTAATCAAATGGATACCTGGACTACCTGCATTGACCCTTTTTTGCACCAACTTTCTTACACTGACTCTATGCACACACGCTGGACTCTACCCACACACACTCACACATACTTACACTGACACCCCAACACACTCACACACACACACACACACACAGAGCCAGGTCACCCGTGATACAAGTCAGTATTCGATGTCCATCCATGTCTGAGGAAGTCGGGAGATGACGTAACAACCGGCCACTAGGGGCAACAGTGAGCACTGTTAACTTCAAGTAGGTTTCAGTTTTCCTAGGGTGTAAACATCTGCCTCTGGTGCCAAAGGTTATATGTTCGAATCCAGTGATAGAAAGTTGTTTTTTTTATTTTTGTTTTAAGCCTATCCCAAATCTTAACCCTTACCTTAACCATTCAGAATTAATGCCTAACCTTACGATTTCTGAGTTAAAGGAAAATGCCACCCAAAATGCATCATACGCGGATGATTTATGTATTTTGAAACTTGCATATCTTGAAAACTTGATTGCTGACAAGCAAAACATTTTGGGACTATGTCAACAATGGACTAATGAAACAATACCAAAATATAGCTTTTGGGTGGAGTTTTCCTGTAATGCCTAAACTTAACCTTACACACTTTTGGAACAACTTCGAAATTTGACGTTTGAGAAACATCGATGAACGTCTAATTCTGACGTGAAACTGTGAGAGCTTGTTGCTACATACGCCCATACACTCATAACATTCACACACACATGCATATTGACACCACACACACACTTCCCCATTCACCAAATGCGCTTACTTCACTTATAACATTTTACATTTACATTTTAGTCATTTAGCAGACGCTCTTATCCAGAGCGACTTACAGGAGCAATTAGGGTTAAGTGCCTTGCTCAAGGGCACATTTACGTCATTTAGCAGACGCTCTTATCCAGAGCGACTCACCAATTGGTGCGTTCACCCTATAGCCAGTGGGATAACCACTTTACAATTTTGGGGGGGGGTAGAAGGATTACTTTATCCTATCCCAGGTATTCCTTAAAGAGGTGGGGTTTCAAATGCCTCCGGAAGGTGGTGAGTGACTCCGCTGTCCTGGCGTCGTGAGGGAGCTTGTTCCACCATTGGGGTGCCAGAGCAGCGAACAGTTTTGACTGGGCTGAGCGGGAACTATGCTTCCGCAGAGGAAGGGAGCCAGCAGGCCAGAGGTGGATGAACGCAATGCCCTCGTTTGGGTGTAGGGACTGATCAGAGCCCGAAGGTACAGAGGTGCCGTTCCCCTCACTGCTCCATAGGCAAGCACCATGGTCTTGTAGCGGATGCGAGCTTCAACTGGAAGCCAGTGGAGTGTGCGGAGGAGGGGGTGACGTGAGAGAACTTGGGAAGGTTGAACACCAGACGGGCTGCGGCATTCTGGATGAGTTGTAGGGGTTTAATGGCACAGGCAGGGAGGCCAGCCAACAGCGAGTTGCAGTAGTCCAGACGGGAGATGACAAGTGCCTGGATTAGGACCTGTGCCGCTTCCTGTGTAAGGCAGGGTCGTACTCTCCGAATGTTGTAGAGCATGAACCTGCAGGAGCGGGTCACCGCCTTGATGTTGGCGGAGAACGACAGGGTGTTGTCCAGGGTCACGCCTAGGCTCTTCGCACTCTGGGAGGAGGACACATAATTCACTGTATCACAATTCCAGTGGGTCAGAAGTTTACACTAAGTTGACTGTGCCTTTAAACAGCTTGGAAAATTCCAGAAAAAGCTTTAGAAGCTTCTGATAGGCTAATTGACATCATTTGAGTCAATTGGAGGTGTAACTGTGGATGTATTTCAAGGCCTACCTTCACACTCAGTGTCTCTTTGCTTGACATCATGGGAAAATCAAAAGAAATCAGCCAAGACCTCAGAAAAAATATTGTAGACCTCCAGAAGTCTGGTTCATCCTTGGGAGCAATTTCCAAACACCTGAAGGTACCATGTTCATCTGTACAAAAAAATAGTACGCAAGTATAAACACCATGGGACCACGCAGCCGTCATACCGCTCAGGAAGGAGACGTGTTCTGTCTCCTAGAGATTAACGTACTTTGGTGCGAAAAGTGCAAATCAATCCCAGAACAACAGCAAAGGACCTTGTGAAGATGCTGGAGGAAACAGGTACAAAAGTATCTATATCCACAGTAAAACAAGTTCTATATTGACATAACCTGAAAGGCCGCTCAGCAAGGAAGAAGCCACTGCTTCAAAACCGCCATAAAAAAGCCAGACTACGGTTTGCTACTGCACATGTGGACAAAGACCGTACTTTTCGGAGAAATGTCCTCTGGTCTGATGAAACAAAAATAGAACTGTTTGGCGATAATGACCTTCGTTGTGTTTGGAGGAAAAGGGGGAATGCTTGCAAGCCGAAGAACACCATCCCAACCGTGAAGAACGGGGGTGGCAGCATCATTGTCACGATCGTCGTTAGATACGGACCAAGGCGCAGCGTGATAGGCGTACATCTTTATTTACGTCCACAACACGAACAAAACAACAAACCAAACGATATGTGAAGTCCTAGGTTACTACACCAAAACAAATCTTACGGAACAAGATCCCACAAATAACTAGTGCCAACAGGCTGCCTAAGTATGGTTCCCAATCAGAGACAACGAGCAACAGCTGCGTCTGATTGGGAACCACCCTGGCCAACATAGAAATACATGAACTAGAACAAAACATAGAAAATGACCCATAGAAAATCCACACCCTGGCTCAACATATAAGAGTCCCTAGAGCCAGGGCGTGACAGTACCCCCCCAAAGGCGCGGACTGCGACCGCGCCAACCAAACACAAGAGGTTAGGGGCCGTGTGGGCATTCCGCCTCGGAGGCGGATCCGGATCCGGGCGTGACCACCACTCTCTCTCTACTCCCCCGCAGCGCACCTGGTCTGGTCTGGCCCCGCTGGCCGGAGCTGGACTGGACATCGGTGGAGCGGATTGCTCTGGCTCCGGTGTGGAGCAGCTGACCGGTGCCAGACCAGGCATCGGTGGAACAGGCACGGACCGTGCCGGACTGACGACGCGCACCACTGGCTTGGTGCGGGGAGCAGGAACGGGCCGGACCGGGCTGGCGACGCGCACCACTGGCTTGGTGCGGGGAGCAGGAACGGGCCGGACCGGGCTGGCGACGCGCACCACTGGCTTGGTGCGGGGAGCAGGAACAGGCCGGACCGGGCTGACGACGCGCACCACTGGCTTGGTGCGGGGAGCCGGAACGAGCCGGGCTGGACTGGGAACATGCACCATTGGCTTGGTGAGGGGAGCCGGAACGGGCCAACATAGAAATACATGAACTAGAACAAAACATAGAAAATGACCCATAGAAAATCCACACCCTGGCTCAACATATAAGAGTCCCCAGAGCCAGGGCGTGACAATCATGCTGTGAGGGTGCTTTGCTGCAGGAGGTACTAGTGCACTTCACAAAATAGATGGCATCATGAGGAAGGAAATATATGTGGATATATTGAAGCAACATCTCAAGACATCAGCCAGGAAGTTAAAGCTTGGTCGCAAATGGGTCTTCCAAATGGACAATGACCCCAAGCATACTTCCAAAGTTGTGGCAAAACGGCTTAAGGACAACAAAGTCAAAGTATTGGAGTGGCCATCACAAAGCCCTGACCTCAATCCTATAGAAAATGTGTTGGCAGAACTGAAAAAGCGTGTGCGAGCAAGGAGGCCTACAAACCTGACTCAGTTACACAAGCTCTGTCAGGAGGAATGGGCCAAAATTCACCCAACTTATTGTGGGAAGTGTGTGGAAGGCTACCTGAAATGTTTGACCCAAGTTAAAGAATTGAAAGGCAATGCTACCAAATACTTATTGAGTGTACGTGATGAAAGAAATAAAAGCTGAAATAAATCATTCTCTCTACTATTATTCTGACATTTCACATTCTTAAAATAAAGTGGTGATCCTAACTGACCTAAGACAGGGAATTTCTACTAGTATTAAATGTCAGGAATTGTGAAAAACTGAGTTTAAATGTATTTGGCTAAGGTGTATGTAAACTTCCGACTTCAACTGTAGCTACCTCAATTACCTCTTACCCCTGCACATCGACTTGATTCTGGTACTCCCTGTATATAGCCATGTAATTTTCTACTCCTTATATTTGTCATGTTGTTTTTTCTCATTATTTTTATTCGTTATTTACTGTGCCAATATTTATATTATTTATTAAATGTTTTATCTTATCTTTAACTCTGCATTGTTGTAAAAGGACCCGTAAGTAAGAATGTCACTGTTAGTCTACACCTGTTGTCTACGAAGCATATGACAAATACAATTTGATTTTATTGAGTTCAGGGAGGTTTTGGATCCCGTTGTACAAAGCTGAAGTTGATTCATGGTGATTGTTGAAGGTCAGACCTTATACATTTTTAATGGACCAATGCAGCTGTTTTTATCTCAACATCAAATCATGTCTAGGTAACAATTAAGTACATTACTGTGACTGTTTTGAATTAAAATGGTCAAAAAGAAACTAAAATAGCTTCTTAGCCAAGGGCAATTTCTCAAGCAATAATTTAGCTAGGACTGTCTTGGAGTGGTCTGAGTGGGGAGGGGAAAACTGAAAATGAGCTGTTATTGGCGGAGAGGTTTGGAACTCTTTCTTATTGGTCTATTGTATTTGTCATATGCTTCGTAGACAACAGGTGTAGACTATTAGTCTATTAACTAATTAATCACATGGTGAAAGGCCAACACCATGAAAGGCCAAAACGCCATCTCACCAAAACAGGCAGAAATTTCAGGCGGTCTTTTCAAACAGCTCTTACACTAAAAGGACATTATCATAATATTCACAATTTCACAGTATTATTCCAACCTCATAGTGTGGACCTCATAGTGTGGAAATATATCTAAAACACAGGAAAATCAATGTTTTACTGCACTGGGGCTTTAAAGGTGTATTTGAAAATACTTATAAGATATGCTCATGTTGCAGAGATGTGGGAAATCATGTTGTCATCATTTTAACAGATGGGTTTGCATATCAAATATAACATTATATGTTAATGCAAATGACACTCTAACCTCTTATCTGATGAATATCCAGTAGTTTTCTAACATTTCAATATCTTGGCTCATAGCATTAATGATCATGACAGAATAGGGTATGGAGGCAGTCACCTATGTCCTTTGCAGGTGGCAATACAGCGGTGTCAATACACATGCATCCAAATGACAGAGGAACCGAAGTGACAATTTGAAATGGGGTCATTGGAAACGTGCGACAGGGCCTTGTCTTGTTGAATAGCAACAAACATGATTACATAGTCTACAAGCTGGGTTAGCATAATTACAAATACAAACTTTGTTTTGAGACACTTTCCAGCCTTGGGTTTTGCCAAGAGCAAGCACAGGAAGTGGTGCACCTTGGGAGAATGGTTTTCCTCTGGGGAGGCGAGAGCTTTCCTAGAGGGGATATGGCATAATGGGAAGTATTTGAACTGAAACAAGGCTTTAGCGAGTTGAAGCCTGAAGCGGGAGACTTTTCATCTGCAAAGAATATGTCTACTCGTCCCAAAATGTTTTTTTGCAAGGAGGGTCCCACTGGGCACAGACGTAATTTCAACGTCTAGTTTTGATTTACTTTTGGTTGAGTTGTCAACTAACATGAATTCAATGTGAAATCAACCAAAAATATCACCATGTCATTGGATTTAGGTTAAAAGGTGGGTGAAAGAAAAATATGAAATTCCCTTACGTTGATGACTTTTTGCAAATCCAATCAGTTTTAATAAATAAATAAAAAATACCTTATTTACATAAGTATTCAGACCCTTTGCTCTGAGACTCGAAATTGAGCTCAGGTGCATCCTGTTTCCATTGATCATCCATGAAGTGTTTCATCAACTTGATTGGAGTCCACCTGTGGTCAATTCAATTGATTGGACATGATTTGGAAAGGCACAGACCTGTCTATATAAGGTCCCACAGTTGACAGTGCATGTCAGAGCAAAAACCAAGCCATGAGGTAGAAGGAATTGTCGGTAGAGCTCAGAGACAGGATTGTGTCAAGGCACAGATCTGGGGAAGGGTACCAACAATTGTCTGCAGCATTGAAGGTCCCCAAGAACACAGTGGCCTCCATCATTCTTGCGTGGAAGAAGTTTGGAACCATCAAGACTCTTCCTAGAGCTGGCCGCAGGGCCAAACTGAGCAATCGGGGAGAAGGTCACTCTGACAGAGCTCCAGAGTTTTTCTGTGGAGATGGGAGACCCTTCCAGAAGGACAACATCTCGCTCTCCACCAATCAGGCCTTTGTGGTAGAGTGGCCAGACGGAAGACTCTCCTCAGTAAAAGGCACATGACAGCCCGCTTGGAGTTTGCCAAAAGGCACCTAAATGACTCTCAGAACATGAGAAACAAGATTCTCTGGCATGATGAAACCAAGATTGTACTCTTTGGCCTGAATGCCAAGCGTCACGTCTGGAGGAAAGCTGGCACCATCGCTACCGTGAAGCATGGTGGTGGCAGCATCATGCTGTGGGGAGGTTTTTCAGAGGTAGGGACTGGGAGACTAGTCAGTATCGAGGGAAAGATGAACAGAGCAAAGTACAGAGAGATCCTTGATGAAAACCTGCTCCAGAGCGCTCAGGACCTCAGACTGGGGTGAAAGTTCACCTTCCAACAGGACAATGACCCAAGACAACATAAAAGTGGCTTCGAGACAAGTCTCTGAATGTCCTTGAGTGGCCCAGCTAGAGCCCGGACTTGAACCCGATATAACATCTTTGGAGAGACAGGAAAAAAGCTGCGCAGCGATGCTCCCCATCCAACCTGACAGAGCTTGAGAGGATCTGCTGAGAAGAATGGGAGAAACTCCCCAAAAACATGTGTGCCAAGCTTGTAGCGTCATACCCAAGAAGACTTGAGGCTGAACCGCTGCCAAACGTGCTTCAACAAAGTACAGAGTAAAGGGTCTGAATACTTATGTAAATGTGATATTTCAATTTTTTATTTTTGATACATTTGCACAAATGTCTAAAAACCTGTTTTTGCTTCGTCATTATGGGGTATTGTGTGTAGATTGATTAGGGGAAAAAACGATTTAATCCATTTTAGAATAAGGCTGTATCGTAACAAAATGTGGAAAAGTCAAGGGGTCTGAATACTTTCCGAATGCACTGTTTATGAGATTTTGGATGACGCAAAAACATTCCTTTCGCATTGCGCTGGGAGTGATTGTTGTATTCCCACACTAAAGTCAGAAATATGTATAATTGTAACTTGCCTCAAGTAGTCTAGATCTCATCATGCCACCATGTAAAATGTTTGTCATGTGGAGGATTCATTTTCATTTCAGTTTTATCACTGATGTTTTTGTCTTTGTATTCGATGTTCACAACACTTTGCTTGTGACACTGGGGCAATTATCCCGTATAGACGTAAATAGCTCCTATCGGACCTGCTCAAAATGTGAGAAATTAGATTGTTGCAAATACGTGGTCTAATCGGGCATGCCGGAAAAAGTGATTTCGAGATCCAATTATAGTGGGCTACTGGTGACCTGACATGCCCTACACTGTGCCAGCACAACAACTTCTATTAGCAAGCCCTGGGGGAGGTGGTCTCAATAACTCCATTAGCAGTTTGAATAGCTGGTGTAATAGTGTAATGATGTAATGCAGGGCTGTGCACAGAGCCGCTGATCCTGCCTCTTACTAACAAGCAGTCGAATTGCACCCTTCTATGGTAGAGACACATGACAGATCCAAATCAAAAGTACCCAACTTCCTATTGTCAAACTCGTCGCCAGGCACACCTAGCCTCTGCATGCAAAAGCTAGACGAGTGTGGGCTTGGTGTGGGAGGGGAAATTTGGCTAGTTTAATTGTGCAATACATTACATGTAAAATTAAAACATTGAAAAGAGACTCAAAGTAAAAATGTAAAAGTAATTCATGAAACTAGATGCTAACTTTACATGAAGTAAAGTTGTGGGGCTTGCTTTAGCTCTTTAAAATTATTGTGGAAGAAGTTTAAGAAGTTTTACTTTACTATTTAAAGCCAAGCAGTTACATATAGTAAAAGTTACATTTAGTAAAATAATTGGTCTGGTTACTTTGATATACTACTATATCAACCTTATTACTTTGGATTGTGGGAAGTTAGAACACACATTTCATCAAAAATAACTACACTTGGGCTACTACACATGTATACACTCTCCTACTAGAATACCACAGAATATGACAACTGTAGTAATAGAGCACAGAAGACAATGAGACATTGTTGAAGTTTTAAATAAATAAACAACTATTTTTATCACAGCGTATTTGGATGGCAGTGGAATGTTCATGAAGTCCTCTCTGGGAGTAATAGTTTTTCCGGTTCCCGTGTCATGCATTGAAGCGCCGAATGGCTAAAACAGAGGGCAACCCCAGCTAAGCAATCTAAAACCGAGATGCGGCTTCATCCACCTGGCAAAACTCATCTTCACCTTCGAGAACGCAACACACACATGCTCCACCGCCAAAGAAGCTCAAGACTTTTTAAAGAATCACATTAAGCCCAACACACAAAGGGACGAGTCAACAGATGGAACCCCATTATGACTGGCTCATTATTCAGGTGTGCTACACATGCAGAATCATGCAGCCTAACCTATGGCTAAGCTCCTTCCCTCAGCATAGGACAATGATGAGGACACCCCCTCAAGTGGGTACAATTAACATTATTACTATAATTACTTAGTATTGGATTTTGTTATTATTATATTGCCTATGGTCTATGACATTAACACATTAACACAGTGATGACACCACACCAATGAATGAACAATGGACAATATATTGAGGTGTCACAAGGACTAGGGCTGCTTCCTTGTGGGGCTACAGCGCATTGAATTCCTACATGGTCAAAATAGGGCAATATAAGTTGGTAGCTACTCCCCTATTTATTACAGGGAGGGCTTTCTGGGTGGGGAAGGACCAATGGGTGGGTTTCCATGTTGGTCATGCTATTTGTTACACATCCATGGGCTTATCAACACTAAATATAGGAATGATATCATTAATATAGCATTCCAGTCTGAAAAACAACGGCAACGCTAGCTATTCTCTCTTGGAATTTGAAAAGGTTTAAACTGTTCTATCAAATGTTCCAGCTGTCTTGATATCCTAGCAAGAAACCATATTGATATAGGAATGCTCCAAAAGGACACACATAGAATGCAGAACCGTTTGTACAAACTGGCTGCTTTTACATCAGCTCCCAACAAAACTAAAGGTGTAATCATAATGATAATGACACAATGACGCTGGAGGGGATGGCTGCGTTTTACGGGCTCCTACCAATTGTGCTATTTTATGTTTTTTCGCATTGTTTGTAACTTTTGTACATAATGTTTCTGCCACCATCTCTTATGACCGAAAAGAGCTTCTGGCAATCAGAACAGCAATTACTCACCTCGAAGTGGCAAAGATTTTTTATTTAATGAGTCGGACGCGAAGGATGTACTGCTGCTCCCGGACAAGGCCCAAATCCCTGTCATTCACATGAAGAGGAGACACCGATACAGGGGCCGCAGATCTGGGTGCCTTGTGAGAATTTGTCGGCGAGTGGGTAACCCGCCTATACCATCCGTCCTACTGGCCAACGTGTAATCATTGGAGAATTAACTAAATGAGCTCCGTTCGAGACTATACTACCAACGTGGGCCCCATGTAGCTCAGTTGGTAGAGCATGGCGCTTGCAATGCCAGGGTTGTGGGTTCGATTCCCACGGGGGGCCAGTCTGAAAAAAGAAATAAAATAAAATAAAAAGAAATGTATGCTCTGGATATGAGTGTATGCTAAATGACAAAAAAATAATATACACAGCTCAAAAAAATAAAGGGAACACTTAAACAACACAATGTAACTCCAAGTCAATCACACTTCTGTGAAATCAAACTGTCCACTTAGGAAGCAACACTGATTGACAATACATTTCACATGCTGTTGTGCAAATGGAATAGACAACAGGTGGAAATTATAGGCAATTAGCAAGACACCCCCAATAAAGAAGTGGTTCTGCAGGTGGTGACCACAGACCACTTTAATTTTGAGTGTGACTCCAAATCCAGACCTCCATGGGTTGATAAATTTGATTTCCATTGATAATTTTTGTGTGATTTTGTTGTCAGCACATTCAACTATGTAAAGAAAAAAGTATTTCATAAGTTTATTTCATTCATTCAGATCTAGGATGTGTTATTTTAGTGTTCCCTTAATTTTTTTGAGCAGTGTATACATATATTTGTGTTATCGAGTTGTGGCTGAACGACGACATGTATAATATACAGTTGACTGGGTTTTCCGTGCATCGGCAAGACAGAACAGCTACCTATAATACGAGGGGTGGTGGTTTGTGTCTATTTGTCAATAACAGCTGGTGCGTGATCTCTAATATTAAGGAAGTCTCAAGGTTTTGCTCGACTGAGGTTGAGTACCTCATGACAAGCTTTAGACCACACTATTTACCAAGAGAGTTTTCATCTATATGTTTCATAGCTGTCTATTTACCACCACAAACCGATGCTGGCACTAAGACCACACTCAACGAGCTGTATAATGCCATTAGCAAGCAAGAAAACGCTAATCCAGAAGCGGCACTCCTAGTAGCTTGCGACTTTAATGCAGGAAAACTTAAATCCATTTAGGATAATTTCTACCAGCGTGTCACGTGCAACCACAGGAAAAAAACAACACTGGATCACCTTTACTCCACACACAGACACGCGTACAAAGCTCTCCCTCGCCCTCCATTTCGCAAATCTGACCATAATTATATCCTCCAGATTCCTGCTTACAAGCAAAAACTAAAGCAGGAAGTACCAGTGACTTCCTCAATACGGAAGTGGTCAGATGACGCAGATGCTAAGCTACAGGACTGTTAGCACAGACTGGAATGTGTTCCGGGATTCATCCAATGACATTGAGGAGTATACCACATCAGTCAACAGCTTCATCAATAAGTGCATCGATGATGTCGTCCCCACAGTGACCGTACGTACATATCCCAACCAAAATCCATGGATTAAAGGCAACATCCACACTGAGCTAAATGCTATAGCTGGCGCTTTTATGGAGTGGGACACAAATCCGGACGCTTATAAGAAATCCCGCTATGCCCTCTGACGAATCATCAAACAGGCAAAGCTGTTACAGGAGTTGGTCACAGTTCCGGAGCGACCCACTAGGTGTCATCCTCCGACAACCATAGGCACCTCCTCACTCACAGTCGGGACTAATTATTTGGTGCCACCTGTGGCTATCTGATTCACCTGTGCATTTATGTCCTCACTTCCCTGTGTTCCCTTGCTCAGTTTTCTCTGCTAGTTCCTTGATGTCAAGCAGTACGTCGGATCACGTGACAGAGTTACAGGTACTCGAGAAGTGTTCTCCCTGTGTCATTGTGTTTTTCCAGTCAGAGTTAGTATGTCGTATTGTTTGTTGTCAGCCTGTTTTTTGGAGACCTATGTGCTCCTCATTTGTTTTCGTATATAGACCGTTGTTTTGTATCCTGGCTTTTGGACCACCAGTAAAGATCCTTGTTTCACCATCCTTGCCTTCTGCCTACTGTCTATCCTGCACCGCACCTGGGTCACACCTCACACCAACCCTTACACAAATATTCAATACAGGACTAAGATTGAATTCTATTACACCGGCTCTGACGCTTGTCAGATGTGGCAGGGCTTGCAAACTATTACGGATTACAAAGGAAAGCCCAGCCGCGAGCTGCCCGGAGACATGAGCCTACCAGACAAGCCAAATGACCTCGATGTGCGCTTCGAGGCAAGCAACACTGAAGCATGCATGAGAGCACCAGCTGTTCCGGAAGACTGTGTGTCATGCTCACCATAGCCGATGTGAGTAAGAACTTTAAACAGGGCAACATTCACAAGGCCGCAGACGGATTACCAGGACATGTACTCAGAGCATGCGCTGACTAACTGGCATGTGTTTTCACTGACATTTTCAACCTCTCCCTGACCGAGTCTGCAATACCTACATGTAGACCACCATAGTCCGTGTGCCCAGGAATGCCAAAGTAACCTGCCTAAATGGCTACCGACCGGTAGCACTCACGTCTGTAGCCATGAAGTGCTTTGAAAGTCTGGTCATGGCACACATCAACACCATCACCCCAGAAACCCTAGACCCACTCCAATTCACATACCGCCCCAACATATCCACAGATAACACAATCTCTATTGCACTCCACACTGCCCTTTCCCACCTGGACCAAAGGAACACCTGCATAATAATGCTGTTATTGACTACAGCTCAGCGTTCAACACCATAGTGCCCTCAAAGCTCATCACTTACCTCATCCCTCTGCAACTGGATCCTGGGTGGCCAAGCACTATTGCGTGGCGAAGCACCACTCCAACACCATCATTAAGTTTGCCGACGACACAACAGTGGTGAGTAAGACAAAGGAGCTGATCGTGGACTACAGGAAGAGGAGGGCCAAGCACACCCCATTCACATCGACGGAGCTGTAGTGCAGCGGATCGAGAGCTTCAGGTTCCTTGGTGTCCACATCACCAACAAACTATCATGGTCCAAACACACCAAGACAGTCGTGAAGAGGGCACAACAACGCTTATTCCCCCTCAGGAGACAGACCTTCATTTGGCATGGGTCCTCAGATCCTCAAAAAGTTCTACAGCAGCACCATCGAGAATATCCTGACTGGGGCCAAGCATCCTGCCATCCTCTATAGCAGGCGGTGTAGTCAAAGACTCTAGCCACCCAAGTCAAAGACTGTTCTCTCTGCTACCGCACGGCAAGCGGTACCGGAGTGCGAAGTCTAGGTCCAAAAGGCTCCTTAACCTTTTCATACGTGAGTTCCAAATATCTCTAACGGTGGCCCCAGCATGAGTTTTTTCGTGCATGTGATGTCAGAATGCGCTCACTGTTCCAAAATGTGATTGTTACGCAACAGGACAGTTAACCCACGTTGCCCTCAAACCAAGGCATGCTGCCTGCTAATTTTCTATAGGCCACGTTTCAACTTGTCAATTTCAAATGATTTTCTAACAAGTTTTATTTTCTAACCACAGTTTGTATTGAGGTGTGTGCCATTTCACTTTTGCGGACAATTTTTTTGGGGGGCATTACTGACCAGGACAAATTTCCCCAAGGACTTCCCAATTGTTCTGCAGATCAAGTCTGCAGATATTTGCGCATCTCCAGTCAGAACAGGGCCTGCACACACATGTTCACATTTTCCTTCTGGTGCCCGCATCACATTCATTGTTGTTTTCATTACTACATGATAATAACTTTGGAAATGTGTCTGTTTCTAGCAAAGTAAGTGCCTTATTACGTTATAACAGTTTCTGTATGTCATGTTATGTAGTTTCTACTGTAGCACACTGTATGTATGGAACATCATATATTTGTTTACAGTGGGGGAAAAAAGTATTTAGTCAGCCACCAATTGTGCAAGTTCTCCCACTTAAAAAGATGAGAGAGGCCTGTCATTTTCATTATATGTACACGTCAACTATGACAGACAAAATGAGGAAAAAAAAATCCTGAAAATCACATTGCAGGATTTTAAATGAATTTATTTGCAAATTATGGTGGAAAATAAGTATTTGGTCACCTACAAACAAGCAAAATTTCTGGCTCTCACAGACCTGTAACTTCTTCTTTAAGAGGCTCCTCTGTCCTCCACTTGTTATCAGTATAAAAGACACCTGTCCACAACCTCAAACAGTCACACTCCAAACTCCACTATGGCCAAGACCAAAGAGCTGTCAAAGGACACCAGAAATAAAATTGTAGACCTGCACCAGGCTGGGAAGACTGAATCTGCAATAGGTAAGCAGCTTGGTTTGAAGAAATCAACTGTGGGAGCAATTATTAGGAAATGGAAGACATACAAAACCACTGATAATCTCCCTCGATCTGGGGCTCCACGCAAGATCTCACCCCGTGGGGTCAAAATGATCACAAGAACGGTGAGCAAAAATCCCAGAACCACACGGGGGGACCTAGTGAATGACCTGCAGATAGCTGGGACCAAAGTAACAAAACCTACCATCAGTAACACACTACACCGCCAGGGACTCAAATCCTGCAGTGCCAGACCTGTCCCCATGCTTAAGCCAGTACATGTCCAGGACGTCTGAAGTTCGCTAGAGTGCATTTGGATGATCCAGAAGAGGATTGGGAGAATGTCATATGGTCAGATGAGGACAAAGAATGCTGAGTTGCATCCAAAGAACACCATACCTACTGTGAAGCATGGGGGTGGAAACATCATGCTTTGGGGCTGTTTTTCTGCAAAGGGACCAGGACGACTGATCCGTGTAAAGGAAAGAATGAATGGGGCCATGTATCGTGAGATTTTGAGTGAAAACCTCCTTCCATCAGCAAGGGCATTGAAGATGAAACGTGGCTGGGTCTTTCAGCATGACAATGATCCCAAACACACCGCCCGGGCAACGAAGGAGTGGCTTCGTAAGAAGTATTTCAAGGTCCTGGAGTGGCCTAGCCAGTCTCCAGATCTCAACCCCATAGAAAATCTTTGGAAGGAGTTGAAAGTCCGTGTTGCCCAGCGACAGCCCCAAAACATCACTGCTCTAGAGGAGATCTGCATGGAGGAATGGGCCAAAATACCAGCAACAGTGTGTGAAAACCTTGTGAAGACTTACAGAAAATGTTTGACCTGTGTCATTGCCAACAAAGGGTATATAACAAAGTATTGAGAAACTTTTGTTATTGACCAAATACTTATTTCCCACCATAATTTGCAAATAAATTCATTAAAAATCCTACAATGTGATTTTCTGGAGAAAAAAAATCTCATTTTGTCTGTCATAGTTGACGTGTACCTATGATGAAAATTACAGGCCTCTCTCATCTTTTTAAGTGGGAGAACTTGCACAATTGGTGGCTGACTAAATACTTTTTTTCCCCACTGTAATTGAATAGTTTAACATTAAAAACACTGGTTGTACCAAATGATCTTTGCTGGTCGCACCGTATTACTATTTTGTTATGGTGTAATTTTTTTGGCAGATCTCGCTCACTTTTTCCCTCTTAATCAAACACACACACATTAAGAGTAAACGTGGTTTCTTATTCACAACAATGATGCCTTTAATGCTCAATAAAATACAAAAAATTTGACTCAAATGATTATCACACAGAAACATTTAATCATGAACATGACAATGAACTTCTAAAAACAGGATTAAAATGATGCATTATGATTAATTTGTAATCAACGTTAAAAACAGTGTTAAGAATAATTGTAAAAAATGAATAGTAAAGTTATTGAAATACAGTAATTCAACATTCAAACATTAAAATATAAAATGCATAAAAAAACAGTGTTTTTCTACATTACAATTTTAAGAAAAAGTAAAATGTATTTTACAAACATAAAAATCTCAACATTGCGTGGACTATAACGTTTTTCTAATTCTAATATTAAAACATCAACAGATGTAATTAAGTTTGTGCAGAACATTACTAGATTAAAACAATTCATGAGATTCAAACATTAAAGACAAAGAAATTATCACTTTGTACCAAAAGTTGTGACACAAACTCATTGAAGTTGACAATTATCAAACTTGCATTCTTAAAACAGTGTATTTGATGTTGTTGCACTAGTGTGACAAGAAAGCAGCCCAGTCTGTCTCGGACAGCCGAGATGCTCTTGAGCTGAAGGGCTCGGGCTCACTGATCATTCACTTCACATCTCCTTCATAGTAGAAGGTAATGTCTGGCACAGGGGGCCAGACAAAAACATTCCTCACTCCATGCTGCTGCATACAAGTGATCTGCACTTTCTCCCCAATCACTGTCAGCACCTGACCTACAAAGGGCCAGTCTTTGTAGCTGACAATGACACAACTGCCTAGACATTCAGCAAGTGTTGACTTGGCCACAGCTGCAGCTTCATCTTGCTGTTCCTCAGTGATGGTGTTCTCCTGATGGTGTTCTTGGTCTGCTGCAGAAGCAAGACACTTCACTGTGTTTTATTTTCCCTGCCACTGTGGAGGTGACCTGGTGCAATTTCATGGTTCCTTTGACTCCAGCAAGTTTGTTTGGCACAGCTTTATTGTGCTTCGTGATATTTGTAATCCAAAATAATTTGATTTGTTTGAATCCGTAAGTATATGGTAGTGCTGAGTAGGTACATGTTCTTCTTGTTTCTGTATTGGGTGACGGGACCATTGCTCATCATGTGGAGAGTCATAATTTGTGGATTCTTGTTGTTGACATCTCTTCGGACAGGTGAGCCCATACTGCTCTCTCATCATATCTAAGGGAGTCAGATATGGTGGCGTAGGACTGGCTTCCCTCTGATGTGTACACAACACTTGTACGGATCGTAGCCTGCTGTCCACTCCCCCCAAAGTGGAAAGCCTGGATTTCTGTAGCCAATTTGCAACCGAGTCAGCATTAATCTGTGTCCTGATGATAAAGGCATTTGCTTGATAAAGGCATCTGCAAATTGACCCTCAATTAATATAGATAGATAGATAGATAGATAGATAGATAGATAGATAGATAGATAGATAGATAGATAGATAGATAGATAGATAGATAGATAGATAGATAGATAGATAGATAGATAGATAGATAGATAGATAGATAGATAGATAGATAGATAGATAGATAGATAGGATAGTTATTTATATAAAATTATTTTCAGTATTAGCTGCTTGATGTGCTATGCTATAAAACAAAACAAAAAACTGACATAAAACACCCTTATCCTACAGAAACTTGTGTTTTTACTTAAAAGGAGATAATATGATGTATTTGTGTGTACAAAAAATATATATAGATGAATAGATAACTTAATACAAAGACAAACATATTGACATCATTCAGTGCAACTGTTTAGTCATATGGTGTAACCGTAATTTCTGGTGACTCCGAATGATCATTTTGGTTACACCGTGTGACTTTTCTCACATAAACATGTTTCAGAGGCTACTGCTTATGCACCCATCTGAACACTTGACTTTGACATCAAGTATGTAAGTGTATCGAAATAAAATATACGCTTTTCAGATAATTCAACATTTTAATTGGTTTTTAGCGGTCACACTGAATTATCAGATTTTTGGGGTAAAACCTGACAGGGAGTGGAAATGTAAACTTATCAAAGATTTACGAGAGACTTGCTAACCTTTATTCTTAACCAAAGGGTATCTCACAGGCATCATAATGGATGTCACATCCTGTCACATGAGTACCATCATGTGATTTGATCCAAAATGGTGACTTTATGTCGGTCGCACCGAATGATAAACATAATATAATATAATATGCCATTTAGCAGACGCTTTTATCCAATGGGACTTACAGTCATGCGTGCATACATTTTTACGTATGGGTGGTCCCGGGGATCGAACACACTACCCTGGCGTTACAAGCGCCATGCTCTACCAATTGAGCTACAGAGGACCACATGAAGGCTATTTTTCCTGACAAAAGTATTTAAAGTATTTAAAACCTTTCTGCCTAAACTGTCTTACCCATACAGTGAGGGAAAAAAGTATTTGATCCCCTGCTGATTTTGTACGTTTGCCCACTGACAAAGAAATTCTCAGTCTATAATTTTAATGGTAGGTTTATTTGAACAGTGAGAGACAGAATAACAACAAAAAAATCCAGAAAAACGCATGTAAAAAATGTTATAAATTGATTTGCAATTTAATGAGGGAAATAAGTATTTGACCCCCTCTCAATGAGAAAGATTTCTGGCTCCCAGGTGTCTTTTATACAGGTAACGAGCTGAGATTAGGAGCACACTCTTAAAGGGAGTGCTCCTAATCTCAGTTTGTTACCTGTATAAAAGACACCTGTCCACAGAAGCAATCAATCAATCAGATTCCAAAACACTCCACCATGGCCAAGACCAAAGAGCTCTCCAAGGATGTCAGGGACAAGATTGTAGACCTACACAAGGCTGGAATGGGCTACAAGACCATCGCCAAGCAGCTTGGTGAGAAGGTGACAACAGTTGGTGCGATTATTCACAAATAGAAGAAACAGAAAATAACTGTCAATCTCCCTCGGCCTGGGGCTCCATGCAAGATCTCACCTCGTGGAGTTGCAATGATCATGAGAACGTTGAGGAATCAGCCCAGAACTACACGGGAGGATCTTGTCAATGATCTCAAGGCAGCTGGGACCATAGTCACCAACAAAACAATTGGTAACACACTATGCCGTGAAGGACTGAAATCCTGCAGCGCCCGCAAGGTCCCCCGTCTGAAGTCTGAAGTTTGCCAATGAACATCTGAATGATTCAGAGGAGAACTGGGTGAAAGTGTTGTGGTCAAATGAGACCAAAATGGAGCTCTTTGGCATCAACTCAACTCGCCGTGTTTGGAGGAGGAGGAATGCTGCCTATGACCCCAAGACCACCATCCCCACCGTCAAACATGGAGGTGGAAACATTATGCTTTGGGGGGGGGGGGTTTCTGCTAAGGGGACAGGACAACTTCACCGCATCAAAGGGACGATGGACGGCGCCATGTACTGTCAAATCTTGGGTGAGAACCTCCTTCCCTCAGCCAGGGCATTGAAAATGGGTCGTGGATGGTTATTCCAGCATGACAATGACCCAAAACACACGGCCAAGGCAACAAAGGAGTGGCTCAAGAAGAAGCACATTAAGGTCCTGGAGTGGCCTAGCAAGTGTCCAGACCTTAATCCCATAGAAAATCTGTGGAGGGAGCTGAAGGTTCGAGTTGCCAAACGTCAGCCTCGAAACCTTAATGACTTGGAGAAGATCTGCAAAGAGGAGTGGGACAAAATCCCTCCTGAGATGTATGCAAACCTGGTGGCCAACTACAAGAAACTTCTGACCTATGTGAGTGCCAAAAAGGGTTTTGCCACTAAGTACTAAGTCATGTTTTGCAGAGGGGTCAAATACTTATTTCCCTCACTGTATATGGCAGACAAACAAGTTCCCTACATTCTCCCCCTTCTACTTGCCTCCTTTATTTTGTGGGCATGCTGCAATCAGTTGGTTATACATTTGGATTGAGCAGACATTCCCATATATTTTTGATAGCTGCATATGTGACATATCTCCACCGTTTCTATTCAAAATATCATTAATAAATATAATACCATTTAAAAAAAATGTTTTTTACATAAAAAATTTGTTCTATGTTTTCTGGAGGACAAAACTGAAATTTTAACCAGCTTTGTATGGCTTGTTTAAGAAAGGGCGATACTTTAACCTCTACGGGATCGGTGTCCCTTATACGGGACGGTTGAGCTAGCGTGCGCTAATGTGATTAGCATGACTGTTGTAAGTAACAGCAAACTTTCCAGGACATAGCCATGTCTTATATGGGCAGAAAGCTTAAATTCTTGTTAATCTAACTGCACTGTCCAATTTACAGTAGCTACTACAGTCAAAAAATACCATGCTATTGTTTGAGGAGAGTGCAAAACAACAAAAAACGTATCACGGTAACTGGTTTGATACATTCACCTCTGAAGGTCAATAATGTACTTACATTCAGTAATCTTGCTCTGATTTGTCATCCTAAGGGTCCCAGAGATAAAATGTAGCATAGCTTTGTTTGATAAAATCCATTTTTATATTTAAATGTAGGAATTGGGTTTTACAGTTTGAACCCCTGCTGTCTCTGTCTCCACACCCACCCCGCCCGGCCATCTAGATGTGTGAAAGTTAGTGTATAAGCTAATGATCCATCATGTATGACATTTCTGGGAGTGTGTAACCTTACATTTTGATTACCATATCATTTGTGTATGTTCTCTATAGTTATGTACTTTAAAATGTATAAATTGACCAATTCGGCACATTTGGGCAAACTTGATACAAAATAGTCCAGTATTGCAATGCTTCACTGGATCAATCTGAAACTTTGCACACACACTGTTGCCATCTAGTGGCCAAAATCTAAATTTCGCCTAAACTGCAATATTATATTGTGGCCTTTCTCTTGCATTTCAAAGATGATGAAAAATTATATTAATGGAAAACACATTTTTTTGGTTTGTATTATCTTTTACCAGATCTAATGTGTTATATTCACCTACATTAATTTCAAATTTCCACAAACTTCAAAGTGTTTCCTTTCAAATGGTATCAATAATATGCATATCCTTGCTTCAGGTCCTGAGCTACAGGCATTTAGATATGGGTATGTCATTTTAGGCGAAAATTGAAAAAAAAGGGTCCAATCCTTAAGAGGTTAAACCACATTTCATTTTCAATTAGTTGGACATGAGAAGTTGTAATCTGTATAAAGGCCATTTTTGAACAAAAGATGAGCCTTTCTTAATAATCTACTGGAGAACCATTATGGGTTTAAGTATAACTTCTGTATTAGTGAAGTTTTTAGTGAGAGATTTAAAGCTTTAATATTTAATAATGTTAGCCCCCCAAACTCATATTAATTACATAAATAGGCACGTTTAATTGTCTGGAGTAGGCAGCGCCATTAGTAAGTAAGTAAACTGTGATAGGACCAAAGAGTTAATCAATGTTATTTTTTCCATAAATAGAAAAGTATTTACCTCTCCATGGTTGCAGAAGCTTATTGTCACGACCTCCGCCGAGGCTGCCTCCCCTCCTTGTTCGGGCAGGTTTCGGCATTCATCGTCACCGGCTTACTAGCTACTGCCGATCCCAATCTCATCACTCCACTTGTCATGTCTTGTCTTGTCAATCACACACACCTGGTGCTCATTCCCCTAATTAGTATGTGCATAAGTGTTCCCTCTGTTCCCCTTGTCTTTGTGAGTGATTATTTATTGTGAGAGCGAGTAGCTCGGTTGTGCTACTCTTCCATTTGTATTTGCCAAGGTGGAATATTTTCCCTTATTATAGTTTCGTTTCTACACTGGGTGCGTTTTATTTATGTAAACGGAATCAACTCTGGACTTCGGTGTTTTACCTCCTGCACCTGACTCCTTCATTCACACCTCGTCACACTTATCTATATTTGCAAACTTTCTAATTAAATTGATTGTGGTAAATTCGTTTATATATTTTGTGATTATGTCGTATATGAAGATTATGACTTTGTTAATGTTTTTAAGTGGAATCTGAGAGGATGTTTATTTGGCGCTACATACAAAAGACAGGAAGTGTGTGTTGTAGACAGGGGATTGGACAGTAGAGGGAGCCACCCATATCTTGGGAAGATTATATATACTGGGTAAAAAGGAAGAAGAGGTTAGAGCGGCCATTGCAATCTGGGACGCCGCTCTCCGGGTGGTCATGACATCCGTAAACTCATGCTGAAAGCTTGTGATATGAATAAACTTATGATCAAGGTTCAGTATGAGCGGACTCCTTTGTTTATCAGCAATGACTAGCAACATTGACTCGACACTACAAATGGCGTCACGAAAAGGGAGGGTCTGCATCTCTCCTTTGTTCCATTCATTGCCGCCAGGCTGACTCGTTCTGAAGTCATGGCCAGATAAGGGTGAGTTATTTTTTTTTTCACCACTTTGGAAATTTGTTAGTTTGGAGGCTATTTGAGTATGCGCTGGAGAGATGTACCGTTAGGGCCGATGTGTGGCTCGTGTTGCTTTATTATTGAGAACTGGGGGTCTGGCTAACTATAAATTTATTTGCACTGGTAGACAGCGCAAAAGGGGGGAGAGTACCTATAGAGGGTTTATAGAGATAGAAAGTCTAGAACAATCGATGGAAGTGAATAAGGCAGATATACGTATACAATTTAGAACATTGCGGATTTGGCAAGCCCTCGGAACGAGGCGACCTCCATAGTGGGCCATAAATCCTGATAACGCATTCGGTGTTTCAGGTGAGTTCTGGGAACTGGAGAGTGGAATATACATTCTATTGATGTTACCGCTCAGCTGGTGTTTGACGAAGCATTTGTCTGATGTCGCCTCTCATAGAATATCCATAACTCACGGCAGAATAAAGATAGGAACAAAGAAAAATAAATTTAAGGCGCAATGTAGGGTACATGCTGAGTGTTGCAAGCCACATGTTAGATACATGCTAATGCTAAATGCTAATGCTAAATGCTAATATGCTGCATGCTACATGCTAACATGTGACCTTAGAGGGATGGAATAAAGCCTCTTAAATTATGTTTGTGTGTGTAGAATTTAGGTTCTATGCTTTGTGAGCTCTGTTAAATGTTGTTTGACTATGAGGAGAGGACGGAGTTACAGCAGGACTGTTAACTGTCTGTTTGGGTTGGGGGGAGAGCTGAGAAGCTCCCTTCCACAGTGAAATCATATTGTTAAATGTACAGCGCATGCGTGGGATTTTACTACACTAGATTACGACACGTATGATTTTACGGCACTAGATTATGATACGTTTGATTTTACGGCACTACACTACAACACGTGGGATTTTACTACACTACAACACGTGTGATTTTACGACACTAGAGTGACGTAGGGAGCATATGCGTCTGTTAAACTGTGCAAGGGGAGACACAGACGAGGGAACAAAGAGAAGAGATTTGAACACGAATAGAATATTCTGGTTGTTATATCGGCTGTTGGTTAAAGACGAAACTGTTTTCTTGAATTGATAAATGAGAGAGATATGTTGACGGATTAAAAATAAAAATAATTAAGTAAATAAATAAAATAATTTTTTTATTGAGCTATCTATAATTATTCCTGAGTTAATTCTTAGAGCGAATGTGAACGGAGGAATATTGAATGGTTGAAGTGACTCAGTGATTGCATAAACTGCTAAATTCTTGTCTGTTTCTATGCTCTTTTGTCATATGAGAGGAAATAGGAACGATGGGACGAGAGGAGAGAGAGAGAAAGAAAGAGAGGTGCTGACGTGTACATCACGTGACAAGGTGTGACGCGACAGAGGATCGAGTCAAAAGGTTTTGGTGCTGTTCTGTTTACAAAATCTTCCCCTAGAGGATATTTGATGTTATGACAATTTCACAGAGACTTGGCAACAGACTGATCATTTGAATAAAATTTGCATTTTGGAGTTTCTGTGCATCAGTTGGTTTGATTACAGTTGTGTTGGGAATCGAGTACTGACAGTAAAATTAAGATAATTGGGTGCTTATAAAGCAAGGGGGTTTATGGGTATTGTAGTGTTGTAGGATTAGAAGTCTTTATTTTTTGGATTGCTCTGAAGTTGACTACTTGCATTTACTTTCCTGATGGGATGTGGTAAGATAGCCACTAATTGATAAATTAGTAAAATAGGATATAGAACTAAAAAAATATTTTTGATTATTCATAATTTTTTGAATACATTTTTTGAATAATTTTTTTAAAAAATGTAAATAAAATTTTGAAAAATGTATTTTTGTATAAATTTTTTGAATTTATATTTTTATTGATTGATTTGGGGGGGGGGGGGAGAAATTGTTTTGTTGATTTTTTTGTTTATATTAATAATTAAAGGGAGGAAGCCATAGGCTATATAGTCTAAAATAAAATATTTCACAATAAAGGAATATAAAAGAGTTGTTACAATGGGGAAAAAACGACATCAAGGCTATGAAGGTAATTACACCTGTTGATATAGTACAAAATAGTAATCCTTTAGTTAAGGGTATTGCGAGGTTATCCGGCAAATGAAACAAAAGTTGGCCTGACATTGAACAAACCATAGCTAGTAGAGGGAATCTTAACCCTGACGTAATCAACATAATGAAAGTGCTTCTGTCAATTCATAAAGCAGATCAAAAGAAGGGAAAAAAGGGAACAACATAAAGAAAAGACACAAAGAGAGCTGGGTGTTCTTAAGTTGTCCTTCATTCTCAAACAAAAACTGATAAAAGATTCCAGCGATAAGATAAACAAAGGTATAGAGAAAATGCTAAAGGAAGAGAAGGCGACAGAAAAACTAATGGCAGAAGTTAGTACACCTTTCTCACATACGGATTCAGCAAAAAGACCCCCACCTTATGAGAAGGAAGTAGAGCTTAGGGGTGTTTATCCTCAGCTTCCGGTGATCATCCAGGACGGTGATTATTGCATCAGGGATGAAGATGAACCAATAATAGAGAGAGGACAAGCAGAAACGACAATAAAAATGAATCCAAAACTCCAGAAGTAAGAAAAAACTGAGATGTCTGGAAACTAAGAGAAGAATGAGGTTCGGAAAGATGAAGACTTGGAGATTAAAGGTGCTTTATGTTCAAGAGGATTTTATTCAACAATGATTAGCACAGAAGAAATAGAAAGAGATATAGACCGATGCGTATCATGCCTGGATAAGGGGAATAATGTAGAAGAAGTAAGAGAACTGCAAAGTACAACTCGAGAAGCTGAAGATACAGAAGAGAAGAAAAACTGCTGAGAAAAGAATCCCAAGAATTGGAGGAGAAGAATACATTGAGGCCAAGGAAAGAGAAAAGTAAGAAGATGATGGAAGATGATATTTCGAGGACAAAACTTAGAATATAAGCTTTTGAAGAATACTGATATGTCAACAACAAGAAAGAACAGGACCAAGAAACTCTCAGAAAACTCAATCAAATACAACTGGTGGAGAAGAAGAAGGAGAAGAAAAGGTTTGGTTATGAAGAATCAGGGTGAACCAGATCAACAATCACTGCTACAGCTTCAACTGAACAAGGTCAAATGCAATTGTACCAGCCACCAATAGCGGTACCAGTTGTTCCATATCCACAGCCAGTTTCTGGACAGACACAGAATTGGAGAGGAAGAGGACGAGAAGGCTTAGAAAGAGGAGGAAGATTTCAGCTACACTTCCTGCAACTTTCAGAAGAGTGTTATAATTGTGGACAGGTTGGTCACTTTACCTGTGATTGCAATGCGTCAGGAGGAAACAACAGAGGAAATTTCTGAGGAAGATAAAGGAGCAAGTGAAGATCACATGTTCTCCAGGTGAACCCTTAAAGGAGCAAGGATTCTAGAGTGCCTAGAAGATCCGAAGGGGGGTGTCAGCTGGTAGCACCAATTAGGAAGAAAAATATCCAACAATTGAAGTGAAAATAAAAAGGACTAGGAGAGGTGAATAGAGGAAAAGCTTTTATCTGTGTTGAGCCTAAAGAGGTTAAACATCTCACTATGTAAAATTAACTAATTAGGATAGGGATTTGAGGGAGTAAAACAGTTGATTACTCTTAAGGAACCAATTGAGCTCTGCTATAAAAATCAAAGAGAAATTAAAATACACATACTGGTATTAGAACATATACCTATTGCATTGTTGGGAAGAGATGCATGGTGTAAATTGAACTGTACAATAAGATGTACACTAGACGGCTGTCTGGTAGAAGATTAAAAAAAAAAAAAAGTAGGGTTTTTGGGAATCATATTTGCTTGAAAATATCATATCATAGGAAGGATGATAAACTATTAGACTGCCTATTAGACAATCTGTCTGAAAAATAAAGTTAAAAGGGGTGACTGTTATTCTTGGTTACATTCCTACACCAAGAGGGGAAAGAAATTTCAAACTAGGCTAAAAGATGTTCGATCGTTTGCCAAGTCTGTGTGTAAAAAAGTCAGAAGCAGGTGGGGACTTCCCGATCACATATTCTAAAAATTGGTGGTAAAGGGATTTTGTGAATAAATCAGTGGAAGAGGTTTTAAAAGTTAGGAGAAAAGTTAGATTAAAAAAAGTTAGGAGAACTAGGGTTGAAGGAACTCTAAGACAGTAAGCTAAGTTTCAAAGTTAGTAGTAAGAGAGAGAGAACAGTGGTGAAGGAAAATTTAGAGTTTAGTGGGAAGATAGATATGGTAGGAGTTTAGATCTGTTAGGAGCAGATGCATTGAGAAAGTATGCGTAGCTGAATGATAAGAGAAGATTAGGGGTGATTGAGTATCTATATTTACAATTCCCAGCAGGAAGATCAATGTAATTGTAGGTGTATTTTTTATAATCAAAAGTTTGAAAGTGAGGGTTTAGAGTAGGAAGAGAGAGTGAATGTAGTGACACTAGTGGTGATAGATGGAAGTACAAGTAAAGAGTTCAAAGCTTTGGGGAAACTAGATGAAACAACGACAATGACATCAACACTTTAGTCTATTATAACAACAGTGAGAAGCAATTTAACTCTTTCAACATTAATAGTTATTAAAGCCATAAATATAGTGCATTTGATTACAAGGGAGCAGATAGCTCCAGCACCAATTTTAGAGGAAAATACTGTTATTAGGGTTAGGATGGGTGATACAGCTCATCTTCCTTGTAGCTGTGAGAGATGGAGTGGGGATGGTGACGTTCCTCCCACATGGAGAGATAATTATGGAGAAGAAGTATTATTATCAGGACCAGAAGTAGAAGCTGTTGCACCTAGTCAAAGGAAGTATATTTTGTACAACGATATGAAGGGGAAGAGGGTTATGAGTGATTGTTCACTTATTTTGCGTAATGTTACAGAGAAAGATCAGGGAGAATATATGTGTACTTATCTAGTGCAAGCATTAAAATTTGTTCCGGTTAAGAATTATTGGTGAAAAGGCTATGTAATTCATAAAGTGACGCTTATAATGGAAGAGTTGAAGTCTGTTGAAGCTTCCACAGTCACCAAAGGAGTTCAGGAGAAGTATATTACAGTAGCCACTCCAACAGTAAATAATACACAGAGGATATTGGTAGCTTTCCCACTAGAAGTAGTTAAGGGTGTTAATACATCAACTAAATCAACTACTTTAATGGTACCTTTGGAAGGGATTAATGGTACGACGGCAATAACAAATGTAGGAAGTATGACACCGACACCAACAACAACTTTTCTGAAATTAAAGGATGTAGCAAGAGTGACTCAGGAGTTTATGATACGGATGGAGAGTGCTGTCAATGGTAGTAAGGATAGGGTTAAAATAGGAGAGCAGATGGTGGTAGAGAAGAATATAGATTCATCTGAAATAGTGAAGGATACTATCATGGAGGTACAGGATGAGTTCTTTGATTTTAATGACAGACAAGGAGAGGTATTTGATCAGTACCGCTCGTTAGGGAAGAGATAAACTAAATGGAAGGCATATGGGTTTGATTCTTCTGTTGTGAAAATTAAAGATGGATGGGCAGGTAGGAATCTTTGGTTCCAGCAGCTAGCTCATTCTGTAAGATCAGTGAGGAATCTTGAGGGTCCGTGTCTGTTGAGAATTCCAGCACCAGGCACGTGGGGTTCCATTTTAGAGACGGTCGCTCAACCTCTATCGAGTACGTGTCAATCTTATGCTTTGTCATGGCTGTTGTATCAGCAACAATCATTAACAGATAAAATAATGTCGTTGTCAAAACATTTGTTTAAGCCTAGGTTTAGGTGTTCTTGGTTAAATGAATTACCCTATGTGAATTTGTTAGATGGGAAGGAAAATCAGGTAACAGCGAACCCTGAAGCATTGGAGGTGAAACCAGTGAGGGCTAAAAGTTGTTTTTGTTCTAATAAAACATATGATGGAAAGGGTATGTTCATGGGAATATCAGATTGTGATAATTATATGATGACTTTGGGTAAGCATGAACATAAGGTTAGGGATGAGAAATATAATGTTACTTTTTATGTTCCCGTTAGTAAGAACAGCAGGACTTTGATGGTGGAAGATCAGATTTTGCCTGACAATGTTACTATTGGGAATTTTAGAGATATTTGGAGGGTTTGTGGTGATAAAGCGTATATATTCTTACCCTATGGATGGACAGGATGTTGTTACATGTCAACGTTGAAGCTTCCATATGAGGTTTCTACCATTAAAAGAGGGGTAGAACCGGACACAGATAAATCTGAATATAGGTTTGGAAATAGGGTGAAAAGAGACATGGCGACATTTCATAGTCTTGAAGCCTACCATTGGAGGATAAGTCTAGGAGAGAAGTGGGGACAGGGACTTTTTCCATGGTATGGTGTAACATTTTTGGCAGATCATATTGATAATATTAGCTATACTTTGATTCCAAATAGTTATAAATGCATTGCAGAATATAAGGGATGCATTTGGTAGATCTGAAGGAGCTGGATGGTCAGCGAAGTCTTGGGTGCAAGATCAGTTAGGTCCAGTGGGAGCAGTGATGGTTTACGATTTAATAGCAGTTTTGATAGCACTGTGTGTGATATTTTTCTTTTGTAATTTGTTACTGACCTTTGAGAAAGCTATGATATTGAGATAGGTTGGAGTAGTGATGCCTGGAGACAACACTCAGATGCCGTTGTTGACTGTTCCTGATCTGGATGAAGATGGACAAGTGGGACTGGATGGAGTATTGATGGATAAATATCCTTTTTGATTATTTGATCATTTTTCAATTCTTTTTCAATATTAGTGTGATTTTAGTATGATGTTATGAATCAAAGGGGGGAAATAGGATAATGTGATTCATACATCATTTATATATCATTTTTATATTCTTAGTTGATATTGATGTTTTAATTTGAAAGTGTTGTTTTGCAAAATATACTGTTTGGTCTTTTCTTTTCTTCCAGAAGCATTTGGGGGAAAAGGTAGAGATTGAAATACTCAAACAAGGACAATATGAAGGGACAATATGAAAGGAGAATGACAGGAGGAGATGGAACAAGGAAGGTGTGGAAAGGTTCCGATTCCATCATCAACGATGCATTGGAAGTCGAGACTGCTGAGGAGATGAAGTGTAGTGGACTACATTCCAGTGTCTGCAATGAAATATAGACATATTTGCATGTGTAATACATAATTTGTGTCATATTCTTAGGTATTACTTTTTGTAGAATGATATTTGATGTTATTGGATACATGTGGGGATCTTAGATGTTTTTGTTTATTTCGTGAATGCTTAGGGATGTCACGAGTTGCTAAGCCAGAACCCAGAAGCAGACCAGGACAAGGTAAGTTGAAACGAAGGTGAGTGTTTATTACAAATTCAAGAGTGATGCTGAATAATCCAGGGAACAGAGCGGGCGGCGTTGATTAGTTGTTGGGGGTGCAGTGGTTGATCCCATCCTGGGTCGGCAGCCGCCGACCACCAGGCAGAGGTTGGATGAAGGTTCCGGACGGGTGACTGCAGATGGAACAAAACGGGGGTAAGTAAGCAACAAACCAACAAGGTGCAAAAACAACAAAACTAACGCTAGGCTCTAAGACTGATACTCTGGTAAACCTACTGTTCATGGCTAACGATCCGGCAGGGAATGGATGTTAGGCCAGAGCCTAAGAAGGGTGATGATCAGGACCAGGTGTGCAGATTGCTGATGGGATGCAGGTGCGGAAATCAAGAGAGCTCCCCGGAGCGTTCCCGAACCCTCGGGAAACTGGAGATCACGAACAGAAAAACTAGTCACCAGACAGGACCCGACTCAGACTGCCGGGATCGTTACAAGGGACATGGAGTCTAGGCAGGGATAGAGAGCCACTGTAAGGTCCGATGGGTCGACCAGCCTGAGAGTGGAGATTTTTTGGATAGTATTTTGTTTGCAGGGGCTTACATGTGTATTAATTGCATCATAGTTTCAAATGCATTGATAAAGATTTATGAATTCATCTGGAGTACCTAGGTGGTTGCCTGGGGCAGAGGGGCCGTGAGAGAATTTTACTGTCTTGATTGATGGATGGATTTGGAAAGAAGGCTGCCAGACAGTTTTTCGCTCTCACACTCCATAAAGATTTGTTCATATTTCATAGTAATGTATTCACACTTCATAAACATTTGTTTATATTTTGTAGTAATGTATTCACACTTCATAAAGATTTGTTCATATTTCATAGAAAGGTATTTACACTCCAGAGGGAAATGTTTTTGGTTTAATGTTAAAGATGCTCAATAAGATAAATTGTTACTTGTCATAATCCTATTCTGTTTGTTTTCGAGACTTTTTAGTCTCGAAGGGGGGAATGTCGTATATGAAGATTATGACTTTGTTAATGTTTTTAAGTGGAATCTGAGAGGATGTTTATTTGGCAGAAAGAGAGACGTTTTTAATGTGACGCTACATACAAAAGACAGGAAGTGTGTGTTGTAGACAGGGGATTGGACAGTAGAGGGAGCCACCCATATCTTGGGAAGATTATATATACTGGGTAAAAAGGAAGAAGAGGTTAGAGCGGCCATTGCAATCTGGGACGCCGCTCTCCGGGTGGTCATGACATCCGTAAACTCATGCTGAAAGCTTGTGATATGAATAAACTTATGATCAAGGTTCAGTATGAGCGGACTCCTTTGTTTATCAGCAATGACTAGCAACATTGACTCGACACTACAATATGAATATTAAGTATGTCTACTTCACCATCCGCCCATTTTATTGGTAAACTACAAGGTTGTGTAAACACTGTCTTTTCACGATCCAATACGTAATTTGGTACACTTGTCATAATTTGGTTTTAGTCCAGAGAGGCTGGAAAAGTGATTAAGATCTTCAATGAGACTGTGCAGGGATCCAGATTGCTTTGAGAAGTAACCATTATTTACTATTTTACACCTGGGGTTGCTGTACATACCTTTTAACCCATTGTATGAGAGATTCACCGAAATTAAAGTAATCCAGGCATTAATATATACATTCTAGTCATACTTTATCAAACACCTTTTCAAAATCTGCTATGAAGACCTGGCCTGGTATCTTTGATGGTTTCATAATGTTAAATTGTTTCAAGTAATTGTTGTATATTATCTCCAATATATCGTCCATGTAGTCTGTTTTGTTAATGTGCTGACATCACCCTTACCTTAACAGCACCCTCACCTGAAAAGTAGAAATCAAAGGGATAGAAACTGGGAATTATCAAAAGTATGTGGACACCTGCTCGTCGAACATCTCATTCCAAAATCATGGGCATTAATATGGAGGTGGTGCCCCCTTTGCTGCTATAACAGCCTCCACTCTTCTGGGAAGGCTTTCCACAAGATGTTGGAACATTGCTACGGGGACTTGCTTCCATTCAGCTACAAGAGCATTAGTGAGGTCGGGCACTGATGTTGGGCAATTAGGCCTGGCTCGCAGTCGGCATTCCAATTAATCCCAAAGGTGTTCAATGGGGTTGAGGACAGGACTCTGTGCAGGCCAGTCAAGTTCTTCCACACCGATCGCAACAAACCATTTCTGTATGGACCTTGCTTTGTGCACAAGGGCATTGACATGCTCAAACAGGAAATGCCTTCCCCAAACTGTTGCCACAAAGTTGGAAACACATAATCGTCTCAAATGTAATTGGATGCTGTAGCGTTAAGATTTCCCAACACTGGAACTAAGGGGCCTAGCTCGAACCATGAAAAACAGCCCCAGACCATTATTCCTCCTCCACTATTCCTCCTCCACTAAACTTTACAGTTGGCACTATGCATTAGGGCAGGCAGCGTTCTCCTGGCATCCAGTCAAAACTGTTCGCTGCTCTGGCACCCCAATGGTGGAACAAGCTCCCTCACGACGCCAGGACAGCGGAGTCACTCATCACCTTCCGGAGACATTTGAAACCCCACCTCTTTAAGGAATACCTGGGATAGGATAAAGTAATCCTTCTACCCCCCCCTTACCCCAACCCAAACCCCAACCCAAAAACAAAACAAAACAAAAAAAACAAACATTGTAAAGTGGTGATCCCACTGGCTATAAGGTGAATGCATCTATTTGTAAGTCGCTCTGGATAAGAGCGTCTGCTAAATGACGTAAATGTAAATGTAATGTAAATGCATCCGCCAAACCCAGATTCGTCTGTCGGACTGCCAGATGGTGAAGCATGATTAATCACTCCAGAGACCGCATTTCCACTGCTGCAGAGTCTAATGGTGGCGAGCTTACACCACTCCAGCCGACGCTTGGCATTGCGCATGGTGATTTTAGGCTTGTGTGCGGCTGCTCGTCCATGGAAACCCATTTCATGAAGCTCCCGATAAACAGTTCTTGTGCTGACGTTCGTAGTTTGGAACTCAGTAGTGAGTGTTGCAACCAAGGACAGACGATTTTTACGCGCTACGCCCTTCAGCACTTGGCGATCCTGTTCTGTGAGCTTGTGTGGCCTACCACTTCGCGGCCGAGACATTGTTGCTCCTAGACGTTTCCACTTCACAATAACAGCACTTACAGTTGACCGGGGCAGCTCTAGCAGGGCAGAAAGTTGACGAACTGACTTTTTGGAAATGTGGCATCCTATGACGGTGCCACGTTGAAAGTCACTGAGCTCTTCAGTAAGGCCATTCTACTGCCACTGTTTGTCTATGGAGATTGCATGGCTGTATGCTCGATTTTATACAACTGTCAGCAATGGGTGTGGCTGAAATAGCCGAATCCACTAATTTGTAGAGGTGTCCACATACTTTTGTATACATATGGTGTAGCTAAGTAAATGGAAGAACACTCTTATTGCAATGTGGGTGGCTCTTAAAAGAGCCTTTGGTTGTGTAGAGTGTAGTCTATGGCACAAGGTGTTGCCAGGGAACAGATCCCTCTTCGAAGAAGTAGCAGGTGAAGGTCTCCCACACACTGATTGCCTGCTGCAATGGTGGCCCCCATCCGTGCAACTCTATGTCCATCCTCATGAAGTTATGCAGGACACAGCTAGACTATAATGGTGAGATCTCTGGTTTGTCTTGGAACGTATAGGAATTGTCTCCAATTTCAGTGATATGATTAAAATAGTACATGCCAATCCATCAGCCATAGTTACACTGCCTTCAGAAAGTATTCACACCCCTTGACTTTTGCCACATTTTGTTGTGTTACAGCTTGAATTTCAAATTGATTAAATTGAGAGTTTGTGTCACGGGCGTACTTACACACAATACCCCATAATGTCAAAGTGGAATTATGTTTTTAGACATTTTACAAACGTATTAAAAATGAAAAGCTGAAATGTATTCAACCCCTTTGTTATGGCAAGCCTAAATAGGTACAGGAGTAAACATTTGCTTAGCAAGTCATAGAATAAGTTTAATGGAATAATACTGTTTTTGAATGACTACCTCATCTATGTACCCTACACATACAATTATCTGTAAGGTCCCTCAGTCGAGCAGTGAATTTCAAACACAGATTCAACCAAAGAGGGCACCTATTAGTAGATGGGTACAAATAAAAAAAGCTGACAACATCCCTTTGAGCATGATGAAGTTATTAATTACACTTTGGATGGTGTATCAACACACCCAGTTACTACAAAGATACAGGCATCCTTCCTAACTCAGTTGCCGGACAGGAAGGAAACCGCTCAGGGATTTCACCATGAGGCCAACGGTGACTTTGAAACAGTCACAGAGTTTAATGGCTGTGATAAGAGAAAACTGAGGCTGGATCAACAACATTGTAGTTACTCCACAATACTAACCTAAATGACAGAGTGAAAAGAAGGAAGACTGTACAGAATAAAAATATTCCAAAACATGCATCCTGTTTGCAAAAAGGCACTGAAGTAAAACTGCAAAAATGTTGGCAAAGAAATGAACTTTGTCTTGAATACAAATCGTTATGTTTGGGGAAAATCCAAAACAACATATCACTGAGTACCACTCTTCCTATTTTCAAGCATGGTGGTGGCTGCATCATGTTATGGGTATGCTTGTCATCGGCAAGGACTAGGGCGTTATTTAGGAAGAAATGGAATAACGCTAAGCAGAGGCAAAATCCTAGACGAAAACCTGGTTCAGTCTGCTTTCCAACAGACACTGGGAGACAAATTCACCTTTCAGCAGGACAATAGCCTAGAACACAAGGCCAACTATACAGTGGGGAAAAAAAGTATTTAGTCAGCCACCAATTGTGCAAGTTCTCCCACTTAAAAAGATGAGAGAGGCCTGTAATTTTCATCATAGGTACACGTCAACTATGACAGACAAAATGAGGAAAAAAAATCCAGAAAATCACATTGCAGGATTTTTAATGAATTTATTTGCAAATTATGGTGGAAAATAAGTATTTGGTCAATAACAAAAGTTTCTCAATACTTTGTTATATACCCTTTGTTGGCAATGACACAGGTCAAACGTTTTCTGTAAGTCTTCACAAGGTTTTCACACACTGTTGCTGGTATCTTGGCCCATTCCTCCATGCAGATCTCCTCTAGAGCAGTGATGTTTTGGGGCTGTCGCTGGGCAACACAGACTTTCAACTCCCTCCAAAGATTTTCTATGGGGTTGAGATCTGGAGACTGGCTAGGCCACTCCAGGACCTTGAAATGCTTCTTACGAAGCCACTCCTTCATTGCCCGGGCGGTGTGTTTGGGATCATTGTCATGCTGAAAGACCCAGCCACGTTTCATCTTCAATGCCCTTGCAGATGGAAGGAGGTTTTCACTCAAAATTTCACGATACATGCCCCCATTCATTCTTTCCTTTACACGGATCAGTCGTCCTGGTCCCTTTGCAGAAAAACAGCCCCAAAGCATGATGTTTCTACCCCCATGCTTCACAGTAGGTATGGTGTTCTTTGGATGCAACTCAGCATTCTTTGTCCTCCAAACACGACGAGTTGAGTTTTTACCAAAAAGTTCTATTTTGGTTTCATCTGACCATATGACATTCTCCCAATCCTCTTCTGGATCATCCAAATGCACTCTAGCAAACTTCAGACGGGCCTGGACATGTACTGGCTAAAGGAGGGGGACACGTCTGGCACTGCAGGATTTGAGTCCCTGGCGGCGTAGTGTGTTACTGATGGTAGGCTTTGTTACTTTGGTCCCAGCTCTCTGCAGGTCATTCACTAGGTCCCCCCGTGTGGTTCTGGGATTTTTGCACACCGTTCTTGTGATCATTTTGACCCCACGGGGTGAGATCTTGCGTGGAGCCCCAGATCGAGGGAGATTATCAGTGGTCTTGTATGTCTTCCATTTCCTAATAATTGCTCCCACAGTTGATTTCTTCAAACCAAGCTGCTTACCTATTGCAGATTCAGTCTTCCCAGCCTGGTGCAGGTCTACAATTTTGTTTCTGGTGTCCTTTGACAGCTCTTTGGTCTTGGCCATAGTGGAGTTTGGAGTGTGACTGTTTGAGGTTGTGGACAGGTGTCTTTAATACTGATAACAAGTTCAAACAGGTGCCATTAATACAGGTAACGGGTGGAGGGCAGAGGAGCCTCTTAAAGAAGAAGTTACAGGTCTGTGAGAGCCAGAAATCTTGCTTGTTTGTAGGTGACCAAATACTTATTTTCCACAATAATCTGCAAATAAATTCATTAAAAATCCTACAATGTTATTTTCTGGATTTTTTTTCTCTCAATTTGTCTGTGATAGTTGACATGTACCTATGAAGAAAATTACAGGCCTCTCTCATCTTTTTAAGTGGGAGAACTTGCACAATTGGTGGCTGACTAAATACTTTTTTTCCCCACTGTACACTGGAGTTGCTTCCAAGATGAAATTGAATGTTCCTGAGTGGCCTAGTTACAGTTTTGACTTAAATCGGCTTGAGAATCTATGGCAAGACTTGAAAATGGCTGTTTAGCAATGATCAGCAACCAACTTGACAGAGCTTGAAGAATTAAAAAAGAAAAAAGTGCAAATATTGTACAATCCAGGTGAGCAAAGCTCTTAGAGACTTACCCAGAAAGATTCACCGCTGGAATCACTGCCAAAGGTAATTCTAACATGTATTGACTCAGGGGTGTGAATACTTATGTAAATAAGATTTTTCTGTATTTCATTTTCAATAAATGTGCTAAAATCTCAAAAAACATGTTTTCACTTTGTCATTCTGGGGTATTGTGTGTAGATTAAACAATCAATTTAATCAATTTTGAATTAAGGCTGTAACACAACAATATGTGGAATAACTCAAGGGGTATGAATATTTTTTGAAGGCACTGTATGTGTGTCTTTCGGAGGGGTTGGGTTAAAATTGGAAGTAATATTTTGGTTGTACATTGTGTGCAATTGACCAATAAAGTGATCTTAATCTTAATGAATTTCATAGTGGTTACATTTCTCCAGCCCCATCCCTCAGCTATTTACCAAACCAGTGGCAGGGTGGCCATTTTGTTATTGTTTAAGGTTAGGTATAATTTCATTGAGTTTAAGGTAAACTGCCTAACATCTATCTTTACAGCTATTTCTTAGTGTGGTTGGATCATCTGAGACGACGATGTATTAAAATGAAATATTCCACGTTCATCAGATGGCAACTCAAACGATGTCATAGACTTTCTCTTAGCAGGAATGTAATTGATATCCCGTTTGCACACTCCATGGGGAAATTTGGCGAGCCTTTATTCATGATTATTGTACATTCATAAGAACGAAATTATTTTCAATGGAATCAGAATATATTAAATATATGCAATTAAGCCAATAATTTATGTATCTTGGATCATGATAGCATTCATCGCTGGCCTGCCCTTCACACATCTCGAAATACTTACTGGTCCTTTGTTTTAGTATATTGATTGCCTCAGTTGTACTACTGGTATTGCAAAGTGTTATCTGTTCATATGAGGGAGCTCTCGCTCTCTGTGTAGGATTCTTTAGAATACATTCAAGTGACTACAAGAATTGTCTTCAAGTGCTTTCAACAGCGTAAAGAAAGAAAGTAAAGAAATCCTGTCTTGCATATTAGAAGCTTTTAACACTTGTGGAAAGGGAGAAAAACAACAGTATTAACTACATAACCAAAGGTAAACAATGTCTACACTAAAGCAAAGTGCTCTCGCACTTAACTTAGTCCGGTTTGACACATTGTTGCCCCATTGCTCGCCTCCCCCGGATAACTTGCTAAGTGATTTGGTAGCGGCCCTCAAGCGGTTTAGCTGAGATGAGGGGCCTCAATCTCTCCACCCCCATTAGAGGCTAGTCTGATGTTGACTCCTGGGGGGAGAGGCTGGCCTGATTTCCACAGCACCGGTCCACTCATCCTGTAGTTGGCGTGAGACCACCCCAGGTTTATCCACACACACCTACCAGGGGGCAGACTTCACCTGAGCTCCAATCCCCCCGTCCCCCTTCTACTCTGCTGCATTCAAATCTACTCCTCGTACACAGAGTTGTGGACGCAGGAGGTGGAGGGCCAGTTACTATGCTGATGATGACACCATGGCGTGATCTTGGGACTATGAGGTTCTATCTGACATTTTGGTCAAGTTATTCAAATAGAGTTGCTCTATAGGTGGTCCTTTACATGTGATATGTCTTTTTTTTTTAAAGTACATTTACGATAAAAAAAAAAAAAAATTATATCTGCAAACCCCTTTTAAATTGGTGCTATAAAGGTTCTATCTGCAATCCTGGGTTGTCAATCAAAAATACTTTAATTCAGAAAGTGGGTGTTTAATTCAGAACGTTGTTGTTTAATATGCAACCTGTTACATACAAAACGACAAAATCTCTGATATCAAATGTATTTGTTTTATTCTTACATTTCCCAACAGTTTGTTTCCTTTGATTGTGCGACTGTTTGTTTGTGGTGTCCCTTTAGACTCATGAGATGGTGCAAAACTCCCCGCTTTACCATCCTCTCCCTCCATTGCCAGCCATGGTGAGAATATCAGAAATACATATCACACACAAAACCATTAGCGATTCAGCTTGGGAATCCTCAGGTTGTCATGGAGAATAGAGGCTTTCAAATACATCTCATTCCAATTGAGATGGCGGAGAAATAAACCACTCCACATTGGGTGGAAGGGACATTAACATTCACTGTTTTGATTGACAGAAAATTAGCAACAGCAGCAACTGAGAGTACAGTAGCCGGTATGTCGTTGGCAAGTAAATTACAGGGAATTACAAAAATAAATGTCTTATATTCTGGGTTCTCTATATGGCAAGAAATGATTTCTGTCTCTTTTCCATCGCTTCGTGAATAATGTAACTGGGGCTAGACTATTAATTGGGACTCAAACAGATCTCCGAGACCCAGTTCATTAGACTTGGAACATCTGAGCGGATCACTTCTTTAAGGATTACACACAAGGAAAACTCAACAGATGAGAAGTATGACGCAATAAGCTTGCTTTTCACATAACTCTCCATCCAAGATAATATACAGTGGGGAAAAAAAGTATTTAGTCAGCCACCAATTGTGCATGTTCTCCCACTTAAAAAGATGAGAGAGGCCTGTAATTTTCATCATAGGTACACGTCAACTATGACAGACAAATTGAGAAAAAAATATCCATAAAATCACATTGTAGGATTTTTTATGAATTTATTTGCAAATTATGGTGGAAAATAAGTATTTGGTCACCTACAAACAAGCAAGATTTCTGGCTCTCACAGACCTGTAACTTCTTCTTTAAGAGGCTCCTCTGTCCTCCACTCGTTACCTGTATTAATGGCACCTGTTTGAACTTGTTATCAGTATAAAAGACACCTGTCCACAACCTCAAACAGTCACACTCCAAACTCCACTATGGCCAAGACCAAAGAGCTGTCAAAGGACACCAGAAACAAAATTGTAGACCTGCACCAGGCTGGGAAGACTGCATCTGCAATAGGTAAGCAGCTTGGTTTGAAGAAATCAACTGTGGGAGCAATTATTAGGAAATGGAAGACATACAAAACCACTGATAATCTCCCTCGATCTGGGGCTCCACACAAGATCTCACCCCGTGGGGTCAAAATGATCACAAGAACGGTGAGCAAAATCCCAGAACCACACGGGGGGGACCTAGTGAATGACCTGCAGAGAGCTGGGACCAAAGTAACAAAGCCTACCATCAGTAACACACTAAGCCGCCAGGGACTCAAATCCTGCAGTGCCAGACCTGTCCCCCTGCTTAAGCCAGTACATGTCCAGGCCCGTCTGAAGTTTGCTAGAGTGCATTTGGATGATCCAGAAGAGGATTGGGAGAATGTCATATGGTCAGATGAAACCAAAATAACACTTGTCGTGTTTGGAGGACAAAGAATGCTGAGTTGCATCCAAAGAACACCATACCTACTGTGAAGCATGGGGGTTGAAACATCATGTTTTGGGGCTGTTTTTCTGCAAAGGGACCAGGACGACTGATCCGTGTAAAGTAAAGAATGAATGGGGCCATGTATCGTGAGATTTTGAGTGAAAACCTCCTTCCATCAGCAAGGGCATTGAAGATGAAACGTGGCTGGGTCTTTCAGCATGACAATGATCCCAAACACACCGCCCGGGCAACGAAGGACTGGCTTCGTAAGAAGCATTTCAAGGTCCTGGAGTGGCCTAGCCAGTCTCCAGATCTCAACCCCATAGAAAATCTTTGGAGGGAGTTGAAAGTCCGTGTTGCCCAGCGACAGCCCCAAAACATCACTGCTCTAGAGGAGATCTGCATGGAGGAATGGCCCAAAATACCAGCAACAGTGTGAGAAAACCTTGTGAAGACTTACAGAAAACGTTTGACCTGTGTCATTGCCAACAAAGGGTATATAACAAAGTATTGAGACACTTTGTTATTGACCAAATACTTATTTTCCACCATAATTTGCAAATAAATTCATTAAAAATCCTACAATGTGATTTTCTGGAGAAAAAAAAATCTCATTTTGTCTGTCATAGTTGACGTGTACCTATGATGAAAATTACAGGCCTCTCTCATCTTTTTAAGTGGGAGAACTTGCACAATTGGTGGCTGACTAAAAACTTTTTTCCCCCACTGTACATCAAATATGTGTTGTACTGGTACTCCTTATACATTTAGCCTTCTTATTGTTTTTATTGTGTTGCTATTATCTGTTACTATTTCCTGATTGCCTAGTTACTTTTACCCCTAACCACATGTACACTACCAGTCAAAAGTTTGGACAAACTTACTCATTCAAGGGTTTTTTCTTTATTTTTTCCATTGTAGAATAATAGTGAAGACATCAACACTATGAAATAACACATATGGAATCATGTATTAACCAAAAAAGTGTTAAACCTGGAATGGATCAACAGGTGTGCCTCCTTAAAAGTTAATTTGTGGAATTTCTTTCCTTCTAAATGCGTTTGAGCCAATCAGTTGTGTTGTGAAAAGATGGGGGGTATACAGAAGACAGCTCTATTTGGTAAAAGACCAAGTCCATATTATGGCAAGAACTGCTCAAATAAGCAAAGAGAAATGACAGTCCGTCATTACTTTAAGACATGAAGGTCAGTCAATATGGAACATTTCAAGAACTTTGAAGGTTTCTTCAAGTGCAGTCGCAAAAACCATCAAGCGCTATGATGAAACTGGCTCTCATGAGGACCGCCACAGGAATGGAAGACCCAGAGTTACCTTTGCTGCAGAGGATAAGTTCATTAGAGTTACCAGCCTCAGAAATTGCAGCCCAAATAAATGCTTCACATAGTTCAAGTCACAGACACATCTAAACATCAACTGTTCAGAGGGGACTGTGTGAATCAGGCCTTCATGGTCAAACTGCTGCAAAGAAACCACTACTAAAGGACACCAATAATAAGAAGAGACCTGCTTGGGCAAAGAAACATGAGCAATGGACATTAGACCGGTGGAAATGTGTCCTTTGGTCTGGAGTCCAAATTGGAGATTTGTGGTTCCAACCACCATGTCTTTGTGAGACGCGTGTGGATGAACAGATGATCTCTGCATGTGTAGTTCCCACCGTAAAGCATGGAGGAGGAGGTTTTATGGTGTGGGGGTGCTTTGCTGGTGACACTGTCTGATTTATTTAGAATTCGAGGCACACTTAACCAGCATGGCTACCACAGCATTCTGCAGCGATACGCCATCCCATCTGGTTTGGGCTTAGTGGGACTATCAATTGTTTTTCAACAGGACAATGACCCAACACACCTCCTGACTGTGTAAGGGCTATTTTACCAAGATGTAGAGTGATGGAGTGCTGCATCAGATGACCTGGCCTCCACAATCCCCCGACCTCAACCCAATTGAGATGGTTTGGGATGAGTCAGACGGCAGAGTGGAAAAGCAGCCAACAAGTGCTCAGCATAATCCTTCAAGACTGTTGGAAAAGCATTCCAGGTGAAGCTGGTTGAGAGAATGCCAAGAGTGAGCAAAGCTGTCATCAAGGCAAAGGGTAAAATATATTTTGATTTGTTTAACACTTTCTTGGTTACTACATGATTACATATGTGTTATTTCATAGTTTTGATGTCTTCACTATTATTCTACAATGTAGAAAATAGTAAAAATAAAGAAAAACCCTTGAATGAGTAGGTGTGTCCAGTCTTTTGACTGGTACTATACACACTGTATTACCTCAACTACCTCGTACCCCTAGACATTGACTCGGTACTGGTACTCCTTGTATATAGCCTCATTCTTGTTTTTATTGTGTTACTATTCTTTTTTTTTTATTTAGCAAATATTTGTCTTACTTTTGAACTCTGCACTGTTGGGAATGGGCTCGTAAGAAAGCATTTCACTGTAAAGTCTACACGTGTTGTATTTGGCACGTGACCAACCAAATGTGATTTGTTATAGTGCAATTAAACACAGAAACAACTTACTATGAAACTATACCTTTGTTGATGACTGGAACAAGTCAAGTGATGTTGCATGTGCCTTGCAGTGGTTATTGTGTAATGTTGCATAGTATTCACCACCTGTAACAGGAATACTCAAATCCGACACTCGATGTGCACTGTATTCCTGGTTTTCTTTTCTCCAAGGCAGTTAATTGATTGATTAATGTCACCAATTGGCCTTGAATTCCTCTGATCTGGTGTCCCAAGTCTGACTCTCTTACTAGACTGGAATCAAAGCACATAGAGCCTATTCAGACAGAGTTGAAGCAACAAAATGTCAATATATAGTGCATAATATGTATATACATTTTTCTTTTTGCATTAGCAATGGAATGTCACATGTCGAGAGAGGCTTCGGGGGCTTGGCGACATGACGTTCTTGCTCCACAGCTCAAATTTACCATAAATATCACAGTAACCACTAAGCATGCAAACTATTCATCTATCATATTACACTCTTGATTAATGCAACAAAAACATATTACACTCTTCAATAATGCAACAATTCACAAACATGTGCAGACAACTAAATTGTTTATTTTCTCGTCCATACACATTAATTTAGCTGCAAGACAATAACACAGCTGAAGTGAAACAGCTTGTTAAAAACATATGCTTGGTCAAGTAACTTTAGCATAGCAAAAATAAACGTTTACCCCTCTCATACGAATATAGAAGTACAGTAACACTATCAATTATCATAGTGTCATTAATATTACACAGAGCTAGGTAGTTAGCTAGCAAGCTAAACACAATGTCTGCATCCTCCTCACATGCTACTGCTGCTAACTTAGCTACTAAGACAATCTGGACCCTTTCTTTCTGAAATTAGCTGCCGAAATTGTCACAACCCTTATTACTAGCCTGTTCAACCTCTCTTTCGTAATGTCTGAGATCCCCAGAGATTGGAAAGCTGCCGCGGTCATCCCCCTCTTCAAAGGGGGTGACACTCTAGATCCAAACTGTTACAGACCTATATCCATCCTGCCCTGCCTTTCGAAAGTATTCGAAAGCCAAGTTAACAAACAGATCACCGACCATTTCGAATCCCACATACCTTCTCCGCTATGCAATCCGGTTTCCGAGCTGGTCATGGGTGCACCTCAAGGTCCTAAACGATATTATAACCGCGATCGATAAAAGACAGTACTGCGCAGCCATCTTCATCGACCTGGCCAAGGCTTTCGACTCTGTCAACCACCGCATTCTTATTGGCAGACTAAATAGCCTTGGTTTCTCAAATGACTGCCTCGCCTGGTTCACCAACTACTTCTCAGATAGAGTTCAATGTGTCAAATCGGAGGGCCTGTTGTCTGGACCTCTGGCAGTCTCTGTGGGGGTGCCACAGGGTTCAATTCTCGGGCCGACTCTATTCTCTGTGTATATCAATGATGTCGCTCTTGCTGCTGGTGACGCTCGGATCCACCTCTATGCGGACGACACCATTTTGTATACATCTGGCCCTTCATTGGACACTGTGTTAACAAACCTCCAAAGAGCTTCAACGCCATACAACACTCCTTCCGTAGCCTCCAACTGCTCTTAAACACTAGTAAAACTAAATGCATGCTCTTCAACCGAACGCTGCTTGCACCCGCCCACCCGACTAGAATCACTGCTCTCGGCGGGTCTGACCTAGAGTATGTGGACAACTACAAATACCTAGGTGTCTGGTTAGACTGTAAACTGTCCTTCCAGACTCACATTAAGCATCTCCAATCAAAAGTTAGATCTAGAATCGGCTTTCTATTTCGCAACAAAGCCTCCTTCACTCATGCTGCCAAACATGCCCTCGTAAAACTGACTATCCTACCGATCCTTGACTTCGGCGACGTCATTTACAAAATAGCCTCCAACACTCTACTGCAAATTGGATGTAGTCTATCACAGTGCCATCTGTTTTGTCACCAACGCCCCATATACTACCCACCATTGTGACCTGTACGCTCTTGTTTGTTGGCCCTCACTACATATTCGTTGCCAAACCCACTGGCTCCAGGTCATCTATAAATCACTGCTAGGCAAATCCCCGCCTTATCTTTGTCACGGTTTCGGCCGAGGCTGCCTCTCTCCCTTGTTCGGGCAGGTTTCGGCGTTCGTCGTCTCCGGAATTCTAGCTGCCACCGTTGTATGTTCCATGTTTCCTGTTTGATTAGTTTTGTCTGTTAGCCACACCTGTCTTGTGTTATGTCTCATTAAGCACCCTATTTAGTTTCCTTGTTGTTAGTGTAGTGTTGTGTGTAATTGTTTCGTGTCAGGTGTTTGTGCGTTACCCGTGTTTCGGTACGCCAGTTACGATATAGCTTCCTCCTCGGTTGAGGAGAGTTTTTGCGCCCTGTGTTTGTGCGCTCGTGTTTGACGCCTGTGTGCGTCTGTTGGCCTCTGGCCGTTTTGTATTGTTTTGCACTCGCTAGTAAAGTCTTGTTGGACTGTACATCTGCTTCTGCGCCTGATTCCACACCTCACCATTTCTAACAACGTGACAGAATTACACACCTGGACATGGAATCAGCAGGAGCCGAAGCAGCCCCGACGAGACTGGAGGTCCATGTTCGGGAACAACAGGACCAGATACAGCAGATGGGGACCGCCCTGCAGGAGGTGATCACCACGCTCCGAGGCTGGGGAGCGCCTCCACCACCTCCCTCCCTGCCAGCACCATCGGCCAGTCCGCCCATTCCAGCGCCGGAACCCCGAGGAATCCGACTCTCTCCCGAGGGCCTACGACGGAACCGCGGCTGGGTGTCAGGGATTCCTCCTCCAGGTGGAGCTGTACCTGGCCACCGTACACCCGGCACCCTCGGGCATGAGAGCGTGTCCGCCCTGATCTCCTGCCTGTCCGGGAAGGCATTGGAATGGGCCAACGCGGAGTGGAGGAAGATCGACGCCTTGAGACTATCACCTACAACGAGTTCTCCCGCCGCTTCAGGGCGGTGTTTGACCATCCCCCGGAGGGGAAAGCGGCGGGGAGCATCTGGTCTTCCCTCCGGCAGGGGAGGAGGAGTGCCCAAGAATTCGCCTCGATTCCGTACTCTAGCGGCAGATGCAGGGTGGAATGAGCGGGCCTCGTCGATATATACAGATGTAGCCTACGAGAGGACGTCCGTCGGGAGCTGGCTTGTAGGGACACCAGTCTCTCTTTCGACCAGCTGGTCGACATGTCCATCAGGCTGGATAACCTATTGGCCACCCGCGGACGTCCTGAGGGGGGTCCGTCCATTTCACCCTCCAGCGCCTCCGAGCTGTGTCCTATGGAGCTCGGGGCGCTGGGCGCTAGAGAGAGGAGGAGTCGGTTGGTTAGGGGGTCCATCCACTGCACCAACTGTGGTCGGGAGGACACACCGCGGCTAGGTGCTGGGGATGGCCTCCTAGGGAGGATGACGACAGGTCCCGCACTGGGGGATTCCCCTCCAGGTGAGTAGGCGCCCCACTCACCCAGAGCTCACTGTTGCCCATTTTTGGATGCCTGTGCGTTTTCCACAGGTAGCACCTCATTCCCAGCATAAGGCGCTGGTAGATTCAGGCGCGGCTGGGAATTTTATTGATAAAACGTTTTGTTTAGCGTTAGGGATTCCCCTTATTCCTGTTGATGTTCCTTTCCCGTTCATGCCCTAGATAGTCGTCCGTTGGGTACGGGCTTAATCAGGGAGGTCACGGCGCCACTTAGGATGTGTGCGCAGGGGGATCATCAGGAGATGATTCAGCTGTTCCTGATTGACTCTCCTGCGTATCCGGTGGTGCTGGGCATGCCCTGGTTGAGTACCCATAACCCAGCTATTTCGTGGCAGGAGAGGGCTCTGATGGAGTGGTCTGCTCAGTGTGTGGGTAGATGTTTGGGCGTTTCCGTAGGGGCTACCTCGGTGGAGAGTCCAAACCAGGTGCCCGCATTGCACGTTCCCCGGAGTATGGGGGATTTGGCTATTGCGTTTAGTAAGGCGAGGGCGACGCGGTTGCCACCCCATAGGCAGGGAGATTGTGCGATAGACCTCCAGGCAGGAGCTGCGCTCCCACGGAGCCATGTGTATCCTCTGTCTCAGGAGGAGAAGAAAGCTATGGAGATTTACATAGACGAATCTCTGAGACAAGGATACATACGGCCTTCCACTTCCCCTGCGTCCTCGAGTTTCTTTTTTGTGAAGAAAAAGGATGGTGGTTTGCGCCCGTGCATCGATTACCGTGGTCTCAATCAGATTACGGTGAAGTACAGTTATCCACTCCCGCTGATTGCGACCATGACTGAGTCGTTGCATGGGGGCGCGTTTCTTCACAAAATTAGATCTCAGGAGCGCTGCATACAACTTGGTGCGCATCAGGGAGGGTGATGAATGGAAGACAGCCTTTAGTACCACCTCGGGCCATTACGAGTATCTGGTCATGCCATACGGGTTGATGAACGCTCCGTCAGTTTTCCAATCATTCGTGGATGAGATCTTCAGGGACATGCAGGGGCAGGGGGTGGTTGTGTACATTGATGACATTCTCGTGTACTCGCCTACCCGTGTCGAGCATGTGGCCCTGGTGCGTAGAGTGTTGCGGAGGCTGGTGGAGCACGACCTGTATGTGAAGGCAGAGAAGTGTCTGTTTTTCCAGGAGTCGGTCTCCTTTTTGGGTTATCAGTTGTCTGCGTCAGGGGTGAAGATGGAGGTAGACCGGGTGTCGGCCGTGCAGTAATTGGCAAACACCAACCACTGTGAAGGAGGTGCAGCAGTTTTTGGGGTTTGCAAATTACTACAGGAGGTTTATCCGGGGGTTTTGGACAGGTGGCAGCTCCCATCACGTCTCTTTTGAAGGGGGTCCGGTGCGTCTGCAGTGGTCGGCCGAGGCGGACAGGGCGTTTGGGAGGCTGAAGGACCTGTTTACCTCGGCCCCGGTGCTGGCGCATCCGGATCCCTCTTTGCCGTTCCAGGTAGAGGTGGACGCGTCAGAGGCCGGTTTAGGAGCCGTGCTTTCACAACGGTCTGGCGCGCCACCTAAACTCCGCCCCTGTGCTTTTTATTCTAAGAAGCTCAGTCCGGCGGAGCGGAACTATGACGTAGGGGACAGGGAGCTGTTAGCCGTGGTACAGGCTCTAAAGGTGTGGAGGCACTGGCTTGAGGGGGCTCAACACCCTTTCCTCATTTTGACGGACCACCGTAACCTGGAGTACATCCGGGCGGCGAGGAGGCTGAACCCTCGCCAGGCAAGATGGAGTATGTTCTTGACCAGGTTTACTTTTAAGATCACGTACATCCCTGGGTCACAGAATGGTAAGGCAGATGCGCTGTCTCGGCGGTATGACACGGAGGAGAGGTCCGTGGAGCCCACTCCCATACTGCCTGAGTCGTGTCTGGTGGCACCCGGTAGTGTGGGAGGTCGATGCTGAACTCGAGCGGGCGTTACGCACCGACCCTAGTCCACCACAGTGCCCGGAGGGTCGGAAGTACGTTCGCTCGAGGTTCGGGATCGATTGATCTATTGGGCTCACACGTCACCCTCCTCTGGACATCCAGGTATCGGCCGGACAGTGCACTGTCTTAGTGCCAAGTACTGGTGGCCCACGTTGGCAAGGGATGTGAGGGTTTATGTTTCCTCCTGCTCGGTGTGCGCCCAGTGTAAGGCGCCTAGACATCTGCCTAGGGGTAAGTTGCTACCCCTGCCCGTTCCACAACGACCATGGTCCCACCTCTCTGTGGACTTTATAACAGACCTTCCCCTCTCCCAAGGGAATACTACCATCCTGGTCGTTGTGGACCGGTTCTCTAAGGCCTGTCGTTTGCTCCCCATGCCGGGTGTTCCTACTGCCCTACAAACTGCCGAGGCACTGTTCACCCATGTGTTCCAGCACTACGGGGTACCCGAGGACATTGTGGCTGATCGGGGTCCCCAATTCACCTCCAGAGTCTGGAGAGCGTTTATGGAGCGGTTGGGGGTCTCGGTGAGCCTCACCTCGGGGTACCACCCGGAGAGTAATGGGCAGGTGGAACGCGTAAACCAGGATGTGGGTAGGTTTCTCAGAACATACTGCCAGGACCGGCCGGAGGAGTGGTCAAGGCACGTTCCCTGGGCCGAGATGGCCCAGAATTCCCCTACGCCATTCCTCCACTAACCTAACTCCATTTCAATGTGTGTTAGGTTACCAGCCGGTTCTGGCACCCTGGCAGCAGAGCCAGATCGAGGCTCCTGCGGTGGATGAGTGGGCGCGGCGCTCGGAGGAGACTTGGAACGCTGCACACGTCCACCTGCAGCGGGCCCTCCGACGTCAGAAGGCGAGCGCTGATCTCCACCGCAGTGAGGGACCGGTGTACGCACCTGGTGATCGAGTCTGGCTCTCTACCAGAAACCTGCCCCTCCGCCTGCCCTGTCGGAAACTGGGTCGGGCGGTTTGTAGGGCCATTTAAAGTCCTGAGAGGGTTGAACGAGGTATGTTATAGATTACAGCTACCTGTGGAGTATAAGTGTATTAACCCCTCGTTCCATGTGTCCCTTCTCAGGCCGGTGGTAGCGGGCCCGCTCCAAGAAAATGAGATAGGGGAGACTCCCCCGCCCCCATTGGACATCGAGGGGGCACCGGCGTACTCCGTGAGGTCCATCTTGGATTCGAGACGTCGGATGGGGGGTCTCCAGTATCTAGTGGAGTGGGAGGGGTACGGTCCGGAGGAGCGGTGCTGGGTGCCGAGGAGAGACATTTTGGACCCGTCGCTCCTGACGGAATTCCATCGGGGGTATCCGACGCGCCCTGCTCCACGTCCTCCGGGTCGTCCCCCGAGGCCGGAGTCGGCGCACGTCTGGAGCCGCCGCGTCAAGGGGGGGTACTGTCACGGTTTCGGCCGAGGCTGCCTCTCTCCCTTGTTCGGGCAGGTTTCGGCGTTCGTCGTCTCCGGAATTCTAGCTGCCACCGTTGTATGTTCCATGTTTCCTGTTTGATTAGTTTTGTCTGTTAGCCACACCTGTCTTGTGTTATGTCTCATTAAGCACCCTATTTAGTTTCCTTGTTGTTAGTGTAGTGTTGTGTGTAATTGTTTCGTGTCAGGTGTTTGTGCGTTACCCGTGTTTCGGTACGCCAGTTACGATATAGCTTCCTCCTCGGTTGAGGAGAGTTTTTGCGCCCTGTGTTTGTGCGCTCGTGTTTGATGCCTGTGTGCGTCTGTTGGCCTCTGGCCGTTTTGTATTGTTTTGCACTCGCTAGTAAAGTCTTATTGGACTGTACATCTGCTTCTGCGCCTGATTCCACACCTCACCATTTCTAACAACGTGACAATCTTAGCTCACTGGTCACCATAGCAACACCCACCCGTAGTCTGCGCTCCAGCAGGTATATCTCACTGGTCATCCCCAAAGCCAACACCTCCTTTGGCCGCCATTTCTTCCAGTTCTCTGCTGCCAATGACTGGAACGAACTGCAAAAATCTCTGAAGCTGGAGACTCTTATCTCCCTCACTAACTTTAGGCATCAGTTGTCAGAGCAGCTTACCAATCACTGCACCTGTACACAGCCATTCTGAAATTAGCTCACCCAACTACCTCATCCCCATATTGTTATTTATTTTTGCTAAGTTGCACCCCAGAATCTCTATTTGCCCATCATCTTTTGCACATCTATCATTCCAGTGTTAATACAAAATTGTAACTATTTTGCACTTTGACCTATTTATTGCCTTACCTCCATAACTTACTACATTCGCACACACTGTATATATATTTTCTGTTGTATTTTTTTGACTTTATGTTTTGTTTACCTCATATGTAACTGTGTTGTTTTTATCGCACTGCTTTGCTTTATCTTGGCCAGGTCGCAGTGGTAAATGAGAACTTTTTCTCAACTGGCTTACCTGGTTAAATAATTGTAAAAAAAAAAAAGATCATGCAAATCGTTACATGACAAAAATGGAATCGTGACAGAAAAAGTTGTTAATTCACTGAAGTTGCTGCTTGCGTTCCCTTAAAGTCACATTTCTCATGCTTTGTTACAGGCTTTGGTTTTTCATTTATGTTTTGAGGTTGGACTTTAGCACGTATAGCTCGTTAGCATGTAGGGTACACCGATTGGTGTCACCTCGTTAGGCAGTATGTGTTACACATGTGCTGGTTGCCATCTTGTTAGTGAGAAGGTGTTTCACCTGTGCTGGCCCAGGTGCTATTTAAGAGTGGCTGGCCCAGTGCTCCAGTGGTCTTGATAGATGTGGTGGGTTAACACCTTTAGTTGGCTTGACCTATTTTTAAACAATCCTTGATCTGATTTTGTTTGCGCCACCTTTTTGGTTTGTTTCCTGTGGGTTTTTCTTTTGTTTGCCTCGTAATGAGACCCATGGTTGACATGGGTCCCATTACACCTGGCAAAAACCAAACACTGCATTACACAGTAAGAACCTTGTACCAATGGTCAAGCATTGTGGTGGTAGTGTGATGCTTTGCTGCCTCAGGACCTGGATGACTTGCCTTAATAGAAGGAACCATGAATCAGATAATTCTACAGGAGAATGTCAGGCCATCCGTCTGGCTCAGCTGGGTCATGCAACAAGACAATGATCCAAAATACACATGAAAATGGCTAAAATGCAACATATTTTAAGTTTTGGAATGGCCTTGTCAAAGTCCAGACCTAATACTAATTGAGATGTTGTGGCAGGACTTGAAACGAGCAGTTCATGCTTGAAAACCCACAAATGTCTGAGTTAAAGAAGTTCTACATGGAAGAGTGGGCCAGAATTCCTCCACAGCAACGTGAGAGACTGCTCAACAACTACAGGAAGCGTTTGGTTGGAGTCATTGAAGCTAAAGGTGACACAACCAGTTATTGAGTGAAGGGGGCAATTACTTTTTCACACAGGAGCATTGGGTGTTACATAACTTTGTTTATTAAATAAGTATGTCATTATTTTATTTGTTCACTCAGGTTCCCTTTATCTAATATTAGGTTTTTGTTGAAGATCTGATTTAACATTCAGTATAAAAAATATGCAAAAGTAGAGAAATTAGAAAGGGGGCAAATACTTTTTCACGGCACTGTATATTCTCAGCTTATTTTCTCCGATACCTCAATCTCCTTCAACTTTCGTCAATGTAAAAACACTAAGGGTTTATTCTCATTGGTGAGAACTAAGGAGGCATCAATTCTCGATAGACATTACTGTAATCTAAACTTGCGTATTTCTCACGTCTCAAACGCTACCTCCGGAGGCTGCACACGACACTCGCCCAACAGTTGCCCCCCTCTAAGCAGGGCAGTGTAAACAGAATTGAACCCAACATTCATACAGTAAAATACTAATAGCAGAGCCATGTTTTTGAAACAGCTGTATGGAAAGAGTCTCACACCTTTTTAGTTGCTTATGGCAGAGCAACCATCCCATTGTTAGCTGACTGCCCACTGGGCACAGATGTCAATTCAATGACCTACTCCATTGGTTCAACATAATTTCATTGAAATGTGGAAACTACGTTGATTCAACCAGTGTGTGCCCAGTGGTGGTCTCAGCTGGGGCTTGTTTTCCAGTTAGATGTCCTTAGGCTGGCTAGGTCTGTAATAGTGGGGTGGTATAGAGGTCATTGCACCACACCACCACCTGTTTACAGATGACCAACCTCTGCGGTGTGGAAACAACCGGATGCATCAATTTCTTAGGGCAAATGAAAACAGCCTGTGACGTGGCTTCCACTTTTGGATGTTAAGGTGACACTCCATATTTTACTGGATTGGATCAACCGTGCAGGAGAGATCCTCCTCAACTATAATTTTTTTCCTCGTCAGGACCAGAAAGAAAAACCTCTTGGGCGTTTCTTTTACACCTGCTACGTTAGGTTAAACGATGACAGAAAGACTGTATATTTTCTTCATAAAAATTCACTTGTCAGAAGTAAAACCACTCAAACCCTTGAAGTATCCAGCTTTTACTCAAACATGAGACTTTATTTATTTTTTTCTTCAATAAATTAAATGTAAAATGGCTGCCCACCCTTCACACAAACATGATCTATATCAATGCTATGAAGGTGAATCTCAAAAGTATTATTAATGCCTAATCATGTTTTCCATGAAATGTGGTCGCCCCGAAGGTATTACTCTTTAGCAGAAACATCAATAGGTCTCCAGTGTTTTTACTGCTACTTCAACACAAATCCCTTTTAGAATATCTTCAACTGAATTAAGTAAGACCACAAGACTACTACAGGGTTTGTCGCAAAACCCCAATTGTCAACAGTTTGATGCCTGGAGCACTAACATGAGAACTGCATACTTGCATCAATCTCACAGAAGGTTATGAATGTGTTTTGTATCAGCCAACAAATAAATGTACAACTGTAACTTACCACTGTAGAAACACTCATTACCATAGCATTGGAGTCACTGCACCATGTAATGGAACTTGCTGTAAAATGCACAAATAAATCTCTTTATGGTGAACATGCAGAAAATTGTTAGGCTATGGTTCAACCCAGCACTCAGAGAAACAAACACGACAAAGGGAGTGGAAGAAACAAAAATATTTAATAAAAGTTAAAATTGTCTTAGTCCAAAAACAACTGAAGTAAAGGAACAGAGTGGGCTAGTCGGCTCCGGAGGAAGGAGAGGCTGAGGCAGGCAGGCAGGCAGGCAGGCAGGCAGGCCGACAGGCAGGAAGGCAGGCAGGTTGGGAGGTATGTCCGAAACTAAAGACAAAACAAATGACAGGTTAAGGAGAGTGGAGAGCCAGGCTGGAAGACAAAGACAAAATAACTTTACTGGTGAGCCAAGTTACCGCTCTGGTAAGAACAACGATCTGGCGCCGGTGGAGAGCCATGCCCCGGAATTAGTAGTGCAGGTTGATTAGAGAATAGGATGCAGCTGCGTAGGCAGGAATCACTGGAAACAACCCGCAGCTGCACAGGAGAGGCAGATCCTGAGCACGCCCCTGATCCACTCCAGACACACCCACATAAAAGGGGACAAACACACATACAGATACAACAGACACAGAGGGGACAAAACAAGGAGGAAGGGAAACAGAAAAGGGAGAGACAAGCTGCCCACATAACAGTACCCCCTCAATGGTCGCCACCTGGCGACCCACCAGGCCTGTCAGGGTTGTCGTGATGGAAGTCCGTGATCAACTGAGGATCCAACACAAAACGCTTAGGGACCCAAGACCTCTCCTCTGGTCCATAACCTTCCCAATCGACTAGGTATTGGAGACCCCTACCCCGCCTCCGAGAGTCCAGTAGCCTACTGACGGTGTAGGCCGGATGGTCGTCAATGAGACGAACAGGTGGAGGTGGAACAGCCGGCGGACACAAAAGGCTGGAGGACACAGGTTTCAGTTGGGAGACGTGGAAAGTAGGGTGTATCTTCATGGCTGAAGGCAACTTCAAACGAACCGCAGCGGGGTTAATGATGGACTCCACCACAAACGGACCCAGGTACCGAGGAGACAGCTTGCGTGATTTGGTACGAAGAGGTACGTTCTTAGACGACAGCCAAACCTCTTGACCAGGATGAAACACAGGTGCGGGAGTCCTGCTCCTATCCGCTGTCATCTTGTTCCTGTCGGTGGTCCGAAGCAACGCTTCCGAAGCGCCGCGCCACACTCTCTGGCAGCGGCGGAGGTTCTCCTGAACCGAAGGAACAGCCAATTCCTTCTCCTGAGCAGGAAACAGAGGGGGGTTGATAACCCATGGTAACTTCAAAGGGTGAAAGACCAGTGGCAGAGGTGGTGAGGGAGTTGTGGGCGTACTCTATCCAAGGCAGATGTTTGGCCCAGGATGATGGATGTTGAGCAGCCACACAACGAAGGGTTGCTTGAGGTCTTGATTGGCTCTTTCTGTTTGACCGTTGGTCTGGGGATGAAACCCTGAGGACAGACTAACGGAAGCACCCAAAGCAGAACAGAAAACCTTCCAAACACGGGAAGTAAACTGTGGGCCTCTATCAGATACGATGTCCACAGGTATTCCATGGGGACGGAATACATGTTGGACTAGGAGGTCCGCTGTCTCACTGGCAGACGGTAATTTTGGTAATGCTATATAGTGAACAGATTTAGAGAATCTGTCCACAATGGTAAGTATAGTATCATTACCTTCAGACTTGGGTAGGCCGGTGACAAAATCCATGGCTATGTGGGACCAGGGACGGCTGGGAACTGGGAGGGGTAGCAGCAGCCCCGAAGGGGACTGATGGGGAGGCTTTGCCCCGAGCACAGGTTGAACAGGCTGCCACAAAAGCCTGAACGTCAGTTTCCATTGAAGGCCACCAAAAATGTCTCCTAAGCAGCGTCAACGTGCGTCTCATCCCAGGGTGACCAGCAAAACGGGGAGGTGTGAATCCACTGCAACACCTGAGACCGGACCGTCTCGGGAACAAAGAGTAGGTTGGGAGGTCCATCACCCGGTCCCGGGTCCGTGGCAAGTGCAGTCTTCACAAGAGACTCGATCTCCCACTGAACAGCCGCCACGACGCATGAGGAAGGCAGGACTGCCTCAGGCTCGCTGGTCTCCGAAGGGTCAGCAAACTGGCGGGACAAAGCATCTGGTTTAACATTTCTTGACCCCGGTCTGTATGTAAGAATAAAGTTAAACCTACTAAAAAACAGGGCCCATCTGGCTTGGCGTGAGTTGAGTCTCTTAGTGGCTTGGATGTAAGCCAAGTTCTTGTGGTCTGTCCAGACCACAAACGGCAGTTCAGCTCCATCCAGCCAGTGCCGCCATTCTTCCAGTGCTAGCTTGACCGCCAGCAGTTCTCGGTTTCCAACGTCGAATTCCGTTCTGTGGGTGACAATTTTTTGGAGAAAAAAGCACAGGGGTGAAGCTTTTGGTCAGTGGGGGAGCGCTGGGAGAGGACGGCTCCCACACCTGAGTCCGACGCGTCCACCTCCACAACAAACTGCAGAGAGGTATTGGGGTGTATCAACACAGGGGAGGTGGAAAACAGTTCCTTCAAAACCCCTACCGCCTGCTCCGCCTCAGGGGACCACAGAAAAGGGACTTTTGGGGATGTGAGTCTAGTAAGGGGTGCCACCACTTTACTAAAACCCTTAATGAACCTACGGTAGAAGTTAGCAAAGCCCAAAAATTGTTGAAGTTGCTTACGGGTGGTGGGTATGGGCCATTCCGTCACTGCCCGGATCTTCTCGGGGTCCGCCTTCACCTGCCCGCTCTCAATGATGAAACCAAGGAACGATGTAGACTGTTTGTGGAACTCACACTTCTCTGCTTTGACATACAGCTTGTTTTCCAAGAGCCGTTGCAGGACTTGGACGGACGTGTGACTCATGCTCCTCGGGTGACTTGGAAAAAACAAGAATATCATCCAGGTATACAAAGACAAAACGGTTCAAAAAATCCCTAAGAACATCGTTCACCATGGCTTGGAAAACAGCAGGGGCGTTTGAGAGCCCAAAGGGCATGACCAAATACTCAAAATGTCCCAGTGGAGTGTTGAAAGCGGTTTTCCACTCATCTCCCTTACGGATCCGGACAAGGTGATAAGCGTTCCTGAGGTCGAGCTTGGAGAAAACTGTGGCGCCATGCAGAGGTTCAAAAGCAGAGTTGATGAGTGGAAGGGGATACTTGTTTTTAACAGTTATGTTGTTTAAACCCCTGAAATCGATACAGGGGCGTAACGACTTGTCCTTCTTTTCCACGAAAAAGAAACCTGCACCCAAAGGAGACGACGAGGGACGGATTATGCCCGAGACCAGAGAATCACCAATGTACTGCTCCATTGCCTCTCTTTCCGGTCGGGACAGATTGTATAAGCGACTAGAGGGCAAGGGAGCACCAGGAAGCAGTTCAATAGGGCAATCATAAGGCCTATGTGGTGGTAGAGACAGAGCCTTGTCCTTACTGAAAACCTCCGCTAAGTCATGGTATTCTTTGGGGACAGATGACAGATCAAGAGGAGCTGAGGGATGAGTTGGGTTACACTTAGTGGGGGAACCGCTGACCTAAGGCACTCTGAATGGCAGTTAGTGCTCCAACTGAGAATGGTGTGACGTGTCCAATCAATTTGTGGGTTGTGAAGAGCCAACCAGGGGAAGCCAAGGATTAGGGAGGTAGCTGAGCCAGACATAACTCTTAGCTGAATGCTTTCACAATGATTGCCAGAAATCACTAGGGAAACGGGGATGGTTTGATGAGTTATCTCCGCGAGGAGGCGCCCATCAAGGGCTGTGACCCGAATGGGGGTAGGTAGTGGCTCCATGGGGATACGAGCTTGTGTAACGAACTGGTGGCTAATAAAGTTGTCTTCTGCACCTGAGTCTATGAGAGCTGAGAGTGGCAGGGAATGACTCTGGAAACGTAAGGTTACAGGTACTTGTAATCGGGGAATGATGGGTTCAGGATCTAACTCTGGGCTCGCAAGTAGACCCACCGTTACGAGCGAGCCTTGTCTTTTGGCCGCTTAGGGCATGTAGCCAGAATGTGTGTGGCGTCTCCACAGTACAGGCACTCACCCGCCTGGAGGCGCCGTTGCCGTTCTGCTGGAGGTAGTCGAGCTTGACCCACTTGCATAGGTTCCTCCTCTGTGCTCGGGATGGAATCAGGAATAAGAAGCTGCCGGCTCCGGGAGGCGAGACTCGAGTGGTTGAAGGCTGGGGAACTCGTCCTCCTAGATGCGGCCGACCGCCTCTCTCCCGACGCCTCTCCGCAACCGGTTGTCTAGCTTAATGGACAGGGAAACGAGAGAATGTAAATCATGTGGCTCGTCACGAGCAGCCAGTTCATCCTTAATGGCTTCATTCAAACCGTTTAGAAATGCTCCTTGAAGTGCCACATTGTTCCACTTGGAGTCCGCTGCCAAAGTCCAGAACTCAATAGAGTACTCAGCCACACTGTTAGAACCCTGCCTCAAATTAAAAAGTATCTTGGAGGAATTACCCACATGGTCAGGATGGTCAAAAACAGTCTTCAATTTAGCAGAAAAATCAGCGAAAGTCAATCCAGTCAAAGTTTGATTTGAGCACACAGCCTCAGCCCAAACCAGAGCTCTCCCTCTTAACAGCCCCAGAACATAATGTACCTTAGAGGAATCAGTAGAAAATGACAGTGGTCTCTGCCGAAAAATCAAGTCACACTGAAGCAAAAATCCCGGCACTTGTCCAATTCTCCATTGAACGGTTCAGGCGACGTGACAGGGGGTTCCCGATGGAACGAAGCCTGCATCATGTCCGAGGAACCAACTTGGGGTGCATCAAACTGGGGGTCAGAGAGAGATGGAGAACTGATAACAGACAATTTAGAGACTTGTGTAGTTAACTGAGTCACCTGGTTCAGCAGTTGATGATTATTTTCCAAAAGAGTCCGAATCAGTTGGTCATGCTGTCCTAGCAACGTTCCTTGAGCCTGGATAGCTTGTTGGAAGCTGTCTTCGTTTGCCCCGTGCTGTCTCTCTGTTGGGTCCATGGCCAGATCGTTCTGTTAGGCTATGGTTCAACCCAGCACTCAGAGAAACAAACACGACAAAGGGAGTGGAAGAAACAAAAATATTTAATAAAAGTTAAAATTGTCTTAGTCCAAAAACAACTGAAGTAAAGGAACAGAGTGGGCTAGTCGGCTCCGGAGGAAGGAGAGGCTGAGGCAGGCAGGCAGGCAGGCAGGCCGACAGGCAGGAAGGCAGGCAGGTTGGGAGGTATGTCCGAAACTAAAGACAAAACAAATGACAGGTTAAGGAGAGTGGAGAGCCAGGCTGAAGACAAAGACAAAATAACTTTACTGGTGAGCCAAGTTACCGCTCTGGTAAGAACAACGATCTGGCGCCGGTGGAGAGCCATGCCCCGGAATTAGTAGTGCAGGTTGATTAGAGAATAGGATGCAGCTGCGTAGGCAGGAATCACTGGAAACAACCCGCAGCTGCACAGGAGAGGCAGATCCTGAGCACGCCCCCTGATCCACTCCAGACACACCCACATAAAGGGGACAAACACACATACAGATACAACAGACACAGAGGGGACAAAACAAGGAGGAAGGGAAACAGAAAAGGGAGAGACAAGCTGCCCACATAACAAAAATACGCCAATACATATGGATGATTCTACAACTACGGGCAATTCTACAGTGCATTCGGAAAGTATTCAGACCACTTGACTTTTTCTACATTTTGTTACTTTACAGCCTTATTCTAAAATTGATTAAATATTTTTTCCCCCTCAATCAACACACAATATCCCATAACGACGAAGCGAAAACCGACATTTGGCAAATTTTCTAAATAATAAAAACAGAAATCTTATTTACACAAGTATTCAGATCCTATACTCAGTACTTTGTTGAATCACCTTGGCAGCGATTACATCCTCGAGTCTTCCTTGGTATGACGCTACAAGCTTGGCACACCTGTGTTTGGGGAGTTTCTCCCATTCTTCTCTGCAGATCCTCTCAAGCTCTGTAAGGTTGGATTGGGAGCATCGCTGCACAGTTATTTTCAGGTCTCTCCAGGGATGTTTGATCGGGTTTAAGTCCGGGCTCTTGCTGGGTCACTCAAAGACATTCAGAGACTTGTCCCGAAGCCACTCCTGCGTTGTCTTGGCTGTGTGCTTAGGGTTGTCCTGCTGGAAGGTGAAGCTTCACCCCAGTAAGGACCTGAGTGCTCTGGAGCAGGTTTTCATCAAGGATCTCTCTGTACTTTGCTCCGTTCATCTTTCCCTCGATCCTGACTAGTCTCCCAGTCCCTGCTGCTGAAAAACATCCTCACAGCATGATGCCGCCACCACCATGCTTTTCCATAGGGATGGTGCCAGGTTTCCTCCAAATGTGACACTTGGCATTCAGGTCAAAGAGTTCAATCTTGGTTTCATCAGACCAGACGTAAGCTACTCCCCAGTAAAATGCACGACAGCCCGTTGGAGTTAGCCAAAAGACACCAAAAGGACTCTCAGACCATGAGAAACAAGATTCTCTGGTCTGAGAGTCCTTTAGGTTCCTTTTGGCTAACTCCAACGGGCTGCCGTGCCTTTTACTGAGGAGTAGCTTCCGTCTGGCCACTCTACCGTAAAGGCCTGAGTGCTGCAGAGATGGTTGTCCTTCTGGAAGGTTCTTCCATCTCCACGGAGGAACTCTGGAGCTCTATCAGGGTGACCCTTCTCCCCCGATTGCTCAGTTTGGCTGGGCGGCCAACTATAGGAAGATTCTCGGTTGTTCCAAACTTCTTCCATTTAAGAATGATGGAGGCCACTGTGTTCTTGGACTTTCAATGCTGCAGACATTTTTTGGCACCCTTCCCCAGATTATTTTTTATAAATGTGTAACAATTTCTAAACCTGTTTTCGCTCTGGATAAGTGTCTGCTAAATGATTAAATTGTAAATAGATTGATGAGGAAAAATAAGGCTGTAATGTAACAAAATGTGGACGAAGTCGAGGTGTCTGAATACTTTACGAATGTACTCTGTGTGTGTGTGTGTGTGTACAGTTGAAGTCGGAAGTTTACATACACTTAGTTTGGAGTCATTAGAACTTGTTTTTCCACCACTCCACAAATTTCTTGTTAACAAACTATAGTTTTGGCAAGTATTTTTTCCAACAGTTGTTTACAGACAGATTATTTCACTTATAATTCACTGTATCACAATTCCAGTGGGTCAGAAGTTTACATACACTAAGTTGACGTTGCTTTAAACAGCTTGGAAAATTCCATACAATTATGTCATGGCTTTAGAAGCTCATGATTGACATCATTTGAGTCAATTGGAGGTGTACCTGTGGATATATTTCAAGGCCTACCTTCAAACTCAGTGCCTCTTTGCTTGACATCATTGGAAAATCAAAAGAAATCAGCCAAGACCTCAGAAAAAAATTTGTAGACCTCCACAAGTCTGGTTCATACTTGTAAGCAATTTCCAAATGCCTGAAGGTACCACGTTCATCTGTACAAACAACAGTACGCAAGTATAAACACCATGGGACCACGCAGCCGTCATACCGCTTAGGAAGGAGCCGCATCCTGTCTCCTAGAGATTAACGTACTTTGGTGTGAAAAGTGCAAATCAATCCCAGAACAACAGCAAAGGACATTGTGAAGATGCTGGAGAAAACAGGTACAAAAGTATCTATATCCACAGTAAAACAAGTCCTATATCGACATAACCTGAAAGGCCGCTCAGCAAGGAAGAAGCCACTGCTCCAAAACCGCCATAAAAAAGCCAGACTATGGTTTGCAACTGCATATGGGGACGAAGATCGTACTTTTTGGAGAAATGTCCTCTGGTCTGATGAAACAAAAATAGAACTGTTTGGCCATAATGACCTTCGTTATGTTTGGAGGAAAAAGGGGAAGGCTTGCAAGCCGAAGAACAACATCCCAAGCGTGAAGCACAGGGGTGGCAGCATCATGCTGTGGGGGTGCTTTGCTGCAGGATGGACTGGTGCACTTCACAAAATAGATGGCATCATGAGGAAGGAAAATTATGTGGATATATTGAAGCAACATCTCAAGACATCAGTCAGGAAGTTAAAGCTTGGTCGCAAATGGGACTTCCAAATGGACAATGACCCCAAGCATACTTCCAAAGTTGTGACAAAATGGCTTAAGGACAACAAAGTCAAGGTATTGGAGTGGCCATCACAAAGCCCTGACCTCATTCCTATAGAAAATGTGTGGGCAGAACTGAAAAAGCGTGTGCGAGCAAGGAGGCCTACAAACCTGACTCCGTTACATCAGCTCTGTCAGGAGGAATGGGCCAAAATTCATCCAACTTATTGTGGGAAGCTTGTGGAAGGCTACCCAACCCTTTTGACCCAAGTTAAACAATTTAAAGGCAATGCTACCAAATACTAATTGAGTGTATGAAACTTCTGACCCACTGGAAATGTGATGAAATAAATAAAAGCTGAAAGAAATCATTCTCTCTACTATTATTCTGACGTTTCAAATTCTTAAAATAAACTGTTGATCCTAACTGATCTAAGACAGGGAATTTTAACTAGGATTACATGTCAGGAATTGTGAAACTGAGTTTAAATGTACAGTGGGGAAAAAAAGTATTTAGTCAGCCACCAATTGTGCAAGTTCTCCCACTTAAAAAGATGAGAGAGGCCTGTAATTTTCATCATAGGTACACGTCAACTATGACAGACAAAATGAGATTTTTTTTCTCCAGAAAATCACATTGTAGGATTTTTAATGAATTTATTTGCAAATTATGGTGGGAAATAAGTATTTGGTCAATAACAAAAGTTTCTCAATACTTTGTTATACACCCTTTGTTGGCAATGACACAGGTCAAACGTTTTCTGTAAGTCTTCACAAGGTTTTCTCACACTGTTGCTGGTATTTTGGCCCATTCCTCCATGCAGATCTCCTCTAGAGCAATGATGTTTTGGGGCTGTCGCTGGGCAACACAGACTTTCAACTCCTTCCAAAGATTTTCTATGGGGTTGAGATCTGGAGACTGGCTAGGCCACTCCAGGACCTTGAAATGCTTCTTACGAAGCCACTCCTTCGTTGCCCGGGCGGTGTGTTTGGGATCATTGTCATGCTGAAAGACCCAGCCACGTTTCATCTTCAATGCCCTTGCTGATGGAAGGAGGTTTTCACTCAAAATCTCACGATACATGGCCCCATTCATTCTTTCCTTTACACGGATCAGTCATCCTGGTCCCTTTGCAGAAAAACAGCCCCAAAGCATGATGTTTCCACCCCATGCTTCACAGTAGGTATGGTGTTCTTTGAATGCAACTCAGCATTCTTTGTCCTCCAAACACGACGAGTTGAGTTTTTACCAAAAAAGTTATATTTTGGTTTCATCTGACCATATGACATTCTCCCAATCCTCTTCTGGATCATCCAAATGCACTCTAGCAAACTTCAGACGGGCCTGGACATGTACTGGCTTAAGCAGGGGGACACGTCTGGCACTACAGGATTTGAGTCCCTGGCGGCGTAGTGTGTTACTGATGGTAGGCTTTGTTACTTTGGTCCCAGCTCTCTGCAGGTCATTCACTAGGTGCCCCCGTGTGGTTCTGGGATTTTTGCTCACCGTTCTTGTGATCATTTTGACCCCACTGAGATTATCAGTGGTCTTGTATGTCTTCCATTTCCTAATAATTGCTCCCACAGTTGATTTCTTCAAACCAAGCTGCTTACCTATTGCAGATTCAGTCTTCACAGCCTGGTGCAGGTCTACAATTTTGTTTCTGGTGTCCTTTGATAGCTCTTTGGTCTTGGCCATAGTGGAGTTTGGAGTGTGACTGTTGGAGGTTGTGGACAGGTGTCTTTTATACTGATAACAAGTGCAAACAGGTGCCATTAATACAGGTAACGAGTGGAGGACAGAGGAGCCTCTTAAAGAAGAAGTTACAGGTCTGTGAGAGCCAGAAATCTTGCTTGTTTGTAGGTGACCAAATACTTATTTTCCACCATAATTTGCAAATAAATTCATTTAAAATCCTACAATGTGATTTTCTTGATTTTTTTTCCTCATTTTGTCTGTCATAGTTGACGTGTACCTATGATGAAAATTACAGGCCTCTCTCATCTTTTTAAGTGGGAGAACTTGCACAATTGGTGGCTGACTAAATACTTTTTTTCCCCACTGTATTTAAGGTGTATGTAAACTTCCGACTTCAACTGTATATATGTGTGTGTTTTTATATATGGTCCCGGTGTTTCTGTGTAACATTAGCTACCTGAATTATTTGGATCTAGTTAGCAGTTGACCACAAAACAATTAATAGTTTAGCAAAAGTATTCATGGTTGACACTATACAGTCAATGGGTCAATCAGCTGCTGTCTTCTTTCATTGAAAAGCACATTTATAAAAAAGGAATATTAACTATAAGTATGTCAAACAACAATTCTGTAGGTTGAATGATTAGTGTTTCAAGCTGACCCCATTCCTCACTTGAACCCCATGTAAAGCGATGTGCTTGACAATACATGCGTGTCTTCTTGTTTGTCTTCCTGCCAGCAGGCTCCGTCTCTCCAGCCTCTGACAGACTGTCTCCACCTTCCACCACCATGTGCCAAATACTCACTGTTCACAGCCAGAAACGTATGTGACACAACAGTTATGACTCATAATAACGTAATATTAGTTATACAACGATTACAGTCCATCCATTCTGGTTTACAATACATTTTAACTTTCCACGAATAACTATAAGTATAATGTAAAACAACATTCTGTAGGCTGAATGATTAGTGTTTCCAGCTGACCCCATCCCTCACTTGAACCCCATGTAAAGCAACATGCTCTACAATACATGTCTTCTTGTTTGTCTCCCTACAAGCAGACTCCGTCTCTCCACCCTCAGCCTCTGATGGACTGTCTCCACCTTCCACCACCGTGCACCAAATACTCAATGTGAATCTGAATGCTGGCACCCTGAGCTGGTGTGGATGGACAATAAAGGAGTCAATCTTAAATGTGAGAACTGTTCAAGGGTGTGTAGACTTTCACTAGGCACTGTATACCCATTGATTCTTGATGAAAATAAGTTAAATGCTTAGTTTAACTGTTCTTCCCCATTTAGAACCAAACATAGGCCTGTTTAACTGAAAACAAACACTGTATAGCCTCAAAACATGGTTAAAACTATAATTTTTATATAATGGATGGCCAGTCCTTGCATCCATTGCGCCTAACCGGGATCCTTGGGACGTCCTTACCCTAAACCTTAACCCTAACCCTAACCTTAACCCTTACCCTAACCTTACACATAACCAAATCCCTTACCTAACCATAACCATTTTAAATGTCAACTTCAATGGGGTAGGGACGTCCAAATGATTCTGAATAGCACGGACCATATGTTTATCATCTGAGAGCTGTATCCATGAATACTGGGCAGCGGACACAAGATAAGAGAGATTGGTGTGAGAGAAAGACAGTGGTCTGACCATAGAATTAGGAATTAGAATACTATTATAGCCTGACAATAGATCACAGAAAATAGTTATTTTCCGAGGGAAATTGATCCAAGGCCTTTGCGAGCCGCCAGTTGCCCATCCCTGACCTAGAGTCCTGAAACTCTGTGCATAGTTCCCTCTTCTCACAAGGAACAAATTTGCCTCAAGGTCCCACAAGGTCTGCCATGATGGATTGTCTGCCATTTTGAATTTTTGAAAAACACTTAAATGATGTCCTCCGGAACCACAGGGCCGACCTGGATGAAACTTGATATATGGCATCTATGGACCAATGTCTTTCAACGCAATATTTTCCAGACTAGTATGTCAAACAACTGCCCAATGAACATTCATGTGGGCGTGGTCTGGCACATAAATGCATGTAAATCAGACACAGATATTTGTATTGTAACCAAACTTGGTACACATGTTCCAAACCCTGTCAAGACTCAACATATGCAAGCACATTCAAATTGACCACACGGTGGCGCTACAACAGGCACATATTCATATCTCTTGATCTGTTTGACTCAGTGTTGAAATTGAAAACCTCTGTGGTTCTTGTGTACTGTTGATGTGCTTCCCATTTGAGGTCTGGATTACGATTCCTAGGATTTGTGTGTGGTGTCAAAATCTGACTAATTGTTGTAACTACTACTTTTGCTCTTTTTTTTCTGTTATTCAAAGGTGCTGTCAGGAGAACCACTTTCACATCCAAGGCTACAGATGGAGAGATGGAGAAGTTTGTCATAAGGTGGCTGCAGCTTGCACCAGACAGAGACAGGAGGCAGAAAGGAGAGGACCGAACACAGCAAGGAAAGTGATTGCCAAAGAAAACAAGCACACTTTCACTGGTAAAAATTGCATGTTTTCATTGATTTTAATTTTGAGAAGTACATTCATACTATTTCATCCTTCCACTAAAACGGGTTGTTAGTTCTATCGGTTAGGTTGCTAGAGCAGCGGACTTGTTGTTCATTCTATTTGTTTGATTGCTATGCAGGCTGGCAATGTTGTTATCCCTTGATTGCTAGCTAGCCAGCTACGGCTAACACAGTCGCGTCAACTCTGCAGATACAATAACATCAAAGTAGCTGCATTTTCATTTGTTTAAGCTCTTTTCTAGTGACATTTATTTGGATACATCCATGCTACTGCACATTCATAGTGCCTGTTGAGGGATGACACCCACAAAAAGTAAATTTCATCTGTTTAAATAAAAGTATTAAAATGAGAATGTCATGTATTTTCTTATGTTTATGTTGTTCATAGTTCAGTTGATAGCTGCAATATTACTACCTACATTTAGTATCATTTTACTACCTACATTTAATATGTTTTTGGGTGGTGGGGAGGGGGCGGATTCTGGCCCTAAAATGGCAGCTTTGGCTCAGTTCAGTCTGCCAGATCTAGGCCGAATGACTCGGACCTAGTCTGTACTGTCATTCATTTTGGACTCGGGCCGGATCCAGCTGCCAGGCCAGCAGTTAAGATCTGGCATGCATGCATCAGGCCAGATGTTTGTCCTACCTGGGTGTTCTCATGTTGAAAAGGTGCCAGTTCCAGTGTTTTGGAATCTTACAGTATAGTAATTTAATGTTTAACAATGGTTGTTCAATGTTTGTAATAAAATATTGTTTTCATACGTTTATATAGATGTCATTTCCACCACACCTTGTCATTTCCATCACAACCCATATATTTTACGTAAATTAGTATATGTATAATTTACATTGATTTGTTTTAGATAGGGAAATCATGTGGTTGTTATCATAATCTCACAAAAAGTTTGGGTGGAGATATCTTATTTTTCATGATAAATAAATGTTTTCAGCTGTCACCAAGGCAAGTTTATGCATTCAGGCGTCGTATTGAATTATTAATATTAGGAAAACCTTAATCACTTAAGAATATTCCATTCAAGTGAATCTACAAATGTATAATAAATGTGTTATAAATAAATTGTATGATATTTCATTTTCAACTAAAATGGATGATTAATGACGTGATGGAAATGACATTTGTCTATGGCTGTCTGGAAAAATGACATTTCTGAAAGCTTGCAGCGCCAAAGTGCCCGAAGTTGCATAATCACCCATATGCTGGAGTGGATCTGAGGCGGTCCTTACATAATTTGCTGGAGCTAGTTTGGCCAATGAATGGTTTATGCAAAGGCACAACTAGCCATAATTAATTTGGCCACAGAAAGGGAGGCAGATGGAGCAAAAAATTGTAAAGGCAGTGACTTGGCAGAATTAATAGAATGTTTAAGAATGTTCAAATTCAAATTATTCCCACGGCCAATAAAGATTATTTGGACTCCCCAATAATATCCCTTTCTTCCAAAATACTCATTGTCGTTGGTTCGCTAGTTCCACAATGACTGCAGGGATTCTCTTTTAAACATGTGATTTATGGTGATGGTACTAAGAAAACAGCTTTGGTGCATTTTGGCACATAATTATGCTAATTGTTTGACGGCAAATGAGAATGTCTATGATCTGAGACCGACATGTCAATAGATTTTAGGATCCCCTGAAAAAACATTGATTGGATCGACATTGGAACCAAACTGTTGTCATTGACAATGTTTCATCTATCAACTGAAATACAACTAATGCAATTGGTTAAATAATGTGCATGTATCCTCCTCTAAAAACAAAGTATTTGCAGTAATGCATCAAGTATTAGTTTAATGATAGAGGGTACATTCATTGTGGAATGTGTTCAGGTACAGTACATCTACAGTGCAGCACATCTATTGTAATGCGTGGAAACTACTGCCTCGGGTATACTGTACAATGAATAATGTTTTTCAACACTTTAGCAGTGTTTTTCAAGCAGGTTGGCATTTATTGGGATGACTCATGTACTGGAGGCAGCTCTGCAGGGTAGTCACTAGCTTGCACAGCCACAGTCAGAGCCTAACATTAACCTTAACCACACTGCTGACATTATGCCTAACTCTAACCTTAAATTAAGACAAAAAAGCGAAACTTTTGTTTTCACGACTTTTTACAATATAACACATTTTGACTTTGCAGCTGGCCTATCTAGTGTCAATTGCTCAGCTTTGCCTCCAAGACAAGATTCATCCCAATAAATGTCAACCTGCGTTTTCCAACACTTTACAACTTGATGTACAGTGTGGAAAAAAAGTATTTAATCAGCCACCAATTGTGCAAGTTCTCCCACTTAAAAAGATGAGAGAGGCCTGTAATTTTCATCATAGGTACACGTCAATTATGACAGACAAAATGAGATTTTTTTTCTCCAGAAAATCACATTGAATGATTTTTAATTAATTTATTTGCAAATTATGGTGGAAAATAAGTATTTGGTCAATAACAAAAGTTTCTTAATACTTTGTTATATACCCTTTGTTGGCAATGAAACAGGTCAAACGTTTTCTGTAAGTCTTCACAAGATTTTCACACACTGTTGCTGGTATTTTGGCCCATTCCTCCATGCAGATCTCCTCTAGAGCAGTGATGTTTTGGGGCTGTCGCTGGGCAACACGGACTTTCAACTCCCTCCAAAGATTTTCTATGGGGTTGAGATCTGGAGACTGGCTAGGCCACTCCAGGACCTTGAAATGCTTCTTATGAAACCACTCCTTCGTTGCCCGGGCGGTGTGTTTGGGATCATTGTCATGCTGAAAGACCCAGCCACGTTTCATCTTCAATGCCATTGCTGATGGAAGGAGGTTTTCACTCAAAATCTCATGATACATGGCCCATTCATTCTTTCCTTTACACGGATCAGTCGTCCTGGTCCCTTTGCAGAAAAACAGCCCCAAAGCATGATGTTTCCACCCCCATGCTTCACAGTAGGTATGGTGTTCTTTGGATGCAGCTCAGCATTCTTTGTCCTCCAAACATGACGAGTTGAGTTTTTACCAAAAAGTTATATTTTGGTTTCATCTGACCATATGACATTCTCCCAATCCTCTTCTGGATCATCCAAATGCACTCTAGCAAACTTCAGATGGGCCTGGACATGTACTGGCTTAAGCAGAGGGACACGTCTTGCGCTGCAGGATTTGAGTCCCTGGCGGCGTAGTGTGTTACTGATGGTAGGCTTTGTTATTTGGTCCCAGCTCTCTGCAGGTCATTCACTAGGTCCCCCCGTGTGGTTCTGGGATTTTTGCTCACCGTTCTTGTGACCCCACGGGGTGAGATCTTGCGTGGAGCCCCAGATCGAGGGAGATTATCAGTGGTCTTGTATGTCTTCCATTTCCTAATAATTGCGCCCACAGTTGATTTCTTCAAACCAAGCTGCTTACCTATTGCAGATTCAGTCTTCCCAGCCTGGTGCAGGTCTACAATTTTGTTTCTGGTGTCCATTGATAGCTCTTTGGTCTTGGCCATAGTGGAGTTTGGAGTGTGACTGTTTGAGGTTGTGGACAGGTGTATTTTATACTGATAACAAGTTCAAACAGGTGCCATTAATACAGGTAACGAGTGGAGGACAGAGGAGCCTCTTAAAGAAGTAGTTACAGGTCTGTGAGAGCCAGAAATCTTGCTTTTTTGTAGGTGACCAAATACTTATTTTCCACCTTAGTTTGCAAATAAATTCATTAAAAATCCTACAATGTGATTTTCTGGAGAAAAAAATTGCCCAGCGACAGCCCCAAAACAGCACTGCTCTAGAGCAGATCTGCATGGAGGAATGGGCCAAAATACCAGCAACAGTGTGTGAAAACCTTGTGAAGACTTACAGAAAACGTTTGACCTGTGTCATTGCCAACAAAGGGTATATAACAAAGTATTGAGAAACTTTTGTCATTGACCAAATACTTATTTTCCACCATAATTTGCAAATAAATTCATTAAAAATCCTACAATGTGATTTTCTGGATTTTTTCTCTCTCTTTTGTCTGTCATAGTTAACGTGTACCTATGATGAAAATTACAGGCCTCTCATCTTTTTAAGTGGGAGAACTTTCACAATTGGTGGCTGACTAAATGCTTTTTTTCCCCACTGTATTTCGGAAATAAATAACATTGACTGGCACTTAGTGGATCAGTCAACGGAGTGGCAGGTTATTGACTACTAATTTTAGCACTTGGCGCGAGTCAATGATCCTCAGCCTCACGAGTCCAGACGTATCTGCTGCCGATAGATAAGCAGCGTGTCCCAGTTCTGATTTCTGAAATGATTTATTCTGCAGTTTTATAAATTGGTGATATGCTTTAGCTGGTTGAGAATATTCCAATGTTGGAGCATACTGTATCTATTGCAACATAGGAGAAATAGGTCAATTGCTATGGAGTTGTGCAAAACATAGCTTGTTTGCATACATTTTATAGTGCTATGGAAGCCAACAAAGCATTACTCTACTCAAGGCAATCACTCAGATCCATCGACAACAACCTGCCCATAAAAAACGAATTATTAGAATGATGGAGTTCAATTATAATGGGTGTTTTGGAGATAACTTTGCTACTTTGGATATAGCTCTAGTCTCACTTTGGCACATGCAGGAGGGTTGCTATGACAGAGTGATTTCAGCCCAAGGGTGATTGAATGAGCATCGCAGATGTAATTATTTTCAGCTGTGCAGTTCTTAAATTGTCTCTTCCAGAGAATAATTAATTAAGGGGATTTGCCAATGAGGTACAGACTTCTACCTACCACATTTGACATGGCCCTAGGTTAGACATTGTGAAATTGAAATGCGACAGGAGTAGGAAAATAAACATCAAACGTATATATTTTTTAAGAGGTTTCCTTTTATCACAAACCTCACCCTACAGGACCATACACATCTCTAAAAATGGTTGGATTAGTATTGGGCCTAGACTCGTTTCCAGTTTTTTTTTAACCAAGACAGTCAGTGATCGGTGATCACAGCAGTCCCAATTTAAGTATGTTAGCCTAAGCAGACTAAACCATCTCCATTCACACCTCTGAATCAAAGGTTATCTCAACGGATTGGCACTCCTGTGACAGACAATCGCAATCTGAAAGTTGTGCTGCGTTCTATTTCCTAGTTGTGATATCGGAAATTCGACTTCATTTCATTCATGTGCTTTTTGGTCAGAACAATTCTTGAACCAATAAGATTTTAGCTAGATTACGTTGCTTATAATAAAGTAAGATAGCTTGCTTAACCTTGACAATATGCTCGAACTTGCTACATTACCCATATTGTAGTTGTCAAAAATATATTTGTCATCTTTTGGTTGAAAAGGTGAAAGGTCAGTGGTGAAATGTCACAACTCGACACCATTTTCTCCGTTTCCCACTTGTAATTCCAATTTGGAGAGTCGTTCAATAGAAATTTCCCAGTCGGAACTAGGAACTTGCAATAACTCTGATAGCTAGTGAACACAGTATTGGATTCAGCAAAAAATAAATAAATGCTGAATGACATTGAGAATGCGATAATAAGCTATTTTCATTTTGAAGAGGGGGAAATGATTATGGTTCCAGCCACTGGATAAATAAAAGGCAAACAAACCCAATTATGTGGGCCTTTTATGAAAGATGAAAGGCACTCAATGGAATGATCTGTTAATAACGCGCACAACAGCCTCTCACACAACAAACCATAATTAAGTCAGACAGTTGGGACATGAACCATTTATCTTAAATATATGCAACCACTCGGAATCTCTCTTATTCAACCGCCCTTTTAAAGGCCCAAATTGTGACAGACAAGAGGATAGAATGCAATCAGCTAGGTGACTGAGTGCTTGGCTTTATGGAGGAAGGAACCGTTGGTAGCTACAGTGTAGCTGGAAAGGAGCGCCAGGATGCCCGCCTGCCTGTTCGGGTCCAGTGCATAAAGAATCTTGGTGCAAAATACTGTCCCTCGTAAGCACATGTCAACCGCCCATCAAACAGATGGTAATTAGTAGGCGTATGGAATGACAGACTGCCTATAATCCCACACATTCCCTGGCAAGGCCCTCTGGGATACAGCAGGGCAGGCCATCCGGGAAAGGAGGGTTTGGGAAACGGGCCAAGTCTGAACTAAGCCCATCTTTGAAACAGTGCCATTGTCATCTGAATCACGGTTTCGGAATGGGACAAAAATTCTGCCTTCACATTTCAGCCACAACAGTCCCCACCTATCTGCTGAGTGCCTGCACCCAACTGTTGTAGAAATGGAAACTGATCACCACACAGCCCGGAATACCCTGCCAGTAATACAGGAAGGATACTGCCTTTGTCCCTGCAGCTTGCCCAGAATTACCAGTTACAGTGGGGGAAAAAAGTATTTAGTCAGCCACCAATTGTGCAAATTCTCCCACTTAAAAAGATGAGAGAGGCCTGTAATTTTCATCATAGGTACACGTCAACTATGACAGACAAAAGAGAGAAAAAAAACTTTTTTTTTCTCCAGAAAATCACATTGTAGGATTTTTTATGAATTTATTTGCAAATTATGGTGGAAAATAAGTATTTGGTCAATAACAAAAGTTTCTCAATACTTTGTTATATACCCTTTGTTGGCAATGACACAGGTCAAACGTTTTCTGTAAGTCTTCACAAGTTTTTCACACACTGTTGCTGGTATTTTGGCCCATTCCTCCATGCAGATCTCCTCTAGAGCAGTGATGTTTTGGGGCTGTCGCTGGGCAACACGGACTTTCAACTCCCCTCCAAAGATTTTCTATGGGGTTGAGATCTGGAGACTGGCTAGGCCACTCCAGGACCTTGAAATGATTCTTACGAAGCCACTCCTTCGTTGCCCGGGCGGTGTGTTTGGGATCATTGTCATGCTGAAAGACCCAGCCACGTTTCATCTTCAATGCCCTTGCTGATGGAAGGAGGTTTTCACTCAAAATCTCACAATACATGGCCCCATTCATTCTTTCCTTTACACGGATCAGTCGTCCTGGTCCCTTTGCAGAAAAACAGCCCCAAAGCATGATGTTTCCACCCCCATGCTTCACAGTAGGTATGGTGTTGGATGCAACTCAGCATTCTTTGTCCTCCAAACACGAGTTGAGTTTTTACCAAAAAGTTATATTTTGGTTTCATCTGACCATATGACATTCTCCCAATCCTCTTCTGGATCATCCAAATGCACTCTAGCAAACTTCAGACGGGCCTGGACATGTACTGGCTTAAGCAGGGGGACACGTCTCGCACTGCAGGATTTGAGTCCCTGGCGGCGTAGTGTGTTACTGATGGTAGGCTTTGTTACTTTGGTCCCAGCTCTCTGCAGGTCATTCACTAGGTCCCCCCGTGTGGTTCTGGGATTTTTGCTCACCGTTCTTGTGATCATTTTGACCCCACGGGGTGAGATCTTGCGTGGAGCCCCAGATCGAGGGAGATTATCAGTGGTCTTGTATGTCTTCCATTTCCTAATAATTGCTCCCACAGTTGATTTCTTCAAACCAAGCTGCTTACCTATTGCAGATTCAGTCTTCCCAGCCTGGTGCAGGTCTAGAATTTTGTTTCTGGTGTCTTTTGACAGCTCTTTGGTCTTGGCCATAGTGGAGTTTGGAGTGTGACTGTTTGAGGTTGTGGACAGGTGTCATTTATACTGATAACAAGTTCAAACAGGTGCCATTAATAAAGGTAACGAGTGGAGGACAGAGGAGCCTCTTAAAGAAGAAGTTGCAGGTCTGTGAGAGCCAGAAATCTTGCTTGTTTGTAGGTGACCAAATACTTATTTTCCACCATAATTTGCAAATAAATTCATAAAAAATCCTACAATGTGCTTTTCTGGATTTTTTTTCTCAATTTGTCTGTCATAGTTGACGTGTACCTATGATGAAAATTGCAGGCCTCTCTCATATTTTTAAGTGGGAGAACTAAATACTTTTTTTCCCCACTGTAGCTGTGCAACCTAGTCAGGCGCCAGAACTACAGTAAAACCACTACCAGGGGCGGACTGGGACAAGAATTCAGCCACAACATGACACAATTTATACAATTTATAAATGCCATATTTTTACATTTTCGCCTAAATTGACATACCTAAATCTAACTGCCTGTAGCTCAGGACCTGAAGCAAGGATTTGCATATTCTTGATATCATTTGAAAGGAAACACTTTGAAGTTTGTGTAAATGTGAAAGTAATGTAGGAGAATAACACATTAGATCTGGTCAAAGATAATACAAACAAAAAAACATGTTTTCTATTTGTATATTTTTGCATCAGCTTTGAAATGCAAGAGAAAGGCCAGACAGTGATGTAGGGTTCTAGATGTAATTTAGATGTTGTCCACCAGATGGTAGCAGTGTGTATGCAATGTTTCAGACTGATCCAGTAAAAAAAAAAATAATAATAATAATAATAATAATAATAAGCCATTTATCAGACGCTTTTATCCAAAGCGACTTACAGTCATGCGTGCATACATTTTTTACGTATGGGTGGTCCCGGGGATCGAACCCACTACCCTGGCGTACATATTTTAGGGTCGTTTTTCATACCAGAGTACTTTGACCTCAGATTTCGTGCATGGTACGCAAAATGCACGCAGGTTGGCAGGTCTGCACAACTTTTGACAAGAGCCTGCATTTAGGGTCCTGGTCAAAAGTAGTGCACCATATAGGGAAAAGGGCGCCACTCCGGATACAAACTTTGTTTGTGAAAAGACAGAACAAACAAAGGGAAAGAGCTTCAGTTAAACCTCAAATCACAACAGTCCACGGTACAGCTTATTCTGACAGTACAACCCTGCAACGGCAACCAAATCACCAGTGAAAGAATGAACACCTTGATTTGGTGTGTGGATCCAACTCCAGTCTAGAGGTGAATAAAATGCAAAAAACGAACCAAAGGAACAACAGAATCAGATCCGACATCAACAATAACAACAACATTGACTTCAACAACAACAACAACAACAACAACAACAAGGACCTTGACAGAGAGAAAGAGGAAACGGACTCAATAAAAAAAACAACTCCGGTCCATTCAAACAGACAAAAAATGAAATAAAAATGTTTTACAATCAAAAAAACATGTTTTCTATTTGTATATTTTTCTATATTGTATATCACTACACAATATTTTGTATCAAGTCTGCCAAGAGTTTTCCCAAATGTGCCTAATTGGTGTTCATGTACATAAGTATAGAGATACATTTTGTATTACCATAGCATTTTTGTAAGTTTGCACACTCCCAGGAATGTCATAAATGATGGATCATTAGCTTCCCTACAGAAAAGACACACTAGATGGCCAGGCAGGGTGGGTGTGGAGTCAGATGTCAAACTGTAGAACCCAGTTCCTACATTTGAATATAAAAATTGATTTTTCAAACAAAACTACACCACATTTTATCTCTGGGACCCTCAGGATGACAAATGAGAGCAAGATTACTGAATGTAAGTACATTATTTACATTCAGAGGTGAATGTACCAAACCAGTTGCCATGATAAAAGTGTTTTGTTGTTGTGCACTATCCTCAAACAATAGCATGGTATTTTTTTGCTGTAATAGCTACTGTAAATTGGAAACTGCAGTTAGATTAACAAGAATTTAAGCTTTCTGCCCAAATAAGACATGTCTATGTCCCGGAAAGTTGGCTGTTTACAACACCATTCTAGTCACATATCGCATATTGAGCAACACCTGTCCTGTATAAGGGACACCGATCCCGTAGAGGTTAAAATAAAATGTTACCGCCAAAACATGAACGAACTGGCAGTCTCTCTCTCTCCTTCTCGCTCTCTGTTTTCTTCAATTGAATTGTATGTAGCCTAATATTTGAACACTTATCTAAAATGGGCAGGGTGGAACACTTGAAATGCATTAATTTGAAATATGTAGTTAGGCTGTTATAAGGTATTATAAATGTATAAGCCAATGGGTACTGTTTTTGCTGTAGCCAATGGCTACATTATGGAACTGGCGGTCTGTCCCTCTCTTTCGGTTTTCTTCTATTGAATTAAATATACAACCGTATGTGTGTCAAAATTCAAGTGTTGTGCTTCGTTTGAAAGGGCTGTGTGCGTATGCGTATCTTTCTGCCAAGAAGTGACAGGCCTGTCAGCGAATGAAATAAGCGTAAGATAGGCGGGACCTTCCAGCCTTCAGTGCCGTGGCTATGTAATGTAATCCGACACCAGAGTCACTTGTTGCTACAACTCATAAACTCACTCGCTGGGCTGAAGCGACTCAGATTCAGAAGCGAAATAAACATTGATAAAACAATTAAAATACACAGACAGTTCCCGAATTGACCTTCATTGTAATACATGTTTAGTAAAAAGCACTGTATATACAGTGGGGAAAACAATTATTTGATACACTGCCGATTTTGCAGGTTTTCCTACTTACAAAGCATGTAGAGGTCTGTAATTTTTATCATAGGTACATTTCAACTGTGAGAGACGGAATCTAAAACAAAAATCCAGAAAATCACATTGTATGATTTTTTAGTAATTAATTTGCATTTTATTGCATGACATAAGTATTTGATCACCTACCAACCAGTACGAATTCCGGCTCTCACAGACCTGTTAGTTTTTCTTTAAGAAGCCCTCCTATTCTCCACTCATTACCTGTATTAACTGCACCTGTTTGAACTCGTTACCTGTATAAAATACACCTGTCCACACCCTCAATCAAACAGACTCCAACCTCTCCGCAATGGCCAAGACCAGAGAGCTGTGTAAGGACATCAGGGATAAAATAAATGGTTGAGCTGCACAAGGCTGGGATGGGCTACAGGACAATAGGCAAGCAGCTTGGTGAGAAGGCAACAACTGTTGGCGCAATTATTAGAAAATGGAAGAAGTTCAAGATAACGGTCAATCACCCCCGGTCTGGGGCTCCATGCAAGATCTCACCTCGTGGGGCATCAATGATCATGAGGAAGGTGAGGGATCAGCCCAGAACTACACGGCAGGACCTGGTCAATGACCTGAAGAGAGCTGGGACCACAGTCTCAAAGAAAACCATTAGTAACACACTACGCCGTCATGGATTAAAATCCTGCAGCGCACGCAAGGTCCCCCTGCTCAAGCCAGCGCATATCCAGGCCCGTCTGAAGTTTGCCAATGACCATCTGGATGATCCAGAGGAGGAATGGGAGAAGGTAATGTGGTCTGATGAGACAAAAATAGAGCTTTTTGGTCTAAACTTCACTCGCCGTGTTTGGAGGAAGAAGAAGGATGAGTACAACCCCAAGAACACCATCCCAACCGTGAAGCATGGAGGTGGAAACATCATTCTTTGGGGATGCTTTTCTGCAAAGGGGACAGGACGACTGCACTTTATTAAGGGGAGGATGGATGGGGCCATGTATCGCGAGATCTTGGCCAACAACCTCCTTCCCTCAGTAAGAGCATTGAAGATGGGTCATGGATGGGTCTTCCAGCATGACAACGACCCGAAACACACAGCCAGGGCAACTAAGGAGTGGCTCCGTAAGAGGAATCTCAAGGTCCTGGAGTGGCTTAGCCAGTCTCCAGACCTGAACCCAATAGAAAATCTTTGGAGGGAGCTGAAAGTCTGTATTGCCCAGCGACAGCCCCGAAACCTGAAGGATCTGGAGAAGGTCTGTATGGAGGAGTGGGCCAAAATCCCTGCTGCAGTGTGTGCAAACCTGGTCAAGACCTACAGGAAATGTATGATCTCTGTAATTGCAAACAAAGGTTTCTGTACCAAATATTAAGTTCTGCTTTTCGGATGTATCAAATACTTATGTCATGCTATAAAATGCAAATTAATTACTTAAAAATCATACAATGTGATTTTCTGGATTTTTGTTTTAGATTCCGTCTCTCACAGTTGAAGTCTACCTATTGTCGTATCGAGTGAGTGGTGGTAATTATTGCTGATAAACAAAGGAGTCCGCTTAAGCTGTACCTTGATTAGAAGTCTTTATTCATTATCACAAGCTTACAGCATAAGTTTACAGACTCGCGAGGTCTGGAGAGCAGTGTCCTCCAATTCTAATGGCTGCTCTGACCTCTCTTTGTCTAGTCCCTATTTATAAACAATGCAAAAAGATGGGTGGCTCCCTCTTCTGGCCAATCACCAGTCTCCCCTGGAGCGTCACCCTCCAAACGCTACATTTGAAATAAGATCATAAACATTCCCTCTTCTGTTCCTCTAAAACAGTCATAATGTTAATACACCACATATTCCCCCCTTCGAGACAAATTAAAAGTCTCGACAACAAACAGAATAGGATTATGACTAGTAACAATTTATCCTATTGAGTATCTTTAACATTAAACCAAAAAACATTCTCCTCTAGAGTGTAAATACCTTTCTATGAAATATGAACAACTGTTTATGAAGTGTGAATACATTACTATGAAATATGAACAAATCTTTGTGGAGTGTAAGAGCGAAAAACTGTCCGGCAACCTTCCATCCATCAATCAAGACAGTAAAATTCTCTCACGGTCCCTCTGCCCCAGGCAACCACCTTCGGTACTCCAGATAAACTCATAAACCATGTAAATGCATTTGAAACTATGATGCAATTAAATACACATGTAAGCCCCTGCAAACAAAATCCTATCCAAAAACATCAACTCTAAGGCTGGTCAACCCATTGGACCCTAAAGTGGAACTCTCCCTGCCTAAATTCCCTGTCCCTAAACATCACCGAAATAAACAAAAACATCTAAGATCCTCACATGTATTCAATAACATCAAACATCATTCTACAAAAATTAATACCTAAGAATATGACACAATTATGTATTACACATGTCTATATTTCATTGCAGACACTGGAATGTAGTCCACTACACTTCATCTCCCCGTAGTCTCCTCTTCCAATGGATTGTTGATGATGGAATCGGCGACACCCTCCTTGTTTCATCTCCTCCAGTCATATTGTCCCTTCATATTGTCGTTGTTTGAGTATTTCAATCTCCATATGTTCCCCCAAATGCTTCTGAAAGAAATGGAAAGACCAAACAGTATCTTTTGCAAAACAACACTTTCAAATTGACCATCAATATCAACTAAGAATATAAAAATGCTATATAAATGATATATGAATCACATTAACCTATTCCCCCCTTTGATTCATAAATCATACTACAAATCACACCAATATTGAAAAAAAAAATATATAATTAAAATCATCAACTCATAAAAATGATATTTATCCATTCAGTTCTACTTGTCCATCTTCCTCCAGATCAGGAACAGTCAACACCGGCATCTGAGTGTTGTCTCCAGGCATCACTCTCCAACCTATCTCAATATCATAGCTTTCTCAAAGGTCAGTAACAAATTACAAACATCACACAGTGCTATCAAAGCTGCCATTAAATGTAACCCATCACTGCCCCTACTGGCCTTCCTGATCTTGCAACCAAGACTTCTCAGATCTCCCAAACGCATCCCTTATATTCTTCAATGCATATATAACTATCTGAACTATCTGGACTCAAAGTATACCTAATATTATCAATATGATCTTCCCAAATGTTATACCATACCATGGAAAAAGTCCCCCCTTCTCCCTTAGATGTATCCTTCAATGATAGGCTTGAAGACTATGACATGTAGCCATGTCTCTTTTCATCCAATTTCAAATATAGCTTCAGATTTCTGTCCGGTGCTACCCCTCTTATAATGGTAGAAACCTCATATGGAAGCTTCAACGTTGACATGTAACAACATCCTGTCCATCCATAGGGTAAGAATATATACTTTATCACCACAAACCCTCCAAATATCTCTAAAATTCCCCATAGTCACATTGTCAGGCAAAAGCTAATCTTTTAACCATCAAAGTCCTGCTGTTCCTACTACCTGGTACATAAAAAGTAACATATTTCTCATTACTACCCTTAAGGTCATGCATACCCAAAGTTATCATATAACATCACAATCTGATATTCCCATAAACATACCCCTTACCTCATATGTTTTATTAGAACAAAAACAACTTTTAGCCCTCAATGGTTACACCTCAAATGCTTCAGTTACGCTGTTACCTGATTTTACTTTCCATCTAACAAATGCACCCAAGTTAATTCACTTAACCCAATACCACCTAACCCTAGACTTAAACAAATGTTTTGACAACGACATTATTTTATCTGTTACTGACTGTTGTTGATACCACAGTCATGACAAAGCATAAAATTGACACATACTTGATAGAGGTCGAACGACCGTCTCTAAAATGTTTGGTGCTGGAATTCTCAACAGACATGGACCCTCAAGATTCCTCACTGATCTTACAGAATGAGCTGCTGGAACCTGCCCATCTATCTCTAATTTTCACAACAGAAGAATCAAACCACTCCCTTTAGTTTCTCTCTCCCCTAACGAGCGGTACTGATCAGATACCTCTCCTTGTCTGTCATTAAAATCAAAGACCTCATCCTGTACCTCCATGATGAATCTATATTCTCTCTACTACTATCTGTTCTCCTATTTTACCTTCTTGCTACCCCCTTTAATTTCAGAAAAGTTGTTGTCGGTGTCATACTTCCTACATTTGCTATTGCCATCGTATCATCAATCCCTTCCAAAGTTATAACAATACTTCTTCTCCATAATTATCTCTCCATGTGGGAGGAACGTCCCCATCCTAACCCTAATAAGTATTTTTTCCCCTAAAATTGGCGCTGGTGCTATTGGTTCCCTTATAATCAAATGCGATATATTTATGGCTTTAATAACAATCAATGTTGAAAGAGTTAAATTGCTTCTCACTGTTGTTTTAATAGACTGAAGTGTTAATGTCTTTAGTTACTTCTAATTTTCCCCAAAGAAAAGTTGTCTTTGCTTGTACTTCCATCTATCACCACTAGTGTCACTTTTTCCCAACTCTCAGTCCTATCTCTAATCCCTAACTTTCAAACTTTTGATTATAAAAAAAATACACCTATAATTACCTTGATCTCCCTGCTGGGAAATGTAACTATAGATACTCAATCACCCTCAATCTTCTCTTATCATTCAGCAACCCATACTTTCTCAATGCATCTGCTCCTAACAGATCTAAACTCCTACCATATCTTCCCACTAAACTTTAAAATGTCCTTCATCACTGTTCTCTCTCTGTCTTACTACTAACTTTGAAACTTAGCTTACTGTCATAGAGTTCCTTCAACCTAGTTCTCCTAACTTATTTTAATCTAATCTTTTCCTCCTAACCTTTAAAAACCTTTTCCCACTGATTTATTCACAAAATCCCTTTACCACCAAATTTTTAGAATACGTGATTGGGAAGGTCCCCACCTGCTTCTGACTTTACACACAGACTTGGCAAACGACTAAACACCCTTTAGCCTAGCCTGAAATCTCTTGGTGTAAGAATGTAACCCAGAATAACAGTCACCCCTTTTAACTTTTCAGACAGATTGTCTAATAGGCAGTCTAATATATTATCATCCTTCCTATGATATTATCTTTTTAAGCCAATATGATTCCCAAAAACCCTATTCTTTTAACATCTTCTACCAGACAGCCGTTTAGTGTACATCCTATTGTACAGTTCAATTTACACAATGCATCTCTTCCCAATAATGCAATAGGTATATGTCCTAATATTAGTATGTCTATTTTAATTTCTCTTTGATTTTTATAGCAGAGCTCCATTGGTTCCCTAAGAGTAATTAACTGTTTACTACCTCAAATCCCTATCCTAATTAGTCAATTTTACATAATGAGATGTTTAACCTCTTTAGGCTGAACACAGATAAATTTTTCCACTATTCACCATCACTTCTAATGGTCGGTTGTTTTTACTTTAATTGTTAGATATTTTCTCTTCTCTAATCGGTGCTATCAGCTGGCACCCCCCTTCCGGATCTTCTAGGCACTAACAGGTGATCTTCACTTGCTCCTTTATCTTCCTCTGTTGTTTTCTCCTGGCGCATTTCCATCACAGGTAAAGTGACCAACCTGTCCATAATTATAACAGTCTTCTGAAAGTTGCTGGAAGTGTAGCTGAAATCTTCCTCCTCCTTCTAAGCCTTCTCGTCCTCTTCCTCTCCAATTCTGTGTCTGTCCAGAAACTGGCTGTGGATATGGAACACCTGGTACCCCCCCTTGACTGGTACAATTGCATTTGATATTGTTCAGTTGAAGCTGTAACAGTGATTGTTGATTTGGTTCACTCTGATTCTTCATAACCAAAGCTTCTCTTCTCCACCAGTTGTATGATTGAGTTCTCTGAGAGCTTCTTGATCCTGTTCTTTCTTGCTGAGATATATGCATTCTTCAACAGCTTATATTCTAAGTTCTGTCCTCAAAATATCATCTTCCATCATCTTCTTACTTTTCTTCAGCATCTTGGCCTCAATGTATTCTTCTTCTCCTCCAATTCCTGGGATTATTTTCTCAGCAGTTTCTCCTCTTCTGTATCTTCAGCATCTCGAGCTGTTCCTCTAGCTCTCTTACCTCTCCCAAAGTCCTCGCTTCCTCCAGGCCTGATAAGCCTCGGTCTATATCTCCTTCTATTTCTTCTGTGCCAGTCCTTGTAGGACAAACTCCTCTTGAACATAAAGCACCTTTAATCTCCAAATCTTCATCGCTTTCTTCATCTTTGCTTTCATCAGAGATCAAATCTCGTGTATCCTTCTTCTTTCCTCTCTTGCCAACTTCCTTCTGATCACAGAGTCATATCCACCCATGCATGACCTCTTCTCAATCACTCTCATCTTCATCATCCTCGTCTTCTTTAACCTCACTCTTCTCTTCCAGACATCTCATTTCCTTCCTTCTGGAGTTTTGGATTCATCTTTATCGTCGTTTCTGCTTGTCCTCTATCTATTATTCGTTCATCTCCATCTCTGATGCAACAATCACCCTCCTGGATGATCCCTGGAAGCTGAGGATAAACATCCCTAAGCTCTACTCCCTTCTCGTAAGGTGGGTGTCATTTTGCTGAATCCGTGCGTGAGAAAGGTGTACTAACTTCTGCCATTAGTTTTTCTAACACTACTTTCTAACACTACTTTAGTTAAAGGATTACTATTTTTTCCCTATATCAATCGGTGTAATCACCTTCATATAGCCTTGCTGTCCTTTCTCCCCATTGTAACAACCCTTTTATATTCCTTTATTGTGAACTTTTTTATTTTTTTGACTGTATAGCCTATGGCTTCCCCCCTCTAATTATTAATATAAACCTAAACAACCCAAAAAAAAAAATTATATATTTTTTTTTTCCAAAATCAAATCAACTAAAATATGAATATTAAAAAATTCAATTAAATGTTTTATTCAAAAACAATTTCTAATTAAAATAAAAGATCAATAAAAAAATCAATAAAAAATTATGAATAATTTAAAACACATTTTTTATTTCTATATCCTATGTCACCAATTTATCAATTAGTGGCTATCTTACCACAACCCATCAGGAAAGTAAATGTAAGTTAGTCAACTTCAAAGCAATCCCAAAAACAAAGCCTTCTAACCTTACAACCCTTTGATTTTTATAAATCCCATTGTTTAATATGCACCCAAGTATCTTAAATTTACAGAATAATGTCAGTACCTGATTTCCAACACAATTCCAATCAAACCCCAGTGATGCACAGAGCCTCCAAAATGCAATTTTTAATGAAATAGTATTTGCCAAGCCTATGTGAAATGGTCATAACATCAAATATTTTGTAAGGGATGATTTTGTGAACTAGCCTGATATCTGATCCTCTGCCGCGTCACACCTTGTCACGTGACGCACGTCAGTCACACGTTAGCCCCTCCTCTCTCCTCTTGTATCGTCCTATTGCTCCTCTCATATGACAGAAGGACAGAGACACAGAATATCATTTTAGTAGTTAATGCAATCACTGAGTTATTTCAACCATTCAATATTCATTCGTTCTACATTATTCACTCTAAGACTAAATTCAGAACTAAATAGATCGCTCAAAAACATTTTTATTTAATTTTAATCCGTCATTTAATTTAATTCATTATACTTCGCCAACATATATTTAATTTATAAATTCAATAGGTCACAAAACAAGTTTAATCTTTAACCATCCGCCGTTTAAACTAGAATACTCGTGTCAAAATATATCTTCTCTTTGTTTCCTCGTCTGTGTCTATTTCTCTCCCTGCGACACGCAGGCCCCACAGAGATATGACCCTGTACCCACAATCCCCTTTGTTGTAGTTTTAGCATCCCCTCGTGGTGTAGGTTTAGTACCGGAACCCAACGTCTCCTAATCTCGTGCCATAAACTCCAAATCCCACGTTTTGTAGTGTAGTGTCATAAAATTAAACACATGCGCAAATGCATTCAATGATACGATTCCCGGACAATAGAACGATAGCATTACGCTACAGCTTCACTATTTTATACCTTATACTCACACAATTACACATAACAGAGCTCACATTTGCGTAGAACTTTGACTTCCACACACACAGACATATTTTAAGGGGCTTAGTCCATCGCAATGGGACCTCTAAGGATACATTAGCATGTAGCACAGAACACAATTAGCATTTAGCATTAGCCGCCATATACCATGTAGCATGAAACACACTCCCATTTAGCATTAACATTAGCCTTAGCCTTTAGCTAACTGCGGCCTACCACGCCCTAAGTAACCTTCACCGTGGCCAAATCATTGTCCATTTATCCCCGTCTAACTTTATGCTGCCGTAAGTTCTGGATAATCATAGAGAGGTTATCCCACACATATACTTCGTCAACTATAAGATGAGCATAACATACATATAATCCGTCCAGCTTATAATTCCCAGAATCAACCTTACCCCACCGAACGCGTTGCAAGGATTTTATGGCCCATTCCTAAAGAATCGCCTCGCTTCGAGGTCTTTACCAGATTCACGGTGCCCTAAATATGCATACGTATTCCAGCCTTTATTCTCTACCAATCCTTTTGTTCTAGACTTTACCGTTTACACATCAACCAAATTTAGAATATTTTACTTCAGCCTCCTAGTCAACAGCAATAACGCCACCCGAGGCACGGTCGTAATGGTACATCTCTCCAGTGTACACAAGTCGTATCCAATCTAACAAGCTCCGAAGCGGTAAGAAAAACTCACACTTGTCTGGCCATGCTTCAAAGCGAGTTAGCCTGGCGGCTGACTGAAACAAAGGAGAGGTGCAGACCAGCCCCACGTTGGGCGCCATTTGTCGTATCGAGTGAGTGGTGGTAATTATTGCTGATAAACAAAGGAGTCCGCTTAAGCTGTACCTTGATTAGAAGTCTTTATTCATTATCACAAGCTTACAGCATAAGTTTACAGACTCGCGAGGTCTGGAGAGCAGTGTCCTCCAATTCTAATGGCTGCTCTGACCTCTCTTTGTCTAGTCCCTATTTATAAACAATGCAAAAAGATGGGTGGCTCCCTCTTCTGGCCAATCACCAGTCTCCCCTGGAGCGTCACCCTCCAAACGCTACATTTGAAATAAGATCATAAACATTCCCTCTTCTGTTCCTCTAAAACAGTCATAATGTTAATACACCACACTATGATAAAAATTACAGACCTCTACATGCTTTGTAAGTAGGAAAACCTGCAAAATCGGCAGTGTATCAAATACTTGTTCTCCCCACTGTATGTCTAGTAGATGGCTATTGCCTTACCTATGTGTTATAAAAGCCAATCTAACGACTTGTTAGGCTATATTGCAAGTAGCCTATTGTCTAATTGTTCCACCGAATCCCCCTTCCCTAATTAGCCTACCATAGTAGGTATGAAATATATTTCATGCAATATACAGTTCAGCCAAAATATTAGGCCCAACAGGCAGTAGTAGGCTACATGAATAGCACTCGGTCTAGCAGAACCAAAACTTTTAACAAATAAATAGTTTAATTTCACACATTTAGCAGCGTCAGCCTCATGCCTTTTTTTTGGTCTAACTTTTTCAGCACCACCCTTCCGTTTTGACTGAGTGACAGACACGGTCAGAGCGGATCTCACTCTCTTTGATGATGCGCGTTTGACTTTGAATGTGAATTTGCACCACCTCTGCTCAGCCAATCACAAAACCGGGGGCCAGCCATTGCTCACTGGTCAGCCTAATAAATTATGGCATTTGCCAGAATTGCCAGACGGCCAATCCGCCCATGTTCGCCCATACATTTGCATAATTTGGCTTAAGTTCGCATTCCCATCTTTTAATTAGGAGCTTGTTATGATTGTGGCGGCTGCAGTCTGGGATGGTGATAATGCACACTGACACTGAAGCATTACTCAAACACTGTTAGTGTTACTAATGGCATAGTACAGAGACTATACTAGACATTGAGTTTGGAGCAGTGTCTACATGAGATTCTGAGGGGTATCAACCCTCCTTTTGTCAGTAAAGTTGACTGACACTGCCTAGTGCCACCTTATTTTCCTTTTTCTGTGTACTGCAGATGTGTTGGGAGTATTCACATACACCGAGCATACTGCATTGATTGCTGCTTCCTCTCTGGGGGGTAGAGTGTCTGCTTTCAGCCCTCTGTTAATGCCACCTCGCTCCCCCACTCTCTCTTCTCACTTTCTTTCTCGCTTTGATTACTGCGATGTGATCATCTAGTGAGAGACATTTCTCCTTGGTGGAGACCCTTATCACTCGAGTGCCGTTTGTTCACACATGTCTCATTGTTGGCAGCGCCAGGCATCTGCCATCTCAAACATTGAAGCCATGTTAGCATTAGCACGAAGCCCCTTCCAGTTAATTTGCACGTTTGAGTGATCATTTCTCTTTCCGCCTACTCAGCCTCATCACCTTACAAATGTAGCCAGACTATGAAATAAAGTCTTAACTTTATAAAATGTTTAAAACAGACCCCATGAGTTTAGTCACTATCAGCGTGTCCGTTTTTTTGATAATATCAGCATATTAGTGGCATTGTTGCAAAAAAATCTAAAGGAGTCCATGTTATCTTTAATGGTATTTTCCCTCATCTTCAGGCGTCAAAGAAATTAGTGCTTAGGGTATCAAGATGGTGAGCACATGACAGTCCACAGGAAGGTGATTAGTGGCAGAAAGGAAGGCGTAGAACACTCTGAACCCTACTGTCAGGATAATGGTGCCGGAGGGGATGGCTGCCGTTTTACGGGCTCCTAACCAAACTGTGCCATTCTGTGTGTTTTTTCGCATTGTTTGTAACTTATTTTGTACATAATGTTGCTGCTACCGTCTTTTATGACCGAAAAGAGCTTCTGGACATCAGAACAGCGATTACTCACCTCGAAATGGACGAAGATTTTTCTTTAATGAGTCCGATGTGAAGAATATACCGCTTCTCCGAGATCAGGCCCAAATCCCCTTTTCGTGTGAAGAAAAGACGGAAATTCGTCGGCGAGTGGGTAACCCGCCTCTACCATCCGTTTTATTGGCCAATCACTGGAGAATAAACTGGCTGATCTCCGCTCAAGACTATCCTACCAACGTCGTGGCTGAACGATGACACAGATAATATAGAGTTGGCTGGGTTTTCCGTGCATCGTCAGGACAGAGCAGCTACGTCTGGTAAGACGAGGGGTGGTGGTGTGTGTCTATTTGTCAATAACAGCTGGTGCGCAATGTCTAATATTAAGGAGGTCTCGAGGTATTGCTCGCCTGAGGTAGAGTACCTCATCATAAACTGTAGACCACACTATCTACCAAAAGTTTTCATCTATATTTTTCGTAGCCGTCTATTTACCACCACAAACCGATGCTGGCACTAAAACCGCACTCAACGAGCTGTATAAGGCCATAAGCAAACAAAATGCTAATCCAGAAGCGGCGCTCCTAGTGGCAGGGAACTTTAATGCAGGCAAAATTAAATCCGTTTTACCTAAATTCTACCAGCATGTCATGTGCAACCCACATTTTTTTTTACACACAGAGACGCATGCAAAGCTCTCCCTCACCCTCCATTTGGCAAATCTCACCATAATTCTATCCTCCTGATTCCTGCTTACAAGCAGAAATTAAAGCAGGAATTACCAGTGACTCACTTCATCAATAAGTGCATCGACGACGTTGTCACCACAGTGACCGTGCGTACATATCCCAACCAGAAACCATGGATTACAGGCAACATCCGCACGGAGATAAAGGCTAGAGCTGCCGCTTTCAAGGAGCGGGACACTAATCCGGACGCTTATAAGAAATCCCGCTATACCCTCAGACAAACCATCAATCAGCCAAAGCGTCAATACAGGACTAAGATTGAATCCTACTACACCGGCTCTGATGCTTGTCGGATGTGGCAGGGCTTGCAAACTATTACAGACTACAAAGGGAAACCCAGCCGCGAGCTGCCCAGTGACGCAAGCCTACCAGATGAGCTAAATGCCTTTTTATGCTCGCTTCGAGGAAAGTAACACTGAAGCATGCATGAGAGCACCAGCTGTTCCAGATGACTGTGTGATCACTCTCTTCGTAGCCGATGTGAGCAAGACCTTTAAACAGGTCAACATTCACAAAGCTGCAGTGCAAAACGGATTACCAGGACGTGTACTCAGAACATGCGCAGACCAACTGGCAAGTGTCTTCACTGGAATGTTCAACCTCTCCCTGACCAAGTCTGTAATACCTACATGTTTCAAGCAGACCACCATAGTCCTTGTGCCCAAGAAAGCGAAGGTAACCTGCCTAAATGACTACCGCCCCGTAGCACTCACATCGGTAGCCATGAAGTACTTTGAAAGGCTGGTCATGGCTCACATCAACACCATCATCCCAGAAACCCTAGACCCACTCCAATTCGCATACCGCCCCAACAGATCCACAGATGATGCAATCTCAATCGCACTCCACACTGCCCTTTCCCACCTGGACAAAAGGAACACCTATGTGACAATGCTGTTCATTGACTACAGCTCAGTGGTCAACACCATAGTGCCCACAAAAGCTCATCACTAAGCTAAGGACCCTGGGACTAAACACCTCTCTCTGCAACTGGATCCTGGACTTCCTGACGGGCCGCCCTCAGGTGGTAAGGGTAGGCAACAACACATCTGCCACGCTGATCCTCAACACGGGGGCACATCAGGGGTGCGTGCTTTGTCCACTCCTGTACTCCCTGTTCACTCACGACTGCGTGGCCAAGCACGACTCCAACACCATCATTACGTTTGCTGACGACACAGCAGTGGTAGTCCTGATCACCTACAACAATGAGACACCCTATAGGGAGGAGGTCAGAGACCTGGCAGGACAACAACCTCTCCCTCAATGTGAGCAAGACAAAGGATCTGATCGTGGACTACAGGAAAAGGAGGGCCGAACACGTCCCCATTCACATCGACTGGGCTGTAGTGGAGCGGGTCGAGAGTTTTCAAGTTCCTTGGTGTCCACATCACCAACAAACACACCAAGACAGTCGTGAAGAGGACACAACAACACGTTTTCCCCCTCATGATACTGAAAAGATTTGGCATGGGTCCCCAGATCCTTAAAACGTTCTACAGCTGCACCATCGAGAGCATCCTGACCAGTTTTATCTCAGCCTGGTATGGCAACTGCTCGGCATCCGACTGCAAGGCGCTACAGAGGGTAGTGCGTACGGCCCAGCACATCACTGGGGCCAAGCTTCCTGCCATCCAGGACCTATATGCCCCCCTTTGTTTTTACACTGCTGCTACTCACTGGTTATTATCTATGCATAGTCACTTTACCCCTACCTACATGTACAAATTACCTCGACTAACCCGTACCCCCGCACATTGACTCGGTACCGCTACCCCCGTATGTAGCCTCGGTATTGTTATTTTGTCTTACTTTTTATTTTAGTTTTACTTTAGTTTATTTAGTAAATATTTTCTTAACTCTATTTCTTGAACTGTATTATTGGTTAAGTGCTTGTAAGTAAGCATTTCACGGTTGTCACTTGAGGTGGACCAGCCTCTTCCAGAGAACATTTTAATCAAGGAACAGTGCAGAAGCAAAGTGTTTGATTTAAGCATCTGCCGTGACAGCTTAATTAAGTAAATGGAGAGAAAGACCTCAGGTTCCTCACTTGTCCTGTGGCAAGGTGAGGATATTGAATGGTCACATAATAAGGCGTTATGGGGCGGCAGGTGCTTCATTTCAATTGCACATATAAGTATGTTTACATTGCATGGATGCAATATCTGCATTGCTTGCTCATTGAGGTTTTAGACTGGGTTTCTGTATAAGCACTTTGACAACTGCTGATTTAAAAAGGGCTTTATAAATACATTTGATTGATTGAATATTAGGTAATATGACAAAATGTACAAATGAGGAGTTGGTAAGTTGTTTGGAGGACCTAGTGTTGGTTCATGGGAGATTAATGGTTATACTTTATACAGGTGTATAAATGCATACAAATTGTTAAAAATGTATTAGTGATTTATCGATTGTATTTTCCTGAAAGTTATTATAAAGTGTTACCAGATTAAATATCAAAACAAAGACACAGTGGTGGGATAAAATTAACCGGCTTGAAATCAACAGCTCCTACATGGACATTGAGGAGAATTCTGTGTCACATCGCTTACACTTTGTCACCATTTGGAGGGAAAATTACAAGGTAAACAGTAGAACCACAAAACGTTATTTTTTGTTGTTTATGGAGCTGGCAAGGTTGTTTTTAGCGGGTTTGAGTAACCCACTGGGCATTGAATCTAGGTTGTCAGCCCAGACAGTGTACTTGGCTAAACCTCAGGATTTGCTCTGGGAGGCAACAGCTGTCCTCAGGTGTTGGATATGGCGATGTGAACGCAACAGCTAACATCAATGTAGAAAAAAGGTTGTTTTCCTTAATATCGCTTTCATAGAGGTGTACTTTATTGGGACATGTACAGTAGTCTTAGCTAACTGAGTAGTGAAATGCTTTCCATCAACTGCTGACCTGTTCCATGTATCAAATCAAATTTTATTGGTCACATACACATATTTAGCAAAAGGTAGATTCCACTGTAACTCACAATTGGGTCATTCCATATTATATCAACCAGCCCTTTGTTTGATTTCATATGGAGCGACCTATTAGTCTTTGCCAAGGGTTTAATTGAAATAAATATATCACTCTGGGAATTCATCATAACACAAGGTGTTTAAACAAATGCACTGTATGTTCAACCTTTTCCTCCTCCCTTCAGGTTCATACCGATTCATCCTAATCAGAGAACAATATTGCTGCTTAATCTGTTGCCAAGAAAACATAGCCAAATTGATCAACTTTGAAAAGGATCCAGCATTTTGCCAAGGACGGAGGTTTCACAAACAAGGAGATTGCTCGCTCTTCTGGCACATTGTCTCAGGCAAATGTCCAATCTGTTCTGTTGTCTCTCTTGTGTCGAGAGGCCCATATAATTTCACGAAAGGGCACAAATAGCCCTTTTGCTAACCTATTACCTTTTCAAAGATCTAGGGATAGATTCAATCCGGCGTATGGAAGATCCGCGTTACAGCACGATTTGAAATTTAAAAGGTAATTTCCAATTGAGCTGACATACCGTTTACTTGTGACAAGATCCCAACGCTGCTATCATACTATATGTCAAACAACTACTTTGTGTGGGTTTGTATCAGCTGTACAGTGTGATTGACTTCTTATTGACTTATTTAGAAGATGGCTGAAAGAGTGTTACCAATATGTTCTTTGTTACAGAAACCGGAAAACCTTGACTTTTAGGCAACATAATAGCTGGGTGCATTTGTTTTGTAAATTAGTATAATGAGGACATTCTTAATCACTAACATTTCATATTTCGATTTCAAAATGATAATTGCTTAGACCACCATTTGAGACAGGACTCAACAATTGATGTTTATGTCTGAGGAAAGGTACTTTTTTTTGGCATTATCTGGTATTTTCTACAAGCTTTCTCAAAATGTTCTACAAACTTTCTAATTGCATTCCTAGTTGAATTCCTTTACTTAAACCTTGGGCATGTTTTGTGAAAGAAATTGCTTCAGGGGTGTTTTTTGACCTGCTTAGTTATTATTATTTGAAGTCTGTATTAAAAGTATTGATGGGACTGACTGTCTCCTGCACACTTACAGAATAAATTCAGTCTACAACTACCAGCAAACAAAGTCCTAGACCTTGTCCATTCACTACAGACTCAGGAAAATGGACATGCCATCATGTCTGGATAGAGTTTATGGCGTTAATATTAAATGAGTGTTGATGATACCATCACAACCCTTTGCTTAACAACTACATTTGGAGCTATTACAGCGAGCCGAAAGTTTCATTTGGAGGGAAGGCAGATTCAAATAAGCGTAATGGAATTTTCCACTAACTCATTTGGCAACAGCTCAAGCTTTCATCGCATTGGCTAGGTGGAAAGAGTGCGATCATCTGACCTGGGTATATATTTCCTGCTGTATAATTTAGAGTAAGCAAACTAGTTGGGTCAATATGCATAATTCGGTAACACTTTACTTGACCCCCAGTCTCATAACGCGTTATGACACAACTTGTCATAACCTGTCATAATATGGTCATAACACTCATGATAACACACCTGATTCTACTTATTAGCTGCACAACAAGACCTTAACTAGATGAATCAGATATGCTAAATTAGGGTTGGACTGAAAACCTACAGGACAGTAGATCTCCAGGAAGAGGGTTGGGCAGCCCTGCTTTATGACAATGTCAAGAAACATTATGACCAGCATAATGCCAGATAGGCCTATCACGTACATGCCCTTATATCAGTCTTCAGTCAAAAAGAGGGTGTCTTGTCCTGCTCCTGAAATCTGCTCCTGCATTCATCCCAGTCATCCGCAACAGAGCATTGTGGGAAGTGCATGTCTGACATCAATGTGTGCGCAATTACAATGATAATTTAACATGGTCAATTTCTAAAAAAATTACTGTATATAACAAACTGTTGACATGTAGGTTATTGTGTAATGTTTTGCTTTATCTGGTAGGTTTTGTGGGGTTTTACACTTTCGTAGGTGTCATAACCAGTAATAAAATAACTACCGTGGTAGTGTTTGTGGGTTTTTACACTCTTATTTAGGGGGGGGTGGCTGGAGTATTTAAAAATGTTTAGGGCCTTTCTCTAACACCGCCTGGTATAGAGGTCCTGGTTGGCAGGAAGCTTGGCCCCAGTGATATACTGGGCCGTACGCACTACCCTCTGTAGCGCCTTGTGGTCGGATGCATAGCAGTTGCCATACCAGGTGGTGATGCAACCAGTCAGGATGCTATCGATGGTGCAGCTGTAGAACTGTTTGAAGATCTGAGGACCCATGCCAAATATTATCAGTCTCCTGAGGGGGAATAGACATTGTTGTGCCCTCACAACTGTCTTGGTGTGTTTGGACCATGATAGTTTGTTGGTGATGTGGACACCAAGGAACTTGAAGCTCTCGACCTGCTTCATGTGAATGGGGGTGTGCTCGGTCCTCCTTTTCCTGTAGTCCATGATCATCTCCTTTGTCTTGATCACATTGAGGGAGAGGTTGTTGTCCTGGCACCACACTGTCATGACAGTGTTATGAGCATATTAGAACAGGTTATGAAATGATTTAAGCTGTTATGACATATTATGACATGCTTATGACCATGTCATAACGCGTTATGACACTGGGTGTCAAGTAAAGTGTTACCCATAATTCTCAGTAACAGTACGTATAATACCTTAACAGGGTGTGTTTTGCAAGTATGGGACTCCCGGTCATGGCCGGTAATGACACAGCCTGGGATCGAACCCCAGGCTGTAGTGACGCCGCAACACTGCGATGCAGTTCCTTAGACCGCTGCGCCACTCGGGAGGCCCTTGTTACCATCACTTTTAACAGTTGTTTTAACTATCCCTAACCCTAAACTCAACCCTAACACTAACCCAGTAGCATGTAAAGGGATAATGCTAGATTCTGTCAAGTTTTTCTCATTACCCGAGTCAGATGAACTCATGGATGTCTCTGCGTGCAGTTCGAAGGAAGTTGAAGGTAGTTTCATGAGCCAATGCTAACTAGTGTTAGCACAATGACTGTAAGTCTACCGGTACAGCTAGCATGCAACTTATGTTAATAAACGTAGTCTACCCTAATTGTAAAGGTGTGTGCCTTTCCAAATCATGTCCAAACAATTGAATTTACCAAAGGTGGACTCAATCAAGTTGTAGAAACATCTCAAGGATGATCAATGGAAACAGGATGCATCTGAGCTCAATTTCATGTCTCATAGCAAAGGGTCTGAATACTTATGTAAATAAGGTATTTCTGTTTTTAATTTTTTGTATAAATGTGTTAACATTTCTAAAAACCTATTTTCACTTTGCAATTATGGTGTACTGTGTGTAGATTGAGGAAAAACATGTATTTAATCCATTTTAGAATAAGGCTGTAACGTAACAAAATGTGGGAAAAGTGAATGGTGCTGAATACTTTTCGACTCTGCTGGTCAAAGCCGGCGGCTCATGAGCATGCTTTTTTTGTTTAACTTTTGCGCTCCTTCTCTGTATCATAATCGTCTATATTGAGCATTTGGCTGACCAGTGGGCAACGGCCGGCCCCCGGTCTTCTGATTGGCTGAGCTGAGGTGGCGCAAATTCATATTCAAAGTCAAATGCGCATCATCAAAGAGAGTGAGGCCCGCTCTGACTCTGTCAGCCGAAAAAATGAGAGAGACCAAAAAAGGGCCCTTGAGGTTGACACTACTAAATGTTTGAAATGAACCAATTTATTTGCCATAAATCTCCAATTTGGACTCCAACACATTTCCCACCAGTCTAAATGATTGGCTCAAACGCATTAAGAAGGAAAGATATTCCACAAATTAACTTAAGGCACACCTGTTAATTGAAATGCATTCCAGGTGTTTACCACATGAAGCTGGTTGAGAGAATGCCAATGTTATATTCTTTATAACCTCTAGGTAACCTGAGGTCACCCTCACAGGTTCTGTCACTCTCCTCATCTCCCGCTGTGCTCTCACAGCCAACTACCCACAGTAAATATCGGCCAAACAATCATCTTACCTGGCTTCCAAAGGAATATAAAGGAATATGACGTGACCTGCAGCACATTTTGCCACATTCAACATTAAAAACTCCATCCACAAGTCAATTAGGTGTTGGAAAGATCTAAGGGCAGGTCTGTTTGTGACAGACCTTTCACAGACTCTCCTTCACAACTAGACAAAAAACCATTCCACTACTGGAGTATCCCCAGCATCATTCAGGCTGAGATAATGTTCCAGTTAATCAATGGGTCTCGTTAGCATGCAAGCTACATCTGCTGAGTGCCTGCACCCAACTGTTGTAGAAATGGAAACTGATAACCAGACAGCCCGGAATAACCTTCCAGTAACACAGGAAGGATACTGCCCTTGTCGCTGCAGCTTGCCCAGAATCACCAGTTAGCTGTGCAACCTGGTCAGGCACCAGAACTATAACCACACATAACATAGGCAACTATAGTACAGCGTTTCTCAGCTTTTACTGTACCAGTGACCGGTGAAACATAGTCCTACTTTTTTAACCAGCTCATGTTTAAGACACATACAACATGTAAAAGCACCACTGGAGATACAACTCACTACTATAACTGTGCCTCTGTTGCCTTCCTGTTGTGCAGTCTTTCTCTGCATCTTCTCTGCTGTCACTCCTAAGTGTTAATTGCTATTACATATAGATCCAACATAGTCATAGACTATGAAGCATTGGTTATGAGGGACATAGCACAGCTCCACACACATATGCATTTGAAGATGATCCCTGGGCTTTAATGTAAAGTAAAGGGGTTGCAGAGAACTGATCAAGCAGAGACCATTATCAAGCAAAGCCCACTATCTCACAGTCAATCCCCAGTCACCATACACAATCACATACTGTACTTTACAAGATCATTAGCCAGCAAGAATCCTCTCACCCAGAAGCAGTCTTTTATTTCGCGGGTGATTTTTAACCAAGCACGTTTTAAAACAATTGTTTCCAAAATATCAGCAACAATGTTCCTGCCCCACAAGAAAAAAGATATGCTGGGCTAAACATCCGTGATGCGTACAAAGACCATCCCCCGCCCCCACTTCGGCCAATAAGATCCCGTCTCTCTGTTCCTACTCCCCGCCTACAAGAAGCAACTCAAGAAGGAGCCATCAACACAGAGAATAGTGAGGCGCTGGACAGAGGAGGCAGACTCAATGCTGCAGGACTGTTTTGAGAAGACTGATTGGAATATGTTCAAAGATTAATCCACCCAGTACTTATCCATCAACATTGAGGAATATACATAATCAGTCTCAGGCTTTATTAGGAACTAAATGTGTTGATGATGTTGTACCCACAATAACAATCCGGACATACCCCAGTCAAAAACCCTGGATGAACAGAGATATCCATACAATGCTGAGAGCCCTTACTGCAGCATTCAATGTCAGCAGAACGAACCCCAATGCCTCAGTGGCGTGCTCCACAAATCCATTAGGGACACAAAAAGACAATACAGACTCAAACTTGAATTGATGTTCGACAGCGCAGACTCGCGAGGCATGTGGCAAGGACTACAGACTATCACAGACTACAAAGGCAAATCCAGTTGTGTGGTGCCTCCCTCCCAGATGTGCTTAACACATGCTCACTTCGAGGCAGACAATATCGAGCCATCCAGGAAGACTATCGCTGCTCCGGAAAACCAGGTGCTTTCGCTCTCCATGGCTGACTTGAGGTAAAATCTCAAAAGAATGAACGCTCACAAAGCCACCGTCACAGATGGCATCCCTGGCCGCGTCCACAGAGGGTTTGTGTCTTCTCGGACATCTTCAACCTGTCCCAGGCTGTAGTCAGAGACTACTGCTGAACAATTGAAATAGACTGATCTAAATCTCCGCACCTTAGCACACATGCACTCACTGACGCATACACCCCCACAGGCATACACACATCCACACACACATACAGTGCATTCGGGAAGTATTCAGACCCCTTATCTGTTGCCACTTTGTTACATCACAGCCTTATTCTAACATTGATTTTTTTTTAAACACACTACCTCATAATGACAAAGCAAAAACTGTTTTTTACAAATGTTTGCAAATGTATTTTATAAAAACTGAGATCACATTTACATAAGTATTCAGACCTTTTACTCAGTACTTTGTTGAAGATACCTTTTGCAGCGATTACAGCCTCAATTATTTTTGGGTATGACGCTACAAGCTTGGCACACCTGTATTTGGAGAGTTTCTCCCATTCGTCTATTCAGATCATCTCAAGCTCTGTCAGGTTGGATTGGGAGCGTTGCTGCACAGCTATTCAGGTCTCTCCAGAGATGTTAGATCGGGTTCAAGTCCGGACTCTGGCTGGGCCAAGAGACTTATCCCGAAGCCACTCCTGCGTTGTCTTGGCTGTGTGCTTAGGGTCATTGTCCTGTTGGAAGGTGAACCTTTGCCCCAGTCAGAGATCCGGATCGCTCTGGAGCAGGTTTTCATCAAGGATCTCAGTACTTTGCTCCGTTCATTTTTGCCCTCGATCCTGACTAGTCTCCCAGTACCTGACGCTGAAAAACATCCCCACAGCATGATGCTGCACCACGATGCTTCACCATAGGAATGGTGCCAGGTTGCCTCCAGACGTGAGGCTTGGCATCATGCTGTGGGGATCTTTTTCATCGTCTCCACTCTATCATAAAGGCCTGATTGGTGGAGTGCTACAGAGATGGTTGTCCTTCTGGGAGTTTCTCCCATCTCCACAGAGGAATTCTAGCGCTCTGTCAGAATGACCATCAGGTTCTTGGTCACCTCCTTGACCAAGGCCCTTCTCCCCCGATTGCTCAGTTTGGCTGTGTGGCCAGCTCTAGGAAGAGTTTAGGTGGTTCCAAACTTCTTCCATTTAAGAGTGATGGAGGCCACTGTGTTCTTGGGGACCTTCAACGCTGCAGACATTTTTTGGCACCCTTCCCCAGATCCGTGCCACTACACAATTCCTTCGCCCTCATGGCTTGGTTTTTGCTCTGACATGCACTGTCAACTGTGAGACCTTGTATATACAGGTGTTTGCCTTTCCAAATCATGTCCAATCAATTGAATTTACCACAGGTGGACTCCAATCAAGTTGTAAAATCATCAAGGATGATCAATGGAAACAGGATGCACCTGAGCTCAATTTCGAGTCTCATAGCAAAGAGTCTGAATACTTGCGTAAATAAAGTATTTCAGTTTTTTAATTTAAAAAAAACCTGCTTTCGCTTTGTCATTATGGGGTATTGTGCGTAGATTGCTGAAGGTTTTTATCTATTTTAATAAGTCTAACATCACAATGTAGAAAAAGTCAAGGGGTCTGTACACTAAATAATATATGTGTGAAATTTGTTTTCATTTAGAATGGACCATAATCATGCACCTGTCTCGAATCAGGGGCAGCTGAAAAAAAACCTGTCATCTATGCACTTAAATAGTGAATGGAGGACGCTTTTCCAGTGGTTCATTTTCATGCCAGCCAGGTAGGCTATACTCCTGTTTTAAAGAGAAGCAATGTGCTTAATATTAGAAAGGTTGATAAATAAATATAGTAGGCCTAGCCTATAGAAAGCTGATGGATCCTCCTCTTTTTGAATAATGCCATCATTCTGTTTTGTCACGCAAATGCATAGCCTATAGAAATGTTGCGCAACATGAGCTCATGGGCTCTCATTAAGTGTTTGATTAGATGTTCTATTACATTTGCATTGATGTCAGAGTGATTAGAGGGACAATAGAGTGCTGAGTACCAGGCAGTTAGCAAGGTTGGTAGGCTACTAATGGCCATCAGCAGCTTCAGAGCTTGAAGAAGCCTAATTACCGTGACTAAATGGTCACATGGAATTTGACTGCCATCATGACTCGTGACCGCCGGTGTGGCGGTAATACGGTCACCGTAACAGCCCTATCCCAGACCAATGCATGAGTCACCACAGCATGACAGCTCATTCTTCACATGCGAGTCCAGTTCAGGTGTCAAATGGGCTGGCCAGCCATGGGTGGTAGCAAAATAAGAGGGCAATGCACCCCAGGACTTTCCAGATAGTATTTTGGCTGTTGAATGGCCTCCTGACATGTGACAGTCCAGTTCCATGGTGTCTTTTTCTTTATTAACTGCCAGAAGGGGGACTGATGCTGGAGTGGGCTTATCGAGGACAATTCTGGGAGATTCAGGATGACATTGACATTGGAGAGGTGTGTTGGTTCAATATGGTGAACACCTGCCTTATGAGCTTGTCATCTTACACTATATATACAAAAGTATGTGGACACCCCTTCAAATTAGTGGATTCGGCTATTTCAGCCACACCCGTTGCTGACAGGTGTATAAAACTGAGCACACAGCCATGTACAATCTCCATAGACTGGCTGGCTGGCTGGATCACTGCTTGGTATGGCAACTGCAAGACGCTACAGAGGGTATTGCGTACGGCCCAGTCCTACCTATATGTACTGTAAGGCATGTCAAACTGTGTAGAATTCCTGGAAATGTGTTTTCAAATGTCAAAATGGGTGTGCTCCCCCGAACCCCACGTCTACTGTTCGTCCCCCCCAATATCTACACCACAATTTTTCCCTTGAATGAAATTGTCTTTGTGTTCTTAAGTAATGGCTGTAAATTAGGTCACGTCAGGTCTTTTTGCCAGGGAATTATTACTAGTAAATTAGTCCATGTCAATGATTTTGGTGGCAATTGAGTCTTATGCTCCAAAGGTTTTGTATATGTTCAGCCAGTAGTTTTGAAAGTACTACTCACGAGCCAAAATGGGTCCCCGAACATTGTGCACACTCGTATACTACGTGATCCATTTCGTGTGAAATGTCACAAATTCTAATTCATACAATATGTTATGAATTTGTAAGTGCTTAAGATCAGGGACTGTATCTTTAAGTGACTTGCCAGCTTCTATTGTTGTGTAGGTGTCAATGACTTGACACACTCTTTTCCATGTACATATGAAGCAGTATTGGTGAATCTCTGCTTGGCCAGATCTGTGGCTGTGTGGATAACCTGAAGTTTGATCTTTAAGGATAGTAAAGATATGATGAGCATCAAAAATATATTTGGGCTAAGGCCTATAAGGCCATATAATGGGGTAGATAAAGGAGGAATCTCTGTGACTGGACAGACGTGTAATCAATACAGCTTTGTTACATACCTACCAATTAAATGTAAAAAAAAAAGGGGCTCGCAGTTGCGCACGTTTGTAGGAGGCCTGGGTAATCGTGCATTCTGTGTACAATGGCGGGGAAGACAATGCGAGACAAAATCTGTAATTTGAACATGCTGGAGTTCCCTCTGTATAAATCAGCATTGCTAATAGATTTTTCATCCATTGTTCTGTAGGAATTTCCTGCCTTGCAGAGCCTAATGTACCACATCTGACAATCTCTGCAGTCACACTGCCATATTACTTTAGGTATTTCCTGCTTAAAATCAGATTTTATGGAAAGATATAGGCGTCCGCATAAGTTCAGTTTGCTCGTAGCAGGCGAAGTGAACGTCTGTGCTCGCATACTTCCAAAAGACCTTCGCATGAAAAACTAGAAAAAAGCAGCAATATTACTGTTTGTCCCTCTTGAGCCACCGTAGCAACAACAGACATAACACTTCCTCACAATAGATCGAGACATGTCATTAATTTTGGCCAAGGAGGTCTTAGTCACGCAATTTTACATCTAAGATGTTTGGAGTATTTCAAGTGAAAAAAGTTGCATGAAATCTAGTCGTCTCTCATTGAATGACAACAAACACTTAATTGAAGAATCCCGTCCATAGTTCCCACTGAGGGGATTAGATTAATCTGGCCCAGGTGCCTGGGTAGGCGGGTTTTGCAACGGGTGAAGGTTGATGGCATTCGTTTTGGAACCGGGCTGCCTCCCGGGTGTGAGCCAGGTGCCCCGTTCAAAGCCCACGGCAAAGTCGGCTCAAAACAAAATTGAAGTAATTAAGCACGTGGAGTAATGAGCATGATTCTGTGTTTTCACATGCAAAAGTGATTGCTTTTGATAAACACTATCTGCCTTCCCAATGAAAACTAGTTTGAAATTTCAAACATATTTTAAGGAAAAGAGATATGTTTCTAGACAATGCACCATGCTGCCATGTTGACAACATGACCGAGTGGCGCAGATTACTATTCCATTTGAGAAGGACGCTCCTCCCTCACCGCTTTTGCCCATTGATACCACGGGCCATAGACCGGTGCCTGGTGGCTCAGCATAATCGAATCCACCCACTCCTGCTAGGAGTAGTTTTTATTTTTTATTTCTACTTTATTTAACCAGGTAAGCCAGTTGAGAACAAGTTCTCATTTACAACTGCGAACTGGCCAAGATAAAGCAAAGCAGTGCGATAAAAACAACACAGTTACATATGAGGTAAACAAAACAAAGTCAAAAATACAACAAATATATATACAGTGTGTGCGAATGTAGTAAGTTATGGAGGTAAGGCAATAAATAGGCCATAGTGCAAAATAGTTACAATTTCGTATTAACACTGGAATGATAGATGTGCAAAAGATTATGTGCAAATAGAGATACTGGGGTGCAAATTAGCAAAATAAATAACGGGATGAGGTAGTTGGGTGGGCTAATTTCAGAATGGCTGTGTACAGGTGCAGTGATCGGTAAGCTGCTCTGACAACTGACGCTTAAAGTTAGTGAGGGAGATAAGAGTCTCCAGCTTCAGAGATTTTTGCAGTTCGTTCCAGTCATTGGCAGCAGAGAACTGGAAGAAATGGCGGCCAAAGGAGGTGTTGGCTTTGTGGATGACCAGTGAGATATACCTGTTGGAGCGCAGACTACGGGTGGGTGTTGCTATGGTGACCAGTTAGCTAAGATAAGACTGGGATTTGCCTAGCAGTGATTTATAGATGACCTGGAGCCAGTGGGTTTGGCGAAGAATATGTAGTGAGGGCCAGCCAACAAGAGCGTACAGGTCACAATGGTGGGTAGTATATGGGGCTTTGGTGACAAAACGGATGGCACTGTGATAGACTACATCCAATTTGCTGAGTAGAGTGTTGGAGGCTATTTTGTAAATGACGTCGCCGAAGTCAAGGATCGGTAGGATAGTCAGTTTTACGAGGGCATGTTTGGCAGCATGAGTGAAGGAGGCTTTGTTGCGAAATAGAAAGCAGATTCTAGATCTAACTTTTGATTGGAGATGCTTAATGTGAGTCTGGAAGGAGAGTTTACAGTCTAACCAGACACCTACGTATTTGTAGTTGTCCACATACTCTAGGTCAGACCCGCCGAGAGTAGTGATTCTAGTCGAGTGGGCGGGTGCAAGCAGCGTTCGGTTGAAGAGCATGCATTTAGTTTTACTAGTGTTTAAGAGCAGTTGGAGGCTACGGAAGGAGTGTTGTATGGCGTTGAAGCTCGTTTGGAGGTTTGTTAACACAGTGTCTAATGAAGGGCCAGATGTATATAAAATGGTGTCATCCGCATAGAGGTGGATCTGAGCGTCACCAGCAGCAAGAGCGACATCATTGATATACACAGAGAATAGAGTCAGCCCGAGAATTGAACCCTGTGGCACCCCCATAGAGACAGCCAGGGGTCCGGACAACAGGCCCTCCGATTTGACACATTGAACTCTATCTGAGAAGTATTTGGTGAACCAGCCGAGGCAGTCATTAGAGAAACCAAGGCTATTTAGTCTGCCAATAAGAATGCAGTGGTTGACAGAGTCGAAAGCCTTGGCCAGGTCAATGAAGACGGCTGTGCAGTACTGTCTTTTATCGATCGCGGTTATAATGTCGTTTAGGACCTTGAGCGTGGCTGAGGTGCACCCATGACCAGCTCGGAAACCGGATTGCATAGCGGAGAAGGTATGTGGGATTCGAAATGGTCGGTGATCTGTTTGTTAACTTGGCTTTCAAATACTTTTGAAAGGCAGGGCAGGATGGATAGAGGTCTGTGACAGTTTGGATCTAGAGTGTCACCCCCTTTGAAGAGGGGGATGACCGCGGCAGCTTTCCAATCTCTGGGGATCTCAGACATTACGAAAGAGAGGTTGAACAGGCTAGTAATAGGGGTTGTGACGATTTCGGCGGCTAATTTTAGAAAGAAAGGGTCCAGATTGTCTAGCCCAGCTGATTTGTAGGGGTCCAGATTTTTCAGCTCTTTCAGAACATCAGCTGTCTGAATTTGTGTGAAGGAGAAGCGGGGGGGGGGCATGGGCAGGTTACAGCGGAAGGTGCAGAGCTGGTGACTGGGGTAGTGGTAGCCAGGTGGATAGCATGGCCAGCCATAGCAAAATGCTTGTTGAAATTCTCGATTCTTGTAGATGTATCGGTGGTGACAGTGTTTCCTAGCCTCAGTGCAGTGGGCAATTGGGAGGAGGTGCTCCTATTTTCCATGGATTTTACAGTGTCCCAACATTTTTGGAGTTAGTGCTACAGGATGCAAATTTCTGTTTGAAAAAGCTAGCCTTTGCTTTCCTAACTGATTGTGTATATTGGTTCCTGACTTCCCTGAAAAGTTACATATCGCGGGGGCTGTTCGATGCTAATGCAGTATGCCACAGGATGTTTTTGTGCTGGTCAAGGGCAGTCAAGTCTGAGGAGAACCAGAGGCTATATCTGTTCATAGTTCTGAATTTTTTGAATGGGGCATGCTTATTTAAGATTGAGAGGAAAGCACTTTTAAAGAACAACCGGGCATCCTCTACTGACGGAATGAGGTCAATATCCATCCAGGATACCCGGGCCAGGTCAATTAGAAAGGTCTGCTCGCTAAAGTGTTTTAGGGAGCGTTTGACAGTGATGAGGGGTGGTTGTTTGACCGCGGACCCATTACAGACACAGGCAATGAGGCAGTGATCTCTGAGATCCTGGTTGAAGACAGCGGAGGTGTATTTAGAGGGTAAATTTGTCAGGATGATACCTATGAGGGTGCCCATGACTATACAGTGGGGGAAAAAAGTATTTAGTCAGCCACCAATTGTGCAAGTTCTCCCACTTAAAAAGATGAGAGAGGCCTGTAATTTTCATCATAGGTACACGTCAACTATGACAGACAAAATGAGGAAAAAAAATCCAGAAAATCACATTGTAGGATTTTTAATGAATTTATTTGCAAATTATGGTGGAAAATAAGTATTTGGTCAATAACAAAAGTTTCTCAATACTTTGTTTTATACCCTTTGTTGGCAATGACACAGGTCAAACGTTTTCTGTAAGTCTTCACAAGGTTTTCACACACTGTTGCTGGTATTTTGGCCCATTCCTCCATGCAGATCTCCTCTAGAGCCCCAAAAGTGATGTTTTGGGGCTGTCGCTGGGCAACACAGACTTTCAACTCCCTCCAAAGATTTTATATGGGGTTGAGATCTGGAGACTGGCTAGGCCACTCCAGGACCTTGAAATGCTTCTTACGAAGCCACTCCTTCATTGCCCGGGCGGTGTGTTTGGGATCATTGTCATGCTGAAAGACCCAGCCACGTTTCATCTTCAATGCCCTTGCTGATGGAAGGAGGTTTTCACTCAAAATCTCACGATACATGGCCCCATTCATTCTTTCCTTTACACGGATCAGTTGTCCTGGTCCCTTTGCAGAAAAACAGCCCCAAAGCATGATGTTTCCACCCCCATGCTTCACAGTAGGTATGGTGCAACTCAGCATTCTTTGTCCTCCAAACACGACGAGTTGAGTTTTTACCAAAAAGTTATATTTTGGTTTCATCTGACCATATGACATTCTCCCAATCCTCTTCTGGATCATCCAAATGCACTCTAGTAAACTTCAGACGGGCCTGGACATGTACTGGCTTAAGCAGGGGGACACGTCAAGCACTGCAGGATTTGAGTCCCTGGCGGCGTAGTGTGTTACTGATGGTAGGCTTTGTTACTTTGGTCCCAGCTCTCTGCAGGTCATTCACTAGGTCCCCCCCTGTGGTTTTGGGATTTTTGCTCACCGTTCTTGTGATCATTTTGACCCCACAGGGTGAGATCTTGCATGGAGCCCCAGATCGAGGGAGATTATCAGTGGTCTTGTATGTCTTCCATTTCCTAATAATTGCTCCCACAGTTGATTTCTTCAAACCAAGCTGCTTACCTATTGCATATTCAGTCTTCCCAGCCTGGTGCAGGTCTACAATTTTGTTTCTGGTGTCCTTTGACAGCTCTTTGGTCTTGGCCATAGTGGAGTTTGGAGTGTGACTGTTTGAGGTTGTGGACAGGTGTCTTTTATACTGATAACAAGTTCAAACAGGTGCCATTAATACAGGTAACGGGTGGAGGACAGAGGAGCCTCTTAAAGAAGAAGTTACAGGTCTGTGAGAGCCAGAAATCTTGCTTGTTTGTAGGTGACCAAATACTTATTTTCCACCAGAATTTGCAAATAAATTCATAAAAAATCCTACAATGTGATTTTCTGGATTTTTTTTCCTCAATTTGTCTGTCATAGTTGACGTGTACCTATGATGAAAATTACAGGCCTCTCTCATCTTTTTAAGTGGGAGAACTTGCACAATTGGTGGCTGACTAAATACTTTTTTTCCCCACTGTAGATGTAGGGTTGTACCTGGTAGGTTCGTTGATAATTTGTGTGAGATTGAGGGCATCTAGTTTAGATTGTAGGTTGGCCGGGGTGTTAAGCATATCCCAGTTTAGGTCATCAAGCAGTACAAACTCTGAGGATAGATGGGGGGGCAATCAGTTCACATATGGTGTCCAGGGCACAGCTCGGGGCTGAGGGGGGTCTGTAGCAAGCGGCAACAGTGAGAGACTTATTTCTGGAAAGGTGGATTTTTAGAAGTAGGAACTCAAACTGTTTGGGCACAGACCTGGATAGTACGATAGAGCTCTACAGGCTATCTCTACAGTAGATTGCAACCCCACCCCCTTTGGCAGTTCTAATGAGACGGAAAATGTTGTAGTTGGGGATGGACATTTCTGAATTTCTGGTGGCCTTCCTAAGCCAGGATTCGGACACTGCTAGAACATCAGGGTTGGCGGAGTGTGCTAACGCAGTGAATAACTCAAATTTAGGGAGGAGGCTTCGGATGTTAACGTGCAATAAACCAAGGCTTTTATGGTTACAGAAGTCAACAAATGATAACGCCTGGGGAGTAGGAGTGATACTGGGGGCTACAGGGCCTGGGTTAACCTCTACAATACCAGAGGAACAGAGGAGGAGTAGAATAAGGATACGGCTAAAGGCTTTAAGTACTGGTCTTCTAGTGCGTTGGGTACAGAGAAAAAAAGGGCAGATTTCTGGGCGTTGTAGAATAGATTCAGAGCATTATGTACAGACAAGGATATGGAAGGATATGAGTACAGTGGAGGTAAACCTAAGCGTTGGGTAACGATGAAAGAGATAGCATCACTGGAGGCACAGATTGAGTCGGTCTCTGCGTGTATGGAGGGTGGGACAAAGGAGCTATCTAAGGCAGGTTGAGCTGGGCTGGGGGATCTACAGTGAAATAGTACAATAAGAAATAACCGACACAGCAATAAGCAAGGCATATTGACATGGGAGAGAGGCATAAAGCAATCACATTATTCGAGAGAGCTAAGACAACAGCTGGTAATGGCGACAAAGTTTGGGCTGAGGCTAAACATTATGTGGTACCATATAAATGAACAGTCCAGCAGGCATCAGCTGTATAGCTAAGTTATCATAAGGTCCGGTGAACAGAAATAGGAGAGTTCGGAGGTAGTTCGGGGGCTGCTACAGCACTGGCGAGCAAGAGGCCACGGCTTGCGTGTGCTAGCGGGCCGGGGGTAGCAGATGGATCTTCGTGGTCGACGTCGTAACGGGAAGCCTGTTGAAACCACATCAGACGATTTCGTTGGCAGACCAGTCGTGTTGGATCGGCGGGGCTCCGTGTCAACACTAGGAGGTCCCGTCCGGTTGACAGAGAGGTAGATAGCCGGGAGATGGGCCTGGCTCGCGGCTAGCTCAAGGCTGATTAGCCAACAACAACATCCATTTGGTTGCAGCTAGCTAGTTGCGATGAGCCGGTGTTAAAGGTCCAGTGATTCAGTGATTCCGGCAGAAAAAAACGATATGTTCTGGGTCGATAGTACTGTTGACCAATCACCAACTAAGGCACGTAGACTTCGGCTACCGAACTTCAAGTTGCCTCAAGAAAAATATTTGTGCACGAACAGCCGAAGACCAAAACGAACAACATTTTGTCATAATATATATGCAAAGTGTTTTGACTGGGAAGCGATCGTTGAGTACAGGATTGGACCAAGGTGCAGCGTGGTATGCGTACATATTTATTAATGAAGATAAACACTTGACAAAACAACGTAACGTGAAGTTCAAATGGCTAACACATAAACAAGCCAAACCTGAAACAAGATCCCACAACATAGGTAGGCAACATGGCTGCCTAAGTATGATCCCCAATCAGAGACAACGATCGACAGCTGCCTCTGATTGGGAACCACACCCGGCCAACACAGATCTACAATAACTAGATCTGCACATAGAACTTCACACCCTGACCAAACCAACTAAAGAAAACCGGGCTCTCAAGGCCAGGGCGTGACACATACGCTAAGCTTTAGGGAATCAAAATTGTACTAATTGGTCACAGTAACTCAATATTGTGTATACTACCTGATCTGAAATGCCTTGTCAAGTTAAATCAGTTTGGTGGAAGGCTACATATATAGGCTGGGTGGAGTTGCCACCATATTCATCATATTGTTTTTGAGTTGGAGGAAACCAGTATTTTGACTTGGTTCTAGTTCACTCTATCAGTCACTCTATCAGTCTGCTCTTGGTGACACAACTCAGTTGTTGCACCGCAGGCATTAGTAACCAAACACTGCTTTATCTCGTTGGGTAAGATTCCAAAGCCATCTGCAGAAGTAATTAATATGGTACTATTGGTTCTGGAAACTTTGGCACAGCACAAAGTCTCACAATATGTGTGAGGCCTTCACCATTTCCTGTAAAGCACATCGATATTTCTTGTAAAGCTGATCGTTTAGGACTTCCAATGAGAATGAAATGGAAAATAACAGTAAATTAACATATTTGACTAGAAGAACTGGGTTGAAATGTCAACACTAAGTGGCTTGTTAGTGAAAATGGAATTTGAGCGAACGGCAGCACCTCAGTATGTGCTCTCAGAACAGACAGGCCATTGTTCCACTGGAGTTATCAAAGCCAAGAGAAGGGGAAATTAGCATGGTTGCTAATAAAGGCACCAATAATTTCTTTAAATCACGCTGATGGACTATTGATTTAGATTAATGCCCAGGCTTTTGGGAGTGAGCCATAAAACAATAACCTATTACATGGGGTAATTGATCATTTGAAAAATCGATTACATTTCTTTCCCTAGGCCAGAATTAATGACTCTGTAATATTTAGCAGAACTCTCTGGACCATTTTTATCCACTGGCAAAGTAGTTGAAGTTCTTCCAGGGCGAAAAGGAAAGTTAGAAGGATGTGGAGAAAAGTGGCCATTATTTTTTCCTAGACATCCCCTCCCACTCTGCACTTCTACAAGTCCTCAACATTAATTTTGGATGAGTATAATCAACAAGAAATAACCCCCTGACGAAATGCCTACTAACCGTAGGTTCAAATCAGACCCCATATAAATACATATAGCTAGGTTCATCAACAGAGAGAGGGTAATTAAGGGCTCAATTCAATACTTACCGCTGAAGACCTGCGTTACAGCATGACAGAAATGTAAAGTCAATGTTCCCGCGTTCGCAGAGACTGCATTTACAGTAAACACTGCATATGCCGGCTCAATCTGAAATTACCTTGACATTTCAATTGCTCTACAGAGCAGATCTTCAACGCTACGGATTGAATTGAGCCCTAAATTAAGGCATGCTAGCGATTTGTTAGGATTGGGGTATAGGTTACGTTTCAGCATGCTAGCGAGTTGTTAGGATTGGGGTATAGGTTTAGTTGAGGCCTGCTAGCGAATGGTTAGGGTTGGAGTATAGGTTAAGTTGAGGCATGCTAGCTAATGGTTTGCTGAGTAAACTCTACTCCGTCCATATATACAGTGCCTTCAAAAAGTAATCATACCTCCTTGGCTTTTTCCAAATGTTGTGTTACAGCCTGAAAATTGATAAAACTGGCCTACACACAATACACCATAATGGCAAAGTGGAATTATGATTTTAGATTTTTTAAACAAATTAATTAAAAATGAAAAGCTGAAATGTCTTGAGTCAAGTATTCAATCGCTTTGTTATGGCAAGCATAAATAAGTTCAGTAGTAAACATTTGCTTAACAAGTCACATAAGTTGCATGGACTCAGACTGTGTTCAACAATAGTGTTTACATGTTTTTGAATTGTATGTGTACCCCACACATGCAATTATCTGTAAGGTCCCTCAGTTGAGCAGTGACTTTCAAACACAGACCACAAAGACCAGGGAGGAATTCCAATGCCTCGCAAAGAAGGGCACCTATTGGTAGATGGGTACAAATAAATAAAAAAGCAGACAATTAATATCCCTTTGAGCATGGTGAAGTTATTACTTACACTTTGGATGGTGTATCAATACACCCAGTCACTAGAATGATACAGACGTCCTTCCTAACTCAGTTGCCGGACATTAATAAAACCACTCAGGGATTTCGCCATGAGGCCAATGGTGACTTTAAAACAGTTCAAGTTTAATGGCTGTGATAGGAGAAACCTGAGGAAGGATCAACAACATTGTACAGAATAAAAATATGCAAAACATGCATCCTGTTTACAATAAGGTACTAAAGTAAAAAATCTGACAAAGAAATTAACATTATGTTCTGAATACAAAACGTTATGTTTGGGGCAAATCCAACACAACACATCACTGAGTAGTCCTAGATGAAAACCTGGCTCAGTCTGCTTTCCACCAGACACTGGGAGACAAATTCACCTTTCATCAGGACAATAACCGAAAAGACAAGGCAAAATATACACTGGAGTTGCTTACCAAAATGACATTGAATGTTCCTGAGTGGCCTAGTGACAGTTTTGACTTAAATAAGCTTGAGAATCTATGGCAAGACTTGAAAATGGCTGTCTAGCAATGATCAAATCAAATCAACAACCAACTTGACAGAGCTTGAAGAATTTCAAAAATAATAATGTGCAAATATTGTACAATCCAAGTGTGCAAAACTCTTACAGACTTACCCAGAAAGACTCACAGCTGTGATTACTGCCAAAGGTGATTCTAACATGTATTGACTCAGGGTGTTGAATACTTACAGTATCTAATCAAGATATACAGTGGGGAGAACAAGTATTTGATACACTGCCGATTTTGCAGGTTTTCCTACTTACAAAGCATGTAGAGGTCTGTAATTTTTATTACAAAAATCCAGAAAATCACATTGTATGATTTTTAAGTAATTCATTTGCATTTTATTGCATGACATAAGTATTTGATCACCTACCAACCAGTAAGAATTCTGGCTCTCACAGACCTGTTAGTTTTTCTTTAAGAAGCCCTCCTGTTCTCCACTCATTACCTGTATTAACTGCACCTGTTTGAACTCGTTACCTGTATAAAAGACACCTGTACACACACTCAATCAAACAGACTCCAACCTCTCCACAATGGCCAAGACCAGAGAGCTGTGTAAGGACATCAGGGATAACATTGTAGACCTGCACAAGGCTGGGATGGGCTACAGGACAATAGGCAAGCAGCTTGGTGAGAAGGCAACAACTGTTGGCGCAATTATTAGAAAATTGAAGAAAATCAAGATGATGGTCAATCACCCTCGGTCTGAGGCTCCATGCAAGATCTCACCTCGTGGGGCATCAATGATCATGAGGAAGGTGAGGGATCAGCCCAGAACTACACAGCAGGACCTGGTCAATGACCTGAAGAGAGCTGGGACCACAGTCTCAAAGAAAACCATTAGTAACACACTACGCCGTCATGGATTAAAATCCTGCAGCGCACGCAAGGTCCCCCTGCTCAAGCCAGCGCATGTCCAGGCCCGTCTGAAGTTTGCCAATGACCATCTGGATGATCCAGAGGAGGAATGGGAGAAGGTCATGTGGTCTGATGAGACAAAAATAGAGCTTTTTTGTCTAAACTCCACTCGCCGTGTTTGGAGGAAGAAGAAGGATGAGTACAACCCAAGAACACCATCCCAACCGTGAAGCATGGAGGTGGAAACATCATTCTTTGGGGATGCTTTTCTGCAAAGGGGACAGGACGACTGCACCGTATTGAGGGGAGGATGGATGGGGCCATGATTCGCGAGATCTTGGCCAACAACCTCCTTCCCTCAGTAAGAGCATTGAAGATGGGTCGTGGCTGGGTCTTCCAGCATGACAAAGACCCGAAACACACAGCCAGGGAAACTAAGGAGTGGCTCCGTCAGAGGCATCTCAAGGTCCTGGAGTGGCCTAGCCAGTCTCCAGACCTGAACCCAATAGAAAATCTTTGGAGGGAGCTGAAAGTTCGTATTGCCCAGCGACAGCCCCGAAACCTGAAGGATCTGGAGAAAGTCTGTATGGAGGAGTGGGCCAAAATCCCTGCTGCAGTGTGTGCAAACCTGGTCAAGACCAACAGGAAACGTATGATCTCTGTAATTGCAACCAAAGGTTTCTGTACCAAATATTAAGTTCTGCTTTTCTGATGTATCAAATACTTATGTCATGCAATAAAATGCAAATTAATTACTTAAATCATACAATGTGATTTTCTGGATTATTTTTTTTTCTCACAGTTGAAGTGTACCTATGATAAGAATTACTGACCTCTACATGCTTTGTAAATAGGAAAACCTGCAAAATCGTCAGTGTATCAAATACTGTATTTTAATATGTTTTATTTTTATTTTTTTAACAAATGTTAGAATTTTTCTTCCACTTTCACATTACAGAGTATTTTGTGTAGATCGTTGACAAAAAATGACAAATCCATTTTAATCCCACTTTGTAACACAACAAAATGTGGAAAAAGTAAAGGGGTGTGAATACTTTCTGAAGGCATTGTTCATCTCTACTGAGTTGAGTTGCGAGGAGTGTCGGCAAAGTGTACCACCGACTACATCGAGTCACTATCAATTGATACTAAAACGTTCATTATTAATATTATGGTGCGTTCAAGACAACTGGGATCTCCAAAAAAAAAAGTTGATCAAATCATGACGTCAGTGATCTTCAGGTCGGAAAGTTGTAGCTCTAGAAAGATGCCTGAGTTTCCGACTTGAAATTCCGAGTTGGATGACCTTTGAAATGATTTTTCCCAGTCAGAGCTTTTTTTTTTTTTCAGAGTTCCCAGTTGTCTTGAACACACCGAAGTTGGAAGTCAGATTTCCCAAGTTCGCAGTACCCTGTAGCTCTGAGCCTGGCATTATTAATGCCTACCTTGTACCTATGTTTGTCCTGTGTAACTGCAAGCTTTTCTTTGGGTGCTGAAATCTGTTAGGCTTTATAGATTGTTTATTTGCAGTGGCGATTTTAGCATGTAACTCTTGGTGGGGCAAAGATTCATTTTTTGTTTCTATGCATGCCAGCATAGCCACTACACAACACTAAACAATACATTCATTGCACTATAACAGTAACAAACTGTGCCCACAAACTGTTAGGGCCTACATAAAGCTGTCCCAACAGCAGAGCTTTCTTTTCAGCACCATGGAGTGAATCCTTACCACCGCTACACCTGGCTATCAGCGTAGCCTTGTCTGGCAGCGAAACCGGTAATTCAGCCTAATTTACTGCCTTTTAAAAAAACATACCTAATATGGCTGACTAGCTTAAACAAATGTGGTTTCTACTGACAATTGAGATGTACAAACTATGGCATAAGGGAACAAAGAGCGGATAAGAGGCAATCCGTAATTTCGATTAAGATATTAATGAGCGAGCTAGGACGGACGAAGTCAATATAACTATTTGTTCATGCTGGATTGACAGCATGGCCAATGTATTCAAACTTTTCTGGCCCATGGCGTTACCCCCTTTTTCGTGATATCCAATTGGTAGTTACGATCTTGTCTCTTCGGCGAAGGTCGAGAGCCAAGCCGCACTGCTTCTTGACACACTGCTCGCTTAACCTGGAAGCCAGCCTCACCAATGTGTCGGAAGAAACATTGTCGAACTGACGACCAAAGTCAGCTTGCAGGCGCCTGGACCGCCACAAGGAGTCACTAGAGCATGATGAGACAAGGACATCCAGGACGGCCAAACCCTCCCCTAACCCGGATGATGCTGGGATTGAAAAGGATTTGCCAGTAGATTGCCAACTTGATGCATGATGATGACTGCTTGTCTAGGTTGCTAGCTAAGATTTTGAAAGTTTGATGTTGACATGATCAGTCTAATCAAAGCTACGGTAGATAACGTGATTTGACGTCCTTTTATCTGTGGCCAATGACCTTGAGCCTTTTGGATGGGCACTTCTAATGTAAGTCTATGGCAGCACCCAAGGGGCTAGATTTTGTGGTGACGTAGTGTCCCAATGAATGACAGAACACTGAGCCAATCACAGCGCAACTAGAGAACATTACCAACCTCTATGCTACGTATTTTCCGCTGGCTGCCCCGCCACCACAGAAAGCACTGAGCAAGGCTGAAACACCTGCATTTTGGAGCTGCCTTACTCAAGAAAGCGAAAAAGAGACCATGTTTGTATGCAGCTTTATTAACTCAATGATTTTTCTTTTTACATTGTTTGCAAAATGATATGTGACATGTATTAATGCCAAAATAACATGCAAAACAAGCAACAACAAAAACATTTTCTTTGCTGAACAGGTGTGGCTCAAAACAGGTGGGGCTCTGCCCTGAATGATGCGTCGCCACTGTTTATTTGTATGTGTAGGGCTTTAGCTGTGATTATTATTTACAGAGTCAAGTATATTTGTCCAGGCCTCAATTGATCTTTGAATAGCACCATTCAAATCCGTAGCTTTTGATTAAAACTTCATTTGATGTGACGTCTGTCTTCCAATTGACAGACGTCAAAAAAAATGTTGACCCAAGATAAACAATTTAAAGGCAATGCTATTAAATACTAATTGAGTGTATGTAAACTTCTGACCCACTGGGAATGTGATGAAAGAAATAAAAGCTGAAAGAAATCATTCTCTACTATTATTCTGACATTTCACATTCTTAAAATAAAGTGGTGATCCTAACTGACCTAATACAGGGAATTTTTACTAGGATACATTTTCAGGAATTGTGAAAAACGGAGTTTAAATATATTTGGCTAAAGTGTATGTAAACTTCCGACTTCAACTGTAAGCCTTGAAATACATCCACAGGGACACCTCCAATTGACTCAAATGATGTCAATTAGCCTATCAGAAGCTTCTAAAGCCATGACATAATAATTTTCAGGAATTTTCCAAGCTGTTTTAAAGGCACAGTCAACTCAGTGTATAAACTTCTGACCCACTGGAATTGTGATACAGTGAATTAGAAGTGAAATAATCTGTCTGTTAACAATTGTTGGACAAATTACTTGTGTCATGCAGAAAGTAGATGTCCTAACCGACTTGCCAAACTATAGTTTGTTAACAAAAAAATTTGGTTTTAATGACTCCAACCTAACCTAAGTGTATGTAAACTTCCGACTTCTTCAACTGTATATGAACAGAGTTGAGTTTACTCAGTAAGGGTAAGGTTAGATTTAGGCCTTCTAACGAGGAGGTTAATGTTAGGGTTAGGGTAAGGTTTAGAAAACAAAAACATGCCAACACAAAAATATAACCCTCTCACATCATTTAACTTCATAGACATGAAGGACTATTTACATTTACCTATTCTAGAGATGACACTTTTAATCTTATTTTTTAAACCCATTTCCCTATTCATTCAACCGTGTGCAGGTTTTCTATCATTTACCTTTTAGTGCCCCACACAGGTGCAACAATTAATGTGTCAGTTAAACAAATTATGTAACGAGGCAAGGTCAGGCCTCTGATGCAACATTAACATAATCTTGGGTCACCGTGGCCATTTTTTGCCCTGGCAGTGATGAGGCATTTACATAATGCATTGCCCTAAAATGTCACTGGCTGAAAATAAACTCCTCACAATAATAGTAGAACTAATGGATTTGATGTATAGTACTTTGCCAGTTGCTCAAAGCATTTTCACATATAGGGGAAAACTGCATTGCATTTACAGCATAGTCAGTGATTCATTTAGTTGGCCAGATTAACAGTATAATTGGACTGGAGAGTCCGAACCAGGGTAATATTGAGATTTTCCAGGGGTGAATATTACTTCATTAGGGGTAAACCAAGCTAACGCTTAATTATTCCATGTGAATAGATTAATGTAATGTTGTGTGGCCGATCAGGGATCGAGCCCAGGTCTGAGCTAAAGCCTAAGATTTGGCTCTGGAAGCTAATGTGTCTTTAGGTCGAAGGCAAGGCACTTATCATGTGAGGCTGGCTTTGTGAACTACCTCTGCTACACTTGCCTTGGTGCAGTTATCTATTACATTATCTTTATTTATTGAATATAATGTAAAAGAAGCATTGAGTTATTGTTAAATAAATCACAGCTTTAATAAAGCGCGGCTGGAATTATCAGTTCTATAAATCGTTTATAATTGATTTGAATGTAACATTTGATGCATAATGCATGGTTATCTTTTGAAATGTATTAAACTGAATAAATTCCTAAATTCCTCTTAAAAGCACATGAATTAGCATACACAGTATGACAAGCTGCAGAGATTATACTTAATTATCTGACAGCTTACATAGAAAATATACAGACAACTCAAATTATTAATTTAATATACCTTTCATGTATGACACTATTTTGACCAACCACAAACCTCTTGTTACCAAGGTGACCACATTTAGACACCCACACACTATTCTGTTTATGAAGAGAATTACTTAGGTAAAATCCATTATTGCTCCATGCACATCAAATAATACTAATCAGTTAAAATATTCAAATAAGCACCAGTGTTGTATATTTCAACAATCACCTATAGTTTATTGCACCTCTCTCTCTCTCTTTCTATCTCTCCCTTCATACCCCTCTCCTTCTCTCTCTCTCCCTCTTTATGTGACTTTTTTAAAAACTTTTTCACAAGAAAGGAGGCAAAGCTGAGATGAAACCTTCAGAAAGCTGATTGGATTTGGTGTATTACCAGAGCACCGGTCTTCTTTCTGTCCAGACAAGGACAAGGTCATAAATAAATGCATGATGGGACCTGACTTAAGATGATAAGGCGTACATGTGAGCATCCATCAGTTCCGGTCCGGATGGCACTCCAAGTCCACAGACAAATCCCTTTTGACAGATGTGCATCGAAGGCACCGGATTCAAACATACCATTTCACTACATTGAAACAAGGTCAAATAAAATGTGTAATCAAATATGAAATTCAACATACATTTTATATTGGGTGCTTGTCACGTTCGTTCATCGACGGGTCAGACCAAGGCGCAGCGTGATATGCATACATGTTTATTTGGAACGAATAAACAAGCGACAAAACAACGAAACGAAACGAAACGAAACGAAACGAAACGAAACGAAACGAAACGAAACGAAACGAAACGTGAAGTCCACGGTACACAAACAACATACCTTACACGGAACAAGATCCCACAACCCACTAGTGCCAATAGGCTGCCTAAGTATGGCCCCAATCAGAGACAACTAGCGACAGCTGCCTCTGATTGGGAACCACACCGGCCAACATAGAAATACAAATACTAGAATATACAACATAGACAATCACCACATAGAAAATACACACCCTGACTCAACAAATATGAGTCCCCAGAGTCAGGGCGTGACAGTGCTTGAAATTAAGTTTTAATGTCACGTGCAAAAGTACAGTGAAATGCCTTTCTTGCAAGCTCTAAATCTAACAATGCAGTAATCAATAAATATGTAATACTAGACTCGCTGGGACGAAAATAGGCATGAATGATCAGTTCCTAAAGGAAATTGCAGAACGGCACAAAGTTCTGTACCGACTCTTCAAAGTGAATAGACTAAAAGGGAAACGTGTAGCTCTAGCCAATAAAATGTACATTGATAACCAACTGTTCCGAGACACCAAGACTACGCCATGGCTATTCTAAATAATACAAAGTTCCAATAGAGGACTCAAATAATGGAACACCCAATACTATCTATGGTAGGGATTGTAATAAAAAAAACAGGAAAACAATAAAATACAACAATTGATAAAGAAATAAACTACAGATACAACATACCATTCAAGATAGGGAATGTTGTAAAATAATTAGTATTCAACATTTTCTATTTATAGAACTTATAAATAGATAAGACAGCATTAGAAAGGACAATTATTGAAATAATACATCTTCAAATATAAGGAACAGGAACACAAAAGTACTAAAAAGCCCGAAAATAGGTAGGAATCAACATGATGGGGATAAGAACACAGCAAACAGAGGACATAGAAGGCACAGTATGTGGGTATGTGCAGGTGTATATGTTGGGGGAGTGTGGTTGTGATGGAAGATGGGGTGTGTGATTTTCTGATTGGAAAAGTGTGGTGAGTTAAGTGGGTGAAAATGGAAAATGGTTGCAAATGCCAGAGCCCATGTGTTTTCTGTGAGCAGGAGTAGTGACAGAGAGTGTTGTCAGTTTTGTGCAGACAAGGGATATACATTTTAAAATACATTACAAATATAGTCTATTTATTTATTGTCCTATCATGATGGAACGGTCCCCAACCCTATATACCCACCTGAGCAACCCACACACTAAGGAAAAGTCCTTATCTGTTTTATAGGCCTACTCCATGTAACCTATACGCAGCCAAGACTGAAAGATAAACATGGTCAGAGACCTACCATTCAAGACAGGGAATGTTGTAAAATAATTAGTTTTCAGCATTTTCTATTTCTAGACCTTAGAAATAGATAAGACAGCATTAGAAGAAATGACAATTATTGAAATAATACATCTTCAAATATAAGGAAAAGGAACACAAAAGTACTAAAAAGCCAGAAATTAGGTAGGAATCTAAAGCAACACCGCCCCTCAAGAGTCTGAGCCTGCCTGGCAGGGTTGGTCACCCCAGGTGGGAGAGCATAATATACAAGGAAATTCTCAAAGCTGCTAATGAGAACCTTGACGACCTTGTACCTAGCCGGTGGGGATTCAGGTGGGGTACCACCACCCAGGTAGTGGCAGTGCTGGCAACACTGGCTGCAGTAACCCATGGGGAGGGGGTCACACTCGGACAATCAGAGAGGGGGCTTATCATTGTGGCCCAGGTGGCACTAAACAATCAAAGGTCTGACTGCACGGAGATGCTTGGGGAAAATGGTTACAACGGGGGACCAGAGTGTTTGTGTCTCAGGTGAAGAGGGTGGATCTAATCTCCATCACCTAGGACTTGACATAGATTAATCAAATCTCACATTGTTGTCAATTTTTGCTCAATCTTGCATGCTTTCTCAAACAGCTGTAACTGTATATGCATTCGTAAATCAGGACCTTTCTTGAGTTGGGCTCTGCGATGTAACAACCGTTGAGCATCTGATTTTATGGTTGATTGTGGAGGAAAGGGGTTGAGTGTGTTAGAGTATGTGCGTGTGTGTTTATCCCACATCTGTTGCAAGGGGGTAAGGATGCTAGGGAGAATATAGGATGAACCACAATAATTGTTTGCTAAAATAATAATTGCTTGTCAAAAATGTAATACAATGGCAATCCAAGTTATAGGTTAAAATCATATGCATGAACTGCCGACATTATTACGCATATTAATTGATAATGATGGAAAATAAAATAAGCAAGATATTTGAATAGCGACATATACATATACAGTGGGGGGGAAAAGTATTTAGTCAGCCACCAATTGTGCAAGTTCTCCCACTTAAAAAGATGAGAGGCCTGTAATTTTCATCATAGGTACACGTTAACTATGACAGACAAAAGAGGAAAACAAATCCAGAAAATCACATTGTAGGATTTTTAATGAATTTATTTGCAAATTATGGTGGAAAATAAGTATTTGGTCAATGACAAAAGTTTCTCAATACTTTGTTATATACCCTTTGTTGGCAATGACACAGGTCAAACGTTTTCTGTAAGTCTTCACAAGGTTTTCACACACTGTTGCTGGTATTTTGGCCCATTCCTCCATGCAGATCTGCTCTAGAGCAGTGCTGTTTTGGGGCTGTCGCTGGGCAACACGGACTTTCAACTCCCTCCAAAGATTTTCTATTGGGTTGAGATCTGGAGACTGGCTAGGCCACTCCAGGACCTTGAAATGCTTCTTACGAAGCCACTCCTTCGTTGCCCGGGCGGTGTGTTTGGGATCATTGTCATGCTGAAAGACCCAGCCATGTTTCATCTTCAATGCCCTTGCTCATGGAAGGAGGTTTTCACTCAAAATCTCATGATACATGGCCCCATTCATTCTTTCCTTTACACGGATCAGTCGTCCTGGTCCCTTTGCAGAAAAACAGCCCCAAAGCATGATGTTTCCACCCCCATGCTTCACAGTAGGTATGGTGTTCTTTGGATGCAACTCAGCATTCTTTGTCCTCCAAACACGACGAGTTGAGTTTTTACAAATATTTCTATTTTGGTTTCATCTGACCATATGACATTCTCCCAATCCTCTTCTGGATCTTCCAAATGCACTCTAGCAAACTTCAGACGGGCCTGGACATGTACTGGCTTAAGCAGGGGGACACGTCTGGCACTGCAGGATTTGAGTCCCTGGCGGCGTAGTGTGTTACTGATGGTAGGCTTTGTTACTTTGGTCCCAGCTCTCTGCAGGTCATTCACTAGGTCCCCCGTGTGGTTCTGGGATTTTTGCTCACCGTTCTTGTGATCATTTTGACCCCACGGCGTGAGATCTTGCGTGGAGCCCCAGATCGAGGGAGATTATCAGTGGTCTTGTATGTCTTCCATTTCCTAATAATTGCTCCCACAGTTGATTTCTTCAAACCAAGCTGCTTACCTATTGCAGATTCAGTCTTCCCAGCCTGGTGCAGGTCTACAATTTTGTTTCTGGTGTCCTTTGACAGCTCTTTCGTCTTGGCCATAGTGGAGTTTGGAGTGTGACTGTTTGAGGTTGTGGACTGGTGTCTTTTATACTGATAACAAGTTCAAACAGGTGCCATTAATACAGGTAACGAGTGGAGGACAGAGGAGCCTCTTAAAGAAGAAGTTACAGGTCTGTGAGAGCAAGAAATCTTGCTTGCTTGTAGGTGACCAAATACTTATTTTCCACCATAATTTGCAAATAAATTCATAAAAAATCCTACAATGTGATTTTCTGGAGAGAAAAAAAAATCTCAATTTGTCTGTCATAGTTGACGTGTACCTATGATGAAAATTACAGGCCTCATCTTTTTAAGTGGGAGAACTTGCACAATTGGTGGCTGACTAAATACTGTTTTCCCCCACTGTATGATATATATATATATATATATATATATATATATATATATATATATATATATATATATATATATATATGAGGTGAGAGCATTTGAAATGCTTTTGGCGGTTGACCTGCTTCTGTTTTGTGGGTGGCACTGTGTGCTGTTTTCGATGGATGGGTCCTGGCCTCTCGGGGGCCTGGGGGGATGGGGGTGGTATGCCGATCACTGGGATGACGGCCCAACTTGAGATGGGGAGTTGCTTTAGCGGGGGAATTAGTGGAGAACAATTGGAGGGTTACTTAGTAGCAATGCAAATATCATGGTACAGCTATGTGGACACTCAATCACTATGGTATTTTTTATTGGTAAATTTACAAACATATATAATGATAAATAGATTTGAAACTTGTATCTCATTATGGTATATGGTGAAATAAGTATAGCCAGTTATAATTTTAATGGCTTAGCAGATAATAACAAAAGAAGAACAATATTTACATGGCTCAAAGAGAAGGAATATAATATCTATTTTTTACAGGAAACTCATTCAACAATTCTAGATGAAGTTGCGTGGAAAAAGGAATGGATGGTGGTTGGGTGGGGGGCAAATATATTTCTCCCATGGGCAAAGAAACTCAAAAGGGGTGATGATATTAATTAAGAGTAATTTCAATCCGAATGTGCAAATTGTCCAAACATATATGCAAGGTAGATGGATTATTTTATATATGTTATTGGACCATAAACAGATATGGCTCATTAACCTTTATGGAACAAATAATGATGATCCACACTTCTTTGACAATATACAGTGGGGAGAACAAGTATTTGATAACCTGCAAAATCGGCAGTGTTTCCTACTTACAAAGCATGTAGAGGTCTGTAATTTTCACATTGTATGATTTTTAAGTAATTAATTTGCATTTTATTGCATGACAATTATTTGATACATCAGAAAAGCAGAACATAATATTTGGTACAGAAACCTTTGTTTGCAATTACAGAGATCATACGTTTCCTGTAGGTCTTGACCAGGTTTGCACACACTGCAGCAGGGATTTTGGCCCACTCCTCCATACAGATCTTCTCCAGATCCTTTAGGTTTCGGGGCTGTCGCTGGGCAATACAGACTTTCAACTCCCTCCAAAGATTTTCTATTGGGTTCAGGTCTGGAGACTGGCTAGGCCACTCCAGGATCTTGAGATCCTTCTTACGGAGCCACTCCTTAGTTGCCCTGGCTGTGTGTTTCGGGTCGTTGTCATGCTGGAAGACCCAGCCATGACCCATCTTCAATGCTCTCACTGAGGGAACGAGGTTGTTGGCCAAGATCTCGCGATACATGGCCCCATCCATCCTCCCCTCAATACGGTGCAGTCGTCCTGTCCCCTTTGCAGAAAAGCATCCCCAAAGAATGATGTTTCCACCTCCATGCTTCACGGTTGGGATGGTGTTCTTGGGGTTGTACTCATCCTTCTTCTTCCTCCAAACACGGCGAGTGGAGTTTAGACCAAAAAGCTCTATTTTTGTCTCATCAGACCACATGACCTTCTCACATTCCTCCTCTGGATCATCCAGATGGTCATTGGCAAACTTCAGACGGGTCTGGACATGCGCTGGCTTCAGCAGGGGGACCTTGCGTGCGCTGCAGGATTTAATCCATGACGGTGTAGTGTGTTACTAATGGTTTTCTTTGAGACTGTGGTCCCAGCTCTCTTCAGGTCATTGACCAGGTCCTGCCGTGTAGTTCTGGGCTGATCCCTCACCTTCCTGATGATCATTGATGCCCCACGAGGTGAGATCTTGCATGGAGCCCCAGACCGAGGGTGATTGACCATCATCTTGAACTTCTTCCATTTTCTAATAATTGTGCCAACAGTTGTTGCCTTCTCACCAAGCTGCTTGCCGATTGTCCTGTAGCCCATCCCAGCCTTGTGCAGGTCTACAATTTTATCCCTGATGTCCTTACACAGCTCTCTGGTCTTGGCCATTGTGGAGAGGTTGGAGTCTGTTTGATTGAGTGTGTGGACAGGTGTCTTTTATACAGGTAACGAGTTCAAACAGGTGCAGTTAATACAGGTAGAGTGGAGAACAGGAGGGCTTCTTAAAGAAAAACTAACAGGTCTGTGAGAGCCGGAATTCTTACTGGTTGGTAGGTGATCAAATGCTTATGTCATGCAATAAAATGCAAATTAATTAGTTAATCATACAATGTGATTTTCTGGATTTTTGTTTTAGATTCCCTCACAGTTGAAGTGTATCTATGATACAAATTAGACCTCTACATGCTTTGTAAGTAGGAAAACCTGCAAAATCGGCAGTGTATCAAATACTTTTTCTCCCTACTGTACATGGCGGAGACTCAATCAATCTAGTCATCTTTACTTCTTTCTTATGTCATTCTCGTTGGCACCAAAAGTTTAAAAAGTGTTGATAGGGGACAGATTGCGGTCGGACCATCATATAATTGGCATATACATTACTCTTACTGAATTTCCACGTGGGCGAGGATATTGGAAATGTAATCAAAGCCTATTGGATGATAACTTGTTTTTAACTAGGACAGAGGAATGTATAACTGATTGTTTCCGACATAACATAGGTACAGCAAATCCCCTTATTGTATGGGACGCCTATAGAGGCCATGCAATTCAGTACTCATCTCGAAAACAAAATCAATTTAGGTCAAAAGAGTCCATACTAACAAAGGAAATAGGTCTAACAGAACAGATAGATAGCAATACAAACTAACATAGAGGCTCAGAATAAATTACAGGAAAAACAAAAAGAAATGGAGAAATGTATTCAAGAAAGATCATGTGTAATATATTTTTAAAAGAAAGCAAACTGGATGGAATATGGGGAGAAATGCACCAAATATTTTTTTTTATCTTCAACATAGGAATGCTACCAAAAATGATTTACTGAAACTGGTTACAAATGACTGAGTCACCCATGATTCACCAAATGATATTTTGAAGGAGGAAACAAAGTACTTTAAGCATATGTTTTCGTTTCAGACGCCTCCATCTCCTCTAACTGAAGCTAATTGTAGAGATTTTTTTTCTATTGATAATGTAAAATTAACAGCCATACAGAAAGACTCAGGTGAAGGGGAAATTACAGAGGAGGAACTTATGGATGCAATTAAAGACTAAGTCCGTGAAAACTCCAGGTTGGATGGCATACCAGTCGAGGTATACCAGACCTTTTTTATATACTCAGAGGACCATTATTAGCATGTTTTAACCACTCCTATGTAAATGGTAGATGATCAGACACTCAAGAAGGTCTGATTTCATTATTACTGAAACAGGATACAAGTGGAAAATATAACGAACCAGTCCATTAAAAAATTTGGAGGCCCCTTACACTTAAGTGTTGTGATGCAAAAATTCTAGCAAAATGTATAGCGCATAGAATTAAAAAGGTATTGTCGGACATTATTCATTCTAATCAGACAGGTTTTTTACATGGCCGATACATTGGAGATAATATAAGGCAAGTACTGGAAACAATAGAACGCTATGAAAAATCTGGGAAACCAGGCCTGCTATTCATAGCAGACTTCGAAAAGGCATTTGATAAAGTACGACTGGGGTTTATATATAAATGCCTGGAGCATTTCAATTTTGGAGAATCTCTTATAAAATGGGTTAAAATCATGTATAGTAACCCTAGGTGTAAAATAGTAAATAATGGCTATATCTCAGAATGTTTTAAACTGTCAAGAGGAGTGAAACAATAATATCAAGGGATTAGAAATCCAGGGTTTACAAACAAAGGGGTCATTGTACACTGATTATTCATGTTTTCTTTGAAATCCACAACTTGAATCCCTCCACAGCCTCATAGAGGATCTAGATACATTTTCTAACCCTCTGGATTACAACCAAATTATGACAGATGTATTTTTTTGTGATCCAATATGTAATATAGTACAATTTTTACATTACCATGTAGTTTACCAATAAAATGGTCTGATGGTGATGTGGATATACTTGGAATACATATCCCAAATGAAATAAATGATCTCACTCCAATAACTTAATAGAAATTAGCAAAAATAGATAAGATCTTGCTACCATGGAAAGGCAAATACCTGTCAATTTGTGGAAAAATCACCCTGATTAACTCTTTAGTATTATCCCAGTTTACCTATTTTCTTATGGTCTTGCCTACGCCTAGTGAACAGTTTTTTTAATTATGAGAAAAAAATATTAAATATGAAAGCATTAGACCTATCACTAAAAGCTTCAGTCATACAAAAGTTATTCTTCAATCCGAACTGGTTCTCTAGCAAATTAGTAAGATTGTCTCACCCAATGTTCAAGAATGGCCTTTTCCCCTTTATTCAGATTACAACCTCTCACTTTCAGTTGTTTGAAAAGGAAATCTCCCAAATATCACTATTTCTAAAACAAGCCATATAAAATTGGTTGCAATTTCAATTTAATCCTCCAGAAACAACAGAACAAATAGTGCTTGAACTCAAATATACTAATTGATGAAATTTTTTTTTGATAAAATGTTTAAAAAAGGTATAATCTTCATAAATTATATCATCGGTAAGACTGGTGGAGTTGTCGCACATGCAGCTAACAAAAACATATGGAAATGTCTGCTCTACCCAAAATTACAACCAAATAATTGCAGCATTACCGCAAAAATGGAAGAGGAAAGTGGAAGGGGGATAAAGTAAGGAACTTGTCTGTCGGCCTTGCATTAAATAACATAATTGGTTAAAGAAAACTGATAAATAAAAAAGTATACCAGTTTCATTTCAGGACCAAAGGATTGACAGCCGTCCCATATAGATTGAAAAATAGTTGGTTAGAGATTTGACGTACCGATCCAATGGCATAGTGTTTGTGAATTGATACGCAAAACGATGCCGGATTCAAAACTTATAATTTTTCAATTTAAATTATGTTAAATTCTTGCTACCAATAGAATGTTATTTATATGGTGGATACAATCTTCCCAGCTCTGCAGATTGTGCTGCGAAGAGACAGAATCATTAAATAAATTATTTTGGTACTGTCCATTTGTAGCTTGTTTTTGGCTACTGGCTAAAGGATTGCAATATTTACCTGGAGCTAACCCTGCATATAGCATTACTGGATGATCTGAAAAGTCATAGTCAATCGATCAATAATATAATAATACTTTTAGCAAAAATGTTTATTTTCAATTTACAATCTGTATAAACAATGAGAATAGAAAGGTTCAGAACTTTTGTAAAACATCACAGTTGAAAAATATGGCAAATAGAAATCCAATATGGATGGTGTTAAGAGATGGGTGGTGTTGAATGGAGTTGATGGATGGGACTAATAACAACAAGATAACTAATAATGTAAGCATACTGTGTCCATAATAAGTATATAGGTTATAGGTTGAGAGCTTTTGTGAAAGAGCACAGTTAGAAAGATATGGCATATAGAAGCAAACCGGATGGACATCATGAAAATGATCAGAGAGGTTGAGGATAGAGGAAGTTCAGGAGTAAAAACAAACAAAATAGAATTATTGTAAAATTGACTGTCCATAAAATGTATATAGTATGTATAAACTGGAAGTAGAGGCCTAAGCATTGTTGTTCACTAGTTTACTCCAATTAGGGAAGGGGTGGTGGGGTTGGAATGTAATAAAGGGAAATATATATTTTTTAAAGGATACAGTGAGGGAAATAAGTATTTGATCCCCTGCTGATTTTGTACGTTTTCCCACTGACAAAGATATGATCAGTCTATAATTTTAATGGGAGGTTTATTTGAACAGCGAGAGACAAAATAACAACAACAAAATCCAGAAAAACGCATGTCAAAAATGTTATAAATTGATTTGCATTTTAATGAGGGAAATAAGTATTTGACCCCTCTGCAAAACATGACTTAGTACTTGGTGGCAAAACCCCTGTTGGCAATCACAGAGGTCATATGTTTCTTGTAGTTGGCCACCAGGTTTGCACACATCTCAGGAGGGATTTTGTTCCACTCCTCTTTGCTGATCTTCTCCAAGTCATTAAGGTTTCGAGGCTGACGTTTGGCAACTCGAACCTTCAGCTCCCTCCACAGATTTTCTATGGGATTAAGGTCTGGAGACTGGCTAGGCCACTCCAGGACCTTAATGTGCTTCTTCTTGAGCCACTCCTTTGTTACCTTGGCCGTGTGTTTTGGGTCATTGTCATGCTGGAATACCCATCCATGACCCATTTTCAATGCCCTGGCTGAGGGAAGGACGTTCTCACCCAAGATTTGACGGTACATGGCCCCGTCCATTGTCCCTTTGATATGGTGAAGTTGTCCTGTCCCCTTAGCAGAAAAACACCCCCAAAGCATAATGTTTCCACCTCCATGTTTGACGGTGGGGATGGTGTTCTTGGGGTCATAGGCAGCATTCCTCCTCCTCCAAACACGGCGAGTTGAGTTGATGCCAAAGAGCTCGATTTTGGCTCGAATTATTGATTGCTTCTGTGGATAGGTGTCTTTTATACAGGTAACAAGCTGATATTAGGAGCACTCCCTTTAAGAGTGTGCTCCTAATCTCACCTGGGGGTCAAATACTTATTTCCCTCATTAAAATGCAAATCAATTTATAAAAAAATTTACATGTGTTTTTCTGGATTTTTTGTTGTTGTTCTGTCTCTCACTGTTCAAATAAACCTACCATTACAATTATAGACTGATAATTTATTTGTCAGTGGGCAAACGTACAAAATCAGCAGGGGATCAAAAACTTTTTTCCCTCACTGTATATATATATATATATATATATATGCGAGAAAGAAAAAAACATATGGGGGATTGGAAGTGATGCAGACAATTACATTGATGAAGTTACAATCTATCTGCAATATTAAACCTGATCTACCCCCTTAAAAAAAACAACGACATTTTGGGCCCATGGCCAGGAAACTCCCCAGACCTTAATCCCATTGAGAACTTGTGGTCGATCCTCAAGAGGCGGGTGGACAAACAAAACCCCACAAATTCTGACAAACTCAAAGCATTGATTATGCAAGAATGGGCTGCCATCAGTCAGGATGTGGCCCAGAAGTTAATTGACAGCATGCCAGGGCAGATTGCAGAGGTCTTGAAAAAGAAGGGTCAACACTGCAAATATTGACTCTTTGCATAAACTTAATGTAACTGTCAATAAAAGCCTTTGAAACTTATGGAATGCTTGTAATTATACTTCAGTATACCATAGTAACATCTGACAAAAATATCTCATAACACTGAAGCAGCAAACTTTCTGAAGACCAATATGTTACGAACCCCGTGGCTTTACAAGTCTAGGGTGGATGGAAAAGAGACCCGTAACATAACTCATGCGAATTAGAATATTGCCAAGGAACAGTGACAACCAAAAAGCTACCGTCAAACACAAAAATGCTTATTATAAACACACAGTAAAGGTTTGGGGAAAAGGGGCTGAGCAGGACCCAAGGAATGAAACAATAAAGTAAAAAAAAAAAACTATACTGATCTTGCCTGCCTCAAGAACCGCAAAGCTACTGCTAACCATACAAAAAAATACAGTGGGTGGTCCGCTCAGGTCTAACTAGTGTTTTTAGACAAGGTTTTCCTACGGGTAATGTATGCCCAAGGGCGACTTGCTAAATCCCCCTTTTCCCAGGAACAAACAACATAGTTACCATATGGAGTAAACAGCAAATGAGTGAGTACACAAAAAAACAGGACACCACAGTATACAAAGGAAAATAGTCTCTGTCAGAAAACACAACTGACTGGCTTTTAAAGCAAGAGGATGTGTGATGTGATTAGGTATGAAAACCAGAAACAGGTGGTGCAATCAGGAGAAGTGGCCACTGCTTGGTCCACCTCAGCAATCAGCAGATGAACTGATGACTGACAGGTGAGACACACCAACGACCTCAATCAGGAACACAAGGGACACCTGTGATTAGGACAGAAGGAGAGGAAAAACACAAAAACACATACAGGATACCTGTATCCGTAACACAATACTTGTGTCATTCTCAAAACTTTTGACCACGACTGTACAATAAAATCGAGGTGAGGGCGTTGGAAATTGTTTTGGCTGTTAATCTGCTTCTGTTCTGTAGGTGGCACTGTGTGCTATTTTTAAAGGATGGGTCCCAATCTCTCAAAGGCCCTAGGATGCAGGTCGACAGTGGTTGGCTGCCAGTCACTGGGACGACAACCCAACTTGGGATGGGGGGAGGTTTTAGCGGGTGGAATAGTGGAGAACAATTGAAAGACTACTCAGTAGCAGTGCACATATCATGGTACATCTATATGGACACTCAATCATCATGGTACTTTCTAATGGTAAGTTTACAAATAAATACAGTAAAAAAAAGTATTTGATCCCCTGCTGATTTTGTACGTTTGCCCACTGACAAAGAAATGATCAGTCTATAATTTTAATGGTAGGTTTTAATGGTAGGGGGATTGCGCGATAAACCTTCGGGTAGACGCTGTCCCTCCCAGGGGTCATGTGTATCCCCTGTCATAGGCTGAAACGGAGGCAATGGAAACACACGTCACCGAGTCCCTGCGCCAGGGGTATATACGTCCCTCCACTTCACCTGCTTCCTTGAGTTTCTTCTTTGTGAAGAAGAAAGATAGCGGTTTACGCCCATGCATTGATTATGGACCACTGAATAAGGTGATGGTACGATTTAGTTATCCTCTTCCCCTCATTCCTTCAGTGATTGAGTCAATGCATGGGGCCCGATTTTCACCAAATTAGACCTCAGGAGTGCCTACAACCTGGTGCATATTCGGGAAGGGGATGAGTGGAAAACAGCATAAGGCACAACCTCGGGGCATTATGAATACCTGGTGATGCCCTACGGTTTGATGAATGCTCCATCCGTTTTCCAGTCCTTTGTGAACGAGGTGTTTCGGGACATGCTTGGTCGCAGTGTGGTGGTCTACATCGATGACATCCTGGTGTATTCCTCTATGCGCGCCGAGCATCTGTCCCTGGTTCGCAAGGTACTGGTCTGACTGCTGGAAAATGATCTTCATGCCAAGGCAGAGAAGTGTAAGTTTTTCCAGCAGTCAATCTCCTTCCTCGGATACCGCATTACTACCACAGGTGTGGAGACGGAGGGAGATCGCATTTCAGCTGTGCGTAATTGGCCGACTCCAACCACGGTGAAGGAGGTGCAGCGCTTCCTTGGCTTTGCCTACTACTATCGGAGGTTTATTCTGGGCTTTGGCAAATTCGCAGCTCCCATTGCCTCCTTGTTGAAGGGTGGGCCATCCCGGCTCCGCTTGTCTGCTGAGGCTGATTTGGCCTTCAGTAGTTTGCGAGATCTGTTCACCTCCGCCTCGGTACTGGCTCACCCCGATCCATCTCTACCGTTCGTAGTGGAGGTGGATGCGTTCGAGGTAGGGATAGACGCTGTCTTATCCCAACGCTCGGGCACGCCACCCAAGCTCCACCCCCGTGCCTTCTTTTCGAAGAAGCTCAGCTCGGCGGAGCAGAACTACGGCGTTGTTGATCGGGAGCTGCTGGCTGTTGTCCGAGCTTTGACGGTGTGGAGGCATTGGCTCGAAGATGCGAAACACCCTTTCCTCGTCTGGAAAGACCACCGTAACCTGGAGTACATTCAGGCAGCGAGGAGGCTGAATCCTCGCCAGGCCAGGTGGGCCCTCTTCTTCACCCGGTTTGATTTCACACTCTCATACATTCCGGGTGCGAAGAACGTGAAGTCAGACGCACTGTCTCGGCTGTATGACACATAGGAGAGGCCCAGAGACAACACCCCCATACTCCCGGCCTCATGCATTGTGTTGCCGGTAGTATGGGCGATGGACGCGGATATAGGGCAGGCATTACGCACAGATCCATCTCCACCGCAATGTCCAGCTGGGCTGCAGTACGTGCCTGCGCTTATCCGTGACCGTCTGATCTACTGGGCACACACGTCACCCTCCTCTGGTCATCCAGGTATCGGTCGTACAATGCGCTGCCTGACCGAGAAGTACTGGTGGCCTACCTTGGCTAAGGACGTGAGGGTGTATGTTTCCTCCTGCTCAGTGTGCGCCCAGAGTAAGGCACGTAGGCACCTCCCAGCGGGTAAGCTACAACATTTACCAGTTCCACAACGACCATGGTCTCTCCTTAGTATTGATTTTCTTACTGATCTTGCCCTCTCCCAAGGTAACACCACCATCCTGGTCTTTGTGGATCGCTTTTCGAAGTCCTGCTGCCTCCTTCCTCTGCCCGGTCTCCACACGGCCCTACAAACTGCGGAGGCTCTGTTTACTCACGTCGTCCGGCACTACGGTGTACCAGAGGATATAGTTTCCGACCGAGGTCCCCAGTTCACGTCTAGAGTCTGGAAGGCGTTCATGGAACATCTGGGGGTCTCGGTCAGCCTGACCTCTGGATTTCACCCCGAGAGTAATGGGCAGGTGGAAAGGGTGAATCAAGATGTGGGTAGATTCCTGCGGACCTTCTGTCAGGACCAGCCGGGGGAGTGGTCGGTGTTCTTGCCATGGGCAGAATATGCTCAGAACTCTCTCCGCCCTCCTCCACTAACCTAACACCCTTCCAATGTGTTTTGGGTTACCAACCGGTCCTGGCACCATGGCACCAGGGCCAGACCGTGGCTCCTGCAGTGGATGACTGGTTTCGGCGCGCGGAGGAGACTTGGGACGCTGCCCACGTTTGACTCCAGCGCGCCGTGCGTCGTCAGAAGGCGAACGCTGACGCCACCGCAGGCAGGCCTTGTTTTTCGTACCGGGGGATCGGGTCTGGCTCTCGACCCGGAATCTACCCCTCTGCCTGCCCTGCCGGAAGCTGAGCCTGCGGTTTGTGGGGCTGTTTAAAGTCCTGAGGAGGATAAACGAGGTTACTTACAGGTTGTTACTCCCCCCTGAATGATGTATTAACCCCTCGTTTCATGTGTCTCTCCTCAGGCCGGTGGTAGCTGGTCCACTCCAGGAGTCTGAAGTGCGGGAGGTTCCTCCACCTCCTCTGGACTTCGAGGGGGCCCCGGCGTACTCGGTCCGTTCCATACTGGATTCGAGGCGTCGGGTGGGGGGCCTTCAGTATGTCGTGGAGTGGGAGGGGTACAGTCCCAAGGAGGGACATCCTCGATTCCTCCCTGTTGAGGGATTTCCACCGTCGCCATCCGACTCACCCTGCTCCGCGTCCTCCTTGCCGTCCCACTGCTGGAGCCGCGCGTCGGGGGGGGGTACTGTCATGACTTCCGCCGAGGCTGCCTCCCCTCCTTGTTTGGGCAGGTTTCGTTGTTCGTCGTCACCGGCTTACTAGCTACTGCCGATCCCATTCTCATCACTCCACTTGTCTTGTCAATCACACACACCTGGTGCTCATTCCCCTAATGAGTATGTGTATACGTGTTCCCTCGGTTCCCCTTGTCTTTGTGAGTGATTGTTGTTTGTGAGAGCGAGTAGCTCAGTTGAGCTACTCTTCTATTTGTACTTGCCAAGGTGGAATATTTTCCCTTGTTATAGTTTCGTTTTCACGCTGGGAGCGTTTGATTTATGTGAACGGAATAAACTCTGGACTTCGGTGTTTTACCACCTGCGCCTGACTCCTTCATTCACACCTCGTCACAACTGTACCATAGAGCCACAGAATAAGTTAGACGAAAAACTAAAATAACTGGAGGAACTTATTCAAGAAAGATCAAGTGTAATATATTATAACAATAAAGAGAACTGGATGGAATATGGGGAAAAATGCACCAAATTATTTGTCGATCTTCAACATACAAATGACGGAGTCACCCATGATTCAGCAAACTATATTTTGAAAGAGGAAGCAAAGTACTTTAAGCATATGTTTTCGTTTCAGTTTCCTTCATCTCCACTAACTAAGTTAATTGTAAGGATTTTTCTCTATTAATAATGTAAAATTAACAGCTGTACAGAAAGACTAATGTGAAGGCCAAATTACAGAGGAGGAACTTCTTGATGCAATTAAAGCCTTTAAGTCTGGAAAAACTCCAGGGCTGGATGGCATACCAGTTGAGGTATATCAAACCTTTTTGGATGTACTCAGAGGACCGTTATTAGCATGTTTTAACCACTCCTATAAAAATGGTAGATTATCAGATACTCAACAAGGTCTGATTTCACTATTACTGAAACAGGACTCAGGTGGTAAATATAAAGATACAGTCCCTTTAAAGAATTGGAGGCCCCTTACACTTGAGTGTTGTGACACAAAAATTCTAGCAAAATGCATAGCGCATGGAATTAAAAAGGTATTGTTGGATATTATTCATCCTAATCAGGCAATTATTTTTTTTACATGCATGATACATTGGAGATAATATAAGACAAGTAATGGAAAAAAATAGAACAGTATTAAAAAATCAGGGAAACCAGGCCTAGCTAACTTTGAAAAGGCTTTTGCTAAAGTACGACGAATTTATATATAAATGCCTGGAATATTTCAATTTCGGAGAATCTCTTATGCAATGGGTAAAATTTATGTATGGTAACCTTAGGTGTAAACTATTAAATAATGGCTACTTCTCAGAAAGTATTAAACTGTCAAGAGGAGTAAACCAAGGTTGTCCACTATAGGCATATCTATTTATTATGGCCATTGAAATGTTAGCTATTAAAGTCAGATCCAACGGGGAACTTCCGGTCGGGCGAGTAAGAAGACATGTTTGAGAGAGGTCCCCAATTAAACTTTTATTTTAACGTTTTTACATGCCGCTGTTAGTTTTTATTTTTTTAATCACTTTTCATGGTACCATGAGCAAGACCAACCCGAAGAGAACTGCTACGACCAACACAGTGTCGAAGGCCGAACCAACTACTTGAACAGCGAAAATGGCTGCCGCGGCAGAGTCGGAGGCCTTGTCTATGACCACGCTTGTAGCTGAGCTAGCTAAACAAAGAAGTAGCCTAAAAGAGGATATGGCTTCTCTGATCAGCACTTCGCTGGCACCTCTCCAAACTTCCATTGACGCCGTTCGAGAAACAGTTAACACGTTTGGGCGATGCCTCACTACACTAGAAGGTTTCTTTACTGACAACACAGAGTGGGTTGCCGAGCTAGAGGCAGCTGTCTCTCATATGAAAAAGTCCAACGCAGCTCTACTTTCCAAGGTAGATTCGTTGGAGAATTATACCAGAAGGGAAAACATCCGGATCGTTGGCGTCAACCCTGTGAAATTTGTCTCTGACATGCTGGTGAAAGGGATTGGCAATGCTGTCTTTGACAAGCCGCCGGAGCTCGACCAAGCACACAGATCCCTCACCCTCAAACCCAACTCAGGGGAGCGGCCTAGGGCGATCATAGCCGCTTTCATCATTACCAAGACAAGGAACGTGCAATGCACTGGGCGAGGGAGAATCAACCAAAATTCTGTGGCCAATATATACGATTCTACCCAGACCTGAGTGCCAACCTCGTGAAGCAACAAGCTGAATTCAAGGACCTCAACACCTGTCTCTACAAGAAGGGGGTAAAGTTTCAGCTCCTACACCCTGCCCATCTTCATGTCTTTTACGAGGGAGAGACCCTAATTTTTGACACACTGGCCGAGGCTAAAGCATTTTATGTCTGGCAAGTAGAGATAAGTTGATCGAGGAAGGCTAGCGGCCCGGCTGGCTAGCCATGGCGGGAGGAATATGTGGCTGGCTGGCTAATTTGCTAGCATTTGCTGGCTGGCAATGGACTGATTTTCATGACATCCACTTGGATATTACTTTTCACATGAAAGCAATGTTTTTTGTTTTGTTTTATTTGTGGAGTACCCGATGACATCTTTATTTTGTTTAGTTATATTTGACTGAGATTAGTGGCAACGTTAGCTATAATACATCACAAACAAATTGGCTGTCTAACGGGAGCTGGCTGGACACACTTGACTGTTTACTATCTGGCTGGCTAGCTAACGCCACATTTCTTTTTAAATGTATTTTTACATGGCAACAAGATGATTGCTTAACTCCAAGAGTACCCAGGGATATCTTTATTACGTCTATACTTGGCTGAGAAGATTTCAGACAACAGGGACATTTGGCTGACTTGCTAGCATGGCTAGATAAGCACAAAAGAAACCTGAGTGCTCTAGCACTGACTGGCTATTTGAAAGTGGTGGTGGATTTAGCTAAGCACTTCTCTATCATTTCTAGTGGCTAGCTAGCTGAGATATAGCTTGACATATGGACAACTACCTGGCTAGCTACAGCGCATTCGTAAAGTATTCAGACCCCTTTTTTTTCTCAACAATCTACACACAATACGATATAATGACAAAGCAAAAACTGGTTTTTAGAAATTTTTGCAAATTGATTAAAAATACAAAACTGATATCACATTTACATAAGTATTCAGACCCTTTACTCAGTACTTTGTTGAAGCACCTTTGGCAGCGATTACAGCCTTGAGTCTTCTTGGGTATTGCGCTTCAAGCTTGGCACACCTGTATTTGGGGAGTTCCTCCAATTCTTCTCTGCAGACCGTCTCAAGCTCTGTCAGGTTAGATTGGGAACATCACTGCACAGCTATTTTCAGGTCTCTAAAGAGATGTTAGATCGGGTTCATGTCCGGAATCTGGCTGGGCCACTCAAGGACATTCAGAGACTTGTCCCGAAGCCACTACTGCATTGTCTTGGCTGTGTGGTTATGGGTCATTGTCCTGTTGGAAGGTGAACCTTCGCCCCAGTCTGAGGTCCTGAGCAGGTTTTCATCAAGGACCTCTCTGTACTTTGCTCCGTTCATCTTTCCCTCGATCCTGACTAGTCTCCCAGTCCCTGCTGCTGAAAAACATGCTGCCACCATCATGTTTCACCGTAGAGATGGTGCCAGGTTTCCTCCAGATGTGACTCTTAGCATTCAGGCCAAAGACTTCAATCTTGGATTCATCAGACCAGATAATCTTGTTTCTCATGGTCTGAGAGTCTTTAGGTGCCTTTTGGCAAACTCCAAGGGGGCTGTCATGTGCTGTTTACTGAGGAGTGGCTTCCATCTGGCCACTACCGTAAAGGCCTAATTGGTGGAGTGCTGCAGAGATGGTTGTCCTTCTGGAAGTTTCTCCCATCTCCACAGAGGAACTCTGGAGCTCTGTCAGAGTGACCATCAGGTTCTTGGTAACCTCCCTGACCAAGGCCCTTTTTCCCCGATTGCTCAGTTTGGCCAGGCTGCCAGCTCTAGGAAGAGTCTTGGTGGTTCCAAACTTCTTCAATTTTAGAATGATGGAGGCCACTGTGTTCTTGGGGACCTTTTGCTCTGACATGCACTGTTAACTGTGGGACCTTACAGTGCCTTGCAAAAGTATTCATCCCCCTTGGCGTTTTTCCTATTTTGTAGCATTACAACCTATAATTTAAATTGATTTTTATTTGGATTTCATGTAATGGACAAATTGGTGAAGTGAAATGAAAGAAATAACTTATTTCAAAAAATTCTAAAAAATAAATAACGGAAAAGTGGTGCGTGCATATGTATTCACCCCCTTTGCTATTTAGCCCCTAAAAAAGATATTGTGCAAGCAATTACCTTCAGAATTCACATCATTAGTTAAATAAAGTCCACCTGTGTGCAATCTAAGGGTCACATGATCTGTCACATGATATCAGTGTATATATACACCTGTTGTGAAAGGCCCCAGAGTCTGCAACACCACTAAGCAAGGGGCACCACCAAGCAAGCGGCACCATGAAGACCAAGGAGCTCTCCAAACAGGTCAGGGACAAAGTTGTGGAGAAGTACAGATCAGGGTTGGGTTATAAAAAAATATCAGAAACTTTGAACATCCCACAGAGCACCATTAAATCCATAATTAAAAAATTGAAAGAATACCACAACAAACCTGCCAAGAGAGGGCCGCCTACCAAAACTCATGGTCCAGGCAAGGGGGGCATTAATCAGAGAGGCAACAAAGAGACCAAGATACCTCTGAAGGAGCTGCAAAGCTCCAAGGCGGAGATTGGAGTATCTGTCCATAGGACCACTTTAAGCCTTACGCTCCACAGAGTTGGACTTTGCTGAAGAGTGGCCAGAAAAAAGCCATTGCTTGAAGAAAGAAATAAGCAAACACATTTGGTGTTCGCCAAAAGGCATGTGGGAGACTCCCCAAACATATGGAAGAAGGTACTCTGGTCAGATGAGACTAAAATTGAGCTTTTTGGCCATCAAAGAAAACACTATGTCTGGAGCAAACCCAACACCTCTCATCTCCCCGAGAACACCATCCCCACAATGAAGCATGGTGGTGGCAGCATCATGCTGTGGGGATGTTTTTCATCGGCAGGGACTGGGAAACTGGTCAGAATTGAAGGAATGGTGAATGGCATTAAATACAGGGAAATTCTTGAGGGAAACCTGTTTCAGTCCTCCAGAGATTTGAGACTGGGACGGAGGTTCACCTTCCAGCACGACAATGACCCTAAGCATACTTCTAAAGCAGCACTCGAGTGGTTTAAGGGGAAACATTTAAATGTCTTGGAATGGCCTAGTGAAAGCCCAGACCTCAATCCAATTGAGATTCTGTGGTATGACTTAAAGATTGCTGTACACCAGGGGGGGGTGAATAGTTATGCACGCTCAAGTTCTGTTTTTTTGTCTTATTTCTTGTTTGTTTCACAATAAAACATATTTTGTATCTTCAAAGTGGTAGGCATGTTGTGTAAATCAAATGATACAAACCCCTCAAATTCATTTTAATTACAGGTTGTAAGGCAAAAAAATATGAAAAATGCCAAGGGGGGTGAATACTTTCGCAAGCCACTGTATATAGACAGGTGTGTCCCTTTACAAATAATGTCCAATCAATTTAATTTACCATAGGTGGACTCCAAATCAAATTGTAGAAACATCTCAAGGATGATGAATGGAAACTGGATGCACCTGAGCTCAATTTCTAGTCTCATCTTAGAGTGAGGGAATTAAGTATTTGATCCCCTGCTGATTTTGAACGTTTGCCCACTGACAAAGGCATGATCAGTCTATAATTTTAATGGTAGTTTTATTTGAACAGTGAGAGACAGAATAACAACAATAAAATCCAGAAAAACGCATTTCAAAAATGTTATAAATTGATTTGCATTTTAATGAGCGAAATAAGTATTTGACCCCCCTGCAAAACATGACTTAGTACTTGGTGGCAAAACCCTTGTTGGCAATCACAGAGGTCAGATGTTTCTTGTAGTTGGCCACCAGGTTTACACACATCTCAGAGGGATTTTGTCCCACTCCTCTTTGCAGATTTTCTCCATGTCATTAAGGTTTCGAGGCTGACGTTTGGCAACTCGAACCTTCAGCTCCCTCCACAGATTTTCTATGGGATTAAGGTCTGGAGACTGGCTAGGCCACTCGAGGACCTTAATGTGCTTCTTCTTGAGCCACTCCTTTGTTGCCTTGGCCATGTGTTTTGGGTCATTGTCATGCTGGAATACCCATCCACAACCCATTTTCAATGCCCTGGCTGAGGGAAGGAGGTTCTCACCCAAAATGTGATGGTACATGGCCCCATCCATCGTCCCTTTGATGCGGTGAAGTTGTCCTGTATCCTTAGCAAATGATACTCAGGCAAAGCATAATGTTTCCACCTCCATGTTTGACGGTGGGGATGGTGGTCTTGGGGTCATAGGCAGCATTCCTCCTCCTCCAAACACGGTGAGTTGAGTTGATGCCAAAGAGCTCGATTTTGGTCTCATCTGACCACAACACTTTCACCCAGTTCTCCTCTGAATCATTCAGATGTTCATTGGCAAACTTCAGACGGGCCTGTATATGTGCTTTCTTGAGCAGGGGGACCTTGCGGGTGCTGCAGGATTTCAGCCCTTCACGGCGTAGTGTGTTACCAATTGTTTTCTTGGTGACTATGGTCCCAGCTGCCTTGAGATCATTGACAAGATCCTCCCATGTAGTTCTGGGCTGATTCCTCACCATTCTCATGATCATTGCAACTCCACGAGGTGAGATCTTGCATGGAGCCCCAGGCCGAGGGAGATTGACAGGTCTTTTGTGTTTCTTCCATTTGCAAATAATCGCACCAACTGTTGTCACCTTCTCACCAAGCTGCTTGGCGATGATCTTGTAGCCCATTCCAGCCTTGTGTAAGTCTACAATCTTGTCCCTGACATCCTTGGAGAGCTCTTTGGTCTTGGCCATGGTGGAGAGTTTGGAATCTGATTGATTGATTGCTTCTGTGGACAGGTGTCATTTATACTGTATAAAAGACACCTGGGAGCCAGAAATCTTTCAGATTGAGAGGGGGTCAAATACTTATTTCCCTCATTCAAATGCAAATCAATGTATAACATTTTTGACATGCGTTTTTCTGGATATTTTTGTTATTATTCCGTCTCTCACTGTTCAAATAAACCTACCATTAAAATTATAGACTGATCATGTCTTTGTGAGTGGGCAAACGTACAAAATCAGCATTGGATCAAATACTTAATTCCCTCACTGTATTTACTTATGTAAATAAGGAATTTCTCTTTGTTTTTAATCAATTTGCCAACATTTCTAAAAACCTGTTTTCGCCTTTATGGGGTATTTTGTGTAGATTGATGAGGAATTGTTTTTATTTAATCAATTTTAAAATAATGCTGTAACGTAACGAAAAAGTAAAGGTGTCTGAATACATTCCGAACGCACTGTACATCTAGAATTGACTGAATGCAGACCTGTATCCTTGTAAGTAACATTGGGCTCCCGAGTGGCGCAGCGGTCTAAGGCACTGCATCTCAGTGCTTGAGGTGTCACTACAGACCCCCTGGTTTGATTCCAGGCTGTATCACAACCGGCCGTGATTGGGAGTCCCATAGGGCGGCGCACAATTGGCCCAGCGTCATCCGGGTTTGGCCGGTGTAGGCCGTCATTGTAAATAAGAATTTCTTCTTAACTGAGTTGCCTAGTTAAATAAAGGTAAAAAAAGAAAAAAAGAAAAAACATTGGCTGGCTGACTAGCATATGTTAAATATCCAACATGGGTTTGTTATGTTTTTGTTTGAACTAAGTTGGCGTTAGCTAGTCATTTACCTCTCTAAAGACTATTTAATTATGCTACAATCTCAGGGTTTGATTCGGGTTAATTTCTTGTTTGCATTTGCTTTCATGTGATTGTAATGCCGTTGTATGATTGAGTGGGTCTTTGGAAATATTTAGCTTTCACGTCTACAGAGTTTCAATGATGTTGGAATATTTTGGCCTCCGTGTTTGTGGGGTGCATTCCCTGCTGTAGTCTTTGTGGTCACACTGTGCCTGAGTATCATTTCACTCCCTGTAGTTGTGAGCACAGTTGCACGGTGGAGTGCCCCCCTAACAACCCATGGGCCAAAGTCATGACCAACAGAAGCATTTTATTTTGCTATTTGCATTTGTTAAAGCCAATGGAGGATGTAGGTGATCGACTATTGAGTGACATTGTTAAAACTATTTAATTACTTACAACGCCAGTTTTATTTTAATAATTCGGAGCCCTCTTGTATGGGGTAAGTTAACTGGGAGTTTGACCTTATTATTTGGGGAAGCCTGCAGTCCGCCTTAGACGTTGTAACAATGTACGTTATGAGTCGGGAAGCAAGTACAGGAAGTGCATTTAATGATAAATAAAACAAGAGTAGCGTACAGAGAGTAACAGAATCAATAACGCACGGGAAGGAACCAAAGGGAATTACATATATAGGGGAGGTAATCAGGAAAGTGATGGAGTCCAGGTGAGTCTGATAAGGCGCTGGTGCGCGTAACAATGGTGACAGGTGTGCGTAATAAAGAGCAGCCTGGTGACCTAGAGGCGAGAGGGGGAGTACGTGACAGTACCCCCTCCCTGACGTGCGGCTTCAGCCGTAGGACACCGACCAAAGGGGCGATCCCAGGGATCAGGAGCGGACCAGTCACCTCTGCTGAGGCGTGGGAACCTGTCGAGCCAGCTGAGGCGCGGGAACCTGTCGAGCCAGCTGAGGCGCGGGAACCTGTCGAGCCAGCTGAGGCGCGGGAGCCTGACGAGCAAGCTGAGGCACGGGAGCCTGACGAGCAAGCTGAGGCACGGGAGCCTGACGAGAAAGCTAAGGCACGGGAGCCTGACGAGCCAGCTGAGGCGCGGTAGCCTGACGAGCCGGCTGAGGCGCGGGAGCCTGACGAGCCAGCTGAGGCATGGGAGCCTGATGAGCCTACCGAGTCTAGTAAACCTGTCGAGCCAGCTGAGGCATGAAAGCCTGACGAGCTGGCTGAGGCATGGAAGCCTGACGAGCGAGCTGAGGCATCCCCGGTAGCGGCACCCGGACCCGACGTCTCCTACACCAACAAAAAACACTCCCTGATGCTTCCCTTTGGTGAGGAGTTAATCTGTAACAATGTACGCCGGGAGTCGGGATGCAAGTACAGGGAGTGCATTTAATGATAAATAGAAGAAAAAAAAGAGTAGCGTACAGACAGGAACAGAGTAACATAATTAATAACGCCTGGGGAAGGAACCAAAGGGAGTGACATACAGTGGGGGAAAAAAGTATTTAGTCAGCCACCAATTGTGCAAGTTCTCCCACTTAAAAAGATGAGAGGCCTGTAATTTTCATCATAGGTACACGTCAACTATGACAGACAAAATGTGGAAAAAAAATCCAGAAAATCACATTGTAGGATTTTTAATGAATTTATTTGCAAATTATGGTGGAAAATAAGTATTTGGTCAATAACAAAAGTTTCTCAATACTTTGTTATATACCCTTTGTTGGCAATGACACAGGTCAAACGTTTTCTGTAAGTCTTCACAAGGTTTTCACACACTGTTGCTGGTATTTTGGCCCATTCCTCCATGCAGATCTCCTCTAGAGCAGTGATGTTTTGGGGCTGTCGCTGGGCAACACGGACTTTCAACTCCCTCCAAAGATTTTCTATGGGGTTGAGATCTGGAGACTGGCTAGGCCACTCCAGGACCTTGAAATGCTTCTTACGAAGCCACTCCTTCATTGCCCGGGCGGTGTGTTTGGGATCATTGTCATGCTGAAAGACCCAGCCACGTTTCATCTTCAATGCCCTTGCTGATGGAAGGAGGTTTTCACTCAAAATCTCACGATACATGGCCCCATTCATTCTTTTCTTTACACGGATCAGTCGTCCTGGTCCCTTTGCAGAAAAACAGCCCCAAAGCATGATGTTTCCACCCCCCATGCTTCACAGTAGGTATGGTGTTCTTTGGATGCAACTCAGCATTCTTTGTCCTCCAAACACGACGAGTTGAGTTTTTACCAAAAAAGTTCTATTTTGGTTTCATCTGACCATATGACATTCTCCCAATCCTCTTCTGGATCATCCAAATGCACTCTAGCAAACTTCAGACGGGCCTGGACATGTACTGGCTTAAGCAGGGGGACACGTCTGGCACTGCAGGATTTGAGTCCCTGGCGGCGTAGTGTGTTACTGATGGTAGGCTTTGTTACTTTGGTCCCAGCTCTCTGCAGGTCATTCACTAGGTCCCCCCGTGTGGTTCTGGGATTTTTGCTCACCGTTCTTGTGATCATTTTGACCCCACGGGGTGAGATCTTGCGTGGAGCCCCAGATCGAGGGAGATTATCAGTGGTCTTGTATGTCTTCCATTTCCTAATAATTGCTCCCACAGTTGATTTCTTCAAACCAAGCTGCTTACCTATTGCAGATTCAGTCTTCCCAGCCTGGTGCAGGTCTACAATTTTGTTTCTGGTGTCCTTTGACAGCTCTTTGGTCTTGGCCATAGTGGAGTTTGGAGTGTGACTGTTTGAGGTTGTGGACAGGTGTCTTTTATACTGATAACAAGTTCAAACAGGTGCCATTAATACAGGTAACGAGTGGAGGACAGAGGAGCCTCTTAAAGAAGAAGTTACAGGTCTGTGAGAGCCAGAAATCTTGCTTGTTTGTAGGTGACCAAATACTTATTTTCCACCATAATTTGCAAATAAATTCATAAAAAATCCTACAATGTGATTTTCTGGAGAGAAAAAATTTCTCAATTTGTCTGTCATAGTTGACGTGTACCTATGATGAAAATTACAGGCCTCTCTCATCTTTTTAAGTGGGAGAACTTGCACAATTGGTGGCTGACTAAATACTTTTTTTCCCCACTGTATGTAGGGGAGGTATTCAGGAAGGTGATGGAGTCCAGGTGAGTCTGTTGAGGCGCTGGTGTGCGTAACGATGGTGACAGGTGTGCGTAATAAAGAGCAGTCTGGTGACCTAGAGGCCAGAGGGGGAGTATACGTGACAGACGCGAACATAGGACAGTGTTATTTTTGCACTGTGTTTATTTTGTTGTGTTATTTTGAGGGTTTTATGTCGGGGGGGTACGTTGCTTATCTTCATTAACCATTTGATTGTTACACATTCTACTTCAACAGTATTTTGCTTAACCTTACGGTACATGCCTTTTCTTTTGTCACAAGATATGATCGGTGGTCTTATACAGGGTTTTCATCTCTAGTCCAGTTTTAATTTAGTAATCTCAACTTTTAATGACTAACAATTCAGATATTGGGGTGGGAGTTGGGGGGTCAGCTATTAGGTTTACAAGCTGGAATGTCAAGGCAATGAACAGCCCAGTTAAACAGGCTAGAGTATTTGCTCATCTTAAGAATTTTAAAACCGATTTAGCATTCTTACAAGAAACACGTCTGTGTACAGCAGATCATGGTAGACTCCGTAAAGCTTGGGTAGGACTGTCACGTCTACTCCCGCTCCCCCTGCTCCGGCGCTCGACGTCACAGGTCTACTAACCACCGGTCCTGGCAACCCATCTTTAGACACACCTACGTCTCATCATCAGTCACACCTGGACTTCATTATTCCCTTGATTACCTACCCTTTTATATAGTACTCTTTTGTTATCAGTCATCAGGTAGTATTGTTTGTTTCTACACTACCAGTCAAAAGTTTGGACACCTACTCATTCAAGGGTTTTTCTTTATTTTTACAATTTTTTTTACATTGTATAATAATAGTGAAGACATTAAAAGTATGAAATAACACATATGGAATCATGTAGTAACCAAAAAAGTGTTAAACAAATCAAAATATATATTATATTTGTGATTCTTCAAATAGCCACCCTTTGGCTTGATGACAGCTTTGCACACTCTTGGCATTCTCTCAACCAGCTTCATGAGATAGTCACCTGGAATGCATTTCAATTAACAGGTATGCCTTCTTAAAAGTTAATTTGTGGAATTTCTTTCCTTCTTAATGCTCCGCACCCTATTCAAAAGAGGATTGCGTGAAGAGGTCCAGACGGAGTTGGCATGCCGAGATGACAACCTATCCTAGCCCCATAGCACTCACCTCTGTCATCATGAAGTGCTTTGAGAGACTAGTCAAGGATCATATCACCTCTACCTTACCTGTCACCCTAGACCCACTTCAATTTGCTTACCGCCCCAATAGATCCACAGACGATGCAATCGCCATCACACTGCACACTGCCCTATCCCATCTGGACAAGAGGAATACCTATGTAAGAATGCTGTTCATTGACTATAGCTCAGCATTCAACACCATAGTATCCTCCAAGCTCATCATTAAGCTCGAGGCCCTGGGTCTGAACCCCACCCTGTGCATCTGGGTCTTGGACTTCCTGACGGACCGCCCACAGGTGGTGAAGGTAGGAAACAACATCTCCACTTTGCTGATCCTCAACACTTGGGCCCCACAAGGGTGCGTGCTCAGCCCCCTTCTGTAATCCCTGTTCACCCATGACTGTGTGGCGAAGCACGCCTCCAACTCAATCATCAAGTTTGCAGACGACACAACAGTAGTAGGCTTTATTACCAACAATGACGAGACAGCCTACAGGGAGGAGGTGAGGGCTCTGGGAGTGTGGTGCCAGGAAAATAGCCTCTCACTCATCGTCAACAAAACAAAGGAGATGATCATGGACTTCAGGAAACAGCAGAGGGTGCACCCCCCTATCCACATCGACGGGACCGCAGTGGAGAAGATGGCAAGCTTCAAGTTCCTTGGCGTACACATCACTGACAAACTGAAAGGGTCCACCCACGCAGACAGTGTGGTGAAGAAGGTGAAACAGAGCCTATTCAACCTCAGGAGGCTGAAGAAATTTGACTTGGCACCTAAAACCCTCACAAACTTTTACAGATGCACAATTGAGAGCATCCTGTCGGGCTGTATCACCACCTGGTACGGCAACTGCACCGCCCGCAATCGCAGGGCTCTCCAGAGGGTGGTGCGGTCTGCTGAATGCATTCCCGGGAGCAAACTACCCGCCCTCCAGGAAACCTACAGCACCCGATGTCACAGGAAGGCCAAAAAGATCATCAAGGACATCAACCACCCGAGCCACTGCCTGTTCACCCCACTATCATCCAGAAGGCAAGGTCAGTACAGGTGCATCAAAGCTCGGACCGAGAGAATGAAAAACAGCTTCTATCTCAAGGCCATCAGACTGTTAAATAGCCATCACTAGCACATTAGAGGCTGCTGCTGCCTGTTGAAATCACTGGCCACTTTAAGAAATGGAATCCTCTTGTCAGGAGCGACGTGTATGCGGTGAGTGAAGTCAAGCGCATGACACAGAGATACTAGCAGACTTACTTTACTAATAGTAAAGAACAAAACAAAACCTCCTAACCGGGAGGGAAAAAACAACATACACGAGATATGACAAAAGCGATGCCGATACCGCCTAGACACAAACAATAACACACAAATACCAAATACTAATTATAGGACCTACAATCAAACATAATAGACAACAGGTGTAACCACTCAAGACAAAACAAGACAAACACCGAAACATCGATCGGCAGTAGCTAGTACTCCGGGGACGACGAATGCCGAAGCCTGCCCGAGCAAGGAGGAGGAGCAGCCTCGGCAGAATCCGTGACAGTACCCCCCCCTTGACGCGCGGCCCCAGCCGTGCGCCGACCCCGGCCTCGGGGACGGCCAGGAGGACGCGGAGCAGGGCGAGTCGGATGACTCCGGTGGAACTCCGTCAAGAGGGAGGGATCTAGGATGTCCCTCCTAGGGACCCAGCACCGTTCCTCCGGACCGTACACCTCCCACTCCATGAGATACTGCAGACCCCCCATCCGACGTCTCGAATCCAAGATGGAACGGACTGAGTACGCCGGAGCCCCCTCGATGTCTAGTGGGGGCGGAGGAGCCTCTCGTATCTCATTCTCCTGGAGTGGACCAGCTACCACCGGCCTGAGGAGAGACACATGGAACGAGGGGTTAATGCGGTAATTTATGGGCAGTTGTAACCTATAACATACCTCGTTCAATCTCCTCAGGACTTTAAATGGCCCCACAAACCGCCGACCCAGCTTCCGGCAGGGCAGGCGAAGGGGCAGGTTTCGAGTCGAGAGCCAGACCCGATCTCCAGGTGCATAAACTGGACCCTCACTGCGGTGGCAAACGGCGCTCGCCTTATGCCTACTGATAGCCTGCTGCAGATGGACATGCGCAGCGTTCCATGTCTCCTCCGAGCGCCGAAACCACTCATCCACCGCAGGAGCCTCGATCTGGCTCTGATGCCAGGGTGCCAGGACCGGCTGATACCCCAACACACACTGAAAAGGAGTAAGATTAGTGGAGGAGTGGCGAAGTGAGTTTTGGGCTATATCTGCCCAGGGGATATACCCCGACCACTCCTCCTGCCGGTCCTGGCAATAGGACCTCAGAATCCTGGTTTACTCTCTCCACCTGCCCATTACTCTCAGGGTGAAAGCCCGAGGTAAGGCTAATCGAGACCCCCAAACGTTCCATAAATGCCCTCCAGATTCTAGAGGTGAACTGGGGACCCCGATCAGACACAATATCCTCAGGCACCCCGTAGTGCCGGAAGACGTGTGTAAACAGGGCCTCAGCAGTTTGTAGGGCAGTAGGGAGACCTGGAATTGGAATGAGACGGCAGGCCTTAGAAAACCGATCCACAATGACCAAGATCGTGTTATTCCCCTGGGAGGGGGGAAGGTCCGTGACAAAGTCCACCGATAGGTGAGACCACGGCCGTTGTGGAACGGGTAGAGGTTGTAACTTCCCTCTGGGCAGGTGTCTAGGCGCCTTACACTGAGCGCACACCGAACAGGAAGAAACGTAAACCCTCACGTCCTTTGCCAAGGTGGGCCACCAGTACTTCCCGCTAAGGCAGTGCACCGTTCGACCTATACCCGGATGACCAGAGGAGGGTGACGTGTGAGCCCAATATGATCACGGATCTCGAGCGGCACGTACTTCCGCCCCTCTGGACACTCAGGAGGAGTAGGGTCGGTACGTAACGCCCGCTCGATCTCCGCATCGACCTCCCACACCACCGGTGCCACTAGACAAGACTCCGGAAGTATGGGAGTGGGCTCAATGGACCTCTCCTCTGTGTCATATCGCCGGGACAGGGCATCTGCATTCACGTTTTGTGACCCTGGTATATACGTGAGCTTAAATACAAACCAGGCAAGAAACATGGCCCACCTAGCCTGACGAGGGTTCAGTCTCCTCGCTGCCCGGATGTACTCCAGGTTAAAATGGTCAGTCAGAATGAGAAAAGGGTGTTTAGCCCCCTCAAGCCAATGCCTCCACACCTTCAGAGCTTGAACCACCGCTAGCAGCTCCCTGTCCCCCACGTCATAATTGCGTTCCGCCGGACTGAGCTTCTTAGAATAAAAGGCACAGGGACGGAGTTTAGGAGGCGTGCCCGAGCGTTGAGACAGTACAGCACCAATCCCCGCCTCGGACGCATCCACCTCCACTTGGAACGCCAAAGAGGGGTCCGGATGTGCCAGCACCGGAACCGAGATAAACAGGTCCTTCAGATGTCTAAACGCCCTGTCCGCCTCAGCCGACCACTGCAAACGCACCGGGCCCCCCTTTAGCAGGGAGGTGATGGGAGCTGCTACCTGTCCAAAATCCCGGATAAACCTCCGGTAGTAATTGGCAAAACCCAAAAACCGCTGCACCTCCTTAACCGTGGTGGGAGTCTGCCAATTACGCACGGCTGAAACGCGGTCAATCTCCATCTCCACCCCTGACGCGGACAACCGATGTCCCAGGAAGGAGATGGACTCCTGGAAAAACAGGCATTTCTCCGCCTTCACATACAAGTCATGCTCCAACAGCATACCCAACACCCGACGCACCAGGGACAAATGCTCGGCTCGTGTAGCGGAGTATATTAGAATGTCATCAATATACACCACTACACCCTGTCCATGCAAATCCCGGAAAATCTCATCCACAAATGATTGGAAGACTGAAGGAGCATTCATTAACCCGTATGGCATGACGAGATACTCATAGTGACCCGAGGTGGTACTAAATGCTGTTTTCCATTCATCTCCCTCCCTAATGCGCACCAGGTTGTAAGCACTCCTGAGATCCAATTTTGTGAAGAATCGCGCCCTGTGTAATGACTCCGTCATTCTCGCAATCAGAGGGAGAGGATAACTGTATTTAATGATAATCTGATTGAGACCACGGTAATCAATACACGGGCGCAAACCCCCATCCTTCTTCTTCACAAAAAAGAAACTCGAGGACGCAGGAGAAGTGGATGGCCGTATGTATCCCTGTCCCAGAGATTCGGTGACATATGTCTCCATAGCCGCCGTCTCCTCCTGAGACAGAGGATACACATGACTACGCGGAAGTGCAGCGCCAGCCTGGAGGTCTATCGCACAATCCCCCTGTCTATGAGGTGGTAATTGAGTCGCCCTCTTCTTACTGAAGACGAGTGCCAAATCTGTATACTCAGGAGGAATGGTTCGGACTTTCCACTGTCGTTGCCCCTACGGAAACACCTATACACCGCCCGACACACTGATCAGACCATTCCATGAGAGCCCTCTGTTGCCATGAAATGTTGGGGTCATGAGATATTAACCAGGGAAGCCCCAACACCACGGGAAACGCAGGAGAGTCAATCAAATACAACTGTATAATCTCCTCATGACCCCCCTGCGTCTTCATCTTAAGTGGCGCTGTGACCTCCCTAATCAATCCCGACCCCAAAGGGCGGCTGTCTAGGGCATGGATAGGGAAGGGCACATCAACTGGTATGAGGGGAATCCCTAACTTATACGAGAAACTGCGATCAATAAAATTCCCAGCTGCGCCTGAATCGACTAGCGCCTTATGCTGGGAGTGAGAAGAAACCTCGGGAAACACAACTTGGATACACATGTGGACAACAGAGAGCTCTGGGTGAGTTGGGCGCTTACTCACCTGGAATGACTCATCAGTGCGTGGCCTGCTGCCTCAATCCCTAGGAGACCCTCCCCAACACCGAACCGCAGTGTGTCCTCTGTGGCCACAGTTGGTGCAGGGGACGGCCCCTCTCCTGGTCTCTCTCTTCTTCTCTCTAGCACCAGCACCCCCGAGCTCCATAGGGCTCGGCTCGGAGGTGCTGGGGGATGGAATGGACGGCCCCAGCTCCGGACGTCCGGGGGTAGCCAACAGGGTATCCAGACGAATCGACATGTCCACCAGCTGATCGAAACTTAGGTTGGTGTCCCTGCAGGCCAACTCTCAGCAAACGTCCTCCCGTAGGCTGCACCTATAGTGGTCGATGAGGGCCCTCTCATTCCATATCGCATTGGCAGCCAGAATCCGGAAATCCAGTGCGAATTCCTGCGCGCTCCTCTTCCCCTGTCTGAGGTGGAACAGACAATCCCCCGCCGCTTTCCCCTCTGGGGGATGATAGAAAACCGCCCTGAAGCGGCGGGAGAACTCCGCATAACTGACTGTAGCGGCGTCTATTCCCCTCCACTCGGCGTTGGCCCACTCCAGTGCCTTGCCGGACAGACAGGAGATGAGGGCGGAAACGCTCTCGTATCCCGAGGGCGCCGGGTGAATGGTTGCCAGGTAGAGTTCTACCTGGAGCAGGAAACCCTGACACCCGGCCGCGGTGCCATCATAAACACTCGGGAGCGAGAGCCAAATCCCACTTGACTCCGGAGATGGAACGATGGGTATGGCTGAGGGTGGTGGTATTGTTGGAGGAGGTGTGGGCAAACCTCCTCTCTCCCATCGGCTCAAGGTGTTCATCACATCTTGCATGGCGGTGCCCAGTTTCTGGATCATGGTGTCTTGGTGGATTACGTGCTCCTCCAGTGATCCCGTTGGCACCGCTGATCCTGCTGACTCCATGGTGAGGTGTGTTATTCTGTCAGGAGCGACGTGTATGCGGTGAGTGAAGTCAAGCGCAGGACACAGAGATACTAGCAGACGTACTTTACTAATAGTAAAGAACAAAACAAAACCTCTGAACCGGGAGGGAAAAAACAACATACACGAGATATGACAAAAGCGATGCTGATACCGCCTAGACACAAACAATAACACACAATAACCAAACGTGAGACAAGGGTAATTATAGGACCTACAATCAAACATAATAGACAACCGGTGTAACCACTCAAGACAAAACAAGACAAACACCGAAACATCGATCGGCAGTAGCTAGTACTCCGGGGACGACGAACGCCGAAGCCTGCCCGAGCAAGGAGGAGGAGCAGCCTCGGCAGAATCCGTGACACCTCTACAATATACTGTATAATATTCTATAATATTCTACTGTATCTTAGTCCATGCAGCTTTGTCATTGCTTATCCATATATCTAAATATTCTTAAATTACATTCCTTACTTAGATTTGTTTGCATTGGGTATATGGTGTGAAATTGTTAGATATTACTTGTTAGATATTACTGCACTGTCGGAGCTAGAAGCACAAGCATTTTGCTACACCCGCAATAACATCTGCTAAACACTTGTATGTGACAAATAACATTTAATTTAATTTGATCTTTGGATGACTTAATCGCGAAGGCCAGCCATCTGGATAACCTTCTTCGGGAGCGTCGGTACCCCATCACCTCTCTCCCTCCTCCATTCTGAGTCAGAGCCTGAAGCCATGGAGGTGGGGGCCACACGTCTCTCCGCGGCTGAGCAACGCCGTCGTGGACAGCTGGGGCTCTGTCCTTATTGCGGACAGGAGGGGCACCAGCTTCAATGGTGTCCGGTACATTCTAACCGGGGGTCCACGAGAGCAGAGGGACAGCCACATGATCATCCGTCTCCTGGGTTAGGCATCAGTATTCCATCATCACTTTCCGCCAAACCTTTCCTAGTATTGATTTAACTGGCTGGCTGTCCATCGTGTTTTGTTTCTACAGCTCTAGTGGACTCCGGTGCCGCAGGGAATTTTATTGACCAGGCCCTTGCCTCCTTCCTTAACATCACCTCATGCCCGCTCTACTCTCCTTGTCCGGTTCAAGCACTGGATAGTCAACCACTGGGATCCGGGACAGTCACACACATCACAACACCACTCACCCTCACCGTGGAATCCATACATCAAGAAAGCCTTCCCTTCCTCATCATCAGTGCACCCGTACACAAGATCATCCTCGGCCTCCCATGGCTTCAACGTCATACCCCCACCATCTCATGGCTGAGGATGAAAATCACTGACTGGGTACCCGAATGCCAGGAGACCTGCTTACCCTTTCCCTGTGGTTCCACGTCGGTTGAGAGTCCTGTGGTTGCCCTTCAGCCCAACATCCCGGAGGTATACCAAGATCTTCTGGAGTTTTTTTCCAAGACCGCGCCACCTGTCTCCCTCCTAATCGCCCCTGGGACTGTGCCATATACTTGCTTGCAGGCTCTGCGCCTTCGCGTGGTTGCATCTACCCTCTGTTGGTGGCCGAAACCAAGGCTATGGAAGAGTACATTCAGGAGGTTCTCCAGCAGGGTTTCATTCGCACATCCACCTCCCCTGCGTCGGCAGGCTTCTTCTTCGTGGCCAAGAAGGACTGAGGATTACCCACGTGCATCAATTACAGAAATCTGAATTCCATCTCCACAAAGTACCGCTACCCTCTCCCGTTGGTGCCAGCCACGATTGAACAACTCTGCAGGGCCTGGTTTTTCACCAAGTTGGACCTGCGGAGTGCCTACAATTTGATCCGCATCCAGGAGGGGGAATTCAAGACATTCATCAACGAGGTGTTCCGGGACATGCTTGGACGCCAGGTGGTCGTGTATATCGATGACATCCTGGTCTACTCGGCTACCTTGGAGGACCATATCGCTCACGTCCGAGTAGTCCTGGAATGCCTCCTGGCGAACAGCCTTTACGTCAAGGCAGAGAAGTGCCAATTCCATCAGGAGGTCTCCTTTTTGGGTTACCAGATCGGCCCACAAGGAGTCATGATGGATGAGAGGAAGGTGGATGCTGTCAGGTCATGGCAAATCCCATCCACCATAAAAGGGTTACAATGGTTTTTGGGATTTGCCAACTTCTACTGTTGATTCATTAAGAACTTTAGCTTGATCACCTCTCCTCTCACTTCTCTTCTCAAGAGTGGTCCCCTGAAATTGGGATGGAATTCTGCAGCTGATGAAGCATTCCACCTGCTGAAGGGTCGTTTCACCTCCGCCCGTTGCTTACATTAGTGCCCTCAAAGCTCATCACTAAGCTAAGGATCCTGGGACTAAACACCTCCCTCTGCAACTGGTTCCTGGACTTCCTGACGGGCCGCCCCCAGGTGGTAAGGGTAGGTATCAACACATCTGCCACGCTGATCCTCAACACGGGGGGCCCTCAGGGGTGCATGCTCAGTCCCCTCCTGTACTCCCTGTTCACCCATGACTGTATGGCCAGGCACGACTCCAACACCATCATTAAGTTTGCCTACAACACAACAGTGGTAGACATGATCACTGACAACGATGAGACAGCCTATAGGGAGGTCAGAGACCTGGCCGTGTGGTGCCAGGATAACAACCTCTCCTTCAACGTGACCAAGACAAAGGAGATGATTGTGGACTACAGGAAAAAAAAGAGGACTGAGCACGCCCCCATTCTCATCGACAGGGCTGTAGTGGAACAGGTTGAGAGCTTCAAGTTCCTTGGTGTCCACATCACCAACAAACTATCATGGTTCAAACACACCAAGACAGTCGTGAAGAGGGCACGACAAAGCCTATTCCCCCTTAGGAGACTGAAAAGATTTGGCATGGGTCCTCAGATCCTCAAAAAGCTCTACAGCTGCACCATCGAGAGCATCCTGACTGGTTGCATCACCGCCTGGTATGGCAATTGCTCGGCCACAAGGCACTACAGAGGGTAGTGCGTACAGCCCAGTACATCACTGGGGCCAAGCTTCCTTCCATCCAGGACCTCTATACCAGGCGGTGTCAGAGGAAGGCCCTCAAAATTGTCAAAGACTCCAGCCACCCTAGTCATAGACTGTTCTCTCTGCTATCGCATGGCAAGCGGTACCGGAGTGCCAAGTCTAGGTCCAAAAGGCTTCTCAACAGCTTCTACCCCAAGCCATAAGACTCCTGAACAGCTAATCATGGCTACCCGGACTATTTGCACCCCCACCCCATCTTTTTACGCTGCTGTTACTCTGTTCATTATTTATGCATAGTCACTTTAACTCTACCCACATTTACATATTACCTCAACTACCTCAACTAGCCGGTGCCCCCGCACATTGACTCTGCACCGGTACCCCCTTGTATATAGCCTTCCTACTGTTATTCTCAACACTTTTTTGTTGTTGTTTTATTTTACTTTTTTATTAAGAAATAAATGCATTGTTGGTTAAGGGCTGTAAGTAAGCATTTCACTGTAATGTCTACACCTGTTGTATTCGGCGCATGTGGCAAATAAAATTTGATTTGATTAAATCCTACGCTGCCCTTCGTGGTGGAGGTGGACTCTTCAGAAGTAGGTGTGGAGGCTGTCCTGTCCCAACGTCAAGGTAATCCACAGAAATTGTATCCATGTGCATATTACTCAAAAAAGCTGTCTCCTGCAGAGAGGAGCTCCAGGCGTTGAAGTTGGCATTAGAAGAGTGGAGACACTGGCTGGAGGGTGCCCAGGACCCATTTCTTGTCCTCACCGATCATCGGAACCTGGAGTACATACGGACAGCGAGGTGACTGAATCCGCACCAAGCCAGGTGGGCCCTTTTCTTAACCAGATTCGATTTCTCACTGACATATCTCCCAGGTTTAAAAAAACTTCAAAGCCGATGCCCTGTCCCGTCTCTATGATTCTGGAGAGGTTCCTGTCTTGAGTGCACCCATAATCCCGCCATCTCGAGTCGTAGCCCCCGTGCTCTGGGACGTAGATGTGAACCCCCACCTGTCCTCCTGAGCGCACCTACGTTCCCACTAGGTAAGGGATTGGCTATTGACCTGGGCGCACACAGCTGTCGTTGCTGGACATCCAGGTTTCACCCGCACCATTCAGTCCATCTTTGGAAAGTACTGGTGGCCCACCTTGGTGCAGGATGTCACTCATTATGTCAACTCCTGTTCCGTATGTGTCAATCCAAATCACCCCGGAACGCTCCAGGAGGGAAACTCCTCAGTGTCCCTGGTCTCATCTGTCCATTGACTTTGTCACTGATCTCCCCTCTAAATCATGCCGTTTCATCCCTCTCTCTGGTCTCCCTACCGCTCTCCAGGTCTTCCGGCACTATGGCCTTCCGGAGGATATCGTGGCACCCAATTCACATCACGTGTATGGAAGGCTTTCATGGAGAAGCTGGGCTCCCTTCCGTGTACTGGCCTAAGTCTAACGAGCAGGTGGCAAGGATGAACCAGGAGCTGGGGAGGTTCCTGAGGAGCCACTGCCAGGACAGGCAGGGGGAGCGGGCCCGATTCCTTCATTGTGACACTCCTCCACTGGGTTGACTCCCTTCCAGTGTATTCTGGGTTATCAGCCAGCCACGGCTCCATGGACTCCGTGCCAGACCGAAGCTCCTGCAATGGACGAGTGGTTCAGGTGCGCATAAGAGGTATGGAATGATTCCCACGTGAGACTCCAGTGCAACGTCCGCTGTCAGAAAGAGCAGGCGGATCACCACCACAGTGAGGCTCCTGTGTTCCATCCTGGTGATCGCGTCTGGCTCTTCACCAGGAACCTACCGCTCAGCCTGTCCCATAAGAAGCTGAGTCCCTGGTTTGTGGGGCCGTTCAAGGTCCTCCAGCGGGTCAACGAGGTTACTTACATATTACAACTCCCCACTAACTACCGGATCTCACCATCTTTTCATGTTTCCCTCCCCAGGCCGGTGGTTCCTGGTCCCCTTGCTGATGCCGTCCCCACGACTCCCCTCCGCCTCCCTTGGACACCGCCTATGCCGTCAGATCACTCCTGGACTCCAGAGGTTGTGGGGGTCAGCTCCAGTACCTGGTGGACTGGGAGGGGTACAGTCCAGAGGAGTGGTGTTGGGTTCCGGTGGATGACATTCTAGATCAAATCAAATCAAAACAAATCAAATTTTATTGGTCACATGCGCCGAATACAACAGGTGCAGACATTACAGTGAAATGCTTACTTACAGCCCTTAACCAACAGTGCATTTATTTTAAACAAAAAAGTAAGAATAAAACAACAACAAAAAGTGTTGAGAAAAAAAAGAGCAGAAGTAAAAATAAAGTGACAGTAGGGAGGCTATATATACAATAGAATAAAGTGACAGTAGGGAGGCTATATATACAGGGGGGGTACCGTTGCATAGTCAATGTGCGGGGCACCGGCTAGTTGAGGTAGTTGAGGTAATATGTACATGTGGGTAGAGTTAAAGTGACTATGCATAAATACTTAACACAGTAGCAGCAGCGTAAAAAGTATGGGGTGGGGGGGGCAGTGCAAATAGTCCGGGTAGCCATGATTAGCTGTTCAGGAGTCTTATGGCTTGGGGGGTAGAAGCTGTTGAGAAGTCTTTTGGACCTAGACTTGGCACTCCGGTACCGCTTGCCGTGCGGTAGCAGAGAGAACAGTCTATGACTAGGGTGACTGGAGTCTTTGACAATTTTGAGGGCCTTCCTCTGACACCGCCTGGTATAGAGGTCCTGGATGGCAGGGAGCTTTGCCCCTGTGATGTACTGGGCCGTCGCACTTACCCTCTGTAGTGCCTTGCGGTCAGAGGCCAAGCAGTTGCCATACCAGGCGGTGATGCAACCAGTCAGGATGCTCTCGATGGTGCAGCTGTAGAATTTTTTGAGGATCTGAGGACCCATGCCAAATCTTTTTAGTCTCCTGAGGGGGAATAGGCTTTGTCGTGCCCTCTTCACGACTGTCTTGGTGTGTTTGGACCATGATAGTTCGTTGGTGATGTGGACACCAAGGAACTTGAAGCTCTCAACCTGTTCCACTACAGCCCCATCGATGAGAATGGGGGCGTGCTCAGTCCTCTTTTTTTTCCTGTAGTCCACAATCATCTCCTTTGTCTTGGTCACGTTGAGGGAGAGGTTGTTGTCCTGGCACCACACGGCCAGATCTCTGACCTCCTCCCTATAGGCTGTCTCATCGTTGTCGGTGATCAGGCCTACCACTGTTGTGTCGTCGGCAAACTTAATGATGGTGTTGGAGTCGTGCCTGGCCATGCAGTCATGGGTGAACAGAGAGTACAGGAGGGGACTGAGCACGCACCCCTGAGGGGCCCCCGTGTTGAGGATCAGTGTGGCAGATGTGTTGTTACCTACCCTTACCACCTGGGGGCGGCCCGTCAGGAAGTCCAGGATCCAGTTGCAGAGGGAGGTGTTTAGTCCCAGGATCCTTAGCTTAGTGATGAGCTTTGAGGGCACTATGGTGTTGAATGCTGAGCTGTAGTCAATGAATAGCATTCTCACGTAGGTGTTCCTCTTGTCCAGGTGGGAAAGGGCAGTGTGGAGTGCGATAGAGATTGCATCATCTGTGGATCTGTTGGGGCGGTATGCAAATTGGAGTGTGTCTAGGGTTTCTGGGATTATGCTGTTGATGTGAGCCATGACCAGTCTTTCAAAGCACTTCATGGCTACAGACGTCAGTGCCACGGGTCGGTAGTCATTTAGGCAGGTTATCTTAGAGTTCTTGGGCACGGGGACTATGGTGGTCTGCTTGAAACATGTTGGTATTACAGACTCAGTCAGGGACATGTTGAAAATGTCAGTGAAGACACTTGCCAGTTGGTCAGCACATGCTCGGAGTACACGTCCTGGTAATCCGTCTGGCCCTGCGGCCTTGTGAATGTTGACCTGCTTAAAAGTCTTACTCACATCGGCTACGGAGAGCGTGATCACATAGTCGTCCGGAACAGCTGGTGCTCTCATGCATGCTTCAGTGTTGCTTGCCTCGAAGCAAACATCATCTGAGATTTCCACCTTCGTCGTCCGGACCGGCCCGCTCCTCACTCTTTGGGCCGTCTTCCTGCTTGTAAATGTTTACGCTCCCAATTGGGATGATGTTGATTTTATTAACAAACTATTTTTTTTTGCTGCCCAATCTCAACTCACACTATACAAATTATGGAGGCGACTTGAATTGTGTGATCCATCCATTCTTGGACCGTTCAAATCCTAGATCATTATCTCCCTCAAATGTCCAGAGCTTTGTCTGCATTCATGAGCCAGGCACGATGTGTAGATCCATGGAGATTATATTTTCACATGTGCACCACTTTTTCGTAGATAAAGCCATTCTCCCCTCTATTCAGAAAGTAGAATAATCTGCCATTGTTGTTAGTGACCATGCTCCTCTGTCGCTCGACCTCTTCTCATTGAACTATACAGATCGCCCCCCATAGAGACTTAACTCATCTTTACTTTCAAACAATTCATTCTGCACCGTTCTATCGAATGCAAATGATGTCTTTATTGAGACAAATAAAAAATATTAGATCTCTCCATAAACACTTAGTTGTACTTAAAGGCAAAATAATGTCCTATTCCTCTCTTCTAAATAAACAACGGAAAATACAAAAAACAACAGCTGATCGACGGCATTCTGGAATTAGACCAACGATACTTCGCCTCTTCATCACCAGAACTTTACAAAGAAAGGCTGTCTTCAAACTCAGTACAATTTACTATCTACAGGTAAGGCTGAGCAGCAGCTACTCCGCACACGCAGTTTTGTTTACGAGCATGTAGAAAAGGCTGGTCGACTTCTAGATCATCAACTCAACTGCCTAACAGCTAATCCCTCAAATTCACAACACCCGGGGTGTTTTAACAGTTAGTCCCACTGAAATCAATAATACTTTCAAAACATTTTATTCATATCTTTACACATCAGAATCACCTGAAGACAACTAAATTAAGACTATTTTGAAACTTCTACCATTAGTACAGAGAAGAGAGAGGAAATTGATCAACCTTTGCAGTTAGAGGAGATTATTAATTAAATTACAGCAATGAAAAGTGGCCCAGATGGCTACCCAATCGAATTCTACAATACGTTTTCTGCCAAACTGGCACCCCTCCTGCTTGCAATGTTTGAAAACGACCTGGACCAGGGTGTTTTACCCTAAACTCTGACAGAGGCGTCGATCACACATTTGTTAAAACCCGGCAAAGATGCATCTGAGTGTGGCTCGTACAGACCAATCTCACTTTTAAATGCAGATGTAAAAGTATTAGCAAAATTGCTTGCCTCTTCAATAGAATCCACTGTTAAAGACATATCAACGGATCAGACAGGGTTTATTTATTTATAAAGGGTCTCCACTCCTTTTCTAACATTCGACATCTGCTTAATGTCATACACTCTCCTGCACCTTCGGACGTTCCTGAAGTAATTTTATCTTTAGATGCGGAGAAGGCATTTTACAGGGTAGAATGGGAATACTTATTCTCTGTACTGGGAAAATGTGGCTTTGGTGCAAACTTCATTTCCTGTGTTCACCTGTTGTACTCATCACCCAAGGCATCAGTAATTACAAACAAACTTCGTTCACAGTATTTCCCATTATCAAGGGCCACATGCCAAGGATGTCCAATGTCCCCTTTGTTATTTGCCCTGGCGATAGAACCCCTTTCTGTTGTGCTAAAGGCCACACCCTCAATACATGGTAACATTTCCTTGGATACATACATGGTAACATTTCCTTGGATGCAGATGATATATCTCAGACCCTGAAGTGTGTGTCCCTGATATAGTGGACCTACTGCATAGGTTTGGTGTGTTTTCGGGTTATAAATTGAATTGCTTTCCTATTAATGAATTAGCATTACAATTTCCACAGGATACTTTTCCATTTCGTATGTCCAAGTCTGGCTTTTAATATTTAGGGATCAATATCACCCATACCTTGTCTTCCCTCCATGATGAGAACTTTATTCCCCTGATTATTCTCAATTTCACTGTAGCTGGTAAAGTGAATTGTATCAAGTTGAATGTATTGCCCAGATTTCTGTATTTGTTCCAATGTCTCCCTCTTTTTCTACCAAAGTATATTTTCACTTTAGTGGATAAGCTTATTTTTTTATGGGGCGGTGGGAGTCCAAGAATACATAAAGCATTCCTCCAGAGAGATAGAACACATGGAGGACTAGCCCTTCCTAACTTCCTAACTATGTATTATTACTGGGCAGTGAATATACAAAATATTGTTTACTGGCTTCACACCCCAGAAACTGACTGGTGTCAAACAGAAGCCAACTCCTGTTTCTCTTCCTCTTTGTCAGCTTTAGTCACCTCCAATCTTCCTCTTTCAGCTTCGTGCTACACATCCAATTGTTGTCAATACTCTTAAAAGTTGGACTCAATTCCATCAACATTTTAAATTCTGTGATTTCTCTATTCAAGGTCCTATATGTAATAATCACCTCTTCCTTCCAGGCAAACTGGATTCAGCTTTTAGGCTGTGGCAGAGGAAGGGCCTTACTAAGTTTAATGACCTTTATATTGATGGCACCTTTGCCAATTTCAATGATCTCGCTATCAAATGTAATCTACCACATTCAAATGTATTTAGGTATTTCCAAATCCACCAGTTTAGTCACACTCAAAGCCCAACCTTTCCAATTCTATCGCCCGGATTGGGTTTGAATGCCCTTTTCAAAACACCTTTTCAACTAAAGGGACTCATATCCCGTGTGAAAAGCTGTCATCAAGGCAAAGGGTGGCTATTTGAAGAATATAAAATATATTTAGATTTGTTTAACACTTTTTTGGTTACTACATGATTCCATATGTGTTATGTCATAGTTTTGATGTCTTCGTTATTATTCTACAATGTAAGAAATAGTAAAAATAAAGAAAAACCCATGAATGAGTAGGTGTGTCCAAACGTTTGACTGGTACTGTATGCATATACTGTATTCTATTCCACTGTATTTTAGTCAATGCCACTCCGACATTGCTCGTCCTAATATTTATATATTTCTTAATTCCATGCTTTTACTTTTAGATTTGTGTGTATTGTTGTGAATTGTTAGATCCTACTGCACTGTTGGAGCTAGGAACACAAGTATTTCGCTACACCCGCAATAACATCTGCTAAATATGTGTATGTGACCAATAACATTTGATTTGATTTGGACGCTCCTCTTGTGCCCGGCTCAGCCTTATAAAGTTTAAGGTACTTCACCGTATCCATTTCAGGAAGGCCAGATTGTCCAAGTTCTACCCACATGTTGATGGTACATGTGACAGGTGTAAAAGCTCCTTGGGGGTCTTGACTCACATGTTCTGGTCCTGACCCCGTCTGGCAGACTATTGGTCCACTATATTTAAAACCCTTTCTGAAGCATTTGATATAAAGTTGCAGCCTAGTACAAAAATGGCTATTTTTGGAGTACCAAACAACAATCCTTCCCTGACCAATAGACCGCTAGATGCCATTGCCTTTGCCTCCCTGATGGCCCGCAGAAGGATTTTATTGGATTGGAAATCTATCAATCCTCCTTTAGCCTCTCTTTGGCTCAAAGATCTGATGCTGTTCCTAAAATTTGAAAAAATTAAGTATACCATTCGAGGGTCAACCAACTCATTTTATTCCACCTGGGACCCGATGATATACTATTTGTAACCGCTCCAAATCCAGGGCTAAAAAACAAAGGCATCATTGTACACTGATGATTGATGTTTTCTTTAAAATCCACAATTTGGATCCCTCCATAGCCTCATGGAGGATCAAGATATTTTTTCTAACCTCTCTGGATTACAACCAAATTATGATAAGTGTACTATATTACGTATTGGATCACAAAAAAATTTAACTTTTACACTACCGTGTAGTTTACCAAAAAATTGTCTGACGGTGAAGTGGACATACTCCGTATTCATATCCCGAAATAAATAAATAATCTCACGACAATTCATTTTAATAGAAAGGTAGAAAAAATAGATAAGATCTTGCTACCATGGAAAGGAAAATACCTGTCTATTTGTGGAAAAATCACCCTGATCAACGCTTTAGTCATATCCAAGTTTATCTATTTGCTTATGGCCCTGCCTACACCTAACGACTTGTTTTTTAAAGGATATCCCTATTTTTCTTCCACGTCGTGGAAGCTTGGCGTATTACAACAACAGCTATTTTCAAACAACTCTTCCCCTTTCCCGCCCCCGACCCCTTTCTCAACAAGGCTGGAGTCACTCGTCCTTTGCATGCTCTCTCCCTTTCATTCTAAAGTATGTGGATTTGTTTACATAGGCATAGCTAGCTAGCTAGCAAACTAGCCAGCCATTTCATACAGCTACAGCAGCAGTCTACTAGCTAACCACTGGACACACAGAATGTCGAGTGATGAGGCGAATTATAACGTTAAACTCCCAAAAGTATTTGTATTGTAATACCATATGGCAACATTGTGCAATTTGTCAAGTTTCCGTGATGTGTTGTCAGTTCCCTTGCTAGCCTTACTAACGTTTGCTAAACCAAAGCTAGTTTGACACAATTGCAGCTACAGCTACCTGCAATAGATTCAACCTTGTGAAATTGTTTTGTAATAGCCAATGTATGTAATAAAGTATTTCACATAGCAGGACATCTAACATCTAGCTAACGTCATTCATTGTATGCGCAGGTTGCATTGGACAATGTTGATGATGACAGTCCGACTAGCATGGCTAGAGGGAGAGCCAGGGGCAGAGGACGGACAGGCAGAGGCAGGCAGCAGAGAGATAAAAATTAGGATGAGGAGAGGCTTTTTGCTCTCCGATGTGATAGAATGGCTGCCACACAGGTTTGTATTATGTTGAAAATGCCTATAGATTTAACAAAAATAAAGTATTTTCTCTTGAATAGTTAATGTATGAACATAATAATTGGTGGTTGAATACATTTTGGTTTTTGGTATTTCTCCACACATACTACTTCCAATAGAAACATGATCTAGTTTCATCAATTTGCAATAGAAAGTAGTGTTTGAATTGGCTTTGAATGAATCATAGACCTTGACCATACAGAAAAACCTTTAGTTGGGTGTGGAGAGAAATATCACATTCAGCCTTACTGATAATAGGTGATGTGTGCATCTGTTCATTCAGGAATTCCTCATCAGGGATCTGGATGATGCAGACAACAGGGAGGTGGTGAGGCTGATGTTTCAGCGAGAGCCAGGGTTGGTTTTTGATGTCTTAGAGATTTACTGGCGGTGGAATGGTGCACCTTGGTACACCTGTGGCAACTGCAGGGAGATGCCCACAGACAGCGAGAGGAAGTGTTGCAGTCAGGGACCAGACCTCTGTGTAAGCCAGCTGCCACATTTCATGATGACACACTAGTGTTATGCCCAAAGAGTGTCCGTTGCCATACACTTATTGGCATGACATTAGTATGGCATCGTGTCAGTTGCTAGTAAACAGAACACAACCTCTCCCTCAGTTTGCATTCTCCACACACAAACACCTGCCAGGTGCATCTTCAGGACATCAAAATCCTTCTTACTGGGCACACCATGTCATATCAAAGATTCTAAAGGTTGTTAGTTTAACACAAAAGTGTCATCACTGCACTTTCTCCCAGCACAACAAAGTTGAAATGGGAAAATGTCAAATTTTATTCATACTTCTGAAAGTGTGCTTGAATAAATACACATTTTACATTAATACATTTTTTTCTGGATATATAAGGTTTCAAAGGCACAATTTACACATTTTAGACAACGTTTGTCTTTATTGAAAATTGGTTACCATTGACGTAACTCTACAGTTTAAATGTCACCCTTAAAACAGTTAACACCAATGACTTGTGCCAGGTATATGCAGAGGAATGAGAACTTACTCCAAGCCTTGCTATACATGGGATGTCCAGTGAAATAAGACAGAGGCGTGAAATTATTAGGTTATGGTACCGATATTCCAGAGGAGTGTTCAACTGAGATATAAAACACATACTGTAACTACCCCTGGACAAATTAACTCAATTACATATTTAAAGTGGTAATGAGCGAGTCGTCCATGACCCCAGGCTTCCCCCCCGTTTCTTGTGTTGTTTATATATGCAATCTATGGTTGTGAGAGAGTGGGAGAGTGTGGGCATAAGGGAGCACGCATGAGCGTGCGTGAGAGAGCTAGAATGTAAACAGCAGAGTAGTCAGCTGCTAGCTAGTTGTAGATAAACAGTTGTGGTATCAGGAACAACCTTTTTTTCGAAATATTCTACTGAACAAGCATCATCATCATTAGTATTGGATCTGGATCAACTTGACCCGAAAAGAGATGTGAGAAAAAGAGGTAAGTGTTGGGTTTCGTTACAAATGAAATAACAAAAGAGGTGCGTCCAGGGGTTCGCAGACGACTCGCTAATTCCAGCTTTAAGGAATTCAGAAGCAATGTGAACATAATCAAATGTAAGTTAACCCTTAGCTACCAAGAAACATTTATCAAAAACACCTATGATCCAGAACCTTGTGTCACTTGTCACCTAACAAGAAATAAAAGATGTGTGTCAGCCCAGACATACTATAAACCCCTAGAGGCAGATAGACCCCATGAACACAGGGATGGGAGGATTAGAGGAGGGTAAAGAGGCCAACAATATATTTTAATAGAGCTATGGCTGACAGGTGGATCAATGGATCTAGCTGTGTAAAGACCTCTATAGATTTAATCTGAACAAACTGTTTAAAGGCCCACTGTCATCACATGATCCCTCATTCAAATAACCTCACATGTACACCACCAATCACAATCTAAATCAAGATAAGGTTCAGGTGTGAAGCAAGGGGTTTGTGGAGGGGGATGGTCTGCTCTGTGTTGTTTCAATAGGCTAGAATCACGTTGTCACTCTTTGTCTTCTAAACCAATGATTCGTTGGCAAGTTGGGATGTGTGATGTCACTTTTTGTGAAGACCCTTTTAGGAGGAGCTGCTTGGCAAATTGATTGGGATGATCACGTGATGACGGTATGCCTTTAATTAAGTAATGTACTCTCAAAAGTAAAGCCATGTTTACAGAGCAAAGTAAACCTATGAAAATGGTCTGGCACTGTAGGCCCTCTACACAGCATTAGATCAATGCTAATTTCATCCCATTCCTTCACTATTTCAGCCAACCATAGAGCTGTCCATGTGTAGTTCCTGTCACCAGTCTGTGTGTGTTGCCTGGTACATGGAGAAAGTGCTGCATCAGTTTTGAGGTTAGGACTGGGAGGCAGCCAGGGAGTTCTCCCCCTAGTTGTTTGATAGTGGAGGCTTCAGAGGGGTCTTTAGAAAGGTTCAGCAGCAGTGGTCATGGTCCATCAGGGCCTTTACTGTTAATCTAGAGATGTATTCCAACAGATAATTCTGAAAAAATATAATTGTTACTATGAGGGGCAAAGAATTCTGTAGTGCAAAAACTAAATGAAACCGCTTTCAAATTCTGTCAGTGTAATGTACTTGGTGTAAAATGGTGTAAAATTAATATAGAAAGACCATGTGTTTTGCCAAAGTGTGAGTGCGAACAGGTGTGTGGGGCAGACGTGAAAAGTTCTGTTGTTCAAAACGTCCTTCTCTAACCTATCAACTTCTGGTGGTGAAAAGGAAAAATGCTTGCTGGCGTACATCAGAATATGGTTCTGGTAGGATTCAAGATCAGCTGTTGATCTGTAAAAAAAACAAAAACACAAGTCATAATGAATCCGTCATGAAATCAACTAAATTGTAATCCTCCTTTGGCTGTGTGCATGTCAAACATCACCCTAATGCAGGGTTTCCCTACCATCTCCACTTTGACCAATATACCAATATTTGTATACATTTTCTGGTGGTCCCCAAGGACAGTACTGCAGTAATGATCCAAGATGGCGTAGCAGTGCGGTCATGTTCTTTGTTGTGTTGTCACGCCCTGGCTCTGGGCTCTGTTGAGCCAGGGTGTGTCGTTTCTATGTTAGGTTTTCTATGTTTAGTTTCTAGATCGTTTAGATCTATGTTGGCCAGGGTGGTTCCCAATCAGAGGCAGCTGTAGCTCGTTGTCTCTGATTGGGGACCATACTTAGGCAGCCTGTTGGCACCAGTTAGTTGTGGGATCTTGTTCCGTATAGGTATGTTATTAGTCTACCTTGGACTTCACGTATCGTTTGTTGTTTTGTTCGTGTTCAGTACGTTAATAAATATGTACGCTTATCACGCTGCGCCTTGGTCCGTCTCATCCGTTAACGATCGTGACAGAAGATCCCACCAAATGAGGACCAAGCAGCGTGTCCAGGAGCAGACAGCCTGGACCTGGGAGGAGATCCTGGACGGGAAGGGATCCTGGACTTGGGAGGAGATTCAGGCCGGAATGGATCGGCGTCCTTGGGAGGAGACAGTGGAGGCGCGCTATAGAGAGGAGCAGTGGCAACGCAGAAGGTGCCGACCGAGGAGGAAGCCCAAGAGACAGCCCCAATAATTTTTTTTGGGGGGGCTAAAAGGGTGGTTGGCGGAGCCTAGTGTTAGAGCAGAGCCAACTCCCTGTACTCATGCTAGGAAACGTGTGACTGGGCAGGCTCGTTATGCGGAGCTACGTACTGTGCCGCGAGTGTTCCGGCACAGTCCTGTACGTCCTGTGCTAGCACCACGCACGTGTCGTGCGAAGATGGGCATTCAGCCAGGACGGGGTGTGTCGGCTCAACGCTCGTGGTCTCCAGTACGCCTCCTCGGTCCCATATATCCTGCGCCGGTGCTATGTACTGTATCGCCAGTACGCGTGCACAGCCCCGTACGTCCTGTGCTAATGCCTCACACATATTGTGTGGAAGTAGGCATCCAGCCAGGACGGGTTGTGTCAGCTCTCCGCTCCAGACCTCCAGTCCGCCTCCACAGTCCGGTACGGCCCGTTCCTGCTCCCCGCATTAAGCCAGTGGTGCGTGTTCCCAGTCCGGCCCGGCCCGTTCCTGCTCCCCGCACCAAGCCAGTGGTGCGTGTTCCCAGTCCGGCCCGGCCCGTTCCTGCTCCCCGCACCAAGCCAGTGGTGCGTGTTCCCAGTCCGGCCCGTTCCTGCTCCCCGCACCAAGCCAGTGGTGCGTGTTCCCAGTCCGGCCCGGCCCGTTCCTGCTCCCCGCACCAAGCCAGTGGTGCGTGTGTCCAGTACGGCACGGCCCGTGCCTGTCCCACCGGTGCCTGGTCCAGCTCCGGTCAGCGGATCCACTCCGGAGCCAGAGCAGTCCGCTCCACCGGTGCCCAGTTCAGCTCCGGTCAGCTGCTCCACTCCGGAGCCAGAGCAATCCGCTCCACCGGGGTCCAGTCCAGATCCGGTCAGCGGCTCCAGTCCGGAGCCTGAGCAGTTCGCTCCACTGTCGTCGGGTCCAGCTCCAGTCAGCGGTTTCAGTCCAGACCCAGACGTCAGCCCCTCTCCAGGTTCGGGGTCTCCCACAACAGGGTCCAGACAGGACTTGGTACGTCGTGGGAGGAAGAAGAGGGGAAGCAGTGCGCCGAGGTCAAGACCAGACCAGGGGCGCAACAGGGAGGCGGATAATAGGTGGTGGTCACGCCCGGAGCCGGATCCGCCTCCGAGGCGGAGTGCCCACCGTCCCCTACCCTGTTATGTTTAGGTTGCGCGGTCGGAGTCCGCACCTTTGGGGGGGTACTGTCACGCCCTGGCTCTGGGGACTCTTAAATGTTGAGCCAGGGTGTGTAGTTTCTATGTTAGGTTTTCTATGTTTAGTTTCTAGATCGTTTAGATCTATGTTGGCCAGGGTGGTTCCCAATCAGAGGCAGCTGTAGCTCGTTGTCTCTGATTGGGGACCATACTTAGGCAGCCTGTTGGCACAAGTTAGTTGTGGGATCTTGTTCCGTATAGGTATGTTATTAGTCTACCTTGGACTTCACGTATCGTTTGTTGTTTTGTTCGTGTTCAGTACGTTAATAAATATGTACGCTTATCACGCTGCGCCTTGGTCCGTCTCATCCGTTAACGATCGTGACATGTGTTTCTGTGTAAATAGCCTGTTTTTTTTGTATTTTTTGTATTTTTAGTACATAATTCCCTATCACACTTTTCATCCTTCTATAAAATATACTTTCCTGCAACCCGCCTCACTCAATGTGGAACGGATTTTATTATTGACTTACCTTTTATCTAGAATCTCCAGTTGAAACTAGCTAGCCAGCTAGCCAGGTAACTAGCTACTTGCTATTAGCCACCGTTAGCGGTTTTCACCCAGAACATCAGATTTTTCTGCCGGAATAACTGAATCACTGGACATTAACACCAGATCGCAACTAGCTAGCCGCAACCGAATGGATATTGCTGTTTGGCTAATCACCACTGCCGCCGAAGCAAGCACCAGTTAGCCTCGAGCTAGCCCCATATCACGGCTATCTACCTCTCTGTCTACCGGACGGGAGTACCCAGCTAACTAGGTACTTGCTATTAGCCACCGTTAGCGGTTTTTCACCATTGTCTGTGGCCTGCACTACCTACCAGCCAGCTCTAGCCTGGACTGTTATCAGCCAGTCTGCACTGTCTGCAAAGCGCATTATCGACCCAGAACATATCGGTTTTCCTGCCGGAATCACTGAATCACTGGACCTTTAACACCGGATCATCGCAGCTAGCTAGCTGCATCCAAATGGACATTGTTGTTGGCTAATCAGCCTTGAGCTAGCCTAGAGCCAGGCCCATCTCCCGGCTATCTACCTCTCTGTCAACCGGATGGGACCTCCTAGTGTTGACACGGAGCCCCGCCGATCCAACTCGACTGGTCTGCCGACGAAATCGTCTGATGTGGTTACAACAGGCTTCCCATTGCGACGTCCACCACGAAGATCCATCTGCTAGCCCCGGCCCGCTAGCTCACGCTAGCCGTGGCCTCTTGCTCGCCAGTGCTATAGCAACCCCTGAACTACCTCCGAACTCTCCTATTGCTGTTCACCGGACCTTATGATAACTCAGCTATACAGCTGATGCCTGCTGGACTGTTCCTTTTTACGGTACCACATCCTGTTTATGTTTAGCCTCAGCCCAAACTTTGTCGCCATTACCAGCTGTTGTCTTAGCTCTCTCGAATAACACCTGGGATTGCTTTATGCCTCTCTCCAATGTCTATATGCCTTGCTTATTGCTGTTTCGGTTATTTCTTATTGTACTATTTCACTGTAGATCCCTCAGCCCAGCTCAACCTGCCATAGATAGCTCCTTTGTCCCAACCCCCATACACGTGGAGACCGACTCAATCGGTGCCTCCAGTGATGCTATCTCTTTCATAGTTACCCAACGCTTAGGTTTACCTCCACTGTACTCATATCCTTCCATATCCTTGTCTGTGCATAATGCCCTGAATCTATTCTACAATGCCCGGAAATCAGCCCCTTTTTTTCTCTGTACCCAACGCACTAGAAGACCAGTACTTAAAGCATTTAGCTGTATCCTTATTCTAGTCCTCCTCTGTTCCTCTGTTGATGTAGAAGTTAACCCAGGCCCTGCAGCCCCCAGTATCACTCCTGCTCCCCAGGTGCTATCATTTGTTGACTTCTATAACCGTAAAACCCTTGGTTTCTTGCACGTTAACATTCAAAGCCTCCTCCCTAAATTTTAGTTATTCACTGCGTTAGCACACTCCGCCAACCCTGATGTTCTAGCAGTGTCTGAATCCTGGCTTAGGAAGGCCACCAAAAATTCAGAAATGTCCATCCCCAACTACAACATTTTCCGTCTCGATAGAACTGCCAAAGGGGGTGGGGTTGCAATCTACTGTAGAGCTCTATCGTACTATCCAGGTCTGTGCCCAAAGAGTTTGAGCTCCTACTTCTAAAAATCCACCTTTCCAGAAATAAATCTCTCACTGTTGCCGCTTGCTACAGACCCCCCTCAGCCCCGAGCTGTGCCCTGGACAGCATATGTGAACTGATTGCCCCCCATCTATCCTCAGAGATTGTACTGCTTGGTGACCTAAACTGGGATATGCTGAACACCCCGGCCAACCTACAATCTCACACAAATGATCAACGAACCTACCAGGTACAACCCTAAATCTGTAAACATGGGCACCCTCATAGATATCATCCTGACAAATTTACCCTCTAAATACACCTCCGCTGTCTTCAACCAGGATCTCAGCAATCACTGCCTTATTGCCTGCATCCGTAATGGGTCCGCGGTCAAACGACCACCCCTCATCACTGTCAAACGCTCCCTAAAACACTTTAGCGAGCAGGCCTTTCTAATTGAACTGGCCCGGGTATCCTGGATGGATATTGACCTCATGCCGTCAGTAGAGGATGCCTGGTTGTTCTTTAAAAGTGCTTTCCTCTCAATCTTAAATAAGCATGCCCCATTCAAAAAATTCAGAACTAAGAACAGATATAGCCTCTGGTTCTCCTCAGACTTGACTGCCCTTGACCAGCACAAAAACATCCTGTGGCGTACTGCATTAGCATCGAACAGCCCCCGCAATATGCAACTTTTTAGGGAAGTCAGGAACCAATATACACAATCAGTTAGGAAAGCAAAGGCTAGCTTTTTCAAATAGAAATTTGCATCCTGTAGCACTAACTCCAAAAAGTTTTGGGACACTGTAAAGTCCATGGAAAATAAGAGCTGCTCCTCCCAACTGCCCACTGCACTGAGGCTAGGAAACACTGTCACCACCGATACATCTACAATAATCGAGAATTTCAACAAGCATTTTGCTACGTGGCTGGCCATGCTTTCCACCTGGCTACCACTACCCCGGCCACCAGATCTGCACCCTCCTCTGCAAGTTGCCCATGCCCCCTCCCCGCTTCTCCTTCACACAAATTCAGACAGCTGATGTTCTGAAAGAGCTGAAAAATCTGGACCCCTACAAATCAGCTGGGCTAGAAATCTGGACCCTATCTTTCTAAAATTAGCCGCCGAAATTGTCGCAACCCCTATTACTAGCCTGTTCAACCTCTCTTTCGTTACGTCTGAGATCCCCAGAGATTGGAAAGCTGCCGCGGTCATCCCCCTCTTCAAAGGGGGTGACACTCTAGATCCAAACTGTTACAGACCTATATCCATCCTGCCCTGCCTTTCGAAAGTATTTGAAAGCCAAGTTAACAAACAGATCACCGACCATTTTGAATCCCACCGTACCTTCTCCGCTATGCAATCCGGTTTCCGAGCTGGTCATGGGTGCACCTCAGCCACGCTCAAGGTCCTAAACGATATTATAACCGTGATCGATAAAAGACAGTACTGCGCAGCCGTCTTCATCGACCTGGCCAAGGCTTTCGACTCTGTCAACCACCGCATTCTTATTGGCAGACTAAATAGTCTTGGCTTCTCTAATGATGATGATGGTTCACCAACTACTTCTCAGATTGAGTTCAATGTGTCAAATCGGAGGACCTGTTGTCTGAACCTCTGGCCGTCTCAATGGGGGTGCCACAGGGTTCAATTCTCGGGCCGACTCTATTCTCTGTGTATATCAATGATGTCGCTCTTGCTGCTAGTGACGCTCGGATCCATCTCTTTGCGGACGACACCATTTTGTATACATCTGGCCCTTCATTGGACACTGTGTTAACAAACCTCCAAACGAGCTTCAACGCCATACAACACTCCTTCCGTAGCCTCCAACTGCTCTTAAACACTAGTAAAACTAAATGCATGCTCTTCAACCAAACGCTGCTTGCACCCGCCCACCCGACTAGACTCACTACTCTCGGCGGGTCTGAATCGGCTTCCTATTTCGCAAACAAATCCTCCTTCGCTCATGCTGCCAAACATGCCCTCGTAAAACTGACTATCCTACCGATCCTTGACTTCGGCGATGTCATTTACAAAACAGCCTCCAACACTCTACTCAGCAAACTGGATGTAGTCTATCACAGTTCCATCCGTTTAGTCACCAAAGCCCCATATACTACCCACCATTGTGATCTGTACGCTCTTGTTGGCTGGCCCTCACTACATATTCATCGCCAAACCCACTGGCTCCAGGTCATCTATAAATCACTGCTAGGCAAATCCCAGTCTTATCTTAGCTCACTGGTCACCATAGCAACACCCACCCGTAGTCTGCGCTCCAGCAGGTATATCTCACTGGTCATCCCCAAAGCCAACACCTCCTTTGGCCGCCATTTCTTCCAGTTCTCTGCTGCCAATGACTGGAACGAACTGCAAAAATCTCTGAAGCTGGAGACTCTTATCTCCATCACTAACTTTAAGCGTCAGTTGTCAGAGCAGTTTACCGATCACTGCACCTGTACACAGCCATTCTGAAATTAGCCCACCCAACTACCTCATCCCCATATTGTTATTTATTTTGCTAATTTGCACCCCAGTATCTCTATTTGCACATCATCTTTTGCACATCTATCATTACAGTGTTAATACGAAATTGTAACTATTTTGCACTATGGCCTATTTATTGCCTTACCTCCATAACTTACTATATTCGCACACACTGTATATATATTTTCTGTTGTATTTTTTACTTTATGTTTTGTTTACCTCATATGTAACTCTGTGTTGTTTTTTATCGCACTGCTTTGCTTTATCTTGGCCAGGTCGCAGTTGTAAATGTCAACTGGCTTACCTGGTTGAATAAAGGTTAAATAAATAAATAAATACAAATTCCATAATGGACCATTATCTGTAACCAATTGCTAAATAGGGGGAAGGATTCTTGAGAAAATATGTAACCCACCTGAAGTTCAGGTATTTATGAAGATCCTTCAGCCACCTTGTGTTGAGGACGATGTCTGTGAGAGCCTGATGTGCTGGAGATGTGCCTTTTTAATCCATTCCTTGGTGTGGTTGTCCCCCAGGCAGTCATGTTCACAATGTCCAAGTGTCCATGTGTGTTCATTCACCACATGTTGAATAACACCTCTCCACAGGTCCTGAAACATGCATGTGTTACCGGCCTAAGTCTGTGGCGGCCTGTAATAGTAAAAAGAATGGACACAAGTTTACATCGGCAAGGTTCTGGCACTTTCTTTATTCTGAAGAATGTTTAATTTTTTCTCTTGTTCAATTGTCTATTTTCTTGTTTGTACTTTTAAAGCATTCACATCAAACAACTGCACACTTTAAATTACACAACATAAATGCACTTCACCTCAGGCAGAATTAAAAAATGTTCCACAAATAACCCTGTCTTACTCTATGATTTCACATGAAAACCAAAATGTATTTTACATTCATACAGTATAAACACTTATATATGAAGACAAAAATAACTGAATGTTTTTCTATATAGTGCTACCAATATAGAAAACTGACAACAATACATTCAGCTTTAAGATAGTAGCACCTCCGTAAAATCATCTCTCTCATGCACCCGCACTGTCTGCACTAAAAGTCTACCGTCCAGACTGAGCGTGCGCGGTCAGTTTACCAGCTCGTGAGCACAATTTTACACAAAACCAATAACATGTAAAACGAACTCAGAAATCCCTAAAAACTGGATTCTTTATAAAATCTCCTAGACAAAATCCAGTACAAGTAAGCTATTCAATAAACATTGTTCTTCTCTCACTCAGTTCGACACAAAAACACCACAAAACCTTTCTTAACATGATAATACTGTGACAAAGTTGTTAAATAGCATGTTATTACATATTCTTTTAATATTAGAAAGTTTGGAAGTTCTGTTACATACCTGTAATAGTAAAAAGAACGGACACAAGTTTACATTTGCAAAGTTCTTGCGCTTTCTTTATTCTGAAGAATGGTGCGCGTTTGGCCAGAACTTGCTGTTTCTCCTATAACCACAGTGCAACAGCGCCATCTATTGGCCTGATGGACTACTAATGCTAAAGCATGTAGAATATACAATTTGGATTAATGAAGACAAATAAATGAACAAATTGGTTTAAAAAAATAAAGGGGTGGCTGTTTTTGGTGAATTTGTTTTCAGTCCATTACACATGCATTTTTTCAAAAATATGTGTCATTACCCACTTTGCATATTGCAGATATGATTTCAGCAACTCAGGGACGAATGCTAGCTCACAGCTAAGCACAATGCAGTAAGTACATCATCACTCAAACATAACACATAAATGAGAGTAATAAATCAGACATGATAAATATGATTATTGTGTTGGGTCATTGTCCTGTTGAAAAACAAATGATAGTCCCACTAAGCCCAAACCAGATGGGATGGCGTATCGCTGCAGAATGCTGTGGTAGCCTTGCTGGTTAAGTGTGCCTTGAATTCTAAATCAATCACAGACAGTGTCACCAGCAAAGCACCCCACACCATAACACCTCCTCCTCCATGCTTTACGGTGGGAACTACAAATGCAGAGATCATCCGTTCACCCACACTGCGTCTCACAAAGACACGGCAGTTGGAACCAAAAATCTCCCAATTTGGACTCCAGACCAAAGGACACATTTCGACCATGTCCATTGCTCGTGTTTCTTGGCCCAAGCAAGTCTCTTCTTCTTATTGGTGTCCTTTAGTAGTGGTTTCTTTGCAGCAATTCGACCTTTTACACCTCCCGAGTGGCGCAGTGGTCTAAGGCACTGCATAGCTAGGTGTGCCACTAGAGATCCTGGTTCAAATCCAGGCTCTGTCTTAGCTGGCCGCGACCGGGAGACCCATGGGGCGGCGCACAATTGGCCCAGGGTAGGGGAGGGAATGGCCGGCAGGGATGTAGCTCAGTTGATAGAGCATGGCGTTTGCAACGCCAGGGTTGTGGGTTCGATTCCCACGGGGGGCCAGTATGAAAAAAATCAAAAATAATGTATGCACTCACTAACTGTAAGTTGCTCTGGATAAGAGTGTCTGCTAAATTACTAAAAATGAAGGCCTGATTTACACAGTCTCCTCTGAACAGTTGATGTTGAGATGTGTCTGTTACTTGAACTCTGTGAAGCATTTACTTGGGCTGCAATTTCTGATGAACTTATCCTCTGCAGCGGAGGTAACTCTGGGTCTTCCTTTCCTGTGGCAGTCCTCATGAGAGCCAGTTTCATCATAGCGCTTGATGGTTCTTGCGACTGCACTTGAAGAAACAAAGTTCTTGAAATTGTCCGTATTGACCGACCTTCATGTCTTAAAGTATTGATGGACTGTCGTTTCTCTTTGCTTATTTGAGCTGTTCTTGCCATAATATGGACTTGGTCTTTTACGAAATAGGGCTATCTTCTGTATACCCCCACTACCAACTGATTGGCTCAAACGCATTAAGAAGGAAAGAAATTCCACAAATTAACTTTTAAAAAGGCATACCTGTTAATTGAAATGCATTCCAGGTGACTACCTCATGAAGCTGGTTGAGAGAATGCCAAGAGTGTGCAAAGCTGTCATCAAAGCAAAGGGTGGCTATTTGAAGAATCTGAAATGTAAAACATATATGATTCCATATGTGTTATTTCATAGTTTTGATGTCTTCACTATTATTCTACAATGTAGAAAATAGTAAAAATAAAGAAAACCCTTGAATGAGTAGGTGTTCTAAAACTTTTGACCGGTAGTGTACACAATCCATGTCTCAATTGTTTTAAAGCTTAAAAATCATTCTCCTCCCCTTCATCTACCCTGACTGAAGTGTATTTAGCAGGTGACATCAATAAGGGATCATAGCTTTCACCTGAATCCACCTGGTCAGTCTGTGGGATGGAAAAAGCATTATAAGATTAAACAAATTATTTAGCTTTTCAACGTGGAATTTTCAATGCAATATCAACGTATAGATAGTTCTGATGACTATGTTGAAATTCGATTGATGTAACAATCTGTTACCAAGGTTGTCATTGCTTGCTATTTGGGGTTTTAGGCTGGGTTTCTGTATAAGCACTTTGTGACATCTGCTGATGTAAAAAGGGCTTCATAAATACATTTGATTTGATTTGAAATTTATTTGATTTTAAGTTAAAGTTTTACCCTAATTTCAATGTTTACAACGCTGGTTGAAATGAGATGAAAACAGTACTGGTTGATGACATTTTGCAAATCCAAATGTTTTTTCCACGTTAATTCCACCTCACAATAGGTTGACAAATGATGTTGAAACAACGTTGATTCAACCAGTGTGTTAACAGTGGGATGAAACTTCCCTTCCTCGGTGACATGCGGATGTGCAAATCAAACACAATTCTGAAAGCACAGTGCAGAAAATCCACCATCTGCAATGAGTGAGTTAAAGCCTTAGTCTCCGTACAACAAAGTCAGTGTATGCCCAAGGTCCCATTAGGATGGCTTGTCCTTAGTCAATTGTGGTGTGGTAGTATGGCAGTGTGTGCAGAATTGACCTATTTTTCCATGTGGAACACCCCTCTCTGGTGGTGAGGAGGAGAAAGGCATTTATTATCAAGTGCTGGGTTATATGTCCCATAGTTGTTGTAGAGAGAGTGTGTGTGAGTCAATATTATAACAAAAAAGTCAAACTTACTGTAAGACATGACTGTATCCTAACTTGAGATTGGTGCCCCTAACTCAAGTTTCCGGCAAATCTTCCATTGACATCAATGCCTGATTTATGCAAATATCAAAGTTCCGCATGCACATCTCAAGTTAGAAATCAGTCCCATAATGAGCTCATGAAATGCCCATTGCTGAAAATAAAAGAGAAAGAGTTCATGATTAAAATATTCTGGCTTTACACAATGACTTCAATAAAGCATTATTGTACATTGGACACACTCGACTTTGACGTTCACACACAACAAAAAGACCTGCAGCAACAGTGAGAGAGGCACAGTGTTAGCCAACGTGTCTGTCTCCCTTTATCAGCTTGAAAATGTCACCCGTTTGACCCTCTTTAATGTGTGCTTTACCGAGAGATTGCTTTACACAGGGATTAAGTCCTGTCCCAAAACTCACAATAATATGTATGAATGTCTGACAGATAGCAATGGAGAGTATTTAAAATGGTTGAAAATCCCAATAATGGCAACCTTTAAAATTCATCCTGTCAGGCTAGAATGACTGAATGTGAGCATGCCTCTCAGAGGACAATATCACAGTCATTACAGGCATACTTTCCCAAGCCCCTATCAATGTAGAACATATTGCAAGAAAGTGTTACCGTTGGACTGAGGCGAAATAATTTAAGGACAAAATATGTTTTTGGTTGAACCAATGAAATTTAGCTTGAAGAGACAGTCCCTGGCATCTCTGATCATAGGCTGGCACAACCAATTGATGCTTATGTTAATACATTGGATTCAATGGTAAAAGATGAGTGTCACAAGGTTGGCACTTATGTCAATACATCGCAGTTAATAGGAAAAGATAAGTGTCAACCAATTCAATGCGAAAAGATATGTCACAGTTGTGACGCTTATGCCAATACATTGCAGTCAATGGGAACATTTTACCGGGGGACCGTCGTGACCCGGGGGCCGCATTCGGTCTTCAACAAGGTCCGGAGGGCTGCGCTGAAAATGTGTTATATTTCCTTGCCATCAAAATTGGCTAAAAATAGTCCTCCCTGACTGTCTACTGATTATTAGCGAGCTGGACTGTCAAGAAAATGTACAGTGCCTTCAGAAAGTATTCATACACCTTACTTTTTCCACATTTTGTTGTGTTACAGCCTGAATTTAAAATGGATTACATTTAGATTAGTTTTTTCACCGGCCTATACACAATACCCCAGAATGTTAATGTGGAATTATATTTTTCATTATTTCTTTTAACAAATTAATTAAAAATGAAAAGCTGAAATGTCTTGAGTCAATAAGTATTAAACCCCTTTGTTATGGCAAGCCTAAATAAGTTCAGGAGAAAACATTTTCAAGTCACAAGTTCCATGGACTCTTTCTGTGTGCAATAAAAGTGTACCCCACATACAATTATCTGTAAGGTCCCTCAGTTGAGCAGTGAATTTCAAACACATTCTTCAACTACAAAGACCAGGGAGGTGTTCCAATGCCTCGCAAAGGGCACTTATTCATAGATGTATATAAAAAAAAAAAAATAGCCCTTTGAGCATGGTGAAGTTATTAATTACACTTTGGATGGTGTATCAATACACCCAGTCACTACAAAGATACAGGCGTTCTTCCTAACTCAGTTGCCGGAGAGGAAGGAAACCGCTCAGGGATTTCACCATGAGGCCAACGGTGACTTTAAAATAGTTAGAGTTTAATGGTTGTGATAGGAGAAAACTGAGGATGGATCAACAACATTGTAGTTACTTCACAATATTAACCTAATTGACAGAGTGAAAAGAAGGAAGCCTGTACAGATAAAACTATTCCAAAACATGCATCCTGTTTGCAACATGTCACTCAAGTAATACTGCAAATAATGTGGCAAAGTAATTAACTTCATGTCCTGAATACAAAGTGTTATGTTTGGGGCCAATCCAATAAAACACATTACTGAGTACCACTCTCCATGTTTTCAAGCATAGTGGTGGCTGCATCATGTTATGGGTAAGCTTGTCATCGGCAAGGACTGGGCAGTTTTATGGGCTAAAAAATGTATGTAATGGAGCTAAGCAGAGGCAAAATCCTAGAGGAAAACCTGGTTCAGTCTGCTTTCAACCAGACACTGGGAGATGAATTCACCTTTCAGCATGACAATAACCTAAAACACAAGGCCAAATCTTCACTGGAGTTGCTTACCAAAAAGAGAGTGAATGTTCCTGAGTGGCCTAGTTACAGTTTGACTTAAATCGGCTTGAAAATCTATGGCAAGACTTGAAAATGGCTGTCTAGCAATGATCAACAATCAATGTGACAGAGCTTGAAGAATTTAAAAAAGAATAAAGGGCAAATATTGTACAATCCAAGTGTGCAAAGCTCTTAGAGACTTACCCATATAGACTCACTGTAACGATCCCGGCAGTCTGAGTCGGGTCCTGTCTGGTGACCAGTGTTTTGGGTTCGTAGTCTCCTGTTTCCCGAGGGTTCGGGAACGCTCCGGGGAGCTCTCTGGTTTTCCGCACCTGCATCCCGTCAGCAATCTGCACACCTGGCCCTCATCATCACCCTTTTTAGGTTCTGGCCAAACCTCCAGTTCCTGCCGGATCGTTAGCCATGAACAGTAGGTGTTCTGTGTATCGGTTGAGAGTTTTCTAGCGTGAGTTTTGTTGTTTTGTACTTTGTTGAGTTTTTGTGTTCTTACCTCCGTTTTTGTTCCACCTGCAGTCACACGTCCGGAACCTTCACCCCACCTCTGCCTGATGGTCGGCGGCTGCCGAGCCATCACTGGACCCAGTACTGCACCCCCAACTACTCAACCACGCCGCCCGCTCTGTCCCTGGATTATTCTGCACCTGTTGTCGTATCTAATAAACCCTCACCTTCGTTCAACTCTCCTTGTCCTGGTCTGCTTTTGGGTTCTGGCTGAGGGAACTGTGACAGAACGATCCGGCCAAATATGAACCCAGCGGACCTGGACTCTGTTCGCCATGCCATTACCCAGCAGGAGAAGATGTTGGGCCATCATAGCATGGTACTACAGGAGATCGCGTTGTCAGTTCGGAACCTTTCTACCGGCCTGACGGAGGTCCAGAACCAACGCCAGTGTCCGGTGGAGGACTCACTACCGGTTTCACCCATCTCGCCTGCCGCTTCTGAAGTTGTGTCCCTCCGTGAGCCCAAGGTTCCGACGCGGAGAAATATGAGGGGGAGCTGGGAAGATGCCGTTCCTTCCTTATGCAGTGTGGATTAGTGTTCGATCTACAGCCCTACTCTTATGCCACTGACAAGGCTAGGGATAGCCTTTTTGATTGAGTTGCTGCGGGGTCGAGCGCTGGAGTGGGCTTCAGCCGTTTGGGAACGACAGGATCCCTGCATGGCTTCATACCAGGGGTTCACGGCCGAGATGAGGAAGCTCTTCGACCATTCCGTCCGAGGGAGGGACGCAGCTAGGCGTCTGTTTTCTCTTCACCAAGGAACTCGCAGCGTGGCCGACTTCGTGATCGAGTTCAAGACGTTGGCTGTGGAGAGTGGGTGGAACGAGGAGTCTTTGCAAGCGGCCTTTTACCAGGGCCTGTCGGAGCAGCTCAAGGATGAGTTGATCTCCTATCCGGAGCCTTGTGACCTGGACAGCTTGGTAGCCTTGTCTATTCGGGTGGATAATCGAGTCCGAGAGCGAAGGAGGGAGAAGCAATGGGGTCCGTCCAATCGATCAGCTTCTCAGTTCCCAGTCGGGTCGGGTGGTGGACCAGAACACGTCGATCATTCTCCACCACTAAGGATTAGTGGAGAGGACCTCTCTCCCGATTCTGAACCCATGCAAGTGGGGCGGCACGGGTTAACCAAGGAGGAGCGTCAACATAGACGTAAGACCAACTGCTGCCTCTACTGTGGTCGCTCGGGACATTACATCTCCACTTGTTCCCGGCGGTCGTCAAACTGCCCGGCTCGCTAAAGTTGGGAGGACTTTTAGCGAGCCAGTTTCAACCTCTCAGTACCTCTGTCAGACCCCGCTTCCCGGCTACCCTTGTGAACAGGAATCAGAGCTTAGCGCTTAACGCTTTTATCGATTCAGGTGCCGATGGAAGCTTTCTTGATGCCGAGTTGGTGGAACAGCTGGGGCTTTCCAAGGAGCAATTGCCGGAAGCCATTGAAGCGACCACTCTGAACGGCAGTAGTCTGGCACGTATCACGATGAGGACTGAACCGGTTAAGATGCGGTTGTCGGGGAATCATTCTGAGATGATTTCATTTTTCATTCTGCCGTCTTCCCATGTTCCTCTGGTCCTTGGATACCCCTGGCTGAAGGAACACAATCCCACGTTCGATTGGGTGACGGGCAAGGTAACGAGTTGGAGCCTTGATTGTCATGCTAACTGTCTCAAGACTGCCTGTCCCCATTCGGTTCCCAGTCAGGTGATTGAGGCTAAACCCCCAGATTTGTCCCTGGTTCCCGAGACATATCACGATTTGGGGGAAGTTTTCAGTAAGCAGAAGGCTCTGTCACTTCCTCCCCACCGACCATATGATTGTGCCATCAACCTGGTTCCTGGAGCTGTCTACCCCAAGGGAAGGTTATACAGTATCTCCCGACCTGAACGTGAGGCGTTGGAGACCTACATCAAGGAGTCCCTAGCTGCTGGTCTCGTTCGTCCCTCGTCGTCACCCCTGGGGCAGGATTCTTCTTTGTGGGAAAGAAGGATGGCTCTCTCGCGACCGTGTATTGATTATCGGGGGTTGAATGACATCACGGTCAAGAACAAGTATCCCCTGCCCTTGATGAGTTCTGCCTTCGACTCCTTACAGGGTGCTACAGTGTTCACCAAGCTAGACCTACGCAATGCGTATCACCTGGTCCGGATCAGAGAGGGGGACGAGTGGTTGACGGGTTTCAATACACCGATGGGTCACTTCGGTATCAGGTGATGCCGTTTGGACTGACCAATGCTCCAGCGGTATTCCAGAGTATGGTGAACGACGTCCTGAGAGATATGATCGGTCTCTTCGTGTTTGTTTACCTGGATGACATTCTGATCTTTCGAAGGAACCTTCCGACCACGTCCAGCATGTCCGGCAGGTTCTGCAGCGATTGTTGGAGAATCGCCTGTTCGTGAAGGCCGAGAAGTGCGAGTTTCACGCCCACACTACATCCTTTCTCGGGTACATCATCTCCAGGGGTGAGATTAGGATGGATCAGGAGAAGGTTAGAGCGGTTCTGGAATGGGTCCAGCCCGGTGCGAGATTGCAACTCCAGAGATTTTTGGGGTTTGCGAATTTCTACCGCAGATTCATCCGGGATTACAGCCGTGTGGCCGCTCCATTAACTGCCTTGACTTCCAGTATCAGGACCTTCAAGTGGAATCCGGAGGCGGATCGAGCGTTTCTGGATTTGAAGAGGCGATTCACCAACGCACCGATTCTCTCTCAACCGGACACGGCCCGTCAGTTCGTCGTTGAAGTGGACGCGTCTGATGTGGGGAGTTGGCGCTATCCTGTCGCAGCGATGCTCCACGGACAGTAAACTCCATCCCTGCGCCTACTACTCTCGTCGCCTTTCGCCTGCAGAGAGGAATTACGATGTGGGTAACCGGGAGCTTCTCGCGGTGAAACTTGCCTTGGAGGAGTGGCGCCACTGGTTGGAGGGGGCGGAGCAACCGTTTATTGTCTGGACTGACCACAAGAATCTTGCTTACGTGCAATCGGCTAAACGTCTCAACTCCCGTCAGGCCAGGTGGGCGTTGTTTTTCGGACGATTCAAGTTTGCCCTGACGTTCCGACCTGGATCTAAGAACGGCAAGGCGGACGCCTTGTCCCGGATGTTCTCCAAGACGGAGGAGAGTGGGTCCAAGACCGAGACTATTCTCCCCCGGAACTGCGTCGTGGGAGCAGTGATGTGGAAGATTGAGGAGGAGGTGCTGGCGGCCCTTCGGACTCAGCCCGGTCCCGGTAACGGTCCACCCGGTCGGTTGTTTGTGCCTGAGTCGGTTCGTCCTGCTGTCCTCAAATGGTCCCACGCCAGCAAGATGGCTTGTCACCCGGCGTGGCTCGGACTATGGCGTTTCTTCGCAGACGTTTTTGGTGGCCTGCCATGGCCGAGATACTCGGGGTTTTGTTGCTGCCTGTCCAGTGTGTGCGCAGAATAAGAGTACCAATCGGCCCAGCTCTGGACTACTTCACCCCCTTCCTATTCCCCCGGCGTCCATGGTCGCATCTGGCCCTGGACTTCGTCACGGGGTTGCCCGCTTCTGAGGGGAACACGGTCGTTCTGACTATCGTGGACAGATTCAGCAAGTTCGCCCATTTTGTGCCTATTGCCAAGCTTCCCTCTGCCTCGGAGACGTCCGAGATCCTGGTTAGGGGAGGTTTTCAGGGTCCACGGTTTGCCCAGTGATATCGTTTCCGACCGTGGCCCTCAGTTTACCTCTGCTGTCTGGAAGTCCTTCTGTTTGGCCATTGGAGCTACAGTCAGTCTCACATCTGGTTTTCACCCCCAATCCAATGGTCAGGCGGAGAGAGCCAACCAGAAGATGGAATCCACGCTACGCTGTCTGGTCTCTTCCAACCCCACCTCCTGGGCCTCTCAGTTGCCTTGGGTTGAGTATGCCCACAATACTCTCCCTACATCTGCCACTGGGATGTCTCCCTTCCAGTGCCTGTATGGCTACCAACCTCCCCTGTTCCCTTCTCAGGAGAAGGAGCTATCAGTGCCTTCTGTTCAGGCTCATATTCGTCGTTGCCACCGGACCTGGCATCGGGCCAGAAAGGCACTCCTTAGAGGTTCGGATCGGTATCAGCTCCAGGCGAATCGTCGCCGGATCCCCGCTCCCACCTATACCATCGGAGATAGGGTTTGGTTGGCCACACGGGATCTTCCGTTACGGACTGAGTCTAGGAAGTTGTTACCGAAGTTCATTGGTCCGTTTGTGGTGGAGAAGGTGATCAATCCGGTGGCAGTTCGACTCAAACTACCGAGGACGCTCAGAGTCCATCCCACCTTTCATGTCTCCTGCCTCAAGCCTGTCTTCCTCAGTCCTCTGTTGCCTCCTCCGCCTCCTCCTCCTCCTCCTCGGATGATCGGAGGTGGTCCTGCCTACACGGTGCGTCGCATCATGGATTCCAGACGGCGGGGCCGGGGTTTCCAGTATCTCGTGGACTGGGAGGGGTATGGTCCTGAAGAGAGGAGTTGGATTCCGCGGCGACAGGTCCTAGATGCTGACCTCATCAGGGATTTCTACCGCCTCCATCCTGGCGCTCCGGGAGGTCCGCCCGGGGCGTCTGGCCGAGGGGGGTACTGTAACGATCCCGGCAGTCTGAGTCGGGTCCTGTCTGGTGACCAGTGTTTTGGGTTCGTGAGTCTCCTGTTTCCCGAGGGTTCGGGAACGCTCCGGGGAGCTCTCTGGTTTTCCGCACCTGCATCCCGTCAGCAATCTGCACACCTGGCCCTCATCATCACCCTTTTTAGGTTCTGGCCAAACCTCCAGTTCCTGCCGGATCGTTAGCCATGAACAGTAGGTGTTCTGTGTATCGGTTGAGAGTTTTCTAGCGTGAGTTTTGTTGTTTTGTACTTTGTTGAGTTTTTGTGTTCTTACCTCCGTTTTTGTTCCACCTGCAGTCACACGTCCGGAACCTTCACCCCACCTCTGCCTGATGGTCGGCGGCTGCCGAGCCATCACTGGACCCAGTACTGCACCCCCAACTACTCAACCACGCCGCCCGCTCTGTCCCTGGATTATTCTGCACCTGTTGTCGTATCTAATAAACCCTCACCTTCGTTCAACTCTCCTTGTCCTGGTCTGCTTTTGGGTTCTGGCTGAGGGAACTGTGACACTCACAGCTGTAATCGCCGCCAAAGGTGCTTTTACAAAGTATTGACTCAAGGGTGTGAATACTTATGTAAATGAGATATTGGCAAGACAAAATATTTAAGTGCCTTTGAATGGGGTATGGTAGTAGGCGCCATTTGAGTGTGTCAAGAACTGCAACACTGCTGGGTTTTTCACGCTCAACAGTTTCCCATGGTACACCACCCAAACGACATCCAGCCAACTTGACACAACAGTGGGAAGCGTTGGAGTCAACATGGGCCAGCATCCCTGTGGAACACTTTTGACACCTTATAGAGTCCATGCCCTGACAAATTGAGGCTGTTCTGAGGGTAAAAGGGGGTGAAACTCAATATTAGGAAGGTTCCTAATGTTTTGTACGCTCAGTCTATTTCTACTCTATAGGCCTACTGCATTGGAATACCCTAGAGCAGCCTTTTCAAACCTCTCCTTGGGAACCCCAGATGTTTCACATTTTTGTTTTAGCCCTGAACTAGCACACCTGATTCAAGTAGTCAAGAGCTTGGTGATTAGTTCAAATTGAATCAGGTATGCTAGTTTTGGAACAGTTTAAATACATGGAACGGCTGGGGGTCACCCGAGAAGAGGTCTGAAAAGGGTTGCCCTACATAAATAAACAAATGTCCAAACCACATACAGTGAGGGAAAAAAGCTTTTGAGCCCCTGCTGATTTTGTACATTTGCCCACTGACAAAGAAATGATCCGTCTATAATTTTAATGGTAGGTTTATTTGAACAGTGAGAGACAGAATAACAACAACAAAAATCCAGAAAAAAACGCATGTCAAAAATGTTATAAATTGATTTGCATTTTAATGAGGGAAATAAGTATTTGACCCCCTCTCAATCAGAAAGATTTCTGGCTCCCAGGTGTCTTTTATACAGGTAACTAGCTGAGATTAGGAGCACACTCTTAAAGGGAGTGCTCCTAATCTCAGCTTGTTACCTGTATAAAAGACACCTGTCCAAAGAAGCAATCAATCAATCAGATTCCAAACTCTCCACCATGGCCAAGACCAAAGAGCTCTCCAAGGATGTCAGGGACAGGATTGTAGACCTACACAAGGCTGGAATGGGCTACAAGACCATCGCCAAGCAGCTTGGTGAGAAGGTGACAACAGTTGGTGCGATTATTTGCAAGTGGAAGAAACACAAAAGAACTGTCAATCTCCCTCGGCCTGGGGCTCCATGCAAGATCTCACCTCGTGGAGTTGCAATGATCATGAGAACGGTGTGGAATCAGCCCAGAACTACACGGGAGGATCTTGTCAATGATCTCAAGGCAGCTGGGACCATAGTCACCAAGAAAACAATTGGTAACACACTACGCCGTGAAGGACTGAAATCCTGCAGTGCCCGCAAGGTCCCCCTGCTCAAGAAAGCACATATACAGGCCCGGCTGAAGTTTTTCTATGGGATTAAGGTCTGGAGACTGGCTAGGCCACTCCAGGACCTTAATGTGCTTCTTCTTGAGCATCTTGCCAATGAACATCTGAATGATTCAGAGGAGATCTGGGTGAAAGTGTTGTGGTCAGATGAGACCAAAATCGAGCTATTTGGCATCAACTCAACTCGCCGTGTTTGGAGGAGGAGGAATTCTGCCTATGACCCCAAGAACTCCATCCCCACCATCAAACATGGAGGTGGAAACGTTATGCTTTGGGGGTGTTTTTCTGCTAAGGGGACAGGACAACTTCACCGCATCAAAGGGACGATGGACGGCGCCATGTACCGTCAAATCTTGGGTGAGAACCTCCTTCCCTCAGCCAGGGCATTGAAAATGGGTCGTGGATGGGTATTCCAGCATGACAATGACCCAAAACACACAGCCAAGGCAACAAAGGAGTGGCTCAAGAATAAGCACATTAAGGTCCTGGAGTGGCCTAGCCAGTCTCCAGACCTTAATCCCATAGAAAATCTGTGGAGGGAGCTGAAGGTTCAAGTTGCCAAACGTCAGGCTCGAAACCTTAATGACTTGGAGAAGATCTGCAAAGAGGAGTGGGACAAAATCCCTCCTGAGATGTGTGCAAACCTGGTGGCCAACTGCAAGAAATGTGTGACCTCTGTGATTGCCAACAAGGGTTTTGCCACCAAGTACTAAGTCATGTTTTGCAGAGGGGTCAAATATTTATTTCCCTCATTAAAATGTAAATCAATTCATAACATTTTTGACATGTGTTTTTCTGGATTTTTGTTGTTGTTATTCTGTCTCTCACTGTTCAAATAAACCTACCATTAAAATTATAGACTGATCACGTCTTTGTCAGTGGGCAAACGTACAAAATCAGCAAGGGATCAAATACTTTTTTCCCTCACTGTATATAGTAGATTCCATTATGGCAGATGTGTTATACTTTCATCAAGAAGTGATTGATGTCACAATTCCAGTTTCTCACACCTTTATTGCCTCTAAACCCTGATAATAAACTATAAACTACTTATGAGAGCTGAGGAGAGTCGGGGTCATGAATACACCAGTGTCTCCTAATAAACCAACTCTGATTGTTACAAAGAATGGCGCCGGAGAAGATGGCTGCCATTTTACAGCCCTCTAACCAATTGTACTATTATGTTTGTTTTTTTTCCGCGTTATTTGTAATTTATTCTGTACATAATGTTTCTGCCACCGTCGCTTATGACCAAAAATAGCTTCTGGATATCAGGACAGCGATTACTCACCTCCCATTGGAAAAATATTTTTTCTTCAACGAGTCGGACACGAAGGATATCCTACAGACACCCGACAAGGCCCAAATACCTGTCATTCGCATAAGAAAGAGACAGAGATATCGTGGACGTAGGTCGGGGTGCCTTGTAAGGATCCGATGGCGAGTGAGTAAACGGCCTCTTCCATCAATCCTATTAGCCAATGTTCAATCATTTGAAAACAAATTGGATGACCTAAGAATAAGGTTATCCTACCAATGGGACATTAAAAACTGTAATATCTTATGTTTCACTGAGTCGTGGCTGAACGATGACATGGAAAACATACAGCTGGCGGGATATACGCTACATCGGAAGGATAGAACAGCTGACTCCGGTAAGACAAGGGTATATTTGGGTATATTCTGTGTATATTTGTAAACAACAGATGGTGTATAAAATCTAATACCAAGGAAGTCTCAAGGTTTTGCTCGCCGGAGTTAGAGTATCTCATGATAAACTGTAGACCACACTATTTACCAATAGAGTTTATCTGTATTTTTCGTAGCTGTCTATTTACCACCACAAACCGATGCTGGCACTAAGATTGCACTCAATGAGTGGCCATAAATAAATAGGAAAACGCTCATCCGGAGGCAGCGCTCCTAGTGCAGGGAAACTTAAATCCGTTCTACCTAATTTCTACCAGCATGTTAAATGAGCAACCAGAGGAGAGAAAAAAAACTCTAGACCACCTTTACTCCACACTCAGAGATGCGTACAAAGCTCTCCCTTGCCCTCCATTTGGCAAATCTGACCATAACTCTATCCTCATGATTCCTGCTTATAAGCAAAAACTAAAGCAGGAAGCACCAGTGACTCAGTTAATAAAAAAGTTGTCAGATGACGCAGATGCTAAGCTACAGGACTGTTTTGTTAGCACAGACTGGAATATGTTCCGGGATTCTTCCGATAGCATTAAGGAGTACACCACATCAGTCATTGGCTTCATCAATAAGTGCATCGATGACGTCGTCCCAACAGTGACCGTACGTACATACCCCAACCAGAAGCCATGGATTACAGGCAACATCCGCACTGAGCTAAAGGGTAGAGCTGCCGCTTTCAAGGAGTGGGACTCTAACCTGGACGCTTATCAGAAATCCCGCTATGCCCTCCGACTAACCATCAAACAGGCAAAGAGTCAATACAGGACTAAGATTGAATCGTACTACACCGGCTCTGATGCTCGTTGGATGTGGCAGGGCTTGAAAACTATTACAGAATACAAAGGGAAGCACAGCCGCGAGCTGGCCAGTGACACAAGCCTACCAGACGAGCTAAATCAATTCTATGCTCGCTTCGAGGCAAGCAACACTGAAGCATGCATGAGAGCATCAGCTGTACCGGATGACTATGTGATCACGCTCTCCGTAGCCGATGTGAGTAAGACTTTTAAGAAGGTCAACATTCACAAAGCCGCAGGGCCAGACGGATTACCAGGACGTGTACTCTGAGCATGCACTGACCAACTGGCAAGTGTCTTCACTGACATTTTCAACATGTCCCTGACTGAGTCTGTAATACCAACATGTTTCAAGCAGACCACCATAGGCCCTGTGTCCAAGGACACTAAGATAACCTGCCTAAATGACTACCGACCCGTAGCACTCACGTCTGTAGCCATGAAGTGCTTTGAAAGGCTGGTCATGGCTCACATCAACACCATTATCCCAGAAACAGTAGACCCACTCCAAAGTGCATACCGCCCCAACATATCCACAGATGATGCAATCTCTATTGCACTCCACACTGCCCTTTCCCACCTGGACAAGAGGAACACCTATGTGAGAATGCTATTCATTGACTACAGCTCAGCGTTCAACACCATAGTGCCCTCAAAGCTCATCACTAAGCTAAGGACCCTGAGACTAAACGCCTCCCTCTGCAACTGGATCCTGGACTTCCTGACGGGCTGCCCCCAGGTGGTAAGGGTAGGTAACAACACATCTGCCACGCTGATCCTCAACACGGGGGCCCCTCAGGGGTGCGTGCTCAGTCCCCTCCTGTACTCCCTGTTCACCCATGACTGCATGGCCAGGCACGACTCCAACACCATCATTAAGTTTGCCAACGACACAACAGTGGTAGGCCTGATCACCGACAACGATGAGACAGCCTATAGGGAGGAGGTCAGAGACCTGGCCGTGTGGTGCCAGGATAACAAGCTCTCCCTCAACATGATCAAGACAAAGGATATGATTGTGGACTACAGGAAAAAAAAGAGGACTGAGCACGCCCCCATTCTCATCGACGGGCTGTAGTGGAACGGGATGAGAGCTTCAAGTTCCTTGGTGTCCACAACACAAACAAACTATCATGGTCCAAACACAACAAAGCCTATTCCTCCTCAGGAGACTGAAAAGATTTGGCATGGGTCCTCAGATCCTCAAAAGGTTCTACAGCTGCACCATCGAGAGCATCCTGACTGGTTGCATCACCGCCTCGTATGGCAACTGCTCGGCCTCCGACCGCAAGGCACTACAGAGGGTAGTGCGTATGGCCCAGTACATCACTGGGGCCAAGCTTCCTGCCATCCAGGACCTCTATACCAGGCGGTGTCAGAGGAAGGCCCTAAAAATTATCAAAGACTCCAGCCATAGACTGTATTCTCTGCTACCGCACGGCAAGCAGTATCGGAGCGCCAAGTCTAGGTCCAAAAGGCTTCTTAACAGCTTCTACCCCCCAAGCCATAAGAATCCTGAACAGCTAATCATGGCTACCTGGACACCCCACCACACCCCCCTCTTTTATGCTGCTGCTACTCTGTTTATTAGTTATGCATAGTCACTTTAACTCTACCCACATGTACATGTTACCTCAATTACCTCGACTAGCCGGTGCCCCCGCACATTGACTCTGAGCCGGTACCCCCCCTGTATATAGCCTCCCTACTGTTATTTTATTTTACTGCTGCTCTTTAATTATTTGCTTATATTTTTTACTTAGCTATTTATTTGTTTTTCTTTAAAATACTGCATTGTTGGTTAAGGGCTTGTAAGTAAGCATTTCACTGTAATGTCTACACCTGTTGTATTCGGCGCATGTGGCAAATAAAATTATATTTTATTTTATTTGACTTGTCGAACTGTGTTACTCAGGTTTTTTGTGACATGACCTTAACCGAGTCCTTGTGCTTACATGACACCTGCTTAATTTCCTTTAGAGCTCCTGTTCTGTTATCAATCAATGGGGGTCAGGCGAACGCCGAAAGTGAGGGAAGAAGGGAGAGGGAAACATTCTCACCTTTCGGAGTCTTGCTAATCAGCTTGTGTTATTTGTGTCACGGTTGTCAACTGTTGACTGACTGCAACGTCAGATTATTTTCTTACACGCTAACCAATAACTGACATGGTTTGCTTTGACACTTGAAGGTACATCAGCTGCCGCACGCTAATGCTGGAGTCACACAGTGTCTGTTGTTCTGGCAGGTGAGGTGAGATCGGGGGTAGCATAGGCCTTAAGATTCGACATTTAGAGGGGAATTTTCACTTTGCGCCTTAGGGCCACTGTGAGTTGTTGGCATATGTACAACTCCTGAAAACTCCTCCCTGATACATTGAAGGGTTAACGAACTACAGTTTTCTGTACTCACTAACTACTGTAGTGCTGAGTTATCATGAATTGTTGTGTGTCGTTGAGTGTGTTTTGTGAGTACCCCGACTACTCCTTTAACTTGGGGATCTGTCTTCATTTAGCAGTTTCCTGGGAACAAGGTGAGCTGTATCAATTTGGTCAGGAGCTGGAGCTGGAGGTCATCGCGGCTGTGGCTTCAGACTGCAGTACTTAACGTTTCACTACATCACCCACTGTTTTCACCTCTCCATGCAGGCCCTCACCGCATTTAGCAGCAGTAATAAAAGTTTTAGGATCTGCAGTGGACCTTGACTGTGGTTCCCCCATCCGCTTTCCCTTCCTCACCCCAACTGTTATAATAGCGGATTAAGGGACCATTACAGCGATCTAGCTGTAGCAACAGAAAACAGTGACCGAGTACATTCGCCATTGGAATCCTCATTCAACATGAAGGCAGCATCCATCATTCCCATAGGCTCTTTATTATCCCACTCTCACTGGCGACCTAAAACATCAATCTTAATTGGACATTAGCGAGACCACTTGCGACGCTCGCCCCCATAAACCATAGATCATTGCCACACACAAAGCAACTAACAGACGATGAGAGAAAATAATTGGCCAGCATTATCCCCTCTCAGCGACGATGTATCGCTTGCTCTGTGTTGAGGGAGGAAGGGTAGGCCAGAGAGATTTGGCCTAACATTAATTGTCTAATGGCACACATTCAATCAAATGTTTTTCAAGCAAGTGTTTGGTACAATGTGGTTGTGCTGGTATACTGCAAGCTGTATTAGAGTGCGGCTACATCGTCAGAAAATTATTAACTGAATGATAATTTATGTTTGTGCTCAGTGGGATCTGTCTCTATAATATGATGCTTGTAAATGTATTACATTCACACACACATACACACAATAACACAACAAATTGCATAAATGTCAAAACAAGCTTATCCGTGATACAAGTTGCAATCCTGGAGCTTTAGAAACCAACTTGCATCATCCTCCCTATTTAACTCAACTGTGCCCCCCAGTGGAATGGTGTCAATCAAACAGCTGATGCCATAAGTAATAAAAAAAACTGAAATACCCACAACGACCATATCTTTGTCCATTTGGGTGAATGAAAAAAAGCAATTTTATAATCCCATATAACATCAAGTAGTCTTCTATCTCCTCCTCTCCTGTAGTGCACTGGTGTTTCGGAGAAGAAACTCCTAATGATCCATCTTTATAATTGGACTTTCACATGTGCACTTGTCCACGGTTGATGTTGCATTAGTTATTCACCCACTTAACTCCAAAAGAGACCTATTATGTCAAAAAGCCTCCAGGCAACCTGTCTCACCTTTTGTCTTCCATCAAACTAATTGTGTTATTTGCTGTGCCACCCTGATTTGTGCTCCTTCATAGCTGTGTGACTGGCATCCAATGCTGTGACTGGCATCTGAATGAGCACAGCTTGCTTTGCCATATTCAGCGCTGTGGATTGTGATCCATGGTCTGCAGACCCAGTTGGAATGGAAGATGAATTTAATGAATTTCTATCTTTGCTCTCTTTTGCTCTATCTACTTCAGCAGTGCACAATGTCAGTCTTTCAGGGTTGTAATTTTGCATATTTATGTTCCTTCCTGACACTTAATTGATCAATTAGTGTAACTGTTGGACCAGAGAGTGCCCACACCTGGTTTCCAAAGTCTGTATCAGACGCTGATTTAAATGGCTAGAGAAAAAAACAGCAAACCCTGCAACTGTCAAGAACGTTTTCGAAATTATTTCTTTGTTGATTTAACCTCCCTGTGAGAAAGGGGAGGGACAGTATGCGATAACTTTTACACTTTTACTTTCTTCTTATAGCTCAGATTATATTCAGTACTAGAAAGAAGGAGAATACACAATAAATAAATATTTGCACATACAGTGCCTTGCAAAAGTATTCATCCCCCTTGGCATTTATCCTATTTTGTTGCATTATAACCTGTAATTTAAATTGATTTTTATTTGGCTTTTAAGCAATGGACATACACAAAATAGTCCAAATTAGTGAAGAAAAAAAAAATAACTTGTTAAAAAAAATTCTAAAAAATAAATAACGGAAAAGTGGTGCATGCATGTGTATTAACCCCCTTTGCTATGAAGTCCCTAAATAAGATCTGGCGCAACCAATTACCTTCAGAAGTCACATAATTAGTTAAATAAAGTCCACCTGTGTGCAAACTAAGTGTCAAATGATCTGTCATATGATCTCAGTATATATACACCTGATCTGAAATGCCCCAGAGTCTGCAACATCACCAAGCAAGGGGCACCACCAAGCAAGCGGCACCATGAAGACCAAGGAGCTCTCCAAACAGGTCAGGGACAAAGTTTTGGAGAAGTACAGATCAGGGTTATAAAAAAATATCAGAAACTTTGAACATCCCACGGAGCACCATTAAATCCATTATTAAAAAATTGAAAGAATATGGCACCACAACAAACCTGCCAAGAGAGGGCCGCCCACCAAAACTCACGGTCCAGGCAAGGAGGGCATTAATCAGAGAGGCAACAAAGAGACCAAAGATAATCCACAGCGGAGATTGGAGTATCTGTCCATAGGACCACTTTAAGCCATACACTCCACAGAGCTGGGCTTTACGGAAGAGTGGCCAGAAAAAAGCCATTGCTTATAGAAAAAATAAGCAAACACGTTTGGTGTTCGCCAAAAGGCCTGTGGGAGACTCCCCAAACATATAATAATAATAATAATAAACCATTTAGCAGACACTTTTATCCAAAGCAACTTAGTCATGCGTGCATACATTTTTGTGTATGGGTGGTCCCGGGGATTGAACCCACTACCTTGGCGTTACAAGGCATGCTCTACCAGCTGAGCCACAGAGGACCACTATGGAGGAAGGTACTCTGGTCAGATGAGACTAAAATTGAGCTTTTTGGCCATCATGGAAAATGTCTGGCGCAAACCCAACACCTCTCATCAACCCGAGAAAACCATCCCCACAGTGAAGCATGGTGGCGGCAGCATCATGCTGTGGGGATGTTTTTCATCGGCAGGGACTGGGAAACTGGTCAGAATTGAAGGAATGATGGATGGCGCTAAATACAGGGAAAAGAGTTCAATATTGATTTAATCAGGTCTGAGAGTCCTTTAGGTGCCTTTTGGCAAACTCCAAGCGGGCTGTCATGTGCCTTTTACTGAGGAGTGGCTTCCGTCTGGCCACTCTACCATGAAGGCTGCATAGATGGTTGTCCTTCTGGAAGGTTCTCTCATTGCCACAGAGGAACTCTGGAGCTCTGTCAGAGTGACCATCGGGTTCTTGGTCACCTCTCTGACCAAGGCCCTTCTCCCCCGATTGCTCAGTTTGGCCGGACGGCCAGCTCTAAGAAGAGTTCCAAACTTCTTTCATTTAAGAATGATGGAGGACACTGTGTTCTTGGGGACCTTCAATGCTGCAGAAATGTTTCGGTACCCTTCCCCAGATCTGTGCCTCGACACAATCCTGTCTCGGAGCTCTACGGTCAATTCCTTCGACATCATGGCTTGGTTTTTGCTCTGACATGCACCGTCAACTGTGGGACCTTATATAGACCGGTGTGTGCCTTTCCAAATCATGTCCAATCAATTAAATTTACCACAGGTGGACTCCAATCACATTGTAGAAACATCTCAAGGATGGTCAATGGAAACAGGATGCACCTGAGCTCATTAGCCTACATCTTTCTCTCTTTATTGTTGCTTCATTCCTTCCTCGCGTTCAACAGTTAAATTAAATATGTTTCGCTGTCCATCATTCTAATGACATCCTTGAATAATATAGGACTAGAATTAGATGCAGAAGGCTTTCACTTATTTTCTTCACGAAGATTGAATGGTTATGGGTGTCACGGTTTCGGCCGAGACTGCTCCTCCTCCTGGTTCGGGCAGGCTTCGGCGGTCGTCGTCCCCGGAGTACTAGCTTCCACCGATCTATGTTTCATGTTCGTTTGGTTTTGTCTGGATGTTGTACACCTGTGTCTTGTTAGTCCTCGTTAGTGTCCTATTTAGTTCTCGTTGTGTGTGCTTGTCGTTGTGTGTGATTGCGCTTCTGTTTCGTGTTTGGAGCTACATTTTTCCCTCCAGTGTTTTGGAGAGGGTTGTTTGCACATGTTTGTGCGTCATTCGTTTTGTCGCCTGTGTGCGTCGTGCAGTTTGCCTTCGGGCTTATTGTGCTTCTGTTGTATATATATATAATATATATTGCACTAAAGCCTTTGGACTGAGCCTCTGCGTCCTGCGCATGATTCCTACACCACACCCACCTTCAGCACGCCTTGACAGAATCACACACCATCTAATGGAATCAGCAGGATCGGCAGTGACGCCTGTGTCGCTCGAGGAGCATCTCCGTGGGCAAGAGGACCAGATCCGACAACTGGAGACCGCTCTACAGGAGGTAATCAACATCATGCACCGATGGGAGGCCAGCAGGGTACCCACACCTCCACCTACCCTGTCCATCCCATCGGTCGGTCCACCAGTCCCAGGTTCGGAACCCAGGGGGATTCGGCTCTCGCTCCCGAGGGCGTATGACGGAACAGCTGCCGGGTGTCAGGGGTTCCTCCTTCAGGTGGAGCTCTACCTGGCCACTGTACACCCGGTACCCTCGGGATACGAGAGCGTTTCCGCCCTCATCTCCTGTCTCACGGGCAAGGCGTTGGAGTGGGCTAACACCGAGTGGAGGAAGATGGACGCCAACACCATCACCTACGCCGAGTTCTCCCGCCGCTTCAAGGCCGTGTTCGACCATCCACCTGAGGGCAAAGCGGCGGGGGAGCGTCTAGTCCATTTGAGACAGGGGAGGAGGAGCGCTCAGGTGTTCGCTCTAGAGTACCGGACTCTAGCGGCGGATGCAGGGTGGAATGAACGGGCTCTCATCTACCATTTTCGATGTAGCCTACGAGAGGACGTTCAACGTGAGTTGGCCTGCAGGGATACCCATCTTACCTTCGACCAGTTGGTCGATATGTCCATCCGTCTGGACACCCTGCTGGCCACCCGTGGACGTCCCGAGGGGAGTCCGTCCATTCCGCCCTCTGGCACCTCCGAGCCGAGCCCTATGGAGCTCGGGGGTGCCGGCGCTAGAGAACGGAGTAGGAAGATTCCGAGGGGGCCTGTCTCCTGCACCAAGTGCGGCACACTACGGCCAGGTGCTGGGGAGGGTTCTCCGGGAGTAACGACAACAGGCCACGCACTGGGGGGGCCTCCCAGGTGAGTAGACGTCCCACTTACCCAGAGCTTTCTGTTGCACACTTTTGTATACCTGTTTATTTTCCACAGGTTGCACCTCATTCCCAGCATAAGGCGCTAGTAGATTCAGGCGCAGCTGGGAATTTTGTTGATCGTAAGTTTTGTTTTGAGTTAGGGATCCCTCTCCTACCTGTTGACAAACCTTTTCCCGTTCATGCCTTAGACAGCCGCCCGTTGGGGTCGGGGTTGATCAGGGAGATCACAGTGCCACTTCGGATGTGTGCGCAGGGGGGTCATGAGGAGACTATACAGTTGTATCTGATCGACTCTCCTGCGTACCCAGTGGTGCTGGGGATTCCCTGGTTAAGCACCCATAACCCTGCTATTTCGTGGCAACAGAGGGCTCTCGATGGGTGGTCTGCTCAGTGCGAGGGGCGATGTCTGGGTGTTTCCGTGGGGGCGACTTCGGTGGAAAGTCCAAACCAAGTGCCCGCACTGCACATTCCGCCTGAATATGGGGATTTAGCACTTCGTGTTTAGCAAAACTAGGGCGACGCAGTTGCCTCCTCATAGACAGGGGGATTGTGCGATTGATCTCCAGGCAGGAGCAGCGCTCCCACGGAGCCATGTGTATCCTTTGTCTCAAGAGGAGAGAAAAGCTATGGAGACTTATATAGCCGAATCTTTGAGACAAGGATACATTCGGCCCTCCACTTCTCCCGCCTCCTCGAGCTTCTTTTTTGTGAAAAAGAAAGATGGAGGGTTGCGCCCGTGCATTGATTACCGTGGTCTCAATCAGATTACTGTGAAATACAGTTATCCACTCCCTCTGATTGCGACCATGACGGAGTCATTGCATGGAGCGCGGTTTTTCACAAAACTGGATCTCAGGAGCGCGTATAACTTGGTGCGCATTAGGGAGGGTGACGAATGGAAGACAGCGTTTAGTACCACGTCAGGTCATTTCGAATATCTCGTCATGCCATATGGGTTGATGAATGCTCCATCAGTCTTCCAATCCTTCGTAGATAACATTTTCCGGGATATGCAGGGACAAGGGGTGGTCGTGTACATTGATGACATTCTGGTGTACTCGTCTACCCGAGCCGAGCATATAACCCTGGTGCGTCGTGTATTGAGGAGGCTGTTGGAGCACGACCTATATGTCAAGGCAGAGAAATGTCTGTTTTTCCAGGAGTCGGTCTCCTTTTTGGGTTATCGGTTGTCCGCGTCAGGGGTGAGAATGGAGGTGGATCGTGTGTCCGCTGTGCGTAATTGGCAAACCCCAACTACTGTAAAAGAGGTGCAGCAGTTTTTGGGCTTTGCGAATTACTACCAGAGGTTTATCCGGGGTTTTGGACAGGTGGCAGCTCCCATCACGTCCCTTCTGAAGGGGGGTCGGTGCGCCTGCAGTGGTCAGCCGATGCGGACAGGGCCTTTAGGGAGACTGAAGGACCTGTTTACGTCGGCTCCGGTGCTAGCGCATCCGGATCCCGCATTACCCTTTCAGGTCGAGGTAGACGCGTCTGAGGCTGGTATAGGGGCCGTTCTCTCTCAACGGTCCGGCACGCCACCTAAACTCCGCCCCTGTGCCTTTTACTCTAAGAAGCTCAGCCCGGCGGAGCGTAACTATGACGTTGGGGACAGGGAGCTGTTAGCTGTAGTTCAAGCCCTTAAGGTGTGGAGGCATTGGCTTGAGGGGGGCTCAACACCCTTTCCTCATTTTGACTGACCATCGGAACCTGGAGTACATCCGGGCAGCGAGGAGACTGAACCCTCGCCAGGCTCGATGGAGTATGTTTCTCACCAGGTTCGTATTTAAAATCACGTACATCCCTGGGTCCCAGAATGGTAAGGCAGATGCGCTGTCCCGGCGGTATGACACGGAGGAGAGGTCCGTTGAGCCCACTCCCATACTACCGGAGTCTTGCCTTGTGGCACCGGTGGTGTGGGAGGTTGATGCCGAAATCGAGCGAGCGTTGCGTACCGACCCCAGCCCTCCACAGTGTCCTGAGGGTCGGAAGTACGTTCCGCGCGAGATTCGGGATCGACTCATTTACTGGGCTCACATGTCACCCTCCTCTGGACATCCGGGTATCGGCCGGACGGTGCATTGCCTTAGCACTAAATACTGGTGGCCCACTTTGGCTAGGGATGTGAGGGTTTATGTCTCCTCCTGCTCGGTGTGTGCCCAGTGTAAGGCGCCCCGACATCTGCCCAGGGGTAAGTTACAACCCCTGCCCGTTCCACAACGACCATGGTCCCACCTCTCGGTGGATTTTGTGACAGACCTTCCCCTCTCTCAGGGGAATACCACCATCCTGGTCGTTGTGGACCGGTTCTCTAAGGCCTGTCGTCTTCTCCTATGTCGGGTCTTCCTACTGCCCTACAGACCGCTGAGGCCCTATTTACCCATGTCTTCCGGCATTACGGGGTACCCGAGGATATAGTGTCTGATCGAGGTCCCCAGTTTACCTCTCGTGTTTGGAGAGCGTTCATGGAGCGTTTGGGGGTCTCGGTTAGCCTTACCTCAGGGTACCACCCGGAGAGTAACGGGCAGGTAGAACGTGTCAACCAGGATGTGGGTAGGTTTCTGAGGTCGTATTGCCAGGACCGGCCGGAGGAGTGGGCACGGTACATTCCCTGGGCCGAGATGGCCCAGAACTCTCTCCGCCACTCCTCTACTAACCTAACCCCCTTCCGATGTGTGTTAGGTTACCAGCCGGTTCTGGCACCTTGGCAGCAGAGCCAGATCGAGGCCCCTGCGGTGGATGATTGGATGAGGCGCTCGGAAGAGACGTGGAACGCTGCCCACGTCCACCTGCAGCGGGCCGTCCTTCGTCACAAGGCGAGCGCCGATCTCCACCGCAGTGAGGGGCCGGTGTACGCACCCGGAGATCGAGTCTGGCTCTCTACCAGAAACCTACCCCTCCGCCTGCCCTGCCGGAAGCTGGGTCGGCGGTTTGTGGGGCCCTTTAAAGTCCTGAGAAGATTGAACGAGGTGGGTTATAGATTACATCTACCTGTTGAGTATAAGAATATCAACCCCTCGTTCCATGTGTCTCTTCTCAGGCCGGTGGTAGCTGGTCCACTCCAGGACAATGAGATAGGGGAGACTCCTCCGCCCCCACTGGACATCGAGGGGGCTCCGGCGTACACCGTTCGGTCCATCTTGGACTCTAGACGCCGGATGGGGGGTCTCCAGTATCTCGTGGAGTGGGAGGGGTACGGCCGGGAGGAGCGGTGCTGGGTGCCGCGGAGGGACATCCTAGACCCATCTCTCCTGTCGGAGTTCCACCGGGACCATCCCGCGCGCCCTGCTCCGCGTCCTCCTGGTCGTCCCCGAGGCCGGGGTCGGCGCACGGCTGGAGCCGCGCGTCAAGGGGGGGGTACTGTCACGGTTTCGGCCGAGACTGCTCCTCCTCCTGGTTCGGGCAGGCTTCGGCGGTCGTCGTCCCCGGAGTACTAGCTGCCACCGATCTATGTTTCATGTTCGTTTGGTTTTGTCTGGATGTTGTACACCTGTGTCTTGTTAGTCCTCGTTAGTGTCCTATTTAGTTCTCGTTGTGTGTGCTTGTCGTTGTGTGTGATTGCGCTTCTGTTTCGTGTTTGGAGCTACATTTTTCCCTCCAGTGTTTTGGAGAGGGTTGTTTGCACATGTTTGTGCGTCATTCGTTTTGTCGCCTGTGTGCGTCGTGCAGTTTGCCTTCGTGCTTATTGTGCTTCTGTTGTATATATATAATATATATTGCACTAAAGCCTTTGGACTGAGCCTCTGCGTCCTGCGCATGATTCCTACACCACACCCACCTTCAGCACGCCTTGACAATGGGTCTGAACAAAGTAACTGCTATAGCCTAGCGCCATCGCACGTTCGCTCTTCTTTCAAACTACCCTTGAGTTCTACTCGGCTGCTATACTTAACTGTGAGCATAAAAAGAGCTTGTGTCCTTCTTCGAATAGTCTATTGGTATAAGAAATGCAAAAAAATAAAATCTAGTCTAGTGTATCACCATGTGTATAGTGCAAAGTGATTGTTAATGTGCATAAATGAGAAGGATATTTGTTAGTCAGGGGCTTTTACTGTGCGGTCCGCGGTGCAGCCGTCCCAATGTGTCAGTACCAAAAGGCAGTAAGGATGTTCAGGGATCACACTCCTGTGGCTATGGCTGCACAACTAACATAATGACATAATGGCTGAGTCCCAACTGACTATATGGGGTCAAAAGTAAAGCACTATATAGGGAATAGGGTGCCATTTGGGACACAACCTATGACAGAGTCTCTGCAGGACATCTGACATTGCAGCCCAAAATGCCATCTCAGCACTCCCCCATCCAAACCACATTGGGCAGCGACAATATGATACTTTATTCAACCCCTAACATATTAATCCTGGTTTCCCAACACTGGTATTTATCATTTCTTAACCCCACTGCCTATAAAAGAGTGAATGTGGAAGGTGCGAATTTTGGGTGTGAATCACAGTCAGGATTGGGTGTAGGAAGAGAACATGAATTTAATATAATTTTATTACAATTTAATAAAGACCAGAATAAGATTATGTGTCTGTCTTTCTAGTAAATAGGTGTGTAAGAGGAGAATAATCAAGTATAGAGCTCAAATGTTTAAGCACTCAAAACGTCAGGGAAGACGAAATTGACACGTTTCTTCTTTTAATAACAAAAGGTGCTCAGGTGCAGCAAATATTTCGGCACAGATTGTTTACATTTGCACCTTTGCTTTTGCGACTAATTCAAGCATTTTTCGGAGTGAGCACTTTTGAATTTTATTTTATTTATTTACAGAATTAGGATCTTCATTTGTTCACCCTGTTGCAGGAGAACTTTCCTGCAATGCAAAATGTGGTGTATTTGAGGTTTAAAAAGGCTTCTGACATTTGGAATTTCCACTTTGAAATTTCAGACTTGAATTTCCCTATCAAACCCTACAAAAATGTCCATTCATTATAATCATTCATTATGATCCACATAATAATTCACATTTCCTGTTTCTTTTCCTGCTTGAGCAAACTGCCGCAAATTAAGATCCTACATCTGTAAGTACTCACAGTTTTTCTATTTATGAGGTAATTAATTTACAATATGATTCACTAGTGGTGAGGGAAGTTTTACACCTCATTAGAGGTCCACCGAACATCAGAATGTGCTACAGCAGTTGGACAAGAAATGTTGCACTCACACAAGCTGTTCAACACAACAGTCAAAAAATAACTTTATTCATTACAATTTTATCTGACATAGAGCAAATAAAATGTTACCTGTTGACATTTAACAGATACAACTTTACCTGTTGACAAATCACAAAATCTAACAAGTACAGTGCATAGCATATCCATAAATCTGAGGTTGAAATTAAGTTCAGTCCCAATGACCCAAAAGCTCAGTCATACATCAACAAATGACATCGCTCAACTTAACCACCAAGCTTTTAATTCTAATGGAGGCTCTTTGGAACCATTTCTCTGAGTACAGAACCCCGTCCCTCACTTCTCGCCAGGCTTAAGTATTTTTGAACTAATCTTCTAAACCTAGCTATACTGAACAAAAATATAAATGCAACATGTCAAGTGTAGTTCCCATGTTTTATGATCTGAAATAAAAGATCCCAGAAATGTTTCATACGCACAAAAAGCTTATTTCTCTCAATTTTTGTGCACAAATTTGTTTACATCCCTGTTAGTGAGCATTTCTCCTGTGCCAAGATAATCCATCCACCTGACAAGTGTGGCATATCAAGTAGCTGATTAAACAGCATGATCATTCCACAAAAAAAGCCACTCTAAAATGTGCAATATTGTCACACAACACAATGCCACGGATGTCTCAAGTTTTGAAGGAGCGTGTAATTGGCATTCTGACTGCAGGAATGTCCACCAGAGCTGTTGCCAGAGAATGTAATGTTATTTTCTCTACCATAAGCCGCCTCCAACGTTGTTTTAGAGAACTTGGCAGTACGTCCAACCGGCCTTACAACTGCAGACCACGTGTAACCACTCCAGCCCAGGACCTCCACATCTGGCTTCTTCACCTGCGGGATCATCTGAGACCAGCCACCCAGACAGCTGATGAAACATAGGAGTATTTCGCTCTGTAATAAATCCCTTTTTGGGGGAAAAACTAATTCTGATTGGCTGGGCCTGGCTCCCCAGTGGGTGGGCCTGGCTCCCAAATGAGTGGGCCTATGCCCTCCCATGGCTGCACCCCTGCCCAGTCATTTAAAATCCATATATTAGGGCCTAATTTATTCATTTCAATTGACTGATTTCCTTATATGGACTGTAACTCAGTAAAATCATTGAAATTGTTGCAAAGCCTATTCCCCATCAGGAGACTGAAAAGATTTGGCATGGGTCCTCAGATCCTCAAAAAATTCTACAGCTGCACCATCGAGAGCATCCTGACTGGTTGCATCACCGCCTGGTATGGCAACTGCTTGGCCTCCGACCGCAAGGCACTACAGAGGGTAGTGCGTACGGCCCAGTACATCACTGGGGCCAAGCTTCCTGCCATCCAGGACCTCTATACCAGGCGGTGTCAGAGGAAGGCCCTCAAAATTGTCAAAGACTCCAGCCACCCTAGTCATAGGCTGTTCTCTCTGCTACCGCACGGCAAGTGGTACCGGAGTGCCAAGTCTAGGTCCAAAAGACTTCTCAACAGCTTCTACCCCCAAGCCATAAGACTCCTGAACAGCTAATCATGACTATTTGCACTGCCCCCCCCACCCCATCCTTTTTACGCTGCTGCTACTCTGTTAATTATTTATGCATAGTCACTTTAACTCTACCCACATGTACATATTACTTCAACTATCTCAACTAGCCAGTGCCCCCGCACATTGACTCTGCACCGGTACCCCCCTGTATATATAGCCTCCCTGCTGTTATTTATTTTACTTCTGCTCTTTTTTTCTCAACACTTTTTTTGTTGTTGTTTTATTTTTACTTTTTTTGTTAAAAATAAATGCACTGTTGGTTAAGGGCTGTAAGTAAGCATTTCACTGTAATGTCTGCACCTGTTGTATTCAGCGCATGTGACCAATAAAATTTGATTTGATTTGATTTGATGTTGCGTTCATATTTTTGTTCAGTATATTTTTCCTTCATCCCCATTGATTGGTGTCACATTGATGGTTCAGTCCATTGGTGATTTAGTAATTTTTACATGATGCAGTCTCCTTCAACTCATGGTACCCCTGGTGGTTTGGCTCTGTAAGGAGAGAGAGGGGAGTTAGGAGTGGAAAGGACCACATTGTACCTGATCTCTTGCCGTATTTCCTAATAAAAGCCTCTTTTAGAATTATAGGCTGTCCAATCATGGGAAAAACTCTCTAACATGTAATAGTTATTTATATTAGGCCTACTGGCATAGTAGTATGACAATTAAAAGAAACCATTTGTGTGCAATTTAATATTTGTGCAAAGCATTTCTGTATCAAAGTTACTGAGAACATATGGTATTTCCTGATGTTGCCTATTGTTTTCTACAAGTGTGGATGGAAAAGTTTGAATCAAAACTGCTATCTCATGTCAAGACCATTATTACTTTTGTCTCCTCATCTAATATTCAATAAGAGTATAGTGGCTATTCAATGAAAACTGCTTACACCACCATCCGGTATTCAGTCAGAGTACTGTAGCTCACTATTTAATTTCAACTTAATCTGCAGTCTTGCAGAGATTCCTCACTTTATAATTTTCTGAACATCCCAAACGATATAGACGAACAAGCCCACTAGCAGAATACGTTTGCGAGTTTAGATAAGAGTTATGGTACCCAGACTCATATTCTCCTCTACCAGAGGCCTGGACTCTGTGCAGTTGACAGGGTTTCCCCGGGCTGCTCCTAAGATAGCCATGATGTCCACCAGGTTGAGCTTCCCTTCCTCCTGCAGCTCCTCCACCGCCTCCTCCAACTCCTGCGCCGTCTCGGCCCTCTCCTCGATCTCCTCCGCCGTCAGCATCCCCATGTCCTTCATTCCGTTCCCCTTCCCGATCTGCGGGGGCGCCAGCGAGCATCCGGCCCTCAGCCTGCCATAAGACTGCAGGTGCACCACGTTAGCGTGCAGAAACAGTAAAAGACCATTGAGGTCGTTGAGCGGGCAGCCCAGCTTGCGACCACTGTTGAGGCCCAATGCGGGGAGAACCTCATACACCGACAATAGAGTCGTATCCCAGCAGAAGAGGCGGACCAAGCTGAACAGCACGATAGCCACCAGCAGGACATAGATAGCGCTGTTAGCCACGCTAATCACCTGGAAGACCAGTTGGCCGGTCATCTTGCACTGGACCAGCTCTGGAACCCAGTTCTGGTCACACAGCAGGCCCGTGCGGACGAAGCAGCTGAACTCGTCCTGGAGGAAGGTGGACAGGTGGAAGTAGACAAGGTAGAGGCAGGCGGCCGACATGAAGGTGAGCAACAGGAAGCCGCGCAGAAAGAGCATGCTGACCAGGAAGTAGGAGTCGTGCTTGCTCTGCATGTACCTCTCCAGCAGGGGGTACTCGAAGTAGCGCTTCCGCTTGGCCCTGAAAGAGACCATGGAGGAGATGGGGTTAGAGGACAGTTGGCTCAAACACACTTTCATGTTATTGGCTCTGTTGTTTGATAATGGAGGTTGTATGAGCATCTATGGCATTTATCATAGTATTCAAGATTTAAATAGTTAGTCACATGACTGTAGTTGAAGCATAAATAGTGTCTTGTTTCCATTTTCAGATACTTTTGGCTGTTATTAGCTTACTTTTGCTTTTGTGTTTAAAGAAACAGCACCAATAAAAAAAAGTAAATGGCCACAGCCATGAAAATTACACCCAGAACGTGTTTGCAACTCAAACATCTTCAGAATTGTTTACATTTACATTTAAGTGATTTAGCAGACGCTCTTATCCAGAGCGACTTACAAATTGGTGCATTCAACTTAGGATAGCCAGTGGGACAACCACATCTTGATCACAGTAAGTACACTTCTTCAAACAAGCAGCTGTGAGCAAAGTCAGTGCAATCAGGGACAACTACATCTCGATCACAATAAGTATATTTCATTAAAGTCAGTGCTAGCAGGTGAAATAAGTCAGGTGTTAGTTTAGACAAAAAACAGTGGTAGTAAAGGGGGGTAGAAGGATTACTATAATACTATTCCAGGTATTCCTTAAAGAGGTAGGGTTTCAAGTGTCTCCGGAAGGTGGTCAGTGACTCCGCTGTCCTGGCATCATGGGGGAGCTTGTTCCACCATTGGGGTGCCAGAGCAGCGAATAGCTTTGACTGGGCTGAGCAGGAACTGTGCTTCCGTAGAGGTAGGGGGGCTAGCAGGCCAGAGGTGGATGAACGTAGTGCCCTCGTTTGGGTGTCATTGTAGACATCAATCTAAAGGTGTCCGCATGCTTCCCAGCCGAAACATTTTGGTAGAGTTTGTGCATATATTAATGACAACATTTTGTGATGTTTTTGTTAGTTTTGGACTTCGGTGAGGGTTTTTTCGGCTGTTCGGGCACACAAAATCTGTTCTGGAGACAATCCGAAGTTCGGAGCCAAAGTCTACTCCCCTTCGTCTGTGATTGGTCAACAGTAAGGATTCTTCAATAAAGTCTTTGTTGTCATTCAATGAAAGACAACTCTTTTTTTATTCACATTTTTTCATTGAGAAATATTGCACCAAACATCTTAGTTAGATGTAAAATTACGCGAACAAATATCTCCTTGGCAAAAACAGCTAAATTATTGACAGACTTCATGAGTTATCTTACATTAATTCTTACATTAATTCTTACATTAATTCAGACTATTTTGAGGCGTCTCAAAATGGACAAACAGTACTATTGCTGCTTTTTTCTCATTTTTTCAAGCAAATATCTTTTAAGGGAATATGCAAGCACACACGTTGGGTGCCAGCCAAACTGAAGCATGCTGACGCCTTAAGCCTGCTGACTTCCCCTCTTCCTCAGTCCAAAATCCTCCCTCTACCTGCCTCAACCAATCTCTGCCTCGGCCTATCTCTGCCACAATCTCTGCCACAACCACTCTCAACTCTCAAGCTCGGCTTGGAATGTTCGGGGGTTCTGGCGCATCTCCAGGATGCTCTGAGCCAATCGTACGGAGCGGTTGTAGGACTTGTCCAGCTCGTCAATGATGAAGAGCAGGTCAGAGCCCAGTGACGGCATCACCAGGAAATGCCAGATGAGGGCAGGCAGGTACATCATCATGGCCATAGCCAACAGAGAGTACGGGAACATCTGAGAGGGAGGGAAGGGGAAGGGAAGGTGAAAAAAAATGAAGAGAAAGGGAGGGGATCGGAGAGGTAGAGAGTAAGAGATGATGACAGAGAAAGGATAAAGAGTGAGAGAGAATGAGATGAAGAGAAGGGAAGGAGAAAGTGATTTACGGACTACATTTTAAATGTTTAATGAGAAAGCTTAATTACTTTTAATGGATGCTCTTTATTGTGACATTAAGGAAGCAAGAGGCACTTTCCATTAAAAAGTAATGATGATTAGTGTACAAAGCATTAGTAAAAATCCAGTGCTCCATATCTCTCTCCATATCTACTCACAACCTCGATTAATTTTGTAGTGGAAGAATGAGAGAAGGGGATACTCGCGACTGGTGACTTGCAGATGCTGAGGCCCAGCGTGATGACTCAATCACGAATTATGACATTGTTTGGATGGCTGACTATTTGTGGGCTATCACAGGGGTCAAACACACTTTATATGTGGTAATCTCGAGGAAGAGACATTCCCACGGAAGTCGTGGGGTCACTGACGCCAGGAGAGGTGTGAAGACTGATGAAACTTGAATCAACAAAATTAATGAAAATGTAATGTTTGTATTGTTTCTAGAGTTCATGAAGAGCTATGCATTTGTATATGTTTTATTGTACTGTAAGTGCTATGGATTTATTGTTACAGGGAAGCTGTGTTATTTTGTTCATCGGATGGCAGATAGTTAAAAGAGGAGCAACACAGGGGTGCGCTCCTATCATTTTAATTGTGTTGATTACATCAGAATCTGGGTGTTCCAGTCTTTTGTTTTTACTAGAAAAGTGCAAAGAAATGCTAAATCAGGTTGGGCATGAGTTTCTGCTTGAATTTGTTTAAAATGCACTGAATTTGCTCATATTTTGAGAACTTGCTACCAAGCTCCTTTGTGTATCACACACACAGAACTAAAGACACGTGTATGTCTTATTTAGTGTCACGCCCTGGCCTTGAGAGGCCGGTTGTCTTTAGTTGGTTTGGTCAGGGCGTGAGGATCTATGTTAGTATTTCTATGTTTAGGATCTAGATGTGTATTTCTAGGTTTGGCCGGGTGTGATTCCCAATGAGAGGCAGCTGTCGCTCGTTGTCTCTGATTGGGGATCATACTTAAGTAGCCTGTTTGCCTACCTTAGTTGTGGGATCTTGTTCCGTGTTAGGCTTGTATGTGTATAGCCTGAGGACTTCACGTTACGTTGTTTCTTGTTTTGTTTATGTTTATTGAGTTTAATAAACATGTACGCTTTTCACGCTGAACCTTGGTCTGACCCGTCTCTCAACGTTCGTGAGAGAAGATCCCACCAAACGAGGACCAAGCAGCATGGCCAGGAGCGGACATCCTGGACATGGGAGGAGATCCTGGATGGTAAGGGATCTTGGACATGGGAGGAGATCCTGGATGGTAAGGGATCTTGGACATGGGAGGAGATCAAGGCTGTGATGGATCGCCGTCCTTGGGAGCAGACAGAGGAGGCCCGGGTTAGAGAGGAGCAACGGCAACACAGAAGGTGCCAGCCGAGGAGGAAGCCCGAGAGACAGCCCCAAGAAAAAATGTTGGGGGGCTAAAAGGGTGGTCTGGGATCGATAGAGAAGAGCCCCGACCACTGCACTCGTGTGGGCTCAAGAAGGAGTCCTCACTGGAGGAGGACTGGGCGCGGAGAGTAAAAGACTGGTACAGTCGGAGATCTCTAACAACAGTTCCCAGTCCGGTACACCTCGTGCCTGTGTCTCGCACCAACCTAGTGGTGCGTGTTCCCAGTCCGGTACGGCCCGTGCCTGCTCCTCGCACCAAACCAGTGGTGCGTGTCGCCAGCCCGGTACGCCCCGTATCTGCTCCCCGCACCAAGCCAGTGGTGCGTGTTCCCAGTCCAGTACGGCCCGTCCCTGCTCCTCGCACCAAACCAGTGGTGCGTGTTCCCAGTCCGGTACGGCCCAAACCAGTGGTGCGCGTATCCAGTCCGGTACAGCCCGTGCCAGCTCCTCGCACCAAACCAGTGATGCGTGTATCCAGTCCAGTACGGCCCGTACCTGCTCCCCACACCAAACCAGTGGTGTGTGTCGCCAGCCCGGTACGCCCCGTACCTGCAACCCGCACCAAACCAGGGGTGCGTGTTCCCAGTCCGGCCCGGCCCATTCCTGCTCCTCGCACCAGACCTGTGGTGCGTGTTCCCAGTCCGGCCCGTTCCTGCTCCGCGCACCAGACCTGTGGTGCGTGTCCCCAGTCCGGCCCGGCCTGTTCCACCGGTGCCTGGTCCAGCAACGGTCAGCGGCTCCACTCCGGAGCCAGAGCAGTCCGCTCCACCGGGGTCCAGTTCAGCTCCGGTCAGCGACTCCACTTCAGACCCAGACGTCAGCCCCTCTCCAGGTTCGGGGTCTCCCACACCAGGGTCCAGACAGGGCTTGGTGCATCGTGGGAGGATTGCCTATCCAGGCCCAGACGTCAGCCCCTCTCCAGGTTCGGGGTCTCCCACACCAGGGTCCAGACAGGGCTTGGTGCATCGTGGGGGAATTGCCGATCCAGGCCCAGACGTCAGCCCCTCTCCAGGTTCGGGGTCTCCTACACCAGGGTCCAGACAGGGCTTGGTGCATCGTGGGAGGAAGGAGAGGGGAAGCATCGCGCCGAGGTCCAGACCAGGGGCGCAACGGGGAGGCAGAGAGGGAGAGGTCGTCACGCCCGGAGCCGGATACGCCTCCGAAGCTGAATGCCCACCCGGACCCTCCCCTAATGAGTCAGGTTGGTGCGGCCGGAGTACGCACCTTTGGGGGGGTACTGTCACACCCTGGCCTTGAGAGGCCGGTTGTCTTTAGTTGGTTTGGTCAGGGCGTGAGGATCTGTTAGTATTTCTATGTTTAGGATCTAGATGTGTATTTCTAGGTTTGGCCGGGTGTGATTCCCAATCAGAGGCAGCTGTTGCTCGTTGTCTCTGATTGGGGATCATACTTAAGTAGCCTGTTTGCCTACCTTAGTTGTGGGATCTTGTTCCGTGTTAGGCTTGTATGTGTATAGCCTGAGGACTTCACCTTACGTTGTTTTGTTTATGTTTATTGAGTTTAATAAACATGTACGCTTTTCACGCTGCACCTTGGTCTGACCCGTCTCTCAACGTTCGTGACATTTAGTTGATTGATAGTCATTTTAACTAATGTATCATGTATTTCTGTGGTCCTCTGTAGCTCAGCTAGTAGAGCACGGCGCTTGTAACGCCAAGGTAGTGGGTTCGATCCCCGGGACCACCCATACTAAAAAAAAAAATGTATGCACTCATGACTGTAAGTCGCTTTGGATAAAAGCGTCTGCTAAATGGCATATTATTATTATTATTATTATTATTATATTATTATTTCATGTACACTGTAATTGTTTGAGTGTTAATTCTTTAGTGACTAATAAATCCTATTAGTTGAATTGAGTAAATGCATTCCTTGTTTTACAGAGTAATTATTTGATTGACTATACGCTTATAATTTAGTAGGTCTATTGGTAGTTGTTATTTACACTACACATGATTGGGTACCACTTTGACATCTCTGATCTGCTTGCCTCGATAAATTAATGCTAGAACATTGGTTGTCAGGATTAGCTATTTGTTTCTAGTCTCTTCAAAATTGTATAACGGTGCAAGTTAGACATATGTTCATTATAGTCATACTGAGAGGTGATGTAAGGCTCGCTACCTTGACTAGATTCCTCCAGAGACGTACACGGCCTGTTGCATTTATTCACATAATATTGGAGTCAGATTGATTAATGTAGTTTATTATTATATTCAACAATTTCTACATATCGGTTGGATCATTTCCACACCCCTACAAATGGTGACTCATCCAGTTGATGGGGATTTCCATTACACTACAATTTCTCACAATGAACACCTAAAACTCAAAAAAATGGTATTGTGCTACATCAGAAACACGTACACCCTCACAAGCTTGTGACACAGCTCCTCATCAGCCGCTTCTGAACAGACTGCCCACCAAAATACACATCAAAATATACAAATGGACACAGCACACGGCTAACTCCATCATTATCCCCATGAGCAGGAGGTCCATGTCTTACTTGGACAGCCCAGTATTTATAGAACTGCTTAATACATATTTATAAAACCCATCTAAAATTGCATGTCTGAGCTTTGAAATGAGTTAATGGCCTCCGTAACAGAAATCTCAGGTTGTTCATGTCTTGTCAAAGTTTAAAAGTGTTATGTTTGGAGAAATCTTTAAATGTCCCTTTTAAAAATACATTCGGTTTCTCTCTTAAGAATGTATTGTCAGTGCATATTTTTGAATTGGGAATCTTCCAACAACACTGCCAAATACCAGAATAGCCCACAAAAAGCCTCCAGTATACCATTGACTCTTCATCAACTTATTTTACACTGATATCATTTATCACCTGACAAAGAGCAACAATTTACAGTAGTTTTATCACTTTTTTTGTCCAATTCTTGTGCCACATTAACGTGTGTGCAATTGTCTCTCGTTCCACCATGACAGAACACAGCAGGGCTTACTTTGTGCACCCAGAGGGATCGCTCCTCAAGGTTTCCGTCTGTCTCAAACTCATGGTGCATCAGGGTGTCCCAGCAGTGCGTGTCCACGTAGGCTGCCTGCCTGGCTGTGAAGTTGTTGGGTGGGAAACAGCTGGGCCTACAGGAAAAACAAATATAGATTTGAACTATTTTAAGCTCAGCAATTACACTGGTCCAGTTTGTAAAGGCATTACATTTTACATTTACATTTTAGTCATTTAGCAGACGCTCTTCTACAGAGCGACTTACAGTTAGTGAGTGCATACATTTTTTCATACTGGCCCCCTGTGGGAAACGAACCCAAAACCCTGGCGTTGCAAGCGCCATGCTCTACCAACTGAGCTACAATGACATAAAGATGCATGCATGTACACACACATAACATACTTGCATGCATAGACATAAACAAACACCACAGAGAGAGAGAGAGTTTCCTTAATGTCAAAGTTTGCCTTAATGCTTTTTAGAAGGTTCCCTTTTCCAGAAGCAGAAAGGTTAGCCCTACCAAATCTAAATCATATGCTTCTAAATGGAAACCTGAGTTTTAAAACAGGGTGGTATTACCCTCCTAATGTGTGGGTCTTTTTCAGGACCGAGCTCAGCCCGTTCCACCATTTTTATTTTATTTATTTATTTCACCTTTATTTAACCAGGTAAGCCAGTTGAGAACAGGTTCTCATTTACAACTGCGACCTGGCCAAGATAAAGCATACAGATGGTTGAACCACAGAGCCAAGGGTCCACACCCTTCCGTTCAGCCCATCTCCTCTACAGCAGTGCTGGGTGGGCAGGGCAAAGGGCAAAGGGCCACTTCAGAGGAAACCCTGAGTTAAACACAGGATGCCCTATTTTTATATACAGCCTCCAAATCTCCACATCTGTGAAAGTCTCCTAAAAGAAGTACACCCAACCATCCAGTTACTGCATTATGGTACTACGGATAACTGTACATGGATGGATTACATGTTACATGATGTGCGTGCATGCGCGCGTGTGTGTGTACATGTGTGCGTGTCTTTGTGGACATTGAGATAGCTGGGGACATGCTGTATCCAAAATGGACTATGTATAACAAGACCGTCAGGTTACAAGGGAACACAGACAGCAACAAAGCATGTTCCTTCTACCACTGGGCAACAGTTTGACATCCCTATCTTGCTTGTTACCCATTGTACAACAAGGGCTCCTTCTCACCCAGCTATTTGTAGCTGTGGGCAGAAATCTTGGCTGCTGCAGCAGGTGCAGACAACACAGACACCACCAACCAGATGAAAGATGAAGCAGACAACAAACCAAGCTAGATAAGGAGGGCCAAGATCCATCAACTGTTCCTAGGCTGTCCCTCGTTTTGCAACATCTCCCAGTTAATTAACATACAATCTAATTTAACTTCGATAGAGAGCTGCAAAAGGAGTAGGTTGCCAGTAATTACCAAGCAACGCGGCATCGGCGAACGCTGCTCTCAGTCATCCTCCTGCCAATTAGCATCTCTAACAGCTGATTATAGTCCAGCTCGACGGGAAGACGACCGTTAGCTCAATGTCAATGAAACAAGGAAATAAGCTTGCCTGTATGTAGCCTTTTCTGTGTGCCACTACCACACACATTGTTGTGTTAGTGTTATTGTTGCAGTTGACCACAGTTGGTGTCCAGTACATGTCAACTCAAGTCAGAAAACAAATGGAAATTCTATGAATAAATTGAAAGAGACCTTATATTTCCTGAGAAACGTTACAATTAACTTTTTGAATAGTTGATAGAATTGTCTCCATAACCCTTATACTACAACGAGGACAGTTTGAACATCCAGTGCCCCCATGTACCCTCCATTCACAAAAGTGCTGTGCAAACAATGGGTTGTGACTGAATCTGAATGACTAACTCCCTTGCCTAAACACAGATTCTCACTCCCGCACAGTAAAGGGAAAAAGACAAGCGAGAAGAGACTAGAGAGAGAAATGTGAGACAAAGGAAAATAAAATTGAGGAATATTGACACAATGATACAGGGGACAAAAGAGGCAAAAATAAACACAGAAAAGGGAAAGAGGCAAAAAGAGAGAAAAGGAAATCATATCAGAGAATGTACCAAATGTGATTTGCAGCAAAACAAGAACCAGAAGAGAGAGAGAGAGAGAGACGGAAAGACAGATGGAGCGACACAGACTGACCATTGGAGATTTCGCGAGCGAAGGCCATGGACACCAGCAGCAAGGGCAGCCCCACGGACACAAACTTGATGACCCTGTCGAGCGGCAGCTCCAGCTCCAGGTGACCAATGCGGTTGCCCCCGGCACCGTCCCGGAGCAAGGCGGCCGACAGCATGTCCTGGGCGGCTGCATTAGCGATGGACATCTTGACGCCTAGAGATGTACAGGGAAATGTTGGATTTACACCAACCTGAGTCCACTGAGACCTGGGAGAACAGAGTTTTACACTAGTACAGGAAGTTCTTTTTTTGGATGGGCCAGATTAATTCCAAACTGGCAACCGGAGTCCACTGAGACTTGATAGCACTGAGCCCTAGTAAAGCATGAAGGGTTTTAGCATAGGGTGGGGTTTAGACCCAACTGGCAACCAGGAGTTTCTGGGTTAGCTAGGGGAAATACATTTGTCCTACCCTGTAGAGTATTAGAATGTACTTTGTTTTCAGTTGTTTCTTTTTTGTATTGATACAGATTTGAGATTGACCATGTAATGGTATTAAACCACTAGGATTATAGTCTTGATATCCAATCTGAGAAATAAAACTGGTATTCATTGTGTGAAGTAATCATCAAAACTGTATGCAAAACAGGATGAGAAGAGAAAATAATATCTCAGATATTTTTCTTGAATTGACAATACTGTAAATACCAAACATGCATCAAAGTACTTTAAACCATTGGTATAAATACCACTTATTCTACACACCTCTATCTCCCTAAATGTCAACAGTCTTTCAGTCATCTCCATTCCACGTCTTCTACAATACAATGATAAACAGCTTCCATGTTACCTTCAATCCGCTTGCTCTTTTCAGTGACCAGTGACTGCAGGGTGGAAATCCAGTAAGGAAATGCAGTGAGACAACTGAACCAAACGCCTCTCTGAAGATCAGAGCTGTGTTGGCGAGGCTCTTAAGTACTCCAGGAGGGCCCTGCTATGTGACAGGCTGGGACTGGGCTGGACTGGGCCTGGCTCCTGGGTCTATGGGTCTAATTATAAGGGACCACTGTTGCTGTATGCTGGTGCCCAGATGGCAGTGGTGGCTCTGCAACTCCACCGACCTAAAGGGTTGGCTGCTGTGTGTCTGGGGTGGGAGGAGGGAGTGGCGACTGTGTGTGTGTGTATGAGCATGTGTGTGTCTGTACTTTTATGTGTGTGTGTGTGTGGCTTGTGTGTGTGCATATGACACACTGTCTTGCCTCATCACTGAGGTCCCAACCATGCTCTTGACTGCCATGGCAGCGGCCCACTTCAAACAAGGCCCAAGCACCAGTGACTTTTCCTGTCTCTGTCATTTCCCCTCTTATTTATACCTCAGGTTGGCTCTAGAGCTTCAGCTGCTGCTAGCATACAGTATGGAGAATGGTAGTTACAGTTAGGCTCTGTCTGCTACAGCTATTTCAGTGCTGCTGCTAGGACGGGTAACTTTAGTGGAACTGGATGACTGGTAACTAGTGCAATGTAGAACAGACTGCCATAGCCCTAATGGCAATCATGGAATACTTGGTCATATGTAGTCCAAATACAGATACAATGATTTTGGTGGCCATCTACAATGAATTAGGTTAAGGATACAAGTGTGTATGTATGTGTGTGTGTGTGTGTGTGAATCTCTGAAATTAATGTATAACGGCCATCTACAGAAGATCCTAGAGTTGTATAATATTCAGCAAATGTTTTTTGATACTCTACTTATATGGGTCACCCAAATTTAAAGGTAGGAAGACATTTGGGTGGTACTCCAGCAAGACCAAATCACAGGCTTGATTAACAACCAGTGGGTAGGATATAAGAGACATGACAAGGAAATGTGGGAGGTTGCTCTACATTGAGGCTGTTTAGTCTGAGCTTCATCTGTAATTTGTGGAGAACTGTGGTTATTGTCTAATACAGAAGTGGTCTTTTTTGTTTGCAAAGCAGAGGCCTAGTGTTGGGTTACTGTCAGCATGCAACAGGTAATGTGGCTTGGGTGAACTTTTCTGACAGGAGCAATGGCGTAAGACTAAACAATGAGCAACAGACACACATTCATTACAATGTATGTGGGGTATCTTTAGCCCTTTAACAGTCTGCAGTTGTTTTTGATATAATTTGTACTATTTTCATTGTAATACCCAATCTGGCCACAGGGAGGAGAAGTAGAGACTGAGGCTGTCCTAATATGCACACAGTGTGTGATCACTGTCGTATGCACACACCTTTCTACCTCAGAAAGGATTCTGAAACTAGAAGCTTTATCTATTTTAATTATAAACAATTGTCTATTGAAACAATAGATTATGACAACAATGTCTACAAACAAAATAAATGAAATCCCTATTGTCACTTGCTCTGGAAGAACCATTTAAAAAATAAGCAATCAAGAAAATGTATAATGAAGAACATACTTCACAAAGACCAATCTCAATGAACATTCAAGAACAGGTTTTTCTTTTCTAGACATCACATCAGAAAACGGGTGGCTTCATTTTGTGAATTTCATTTAGCACAAAAATAGGGTTGAAATTAGTTTTCACAGTTTCTTCAAATCCTTAACGTAAAACATAGAGAATTGTTTCAGGAATTTAACTTTTCCCTTTAAATATCCAGGCTTTCTCTTTAAATTGTATTTTTCTTGCAAAGGTTTTCACTTAATTATGTTAGTTCTGTGAATTGAGGACTCAATTCAGTCACCTCTCTCCATGTTGGTATGTTTTTCTTTAACTCATTCAGACACTGTTACCAAGGCAGTGTTTTGTTTGTAATGTGAATCCTCAATGTGACATACAGTATTTCTTTCCAGTCTTGAGATTTTGTCACCTTGACTGGCCATCAGTAACTTCGATAACTCAGATTCACTCAAACGTTTTCTCAATTGCAAGATCTCTAGAACATCACAACAGTTACTTTGTGCCTTCTTCAAAGAAGGTGCCATTTGATCCGTCTTCTGAGAGCTCAAATATTTTTTTAAATAAATATGCAAGCCTTCAACAATGTAACGCAAACGTCAAAACATCTAATATACATACTTTGTGCAGTTTTTGCTCTTGGCCTCAAAGAATTAAACGTTTTTTGAATCATGCCCAAAAACATCGATTTTGTTGCAGAGAAGAATCGCTCGTCATCAACAATATGAAAAAGTGTGTGTAAAACATAATGACAACATAGTGTTTATGGAGTCAATCTGAACGGACTAAGGCTTGGATGATACCAAAGCATGGAACCCAACGTGACGGTCAGGTATAGACCTACAGATCAAGTTCACAATCAACTCACATACAGCAACTCATAGTTTTCTCAATTTCTCAAGAGAATTGGGGTGACCCACTAGTCCACAGAGTATGGTGTCCATTTTAGGACCCACATTGTATGGTGACCATTTTAGGACACCTTCAGACCCCTAATCCTCATATAGGATCTTCAGTCTTAAAGAGTTCTGATGGGACGGATCTGTAGTTTCTAGACAGACATCCATGGTAGAAAAAACAAAATGCCCATTCAAGGTGTGTCTGTTGCCTGAATCTAGGGGCTGGTCAGGGGGTAAGATTGAATGGAGGTGTGGTTTGTGGAGGGAGAGTATGGGCTGGATCGTGTTCATTAGGGCGCCCATAACAAAATGAATGTTTCTTAGTGTAGAACATTCCAGGTAGTCACTTTCTGTTTCAGTCTGTTTTCTTCCGTTTGGTGACTACTGAACAGAACCCAGGTGTCAAAAGGTCACGTTGTCCTCTAACATTTCTCATTACTCTAGCCCCTCTCTATGCTCCATGCCCAGATCTCTCCTTCCTCCACCACCGGATATATGTCTCCTTCCCTCGCTCTCTTCCTCCTCCTCATCATCTTCCTCTTCCTCCTCCTCTTCCATCACTTCCTCTTCCTCCTCTTCCTCTTCCTCTGTGCCATCCATGGAGTCGTCGGTTCCCCCCAGCATGGCTTGCTGCATGGCCAGGGTGGCTGAGTCAGAGGACAGTGGCTGGAGGCTATCCAAGCCTAGGGGGTCTGTATGAGAAGAAGGAGAAGCAGGCAACGCAGGGTTAACACACTAACACACAAACTTGACATTATAACTGCCTCTGATTCTATATCCTTCTCATCAAAATGTGCACTCATTCACTCCCCTTATGGGAATTAAAGGAATGAACTGGTCTAATGTGGTGGAATCACTATAGCCCATGCCAATATTCACTGTATTTTATTCACTGATCCATTGCTTTTAAACCCATGAGGATGAGTGCGCAAGTGCACACTATCTATGCACGTTGATGCAAAATGATGACCTTGATGAAGTAGGTTGAAATAACGAGGAAACTATGTTGAAATATCAAGGGAATCATGTTGACTCAACCAATCTTTTGCCAGAGTTTTGAAACAGATACATACACATCGACAGAGCGTTTGAATGGTTTAGTGACGTACTGTCAGCGTTGTTAGAGTGAGGTCCATGTGTCTGCAAGACGCCAGCCACAATGGAGTCTGGCCAGAAGCGCTGGGTTGGACGGTGTTGGGACTTCATCTTCTTAGCCTTGGGAGCTGGGTCTGGGTTACTGGCATCCAACATGGGCTGTAGGATGCGCCTGCGAGCGTTGATAAACCTAGAGAGAGAGAGAGAGAGAGAGAGAGAGAGAGAGAGAGAGAGAGAGAGAGAGAGAGAGAGAGAGAGAGAGAGAGAGAGAGAGAGAGAGAGAGAACCAGTAGATGGCGCCACTATGTTGTGATTCACTATCAGGTGGTAAAGCATAGCACTGAAGTTTGAACTCATCAACATTCACTCTGAACAGTCAACATTTCTATTGATTTCATCAGAAATTCAGCAGATTTTCATCTCATATTGCATTTGCAGTAGTAGTATTACAATCTTACCAGTTGTTGACCTGTAATAAGGTGAGATTTGTTTGTCCTGCAATCTGTCTTTTCTCGTCCTCTGTTGGGTAGGGATGCTACAAAAGGGAAAGATATAAGATATTTAGGATGCCATCAGTAAAGTTTAATCAATTTCAATTAGTATTTTTGTGAATGAATAGTTCCCTGTGACCTGCCCTGTCTGGAACTGCGAGGAGTAACAGCGTGACCTACGTTGCTAGCTACCATGACAAAGACCAAAGCCGGCAGGAGTACCGTTGTCGAGGACATTGGTGTCTCAATCACACGTGAAGGATCTTTTAAATGAACAAAAATAGTTCTACAAGCAGTTGTTACAACAACAAGAAAATAGCTTCAAGTGCTTTGTCCAAATACTGGTGGATTCGACTAATAAAATAATGGACGACCTGACCAGAGAGGTCCAGGACCTAAAGAACAGTTTGCAGTTCTCCCAGGGTCAGCTCGATGAGTTGAAACAGGAAAACTGCAAGATTACAGCAATCTGTAAGTCATTGAGAGAGGACATCAGTTCTGTCTGTGAATCCATGATAACAATGACGGATAAATCAGACCATCTCGAGGGACAATCAAGGCGTAACAACATGGTTGTGGACAGAATTGCAGAATCTCCACGGAGGACAAAGTGAGGGAAATGATCTCTGAGAAATTGAAGATGGACCACAGGAAGATTGAGGTGGAGCGCGCCCACAGGACTGAAAAACCCACCACCGGCCCAGGTGACAGGCCCAGGCCGAAATTAGTCAAGTTCCTGAGGTTCAAGGACAAGGTAGCTGTTCTGGAAAGAGCCAAGAACTTGAGAGGAACATATATCTTTCTCAACAAGGACTATCCTGAAGCTGTACGCCAGAAGAGGAAATAACTTATCCCAGTCATGAAAGCTGCAAGAGCACGTAGGGACATTGCTTACATCCACTATGACAGGCTCATTGTCCACCCTCCCTCCCAGAAGCCTGGAAGGGATGAGAGAGCCAAGCCTATGGGTTCGTAGCTTCAACCCCACAGCACACACACACACACCAATTGATTAATACTGAATTTTTTTGCAGAATTTTTTTTTTTTCTCTTTCTTTGTTTGCTCTTTCCAGGATTATGTCTATCTCTGATAAGCTACCCAGGAAAGGGCTGAAAATAGCCCATATTAATATATGTAGCCTTAGAAATAAGGTTCATGAAATCAAGAACTTTCTAACATAAGATAACATTCATATATTAGCTATTTCTGAGACTCACTTAGATAATTCATTTGATGATACAGCAGTAGCAATACAAGAATATAACATCTATAGAAGAGACAAAAATGCTTATGGGGAGGTGTTGCTGTATATATTCAGAGCCATATCCCTGTAATGCTTAGAGAAGGTCTTATGTCAAGTGGGCGGCAGGTAGCGTAGTGGTTAAGAGCATTGTGCCAGTAACCAAAAGGTCGCTGGTTCAAATCCCTGAGTCGACTAGGTAAAAAAATATGTCGATGTGCCCTTGAGCAAGGCACTTAACCCTAATTGCTCCTGTAAGTCACTCTGGATAAGAGCGTCTGCTAAATGACTAAAATGTTATTGAAGTGTTGTGGTTGCAGGTTTACTTGCCACATCTAAAGCCTTTTCTTTTGGGGTGTTGCTATAGGCCACCAAGTGTGAACAGTCAGTTTTTAAATAATATGTGTGAAATGCTTGATAGTGTATGTGATGCAAACAGAGAGGTCTACTTTCTTGGGGACCTGAATATTGACTGGTTTTCATCAAGCTGTCCGCTCAAGAGGAAGCTTCTTACTGTAACTAGTGCCTGTAATCTGGTTCAGGTTATTAATCAACCTACCATGGTGTTTACAAACACTACAGGAACAAGATCATCCACATGTATCGATCACATTTTTACTAATACTGTAGAACTTTGTTCTAAAGCTGTATCCGTACCCATTGGATGCAGTGATAACAATATAGTGGCTATATCCAGGAAAGCCAAAGTTCCAACAGCTGGGCCTAAAATAGTGTATGAGATCATACAAAAGGTTTTGCTGTGACTCATATGCGGATGATGTAAAAAAAAATATTTGTTGGTCTGATGTGATTAATAAGGAGCATCCAGATGCTGCACTTCATTAATTTATGAAATTGCTTCTTCCAATTATTGATAAACATGCACCTGTTAGGAAACTGACTGTTAGAACTGTTAAGGCACCATGGATTGATGAGGAATTGATAAACTGTATGGTTGAAAGAGATGGGGAAAAAGGAGTGGCTAATAAGTCTGGCTGCACATCTGACTGGTTGACTTACTGCAAATTGAGAAATTATGTGACTAAACTCAACAAAAAGAAGAAGAAACTGTATTATGAAGCCAAGATCAATGATATAAAGAATGATGGAAAAAACTCTTTAGAGTACTTTAAATGAAATTATGGGCAGAAAGACATTCAACTCCATCTTTCATCAAATCAGATGGCTTATTCATCACAAAACCATTTGATGTTGCCAATTATTTGAATGATTACTTCATTGGCAAAGTGGGAAAACTTAGGCAGGAAATGCCAACAATGAACAGAGAGCCATCATATTCATGCATTTAAAAAAAATAATAATGAAAGAAAAGCATTGCAAGTTTGAATTTTGTAAAGTTAGTGTGGGAGAGGTGGAAAAATTATTGTTATCGATCAATATTGACAAACCTCTTGGCATTGACAACATAGATGGAAAGCTACTGAAGAAGGTAGCTGACTCTATAGCCACTACTATCTGTCATATCTTTAATCTGAGCCTAGAGGAAAGTCTTTGTCCTCAGGCCTGGAGGGAAGCCAAAGTAATTCCGCTACCCAAGAATGGTAAAGCGGCCTTTACTGGTTCTAACAGTAGACCTATATATATGCTTGCTGCCAGCTCTTAGCAAACTGTTAGAAAAAATTGTGTTTGACCAAATGAAGTCACCGAAACCCTTAACAAATTGTTGCAGTCTGTTTTGGAATGGGTGGCCACAAATAAACTGGTCCTGAACATCTCTAAAACTAAGAGCATTGTATTTGGTACAAATCATTCCCTAAGTTCTAGACCTCAGCTGAATCTGGTAATGAATGGTGTGGCTGTTGAACAAGTTGAGGAGACTAAATTACTTGGCATTACCTTAGATTGTAAACTATCATGGTCAAAACAAATAGATTCAATGGTTGTAAAGATGGGGAGAGGTCTGTCCGTAATAAAGAGATGCTCTGCTTTTTTGACACCACACTCCAAAAAGCAGAGGGCTGATATAAATACTATGCATGCCAGTCTCTCTTGGCTAAGAGTTGAGGAGAGTCTGACTGCATCACTTCTTATTTTTATAAGAAACAATGTGTTGAAAATCCCAAATTGTTTGCATAGTCAACTTACACACAGCTCTGACACACACACTTACCCCACCAGACATGCCACCAGGGTTTTTTCACAGTCACCAAATCCAGAATAAATTCAAGAAAGCGTACAGTATTATATAGAGCCATTATTGCATGAAACTCCGTTCCATCTCATATTGCTCAAATAAACAGCAAACCTGGTTTCAAAAAACAGATAAAACAACACCTCACGGCACAACGCCTCTCCCCTATTTGACCTAGATAGTTTGTGTGTATGTATTGATATGTAGGCTATGTGTGCCTTTAAAAAACAAAATGTATGTAGTTCTGTCCTTGAGCTGTTCTTGTCTATTAATGTTCTGTATTATGTCATGTTTCATGTTTTGTGTGGACCCCAGGAAGAGTAGCTGCTGCTTTTGCAACAGCTAATGGGGATCCTAATAAAATACCAAATATCAAAACCCTCCCCCCACCCCTAAACTCTCAACCTCCCTAAACATTCGACCCATGCCCCAATCTCTGTATTCTCAGGCCCTGGCAAGAAACAATCCTTAGCCACTAAATCTAATTCCTCATAGCCTATCTGAGGGAGTGGAACTACCATATTGCTTTTACCTATTCAATTAATTAATTGAGATATTCAATTAATTAATTCAGATCTCAAACAAGTGCTTACGGGGTAGAAGCTATGTGGGTTGTTTCTGGATGAGGCCTTAGTCATACACAGCTACAACCCTGACATTTTTTGCTCTAAACCCTCCACCCTGATTTTCCTCCATAGCTTGACTCTTCTCAATAGCTTCCTCTATAGCTTAACCAAGGGAATAGGGATGAATATTAGCGCTGTTGCTATTGTAACTCCAAGACATTAACATTGATGTGAACACTGATGTTGCAAGCTCACCATGAGATGCTGGAAGAGCCAGGAGCGCATGATGTTGGTGGCATGCTTGGGCAGGACTCCTCTCTTGTTCTTGTGCTTCTTGTCATCACTGTCCAAGAGTGAAGCCAAGTCCAGGTTTACCTTGGATGGAAGAGAGGGATGGCGAGAGGGATGGGGTGTTATTGTTGCCACGGTAACAAAGAGAGAGTTCCAATCTCTTTGGCAAGGGCAGAACTGCCCTCTTCACCATCGCCATAGCAACCCGATTTGAGTAATGATACTTAAAATAAAAGGCGAGAAAGGAACGTCAATTCACAACACCCTTGATTCAGAGAAACTAGGAGGCAGATCTAGCTGAAAGAGAGAACAACGATGAGAAATCTGCCTAAAAAACCTGGCAAAGTGTGCAAAAACAAGAAAGTACAAGTAGATAGCTTGTAATTAAAACTTTGGCAGGTGGGTGGTTGAGAAAATCATGAAAAAACACCTATTCAAGAAATCTCTGATTTCTGTTTTACAGTATAGTTGGTATAGTTGCATATGTGCACACACACACACACACACACACACACACACACACACACACACACACACACACACACACACACACACACACACACACACACACACACACACACATACACACACACACACACACACACACACACACACACACACACACACACACCAAGACTCCTGAGTGGCGCAGTGGTCTAAGGCTGTGCCACTAGAGATCCTGGTTCGAATCCAGGCTCTGTCGCAGCCGGCCGCGACCGGGAGACTCATGGGAGGCGCACAATTGGCCCAGCGTCGTCCAGGGTAGGGGAGGGAATGGCCGGCAGGGATGTAGCTCAGTTGATAGAGCATGGTGTTTGCAACGCCAGGGTTGTGGGTTTGATTCCCACGGGGGGCCAGTATAAAAAAATATGTCTTCACTAACTGTAAGTCGCTCTGGATAAGAGCGTCTGCTAAATGACTAAAATGTAAATGTAAAAAAAGACCAATGGTACTCTATAGCTCAGTTGGTAGAGCATGGCACTTGCAACGCATCTGCTAAATGGCATACAAAATAAAAAAGGCATCTACGGTGGCATGAGATCACTATGCATGAATTCCAAAATGTATTTAATCTCAAAATGTTCACCTCTGGTCCACACACAAAACAAATATTTCCTATGGCATTGGCGCAAACAGTATCGAAGTGAGGATCCTTCATTGCTATTTAACAACCCATTTGCAATGCCTAAAACACTTTTGAGGCAAAAATATGAAGATTTCATCTGGACCATGCATATATTGGCAGGACAAAATGCCTGAATAAATAAATAAATATAATCAGCTAAAAATTATTTTTATTAATTTCATGCAGGCATTGGAAAGTCATGAAAAAGGAATGGCTCCCAACTGATTCTGATATACAGTGCCTTCAGAAAGTATTTACATCCCTTGATGTTTTCCACATTTTGTTGTGTTACGAAGTGGGATTAAAATGGATTTAATGGTCATTCTTTGTCAACGATCTACACAAAATACTCTGTCATAGTGGAAGAAATATTATATTTGTAAAAGATTTATGAAAAATAAAACAATAATATACAGTATCTTGATTAGATAAGTATTCAACCGCCTGAGTCAATACATGTTAGAATCACCTGTGAATCTTTCTGGGTAAGTCTTTAAGAGCGTTGTACACCTGGATTGTACAATATTTGCACATTATTCTTAAAAAGATTATTCAAGCTCTGTCAAGTTGGTTGTTGATCATTACAAGACAGACATTTTAAAGTATTGCCATAGAATTTCAAGCTAATTTAAGTCAAACTGTAACTAGGCCACACATTCAATGTCGTCTTGGTAAGCAACTCCAGTGTATACTTGGCTTTGCGTTTTGTCCTGTTGAAAGGTGAATTTCCTCCCAGTGTCTGTTGGAAAGCAGACTGAACCAGGTTTTCCTCAAGGATTTTGCCTGTGCTTAGCTCTAATCAGATTATTTTTATCATAAAAAACTCCCTAGTCCTTGCCAATGACAAGAAAACCCATAACATAATGCAGCCACCACCATTCTTGAAAATATGAAGAGTGGTACTCTTGTGATGTCTTGGTACTGATGTGTTGTGTTGGATTTGCCCCAAACATAACGCTTGTTATTCAGGACATAAAGTTCATTTCTTTGACACATTTTTTACAGTTTTACTTTAGTGCCTTATTGCAAACAGGATGCATGTTTTGGAATATTTTTATTCTGCACAGGCTTCCTTCTTTTCACTCTGTCATTTTGGTTAGTATTGTGGATTAACTACAATATTGTTGATCCATCCTCAGTTTTCTCATATCACGGACATTAAACTCTGTAACTGTTTTAAAGTCACCATTGGCCTCATGGTGAAATCACTGAGCGGTTTCCTTCCTCTCCTGCAACTGAGTTAGGAAGAATGCTGAGTTAGGAAGAATCGTCTAAGGTGGCTGTGGTCGGGAGAGGTTGTGTTTTCTCTAGCAGGAGGTAAGCTTGGCTTCTTATATGGTGTTGAGTAAAGCTTAAACCATGTATTTAGATCGTAGGTAGGTAGTTGTAGTTAGGTATTGTAGGTAGTTTATTTAGGTAGTTATTGTAGGTTTCCGTAGGTAATTATTGTAGGTAAGTATTGTTTACGGCGGAGCCCGGCGATGCACGAGGCTAGCTAGCTAGCGGGTAGCTACTGGTAACATTTAGCAACGGTGGAGAGTTGTTTCCAATGTTATTTCACGCTTAAGAGTACCTGTAATTAAGCCAGCTAGCTACCTACCATTCAGCCGTTTTTTCTAACCTCATTATCTGAGCCATCAACGTTAGGTAGTTAGTAGCTACTGTACTTAATTACACCTACTGATTGCAGAAGACAAATGTTAGCTGGCGTCGGGTAAGTTTGGCGTTATACATAGCTTGGGCTTTGTCGAGTAAGGCTTAATTATGTATTTAGATTGTAGTTAGGTATTGTAGATAGGCCCGCAGCACGAAGCTAGCTAGCTAGCCGTTTTTTCAAACAAAGTCAACACAGTAGCCATTGCTAGCTAGCCAACACGACCAGCTAACTGTACTGCAGTAGCTAAATACAATATATTTGTGCTAGCTAGCCAACGTTTAATTTTTGCTGCGTTATGAAAGGAACTAGACACGGACACGAATGATCTGTTTAGTGTGTTAACACACTATTGGTAGTTTGTTGTAACCAAGTATTGGTGCTAAACTGTGTGTTATTGGATGCTAGCATGCTAGTTAGCTATGGCGTCATAGTTAGGCATCGTGGGCTGTTGTGGGTAGTTATTGTAGGTTAGCATTGTTTTCGGCGGTGCCGGGTGTAGCACGAAGCTAGCTAGCTAGCCGTTTTTCAAACAAAGTCAACACAGTAGCCATTGCTAGCTAGCCAACACGACCAGCTAACTGTACTGTAGTAGCTAAATACAATATACTTGTGCTAGCTAGCCAACGTTTTAATTATTGCTGCGTTATGAAAGGAACTAGACACGGACACGAATTATCTGTTTAGTGTGTTAACACATTATTGGTAGTTTGTTGTAACCAAGTATTGGTGCTAAGCTGTGTGTTATTGGATGCTAGCATGCTAGTTAGCTATGGTGTCATAGTTAGGCATCGTGGGCTGTTGTGGGTAGTTATTGTAGGTTAGCATTGTTTTCGGCGGTGCCGGGTGTAGCACGAAGCTAGCTAGCTAGCCGTTTTTCGAACAGAGTCAACACAGTAGCCATTGTGTGCTGTACTGTGGCAGCTAAATACAATTTATTTGTGCTAGCTAGCCAACGTTTAATTATTGCTGCGTTATGAAAGGAACTAGACACGGACACGAATTATCTGTTTAGTGTGTTAACACACTATTGGTGGTTTGTTGTGACCAAGTGTTGGTGCTAAACTGTGTGTTATTGGATGCTAGCATGCTAGTTAGCTATGGTGTCATAGTTAGCTAGCTGAATAAAGTGGGTTGAGTCTATTCCTTGAAACACTGAACCGCTGTGGTTCACAACAATTCTGATTTCTAAAGGTGGAAGTTGGGAGAGTTTTTGTTCGGGTGGTTCAGTGAAACAATTATAGTTTCTGAGGTGGAAGTTTTGGTGAGGGAGGCCCTGCTCTCTCCTCTCCCAGATGTTCAGTTCATTTCATTCCGATCTCCTCTGCATTATTGTAGCCATTTGCTACAGCCTGTCAACTATGCCTCTGCCTATCCCTGTTCTCTCCTCTCTGCACAGGCTACACAAACGCCTCACACCGCGTGGCTGCTGCCTCTCTAACCTGGTGGTCCCTGCACGCACCCCACACCTGGAGTTCCAGGTCTCAGGCAGCCTCTGGAACTGCCGTTCTGCTGCCAACAAAGCTGACTTCATCCCAGCCTATGCTAACCTCCAGTCCCTCGACTTCCTGGCGCTGACGGAAACATGGATTACCACTGAAAACACTGCTACTCCTACTGCTCTCTCCTCGTCTGACCATGTGTTCTCGCATACCCCGAGAGCATCTGGTCAGAGGGGTGGTGGCACAGGAATCCTCATCTCTCCCAAGTGGACATTCTCAATTTTTCCCCTAACCCATCTGTCTATCTCCTCATTTGAATTACATGCTGTCACAGTCACTAGCCCATTTAAGCTTAATATCCTTGTCATCTATCGCCCTCCAGGTTCCCTTGGAGAGTTCATCAATGAGCTTGACGCCTTGATAAGTTCCTTCCCTGAGGATGGCTCACCCCTCACAGTTTTGGGGGATTTCAACCTCCCTACGTCCACATTTGACTCATTTCTCTCTGCCTCCTTCTTTCCACTCCTCTCCTCTTTTGACCTCACCCTCTCACCGTCCCCCCCTACTCACAAGGCAGGCAATACGCTTGACCTCATCTTTACTAGATGCTGCTCTTCTACTAATCTCACTGCAACTCCCCTCCATGTCTCCGACCACTACTTTGTTTCCTTTTCTCTCTCGCTCTCCTCCAACACTACTCACTCTGGCCCTACACAGATGGTAATGCGCCGCCGCAACCTTCGCTCTCTCTCTCCCACTACTCTCTCTTTTTAAAAAAATTAAAATTAAATTGGTCATTTAGCAGACGCTCTTATCCAGAGCGACTTACAGGAGCAATTTAGGGTTAAGTGCCTTGCTCAAGGGCACATCGACAGATTTTTCACCTGGTCGGCTCGGGGATTAGAACCAGCGACCTTTCGGTTACTGGCACAACGCTCTTACCCACTAAGCTACCTGCCGCCCCTCTTCCATCCTATCATCTCTTCCCTCTGCTCAATCCTTCTCCCTCCAATCTCCTGATTCTGCCTCCTCAACCCTCCTCTCCTCCCTTTCTGCATCCTTTGACTCTCTGTGTCCCCTATCCTCCCGGCCGGCTCGGTCCTCCCCTCCAGCTCCGTGGCTTGATGACTCATTGCGAGCTCACAGAACAGAGCTCCGGGCAGCGGAGCGGAAATGGAAGAAAACTAAACTCCCTGCCGACCTGGCATCTTTTCACTCCCTCCTCTCTACATTTTCTTCATCTGTTTCTGCTGCTAAGGCCACTTTCTACCACTCTAAATTCCAAGCATCTGCCTCTAACCCTAGGAAGCTCTTTGCCACATTTTCCTCCCTGCTGAATCCTCCCCCCCCCCTCTCTCTCTGTGGATGACTTCGTCAACCACTTTGAAAAGAAGGTTGACGACATCCGATCCTCGTTTGTTAAGTCTAATGACACTGCTGGTCCTACTCACACTGCCCTACCCTATGCTTTGACTTCTTTCTCCCTCTCTCTCCAGATAAAATCCTGCGACTTGTGACTGCAGGCCGCCCAACAACCTGCCCGCTTGACCCCATCCCCTCCTCTCTTCTCCAGACCATATCCGGTGACCTTCTCCCCTACCTCACCTCGCTGATCAACTCATCCTTGACCGCTGGCCATGTCCCTTCCGTCTTCAAGAGAGCGAGAGTTGCACCCCTTCTCAAAAAAACCAACACTCGATCCCACTGATGTCAACAACTACAGACCAGTATCCCTTCTTTCTTTTCTTTCCAAAACTATTGAGCGTGCCGTCTTTAGCCAACTCTCTTGCTATCTCTCTCAGAATGACCTTCTTGATCCAAACCAGTCAGGTTTCAGGACTGGTCATTCAACTGAGACTGCTCTTCTCTGTGTCACGGAGGCTCTCCGCACTGCTAAAGCTAACTCTCTCTCCTCTGCTCTTGTCCTTCTAGACCTGTCTGCTGCCTTTGATACTGTGAACCATCAGATCCTCCTCTCCACCCTCTCCGAGCTGGGCATCTCCGGCGCGGCTCACTCCTGGATTGCGTCCTACCTGACCGGTCGCTCCTACCAAGTGGCGTGGCGAGAAGCTGTCTCCGCACCACGTGCTCTCACCACTGGTGTCCCCCAGGGCTCAGTTCTAGGCCCTCTCCTATTCTCCCTATACACCAAGTCACTTGGCTCTGTCATATCCTCACATGGCCTCTCCTATCATTGCTACGCTGACGATACACAACTAATCTTCTCCTTTCCCCCTTCTGATAACCAGGTGGCGAATCGCATCTCTGCATGTCTGGCAGACATATCAGTATGGATGACGGATCACCACCTCAAGCTGAACCCTGGCAAGACGGAGCTGCTCTTCCTCCCGGGGAAGGACTGCCCGTTCCATGATCTCGCCATCACGGTTGACAACTCCGTTGTGTCCTCCTCCCAGAGTGTGAAGAGCCTTGGCGTGACCCTGGACAACACCCTGTCGTTCTCCGCTAACATCAAGGCGGTGACCCGATCCTGCAGGTTCATGCTCTACAACATTCGGAGAGTACGACCCTGCCTTACACAGGAAGCGGCACAGGTCCTAATCCAGGCACTTGTCATCTCCCGTCTGGATTACTGCAACTCGCTGTTGGCTGGCCTCCCTGCCTGTGCCATTAAACTCCTACAACTCATCCAGAATGCCGCAGCCCGTCTGGTGTTCAACCTTCCCAAGTTCTCTCACGTCACCCCCCTCCTCCGCACACTCCACTGGCTTCCAGTTGAAGCTCGCATCCGTTACAAGACCATGGTGCTTGCCTATGGAGCAGTGAGGGGAACGGCACCTCCGTACCTTCGGGCTCTGATCAGTCCCGACACCCAAACGAGGGCATTGCGTTCATCCACCTCTGGCCTGCTGGCTCCCCTTCCTCTGCGGAAGCATAGTTCCCGCTCAGCCCAGTCAAAACTGTTCGCTGCTCTGGCACCCCAATGGTGGAACAAGCTCCCTCACGACGCCAGGACAGCGGAGTCACTCACCACCTTCCGGAGACATTTGAAACTCCCCCAAAAAAAAAAAAAAAAAAAGTGTAAAGTGCTTTTCCCACTGGCTATAGGGTGAATGCACCAATTTGTAAGTCGCTCTGGATAAGAGCGTCTGCTAAATGACGTAAATGTCCCCTTGAGCAAGGCACTTAACCCTAATTGCTCCTGTAAGTCGCTCTGGATAAGAGCGTCTGCTAAATGACTAAAATGTAAATGTAAATGTAATGCCTGTATCTTTGTAGTGACTGGGTGTATTGTTACACCATCCAAAGTGTAATGAATAACTTTACCACACTCAAAGGGATATTCAACGTCAGCTTTTTTTATATATACCCATCTACAGTGAGGGAAAAAAGTATTTGATCCCCTGCTGATTTTGTACGTTTCCCCACTGACAAAGAAATGATCAGTCTATAATTTTAATGGTATGTTTATTTGAACAGTGAGAGACAGAATAACAACAACAAAATCCAGAAAAAAATGTTTTAAAAATGTTATAAATTGATTTGCATTTTAATGAGGGAAATAATTATTTGACCCCCTCTCAATCAGAAAGATTTCTGGCTCCCAGGTGTCTTTTATACAGGTAACGAGCTGAAATTAGGAGCACACTCTTAAAGGGAGTGCTCATAATCTCAGCTTGTTACCTGTATAAAAGACACCTATCCACAGAAGCAAACAATCAATCAGATTCCAAACTCTCCACCATGGCCAAGACCAAAGAGCTCTCCAAGGATGTCAGGGACAAGATTGTAGACCTACACAAGGCTGGAATGGGCTAAAAGACCATCACCAAGCAGCTTGGTGAGAAGGTGACAACAGTTGGTGCGATTACTCGCAAATGGAAGAAACACAAAATAACTGTCAATCTCCCTCGGCCTGGGGCTCCATGTAAGATCTCACCTCGTGGAGTTGCAATGATCATGAGAACAGTGAGGAATCAGCCCAGAACTACACAGGAGGATCTTGTCAATGATCTCAAGGCAGCTGGGACCATAGTCACCAAGAAAACAATTGGTAACACACTACGCTGTGAAGGACTGAAATCCTGCAGCGCCCGCAAGGTCCCCCTGCTCAAGAAAGCACATATACAGGGCTGTCTGAAGTTTGCCAATGAACATCTGAATGATTCAGAGGAGATCTGGGTGAAAGTGTTGTGATCAGATGAGACCAAAATCGAGCTCTTTGGCATCAACTCAACTCGCCGTGTTTGGAGGAGGAGGAATGCTGCCTATGACCCCAAGAACACCATCCCCACCATCAAACATGGAGGTGGAAACATTATGCTTTGGGGGTGTTTTTCTGCTAAGGGGACAGGACAACTTCACCACATCAAAGGGACGATGGACGGGGCCATGTACCGTCAAATCTTGGGTGAGAACCTCCTTCCCTCAGCCAGGGTATTGAAAATGGGTTGTGGATGGGTATTCCAGCATGACAATGACCCAAAACACACGGCCAAGGCAACAAAGGAGTGGCTCAAGAAGAGGCATATTAAGGTCCTGGAGTGGCCTAGCCAGTCTCCAGACCTTAATCCCATAGAAAATCTGTGGAGGCAGCTGAAGATTCGAGTTGCCAAACGTCAGCCTCGAAACCTTAATGACTTGGAGAATATCTGCAAAGAGGAGTGGAACAAAATCCCTCCTGAGATGTGTGTAAACCTGGTGGCCAACTACAAGAAACGTCTGACCTCTGTGATTTCCAACAAGGGTTTTGCCACCAAGTACTAAGTCATGTTTTGCAGAGGGGTCAAATACTTATTTCCCTCATTAAAATGCAAATCAATTTATAACATTTTTGACATGTGTTTTTCTGGATGTTTTTGTTGTTATTCTGTCTCTCACTGTTCAAATAAACCTACCATTAAAATTATAGACTGATCATGTCTTTGTCAGTGGGCAAACGTACAAAATCAGCAGGGGATCAAATACTTTTTTCCCTCACTGTACCAATGGGTGCCATTCTTTGTGAGTCATTGGAGAACCTCCCTGGTCATTGTGGTTGAATCTGTGTTTGAAATTCACTGTTCAACTGAGGGACCTTACAGATCATTGAATGTGTGGGGTACAGAGATGATGTAGTCATAAAAAAATCACATTCAACACTATTATTGCACACAGAGTGAGTCCATGCAATTTCTGTGACTTGTTAAGCACATTTTTACTCCTGAACGTATTTAGCTCGCCATAATAAAGGGGTTGAATACCTATTGACTCAAGACAATTCAGATTTTCATTTCTTATTAATTTGTAAAAAATTCTAAAAACATAATTCCACTTTGACATTATGGGGTATTTTGTGTAGGTCAGTGACCAAAAATATCTACATTTAATTCATTTTAACACAACAAAATGTGGAAAAAGTCAAGGGTGTGAATACTTTCTGAAGGCACTGTAAATATATGAAACACAAACACACACACAGCACAAAACAAGCCTCAATACAGTTGCAGCTGGGGTGTCATGTGTAAATCTCTCCCCCTCGGCCCTGGGAATGCGTGTTCCGGGAAAGTGGGGTTGAATTAATTGGCGGCACCAAGCCGGGGTATCATTACCGGGAGCTTGTCGGTGATGTAGCTATGGGGCTGCACTCTATTCCCAGACCACATGTAGAGCGCCGCCTCGGCTGGGTCCTGGGTATTCTGGGTATTCACAGAGGCCGCCGCTGTCTGTCAAACACAGAATGACCTGCCTGGCTGACACTGTGGCTTTCTAATACAGCTGCAGAGCACCACACTCCACAGTCTACTCCATAGGCGAGCATACGGGTGGTCTGACAGTCTGACTCAAATATGGACCACCTGTGTGAGGTTCTTCTGGTCATGGGGATTGCAGGATGTTAAAGGGACATGCACTCGCAAACTCTGACATTTAGAGCTTTCTTTGCAGGTGTGTTGGACTTCAAATGAAAATAAACAAGTGTGCAGTGTCACTTGTTTATTGTACTAACATTTCGTCAAGGAGGAAATGTTAGCACATAGGCTAAAGGCTGAAACGTTAGCATAATAAACAAGTGATACTTTCCAAAAACAGTGTGCTGAAATTTCATAAGTTTACCAATGACACGTTAGCTATTACGCTATTACTCTAACATTCATTTCATGCTGTCGTAACATGTCCATAACAGAGAGGCCCACCATTTGATGACAGCTAATGACAAGCAAAAACAATGATATGCATGACATTGAGAGTATTTGCAGTTGTTAGTCATTATCCATCTCTACATCTTATGGCAGGAGAGGGAGGGATATGCTAGAAGAGCAGCTGACGGCCTCACCTGTGAATTCTGGATCTGGATGGTCCCCTGGGGGAGTCCCTGGGTTAACACCTGCCCTTGCGATGTCACCATGGCAACCGGCTGATACAAGGTGCCACCTGAGGGGATAATTTGCGGTCATGAGAGTCGAGTGGCTTCTTCTTCTGTGAAAACCAGTCGGCCTCGCACCGTTTCGACTCGAGAGCTCTATTATCTAACCCTACCAAAACAATAACAACAACAACATGTAAACAAGGAAGGCAAAAGCACATTGGCGCGAATGAAGCACGAAACAAAAGCTGTATTCCTTCATTGGGTCCTGGAGGAAGGAGTTGTTCTTTTGCTACTAATTAGCACTAATTTCGATTCTCTAATCACGGATATTAATTTGAGTTTTGAGTGTCTTGCGATCAAAGAGAAAGCTGGAATGAGGTTATAATTCTGAGTTGAAAGGGATTTCCAGAGGGCAGGGTTAACAACAAGAAACCCAGACACACTCTTGAGTGATATACAGTGAGGGAAAAAAGTATTTGATCCCCTGCTGATTTTGTAAGTTTGCCCACTGACAAAGAAATGATCAGTCTATAATTTTAATGGTAGGTTTATTTGAACAGTGAGAGACAGAATAACAACACAAATATCCAGCAAAACGCATATCAAAAATGTTATAAATTGATTTACATTTTAATGAGGGAAATAAGTATTTGACCCCCTCTCAATCAGAAAGATTTCTGGCTCCCAGGTGTCTTTTATACAGGTAACGAGCTGAGATTAGGAGCACACTCTTAAAGGGAGTGCTCCTAATCTCAGTTTGTTACCTGTATAAAAGACACCTGTCCACAGAAGCAATCAATCAATCAGATTCCAAACTCTCCACCATGGCCAAGACCAAAGAGCTCTCCAAGGATGTCAGGGACAAGATTGTAGACCTACACAAGGCTGGAATGGGCTACAAGACCATCGACAAGCAGCTTGGTGAGAAGGTGACAACAGTTGGTGCGATTATTCGCAAATGGAAGAAACACAAAAGACTGTCAATCTTCCTCGGCCTGGGGCTCCATGCAAGATCCCACCTCATGGAGTTGCAATGATCATGAGAACGGTGAGGAATCAGCCCAGGGAAGATCTTGTCAATGATCTCAAGGCAGCTGGGACCATAGTCACCAAGAAAACAATTGGTAACACACTACGCCGTGAAGGACTGAAATCCTGCAGCGCCCGCAAGGTCCCCCTGCTCAAGAAAGCACATATACAGGCCCGTCTGAAGTTTGCCAATGAACATCTGAATGATTCAGAGGAGAACTGGGTGAAAGTGTTGTGGTCAGATGAGACCAAAATGGAGCTCTTTGGCATCAACTCAACTCGTCGTGTTTGGAGGAGGAGGAATGCTGCCTATGACCCCAAGAACATCATCCCCACCGTCAAACATGGAGGTGGAAACATTATGCTTTGGGGGTGTTTTTCTGCTAAGGGGACAGGAAAACTTCACCGCATCAAAGGGACGATGGACGCGGCCATGTACTGTCAAATCTTGGGTGAGAACCTCCTTCCCTCTGCCAGGGCATTGAAAATGGGTCGTGGATGGGTATTCCAGCATGACAATGACCCAAAACACACGGCCAAAGCAACAAAGGAGTGGCTCAAGAAGAAGCACATTAATAAATAAAATAAAAATTAAGGTCCTGGAGTGGCCTAGCCAGTTTCCAGACCTTAATCCCATAGAAAATCTGTGGAGGGAGCTGAAGTTTCGAGTTGCCAAACGTCAGCCTTGAAACCTTAATGACTTGGAGAAGATCTGCAAAGGGGAGTGGGACAAAATCCCTCCTGAGATGTGTGCAAACCTGGTGGCCAGCTACAAGAAACGTCTGACCTCTGTGAATGCCAACAAGGGTTTTGCCACCAAGTACTTAGTCATGTTTTGTAGAGGGGTCAAATACTTATTTCCCTCATTAAAATGCAAATCAATTCATAACATTTTTGACCTGCGTTTTTCTGGATTTTTTTGTTGTTATTCTGTCTTTCACTGTTCAAATAAACCTACCATTAAAATTATAGACTGATCATGTCTTGTCAGTGGGCAAACTTACAAAATCAGTAAGGAATCAAATACTTTTTTCCCTCACTGTACACTACATGACCTAAGGTATGTGGACACCTGCTCGTCGAACATCTTGTTCCAAAATCATGGGCATTAATATGGAGTTGGTCCCCCCTTTGCTGCTATAGGGAAGGCTTTCCACTAGATGTTGGAACATTGCTGCGGGGACTTGCTTCCATTCAGCCACAAGAGTATTAGTGAGGTCGGACACTGATGTTGGTTGATTAGGCTTGGCCTGCAGCCGGCATTCCAATTCATCCCAAAGGTGTTCGATGGGGTTGAGGTCAGGGCTCTGTGCAGGCCAGTCAAGTTCTTCCACACCGATCTCGACAAACCATTTCTGTATGGACCTCGCTTTGTGCACGGGGGCATTGTCATGCTGAAACAGGAAAGAGCCTTCCCAAACTGTTTTCACCAAGTTGGAAGCACAGAATCGTCAAGAATGTCATTGTATGCTGTAGTGTTAAGATTTCCCTTCACTGGAACTAAGTTGCCTAGCCCAAGCCATGAAAAACAGCTCCAGACCATTATTCCTCCTCCACCAAACAATACAGTTGGCACTTTGCATTGGGGTAGGTAGTGTTCTCCTGGCCTCCGCCAAACCCAGATTATTCCGTCAGACAGCCAGATGGTGAAGCAAGATTCATCACTCCAGGGAACGCATTTCCACTGCTCCAAAGTCCAATGGTGGCAAGCTTTACACCACTCCAGCCGACGCATGGCATTGTGCATGATGATCTTAGGCTTGTGTGCAGCTGCTCGGCCATGGAAACCCATTTCATGAAGCTCCCGACGAACAGTTCTTGTGCTGACGTTGCTTCCAGAGGCAGTTTGGAACACAGTAGTCAGTGACTGACCTTCATGTCTTGAAGTAATGATGGACTGTCGTTTCTCTTTCCTTATTTGAGCTGTTCTTGCCATAATATGGACTTGGCCTTTTACCAAATAGGGCCAGCCCCCCCACCCCCCCCCACCCCCAATCCTTGTCACAACACAACTGATTGTCTCAAATGCATTAACAAGGAAATAAATTCCACAAATTCACTTTTAAGAAGGCACACCTGTTAATTGAAATGCATTCCAGGTGACTACTTCATGAAGCTGGTTGAGAGAATGCCAAGAGTGTGCAAAGCTGTCATCAAGGCAAAGGGTGGCTATTTGAAGAAGCTCAAATATAAAATATATTTTGATTTGTTTAACACTTTTTTGGTTACTACATGATTCCATATGTGTTATTTTATAGTTTTGATGTCTTCACTATTATTCTACAATGTAGAAAATAGTAAAAATAAAGAAAAACCCTAGAATGAGTAGGTGTTCTAAAACTTTTGACCGGTAGTGTATATTCATAATTATATGTCAACAGCCTCCATTTGACGTAGGATATGCTGTGACTTACCAGCAAGCAGTTGCTGAAATAATCATTGATAAATACTTAATGCAAAACATGTATTGTGGCTAAACCTTCTCTCACCCTAAAGTTGTTTTAATTCTACATTTTGTGCATGCAGGGTAGAACACTTTGTACAATTTGTACATACACTGCAACTGTTTCTGCCTATGTCACTACAATGTAGAGGTATAAGGGACACTTGCTGTATGATGTAATATCAGGGAAGGTGAAGTACCCATACAACTGGGTTGAGGAAGGTGGAAAAGCTTCTCACCTGACACCACCTGGGAGTTGATGGTAGTCATGGCAACATTGCCCTGTTGCAGGGTCCCGGTGGGCACCATGATCCCCGAGGAGTTGACAGAGCTGGAGAGCGATGTCATGGACGGAGAGGATGTCTGGAGGAGGTCCTGGTGAGGTCAGAGATCATAGGACGAGAGGGAACCAGTAAGGGGTTTGAGAAAGGCTGTTCAGGATGTACATACGACTAATAAAACTTGAAACTTGAAACATGAAAGTACCGAATGTTGCAGATAAAAATGCCATGAATAGAGCTGATGATCCTTAGTGCTACATGTAGGAGACATGTTCTTCAAAATGTATTTCTATCCAAACTTTACACAATGTATTAGACTAATGAATACGTCTCAGATGTTTGGACACAAGTATAATGGTATTTCAGAAAAAAACGGAAACATAAAAAATGCAGTTGGCTCCTTCAAAGTTACCAGATACACTCTGTTTAGAGTGTGTACATATGTGTAAGTGTCCGCCTTACCTGCTGCAGGCTGAGCGAGGTGTGCGAGGGCGAGTAGGGCCCGCCCAGGTCATTGCGAAGCAGGTTGTCGCTGTGCATCTTGGTCTTGAGGCAGGTGATGTAGCGGTTGCAGAAGTCCTTGCAGAGCTCATTAACCTTCTCCAGCTCCAGAAGATGGATCCTCAGCACCTGGATGGCCTTCACCATCTCGGGAGGGAGAGAGAGAGGAATATAAGCAAGCTCAATGACTGTGGAAGGAAGGAGGCTACATGCTAGCCTGGATGCTAGTCTAGGCTAGCTCAACTTTAGCTAGCTCTATTGTTGATTTCTCCAGCTTTAGAAAGGTGTAACCTTTCAAATGCATTTGTATTTGAGTATCTGGTATAAAAAAATATTTTGGTGTGTATTTGAGAATGTTCAAATACACAGCCAAAAACATGTATTTTTATTTGAGTATTTGAATGGTTATTTGATAAAAACCAAATAGTCGACCAAATTGTATTTAAGAGAATGTTCAAATATCTGGATAAATGCATGGGAGTGTATTTGAGGCAGTGTATTTGAATTTTTCAAGTGTATTCCAAGTGTATTTCCAAATACATAAACATTTCAACTTCTTGTCTTTTCAAATAAGAATATATCTGAACACTTATTTCAAATGTATGTGAAAGTAATTGAGATATTTGAAATAGTATTTGAACCCAGGTCTGAACCTGAGCACCTGGATGGCCTTCACCATATGAGGAGAGAGAGGCAAAGCCAGCAAGCTCAATGACTGGGGAAGTAGGCTACATGCTAGCCTGAATGCTAGGCTGGCTGAACATTGGCTAGCTCCATGGTTATCTTCTCTAGTTTGAACCAAAGGTAAATAAGCCAGCAGGGTCAATAATATTGGCAATGAAGTGCCAATGGGCTTGGTGTTGTTTCTGGACAGCCCCCTCATGTGCCTTACAAATGATATGCTAGCCCTAGTCAGTCTCTGAACGTTCTCAGATAGCCCTTGACATAACACCTGCTAATCCATGAGCCCTCTCAAAATCCTTCACCATGATCCAAACTTGGTCCTTTTTCCAACCAAGCTTCTCCTCCCAGTGCTCATTCCCTCAAAGTCAGCACTCAAGGGCACCAGAATGGGACGGAAAAGTGCTTGGCCAAGGAGGAGATAAATCTGCCAATTACTGCCGCTTGTTTAATCGGGAGCCAAGTGCCATCTCGGCCAGTCAGCTCCAGCATTACCGTCCTGTGGAAGAGTTAGTGTGTGCCAGGGCCAGTCCGCGACCGGCACCTCGTAAAGCACACAGATGTGGGGTTAATTGACTGCCACGCCACTTGTCGGCCGAATACCCCCGTAATGATGAGAGCCGACCTTCAATCACTCTCTCTCTCCCCAGCCACCTTCCCTATTTCTCCTAATTTCTAATTACTGCTAGCTGTCATGGAAGGGTGGGAGGGAGAGATCATGAGGGGGAGAGTGGGAAAGGGGAAGAGAGAGAAAGGGTGAATATAAATAAATATTGAGAGAGACAAAGGAGGAGAAAGAGGGGGTACAAGAGGGAAGGGAAAGGGATAGACGTGACTGCATGTGAGAGAGAGAGAGAGAGAGAGAGAGAGAGAGAGAGAGAGAGAGAGAGAGAGAGAGAGAGAGAGAGAGAGAGAGAGAGAGAGAGAGCAAATTGATAGTGTAGAAGAGAGAACCATGTACATGAGAAAGGGTGAGAGAGAAAATAAGACAAATTGATATGAGTGGGAAATAAAATGGGGTGTATGTGAATGGGATATGTAATGACTGCCTCCACCAGTAGAGGAAGCAAATCATCCTCAACATTATTAAGCCACGTTAGACTATTGAGATACCGCCTCAACATGAGGAAGCCGTTAGACTATTGAGATGCTTCAAAGCTACGTTAGACTATTTAGATGACCCCCATGCAGGGTACTAACCAGGTTGTCTAGGTCGGGGTCCTCGCTGAAGAATGGCTTGTGGTCCTGCTCCTGCTGGTGCACAAAGTTCTCGATGTCCACATCAAAGCTGGCAGAGGTGATGCACTCAGAGCCCTGGGTTGCCTGCTCACACTTCTCAAACAGCAGGGCCAGCAGTGGAAATAGGGGATGTCTGGAAGGATAGGAGAAGACGGGGCGGCAGGTAGCTTAGTGGTTAAGAGCGTTGTGCCAGTAACTGAAAGGTCGCTGGTTCTAATCCCCGAGCCGACTAGGTGAAAAATCTGTCGATGTGCCCTTGAGCAAGGCACTTAACCCTAATTGCTCATGTAAGTTGCTCTGGATAAGAGCGTCTGCTAAATGACTAAAATGTAAATGTAAGACAGGAAGTAGTTAGACTTCCTAACTGCTCTAGCTGTATCTTGATTGCCATATAAGGAGTAGTTCCAGGTGCAAAGAGGAAAACAAACTATGTTTGAGAAGAATAAACATTGTTTGTAATGGATACTGCTCTCGCTGTATCCGTATTTGAGGTGTGTGTATCATGTTTACAGACTGAGGTTGACAATGCTCCATTTAAATGCAATGTTCCTGCGTTGGCTGAAACCGCATTCATAGTAAAGGCTCAATCGGAAATTACCTTTAAATGGCGCATTGTCCCAATGAGGGGGAAGACTGAATTTAGAAGTTTTGTTGTGCATTGTGTTCTAGATACTGTATTGTTGCCCTGCAACAATGCTCTACAGTGGGGAAAAAAAGTATTTAGTCAGCCACCAATTGTGCAAGTTCTCCCACTTAAAAAGATGAGAGAGGCCTGTAATTTTCATCATAGGTACACGTCAACTATGACAGACAAATTGAGAATTTATTTTCCAGAAAATCACATTGTAGGATTTTTAATGAATTTATTTGCAAATTATGGTGGTAAATAAGTATTTGGTCACCTACAAACATGCAAGATTTCTGGCTCTCACAGACCTGTAACTTCTTCTTTAAGAGGCTCCTCTGTCCTCCACTCGTTACCTGTATTAATGGCACCTGTTTGAAATTGTTATCAGTATAAAAGACACCTGTCCACAACCTCAAACAGTCACACTCCAAACTCCACTATGGCCAAGACCAAAGAGCTGTCAAAGGACACCAGAAACAAAATTGTAGACCTGCACCAGGCTGGGAAGACTGAATCTGCAATAGGTAAGCAGCTTGGTTTGAAGAAATCAACTGTGGGAGCAATTATTAGGAAATGGAAGACATACAAGACCACTGATAATCTCCCTCGATCTGGGGCTCCACGCAAGATCTCACCCCGTGGGGTCAAAATGATCACAAGAACGGTGAGCAAAAATCCCAGAACCACACGGGGGGACCTAGTGAATGACCTGCAGAGAGCTGGGACCAAAGTAACAAAGCCTACCATCAGTAACACACTATGCCGCCAGGGACTCAAATCCTGCAGTGTCAGACGTGTCCCCCTGCTTAAGCCAGTCCATGTCCAGGCCCGTCTGAAGTTTGCTAGAGTGCATTTGGATGATCCAGAAGAGGATTGGGAGAATGTCATATGGTCAGATGAAACCAAAATATAACTTTTTGGTAAAAACTCAACTTGTCGTGTTTGGAGGACAAAGAATGCTGAGTTGCATCCAAAGAACACCATACTTACTGTGAAGCATGGGGGTGGAAACATCATGCTTTGGGGCTGTTTTTCTGCAAAGGGACCAGGACGACTGATCCGTGTAAAGGAAAGAATGAATGGGTCCATGTATCGTGAGATTTTGAGTGAAAACCTCCTTCCATCAGCAAGGGCATTGAAGATGAAACGTGGCTGGGTCTTTCAGCATGACAATGATCCCAAACACACCGCCCGGGCAACGAAGGAGTGGCTTCGTAAGAAGCATTTCAAGGTCCTGGAGTGGCCTAGCCAGTCTCCAGATCTCAACCCCATAGAAAATCTTTGGAGGGAGTTGAAAGTCTGTGTTGCCCAGCGACAGCCCCAAAACATCACTGCTCTAGAGGAGATCTGCATGGAGGAATGGGCCAAAATACCAGCAACAGTGTGTGAAAACCTTGTGAAGACTTACAGAAAACGTTTGACCTGTGTCATTGCCAACAAAGGGTATATAACAAAGTATTGAGAAACTTTTGTTATTGACCAAATACTTATTTTCCACCATAATTTGCAAATAAATTCATTAAAAATCCTACAATATGATTTTCTGGATTTCTTTTCCTCATTTTGTCTGTCATAGTTGACGTGTACCTATGATGAAAATTACAGGCCTCTCTCATCTTTTTAAGTGGGAGAACTTGCACGTGGCTGACTAAATACTTTTTTTCCCCACTGTATGTCTTACACCCAGGAACCACATAAGCAAGTTAACTTGATTGTTAGCTCCACTGACAAATAAAACAGACAAAGCAAACGGTAGACAATGAGATGACAAGCAAACGGTAGACAATGAGATGATCTACTGCACACCCAGCCACCAGGCTCAGTAAAGATGCAGGAGTAATCCACTGGGCACACACTGGTTGAATCAACGTTGTTTCCACGTCATTTCATTGAAATGACGTGGAGCCAATGTGGAATAAATGTTGAATTGATGTCTGTGCCCAGTGGGAAATGCATATGATTGAGTGAAAAAGGAGCCTCCACACACTTCAATCAGACACAATTAAAACGCTGATTGAAGTGTGCGGAGACTCCTTTTTCACCCCCTGACAAGCAAACAAAATAATGAACAAACTTTTTTACGCAATCTCGTATCACTGTGTTATCAATAGTTTGGATTAGTGTTGCAAAAGTCCAGTAACTATCCCAAAAATTCCTGCTTATTCCCTTCTGATTCTGTGAATCTTCAAACCGTGAATTCTGAAAACCTGGGGCTTTTGGGATAGTTCTTGGAATTTTGCAACCCTAGTTTGGAAAGTTTTCTCAAATTCCCTAGGACATTTAATTCTGGTATGAATCAATATGAAGATGACGTTAAGTAGTAATGATATGGTCCATTGCGATAACAGTGAATGTCACCTACATTGTTACCATCTGTCTTTTATGGCCAATGTCACAAAGGTCAGACCACTCAGTAATATGGATAAATGATCCATCTGCAAAGCCCCCTTTGTTTAATAACAGTATATCCAACATCTGCAACTCAGGCAATAATGCCTGTTCAATGTTAAGGAGAGAATATACAGTATATCAATGAGTATCAATGTTTTGCAGAATTCAGAGTTGGTCAAAGTTTATGGATACTTGCGTAGAGTTGACTGGACAAGACTAAAACAGAAAACAATACAAAATCAAATAGAATAGAAGATAAAAACATCTTAATCACTTCTTCTGAATTACTTCCTAATCACTCCTTAATAATCATACAAATGCCAGGAAAAAGCCTTTGACTGTGCGTGTATCACAAAACTATTCAAACACTAAGAAGCACTTCATCAAGCGCAATATAGTACCAATAACCTTTATAGCTTTACGTGTTTCACGTTGTAAAACCCAAAATATCAAAGACACCTCATAACATAAAACAACATGACAATTAATTAAAATCTCCCCAAAAAACATGACCTCCCTGCATCCGTCTCTGTACTAAAGTGGTGTGTGTGTTTGTGTGTGTGCGGTTGGTCTGTGCCTACGTGTATGCATGCATACATCCATCAGCGTACGTGCATGCGTCCTTGTGTGTGTGTGTGTGTGTGTGTGTGTGTGTGTGTGTGTATGTATGTGTGTATTTGTTGCGTGACGGAGTAGGTAGGTAGGGGGGAAGCGGGCATGCAGCACACAGGGCTACTCTAGGATGCTGGGAGAGTGGGCCCCTGCTCTGGCTCTTACCCATGGCTCGCAGCCTTTAATAGCCCACTATATTAGACTCTAATCTGCCTGATCCCAATTTAATGCGGCTCCCTCGGCCAGACGTGAGACGAATACTAAACAGGCGGCCATGCGCAGAGCGCTGAGCTGCAGTCCCCCCGGCCTCATTCAAGGGGGGTGTGTGTGTGCGTGCATGTGGGAGAGAGAAAGAGAGAAGAGAGAGAGCGAGAGGGGGTTCAGTATAAGTGCCAACCACTTCCTCCCTCTGAAACCGCACACAGAGGAAGGGGATGAAGGAAGGAGAAGATTGAGGATAGGAGTGGAGGGGGGATAAGGGAGAGGGGCTGGCTGCAAAGGGGTAATATGTTCATCAGGGCTTGTTTTTCAGGTCCTATGCTATGGCAGGTGTTCAATTATTGAACTTGCTGGTGATCTAACGCACAGTTCAGACGCCGAATTTATGGCGAGTGGAACTGAATAGAAATTAAGAGCGGGCTGGCACGGTTGAGTGCTTATTATGACATACTGATTGGTTTCATACAACCGCTCTCAACACTACAGTTGGTTTTGGGTCGAATTCAGGCATTACAGCGACCTCTTCTGTGTTAAAGAAATGACTAAGTTTATTGCACTAAAAAGGCAAAGACAAATCACACACCTGTGCAGCACGGAAGTTACTGTTTGAAACAGTGAATATGATCGGTTTACTGTGTCTCGGTTAACGTAATGTGTGTTCAGATTTCATAACTCCCTTTTACTAAGGAATAACAAAGCGTCTTCTCATCCCTTAAAAAAAACCATGAGGTATGTTAGCGATAGCGATATTACTGTGCAACGTAGACGTTCTATTTTCCCCCGAGATTGCAAAGTAATTCATATGTTGATGTAGTGCCCATCGGTTATGAATGTTTCAACCTCGGTGTTGAGAAGTCGTGTTTTTCGTCAGTTGCTGGTTTCAAAGATTACCAAAAACTACACTAACCATGAATACGCCTTTTAGCATTTCTGCCACCACAGAAACAGACCCTGGGTCTGTTCTAACACGTCCACCTGTGAATCCAAGGGGGATACACGCTTTTCACGCCATTTTGGTCGGTGGGCGGTGCTATAAGTAATGGTGGGCATAGATTTCAGTGGAATCCACACAGTCTCGAGAACAAGCCGAGCATTCGCTCATGTTCGGATCGTGGAATCTATTTAACACACCGCTAAGCTATAGAGTACAGTTTGGTTAAACTTAACTACAGTAATGGATGTTACTGTTTCATCAGGGAACCACAAAGATGAAGTAAATAAATGTAATCGCTGAATTCACATTATGTTTGCTATTTCATGCAGTCACAGAATAGAAAGAAGCTAAAGAAATTATTTTGTATTCAAATTTCATATTGTTTAAAGTTGAGAGATATCATTCACGCAAAGTAACGAGACTGGGTGCGTAAGTATGCCTCCAGGATAATATGGTAAAATTGGTCTCATGTGCAGGCCCTCAAACAAATAAATAAGACCAAGGACATCCAAAATCCATCAGATGAACATTATTTGCATTGAAGCCAGCAATGCAAATAATTAATCTCAGTGGTTGACAGGTATTATTGCATGTTGACTAACCAATCACAGTGAAATTAGATTAAATCTAGTCATGATCAGTTTCCTATATTTCATTCAGGTAAATTTAGTAGATTGACATTGTTTCTTGGCTAGCAAGCAAAACTTTACACATCTTTCATTTTTGGCAATGAAAAATGCAAAAAAAAGAGGGATCGCTGCTTTGGCATCAAATGAAGACAGCAAGAGAGGTGATCATCAGAGAATGGGGTATAACATGTAGCGACCAAATGAAGTTTCAGCTGGATAAATACATTATTCTTCAAAAAATCCAAGGCACTCTTGTGGAAAAGTTAAAAAGCCTTTATTTTAGCGGCTATTGCATAGTAAAAATAAAATATACACTAACGTATTGTGGCTCATAGGCCTTCTTCCGGGTGCACAGCAGTGACAGGTGAAATTAGTGATCAGAAATTAAATGTGAGTGGAGAATATTAACCAATAGATGAAGAGGAAATAAAGCAAAATTATGTACTAATGTGAAAGTGCAATTGTAAACTATAAGTATTAACCCACCATAGCTTAATTTATGAATGAGGTCCCAGGCGGAGGGAAGTATTAACCCACCATAGCTTAATTTATGAATGAGGTCCCAGGGTTACCGGTTGAGTGTGGATGTACATCGGACAGTCCTTGCGCTTTGAAACCCACGGCCACTGTGATGTATACCACCGATTCTGAGGCCATGATTGTGCTTCCGTTGTGGGTGTTGTAGCGAAGCAACCTTTATTTGCATGCAATTAACATATATTAATATGCATTACCATTTTTCCCTACACTGGAAGAACTGCTCTGCCGCGCTGCATTAAACAGAGGGGTGCTTCACCCACACCGCGCCCAAAGAGTGGCAGAGCCTGCCGAACTATTGTCAAAGGTCTGAAGAGGCGCACTTCCACTGCGTGGTTTCAGACGGCACTCTATCCACGCTATTCCAAAGAGAAAGTGACGTATTTTTTTGTTTGGTAAGGCGATGGAGCGGTGTTTGAACTAGGGCTAAGATATCTAAGTGTTATTGACAGTTATTGTCTTATGAGAGTAAAAATAGTTCCCATCATTCAATGAGTCTAAAATGAAAACCCAGATAAATATAGCAATTTATCATGTTGTTGATTCCAATAGCCATTCTCACTGATGATGGTTTTCAGTGAAATGTGAAATGTTTGTTTCCCCTTCCTCAGTTGTGTTCTCTGTGCACACACACACACACACACACACACACACACACACACACACACACACACACACACACACACACATGCACACACACACACACACACACACACACAACTGATGTAATGGAGATATGATGCCATGGAGCTTCTTCTCATAACCCCGGGGCATTATGGGTAAACAATAGGTTTTATTGGCCGACTGGCCCACACCTCCAACACCACAGTAGGACAAAAAACAAGGAAAGAAAGCAATAAACAATTTGCCTGGCTACCCCTCCACATCCCTCCGGCCAACTGATGTAGCTCAGTTGGTAGAGCATGGGTTCAATTCCCACGGTATGAAAAATAAAAATAATAATTTATGCACTCACTAACTGTAAGTCGCTCTGGATAAGTGACTAAAAAAATAAAATAATAATAAGTGAGTGGATCGGACTGAGGTGAATGCACACCTTACCTGTACAACTCTTTCTGAGACTAAGGCTGTCCTAATATGGACACCATTTAGCCCCACATCGGGCGCCAAAAACCAGCCAGGCTCTATCTGCAGTGCGACGGAATGGAGATGGCCGATGGGGGGATCGTTACCCGGGCCATAAAAGAGCCATTTACAGGACGGGGGGAGTGAGCAGGGAGTCAGTCAGAACAAAGTCTCTCCTCCTGCACCAACCGAGCCACGACGACACGGTCCTCCATGAATCACACTCGCATGATACGTGATGACTTAAACATAAAGGTTGGGGAATGGTTATAAAAAACCTACCCTTTTTCTGCAGTATCGTATGTGAATCAAAGGCATGGGGTGCATCCGAAATGGCACTCAATTTACTATATTGGTACCCTATTCACTATATAGTGTCAAAAGTATTGCACAATATAGGAAATAGGGTGCCATATCGAACACAACCATGGTGTGATACTAATTGCGTACAGGTTTGTGGCCTTGCTGTCATTAGCAAGGGTGTGTGACTTCTGAGTTTATATATCTTGGCTTATCGATCCTTATTCAGTACTCTCTCCATATAAAATGGGAGTAAATCTCTAAGCATCATAATAAATACCTGTAGTACCTGTAGTAGAAAAAAACGTTTGTTCAGAAAAACAATGTCAAATCAAAGTATTTCCATAATTGGACAAAACACCAAGAGCCACCATGTTTTGCTATTC